>NC_066313.1:79152327-79807221 GCF_022539315.1 Serinus canaria | reverse complement strand
AAGACTGAAGAACACAGGGAAGCAAACTGGAGGTAAATCATGCTTTGTGTCTATCCCTATGAAATAATAATAATATTGATATTATTATTATCATTATCATTAATAATAATAGTAATAATAATAATAACCTCAAAAACTGGAGTTGGGTTTGAAACAGAAGGAAAGGGAAGCACAGCTTGTTAATTATAGTACTCTGCTGATTCTCCCTGTCACACACTGCTGTAACTCTGATCACAGGCTTTTTTCACTTTTTCCGATCTGCTGGACCAGCTCCACCGGCAGGTGGAGGCTGAGAGCTGGGCAGAGGAGGATGGCACTAGGAGGCTGGGCGCCGCCTCCAAAAAGAGCACAGCTCTGCAGGGCAGAGTTCACTGTTACAGCTCAGCTTCCCAGCACTGTCCCACGGGAAGTGCAATGGAATTTGCCTTGGAAAGCTTTGGTGGCCACTCCCACCCCGAGCCCCAGTGTCCCTGGGCTCGGCAACAATTGATGGCAAATTCCCCTTTTGCCAAAGATGACTCAGCTCTGTTGAAAGAAGGAAAAAAAAGAAGTTGTCTCCAAAAACAAAGGCAAGGGTGGGGGTTTTGGGGGGAGGAGGTATTTTTTGGTTTGGGATTTTTTTAACTGAACAAAACAACCCAACCAAAAAGAGAAAGAGGGAAAAAAAAGAAACCCAAACATCCCAAAATTCAAACAACACCCCAGTCTTTTACTTACTCCATGCTCACTCACTGCAGGAGCTTTGTTGTCACTTCCCTCTTCACCTCAGGCTTTCTGAACTTTGCTTCCAAGGAGGGATTATCAAAATCACAATATCATTGTATCAGAATAATTGGCAGATGTCAGTCTCATTTAAAAAAGTGGGCAAAGGCATTTATTTCATCCTGTCTGCTGCAGGGGAGGGCTTCCCTGCCTTCCCCTGGGAACACGTGTTGAGTAAGGAAGAATTGCTCTAAAGCAGATGCTGGACATCCAGCTGCTGTAAATGCCCAGGCAAACAAGAGCTTGAGCAGCAACTGAGGGAAGGCTCTTAAATCTCAGGCAGTGAGACTGTCAGCCACAGCACACCCTGTGGAGAACCACCCTGTGGATGGAAGAGCCCAGCCTAATGCAGAATGAGCCAACCAGCTCCCCCAGGATCAAAGAAAATCCATCATTGCATTGTCACATTGATGTGCACACACCAGTCCTGGCAGCCTGGCTAATTCCCTCTGATGTTATTGTAGCTCCTCTCTTTGTGAGCTCTCTCCTGGGCCAGCACTGATACACATGTGGTTGCACAGGTGGCTTGCCATGTATCTTCTCAGTCCCATGGGGGTACTGGACCCCTCTTTTTCCTGTCTGTGTGTGCTTATACTAGTTTAAGAATAGGGTATAAATGTGTTATGCTTTAATACACTGAATAAGGGCTTTATTCAAAGAAAGGCAGAAAACAGGAGAGAGAATCTTGGTGTATTCTTGCTCAAAGGCCAAAATAAATATTAATAAAAAAACACTATGGCAAGAAGGGGAAAAAAGAACTTACTAACTAGTTTACTAGTTAGTTTACAACTAACTAATTTACCCTTGATAATTACAATGCTATTCACAGTATCGTTGGTGGGTGTGGTGTACAGAAGTCAAGGGGAGCATTTGGATCTTAAATAGTATCAGCATAGAACAGTAGTTACTGCAATATTTTCACTAAAAACTTCTGCCCAAAAAAGTAATTGGTAGCTGGGAAAAGGGGCAAAAAAATGAGAGTGCAAGGAATGAGGTTCAAGATCCACTGCTGAGAGTAGGATGCTTGCCTGCATTAGGGAGAACATATTAAAGGAGATCTTTAGAAATAAGAAGGTAATTTTTTTTTTAAGGTCTTGGAAAAACTAGGTAGAAATGGTGCAATTCAGCAGGCAGTAGAAAATTCCTAGACTACAAACCAAGACTCAAGGGAAGACTCAGTAAAGAAAGTAGGGGTTTGGGTTTGGCCCTTTTAGTCCAGGGCAGATCTGATGACACCATTTCCAGCTCTCACATCTGTGGAAATTCACCCTGTCCTGCTAGAAAGGTTCCTCCATCCTGTGTCTCTGACCATCTACCATAATCAGAGGCATAGTAAGGTAATGTGATGCTTTTAAAGCACTCTTTGTTACCAGCATCTTTAGTTTGGCCTGCAGACAAAGAATGAAAAAGGGTGAAATAAATCAATTTATGTATCATCTCTGGGTTGTCAACAGTTTTTCTTGATTTCTCAACTTCTTTTACATAGACTGAATGTCTATTTTAAAAAATACTTGCAAATTTGTGTTAAAAATAATTCATTAATTGTAGCAGTGACTAGTAAGACATAAAGGAACTTCCTAATATTAGAAAGTCAACTCTGTAACTGGCTCATGTTTGAATTTTGCAAGTATCCCAAGTATTGATGAGATTAGTAAATTCCTTTGTAACAAAAACTATCAACAAACTATGAAGGATGGTTAAGTGTGCAAGAACAAAACAGTGAAGCCCCAGTGACAAAGCAATGCAAACTGAGGTGAAATCCTGAAAAGAAGGACAAGTAAGAACTTTTTCTTTAAATATTACCAGTAATTTACAGCAATTACTTTAATTGCTTCTTTTAGATAGGATAAAAATGCTTTTTTGTAAAACACATGCGATGGTATGACATGTAGTGGAAATTATGAGGCAACATTTTGTCCCTTCAGTTTCATGGTACTGACAGATGCTGTGTGAGTTTTTAAATTTATAATCCTGATTTTGACATTTCCAGGTACTGTCATTGATTACTGATATTTTGGTTTGCCCCTGCAATGCCATTTATCAGCACAGACAGTCTTGTTTGAGATGGTGTTCAAGTGTAGACATCACTGATACCAGCTTGCATGTCTGGGGACAAAACTATTAATTAAGCCTGACAAATTATCAGAATATTCTATCATGGTGTCCACAGAGCCTTAGCCTGAAATACTGAAAACTGTGATCTTTTGGATGATTAAGTCCTGAAGTCAAGCTGAAGCACTTGACCAGTGTGTGTCCAGGAGAGTTCAAAACCAGCTTAAAAATATTGCTCTTATTCTTATGTAAAAACAAACAAACAAACAAGCAAACCATAAAAGATCAAATACTACAATACTACTTATAGAATGATTTCTTTTTTTTTTCTTGTTCTTCACAGATCTCCTTTTAGTAAAACAGACAAATATTTTATGTCCAATTTTCAAATGAAAGGAGATAATTATGTTTTTAACAGCTTGATTTTCATGCTCAAATATTGCTTTCTACTGTGTTTGAAAACATTTTCAGTATCCAAATTTAGATCTTAGGAGTTTTGTAAGACTCTCTTGAAATCCCGTTGAACATTATCAACATCATCTTTGGCTATGACCAACATAGATCAATGAGATGAAAACTGTGTTGTGACTAAGAAGAAAAAGCCAGTCTTACCAAATTATTTGCAATTTAATAGTAGCCCATGAGTCTTGGAGGAAACAGAAAAAGAAATATGAGAAAGTATATAAGCAAGCTAATTAATATTTGCTAGTCAGAGTTTTTCCAAGTATGTTACTGTCAAGGCAGCTTTTATTATTCCCTGACATCACTCCAAGTGAAATGTCCTTTCTGCCCTGAATGGTAGTTGATCCCATGGCACTCTGGAGATCAGCAGGGGATGATCACTGTGCTTTCATGTGCTGGCACCAGTGTCCAGGACAAATCCCAGCTCAGATGTTTTCCAGGGTCCCCTGGTCCTAATGGATATACAGATCCTACAGTGCTATGAATTATTTCAGCACAAGAAAAGCTGGTTTGCTCATATTCACAGATATTACACCTGTACATTCCTAAAGGTGTTGAAGAACTGAGAGGACATAAAACCCCACATAATAAACCAGTTTGAGAATGGAAGTGATGTCCTGGAAAATGACTGAGAAAATTGAAAAATTCCAGTCTGGTTACAGTAATTTCAGCTAAAGAAAACACTTCATTTTGATTATTAAAAGACCTTTAAATCTCTCCAAGAACGAACCAGTTAAACAGAATACACTCAAATGAGGAAAAAACCCAGATATTTCTAACAATAGAGGAAGTAGCAGCTATCAGAACATGTGAAAATGATTTAGTGATGGATTTAGTGAAATGGATTTAGTGAATGTCTTGAATTTTTCACAGTAAGACTGTGCACCTTTCTCATCAATAGCACTGAAGGAGCATCTGGTTGAATTATAACATGTGAAATGCTTGAGGCCACAGCATAAAATAAAAATTTTGCTTTTAAGATGCAGGACTTTGTTTACCTGCAGCTTTCCTGGTGACTGCATTGTGGGAAGCAGGAGAGGAAATAAAACCAAAATAAACCAAATGTTTACCAATTAAGATGAATAAGATAAATTGGTCCTAGCACAGAAGTTAAAGAATAATTAAAAACAGTGAGGTAAAACAAATGGGCAAATTATGTTCTCAGATATGTAACTATTCTGATGTACCAGTGTAAACATGTCAATGTGAACAGATAAATTTACAGCCCTAAAAACAAAAGCATTACCAACAAATCCACTGAATTAGGAACAACAATTTTAGCACAAAGAAGGAAAGAACTGCAGGAAAAAAAAAAAAGCACAAAAGCAAAGAGACAGACTTAAGTAATTCTAGCTCTTTGGAGGGAAAATGTAACTTGTGAAGCAAAAAAAATACCTAATTCTCCATTTCTTTTTTTCCATAGCAAATATTGCTTGTTTTCATGATCACTGTTTGCCATCTTTCTGAACATACTACTTGTCAGCAGGAAACACTTATGACTGAGATGTGGGCAGCAGGGTATCTTGTGCAGTCCTGTGCCCAAATCACTGAACTGGTGGTTATCAGTGTGGCACTGCTGTGGCCATCAGTGTCAAAAGGCCCTTGCCAGGGCTGTTTAGGGAACTGGAGGCAAAGGGACCTTCGGAAAAGGACAATCCTTTCCTTTATTTCCTCTCCATGAAAAGAGGCTGACTCCAACCAGAGGAGTCCCACCCTTCTCAGAGAGCTCAGACAGCCACTGCCCTGGTTGTCACGTTTCCAAGCTCTACACCTTGTCCAGAACAATCGGCTGTCATCATCACTGCTGCTGGTGTCACTAACCACAAGGGAAGAAGAAAGCCTCTCCTAAGAAAGATTTTTTGAGGAACTGCAGGCAAGACTATTTTCTAATGATTTTGGAAGCATTAGTCTGCAAAAATTTTTATAGGGTCACCTTATGCATTGCCAGGGTAACAAAAGGAGAGATATGGATAACAAAATGTATTGCCAGGATAACAAAAGGGAGATAAGGATAAAAAAATTAAGGGAGACCTCAGTCCAGGAATCACTTCGAAATTCAGTGCAAAAACCCAAAGGAAAGCTTCTGGATATACATTCAGAATCATTACTTGCACAGCTTTAATCTTGGCCTGCTTCAGTGCATTTGAACAATTCATTCACTTGTCAGCAGACGGTAGTTAAAACATGGTCTTTGGATCATCTGTCTTGATCCCTCTCTGAGAGTGTCCAGCTAAAAGCTACCTCTACTAAATACTATGCCATTCACTGGAACAACTATTTTAATTTAGCCTTTATAAAACAAATGACCCATGGTTCAACACTCCCAAAGGAAACACTCTTAATCTAAATAAATTTCTGAGAAAGTATCAGGCTCTCTCCTTTATATGTCAGCAAGTTTATTATCACCTTCCTTATCACACCAACAGAATGGGAACGTCCCACAGCACGGCTGCAGCCACGGCTTCCACACCACGTTGGACACAGAGAGCTGCTCTGGCACTGGAGTCAGGGTCCTGCGATGCTCCTCTATGGCTCTGCCAATCCTCCTAATGACAGTGTCAAAGAGGGGCTCCGTGTCAGCCGAGAGAGGTTTGGCTTCAGAAGGGTCTTGTGAGAGCTCAAACAGCAGGGGAGGCTCATGATGGGTCACTCCTTCCCCAAAGCATTGGCAAAATCCTCTGTCGTAACAAGCCCCGGCTCCAGGAGGACTGAAAATGGGAGTCATGTAATGAGCCTTCCAAACAGCTCCAGCTGGCAGGAAAGAAAGAATCACAGAAGGCTGGTTAAACCAATGCCAGTTCTCACAAGGAAGAGCGAATGTTTTTCTAGAGTTCATTCTTGGATGCACTGCAGCTCTACACTTATTAGCTAATGCAGTAATTTCTCCTGGTGCTGTACAACACAGGCAATGCCAGTAAGTTCTTTGCCACGTTACACCTGAAGTTCTGGGGAAGACAGAATCCCAGAACAATAATGTGTTAGAACAATGTGCCCTCCTGTAGAGTGAACATAATTCTTTGGGAGAAGCTGTGTGGTGGTGTTTGCAGGGGTCCCAGGACGAGGGAAGAGATGAGAATCTTGACTCCATGTTTCAGAAGGCTGATTTATGGTATATATTATATTAAAAGAAAATTATATATTAAAACTATACTAAAAGAATAGAAGAAAAGTTTTCATCAGAAGGCTAGCAAGGAAAGGAATGAAATGATAATAAAATCATGTGACTGACCAGTGAGTCCAAGACAGCTGGACTGTGATTGGCCATTAATTAAAAACAACCACATGAGACCAATCAAAGATGCACCTGTTGCATTCCACAGCAGCAGATAGTTATTGTTTACATTTAATTTCTGAGATCTCTCAGCTTCTCAGGAGAAAAAGATCCTAGCAAAAGGATTTTTCATAAAAAATGTCCGTGACAAAGCTGTGTACTCACTGTCCTTCTGGTGCCAGCGCACGGCGTGTAGGTGCACGCCGCAGTAATGGAACAGGAACTCGTGCTCCGAGTGTGCCACCGCTCCTCGCAGTAAAGGCAGCAGGTCCCGGCCGTCCATCACCCTGGCACGAGAAACACACCACAGGGCTGAGATGAGCTGCACAGCACTGTGCTTCCTCTGCACACCTCTCGCTGGAACTGGCAGCTCTGGACAGGAAAGGGGATGGCAGAGGATGGCAGGTAGGGGCTGAATCTCAAAGGGAGAGAAGAGGTGACTGAACTTGTAGACATTGATGTGTCTGAAAAAGCAACAGGACTGAAAAAGAAAACATCAAACTCTGAGAATGTGTTTCCAAGCTAGATTTTCCATTGTTTTGGGAAAGGAGGAGGAATAAAGAGGCTTTTGTTTGTACCTGTCCTGAGGAACTTCCCCTCCAGCCAAATGCACTACTGTAGGATAAATATCCATCAGGCTTGTAGGTTCATCAATAACTGTGCCCGCAGGTAACACTCCTGGCCATCTAAATATCCCTGGGACACGGATTCCTCCTTCCCAGCCTCCCATAGCTTTTCCACCTTTCGTTAAATAAAAAGAAAAATCAAAAAATAAGTTTGATTTAAAATGAAGAGAATTTTTGCACAAATTTTATTGTATTATCATGTTACCTTGATGAGGCTTCTTTACTCTTTTGTTTTTGCTGCTAAGCTACTACTGAGCAGTAGTGAAAGTGTGTTCAGTATACCAGACCCTGACAGTCTGAGAACTCATGCTTACAGAGGACACCTGCCCAGGTTAGAATTTACTACATTGTTACATACCTAATTAGAGCGAGACATATTTAATTCTTGGTAATAAACCAGTGTTAGTCCTTGAGTGTATAGTCTTACTTAAGCCTTAGGGGTGTCCTAAGTTCTTTACTAGTTGCTGCTGGGTGTCCTGGACTGCCAATTGTATTCTATTTGCCATCTGTATGGCAGCTGTCTTCTGTTAAGAGGGCAGTTTTCCTTATCTCTTCCACAACCACCCCTCCCTCCAGGCACACACCTGCTGATAACAGGCTATTGAATGTCACTGCACGACTGATAAGAACTACAGCATTCCATTGTGAGATGCTCCGCCCAGAGGGAAGAGCCAAGCATTCCTACCTGGATATAATCTTGAGGTTCTGGAACACCAGCACAGCTTTTCTCCACTGGGTTTTCCCAGAGGAACAGCTGCCTCTTCCAGTGGATCTGCAGAGGAAGACTACACCCTTTTCTACAGGATCCCCGCTCCAGCAGAACCACACCTGACACTCCAGGACTGTTGGTCAGGACACCCTGACCAACAGTGTGTCAGATTGTGTTCTGACTGTTAGTGTTGTTTTGGTTTACTGCATTGTTTATTTGATCTTTTTATTTTCTTCCCTAGTAAAGAACTGGTATTCCTGCTCCCATATCTTTTGCCTGAGAGCTCCTTAATTTAAAATTTATAGCAATTGGAGGGAGGGGATTTACATTTTCCATTTTAGGGGAGGCTCCTGCCTTCCTTAGCAGACACCTGTCTTTCCAAACCAAGACACTGGGTTGTCACTGTCCCTAACAGCTCTTACCTTTGTATATTCCATTCCAGCCACCCAACTGCCTTTCACCTTCTTGTCTTTCCAGCCATCCACCATGATCAGAGGCAAAGTAAACTAGTGTAGTTTCTTTCAAGCCTTCCTTGTCAATGGCATCTAGAACCTGGCCTGTAAATGCAAGAAGATGTGTGTATTAAAAAGGAAAAATATCCCTGATACTACATAAATTTTAACCTCTGACTTGTAAACATTTACCAATGTAATTTCTTACCTACATAAAGTTGCTCATTGTTTAATATTTTTAAGATTGATATTTGTTGTTATGATTTCATTGTCTCTAAAAGCACAGAAAATTTGTGATGTGTTGTAACCACTTTATTATTGGCATTTTAACAGGCAGTGAAAGAACCACAGTCACAGACAAAAAGCCAATATTGTCAAGGGCAAAAAATATACTATTTACTGTAAAAATATGTAAAAGAGGCAAAAAATATACCATTTACTGTAAAAGAAATTATGATCTAAAAGTTAGTGTCTGCATCTGTGGTGGCCATCATGAAAAATATGGAAAAACATAAAGTTACCCTTATTTTATTTTTTCTAGACCCTGGTTAGGATTTGCATTACATTACTGCATGGATATAATATGCATGATTAATTAGGTGCCTTTAAATTTAAAAGTAATTTTTGAGCTGTTTTTGACATCCCTAAATGTATTTGCAGTATGTAAATATTTGACAGTATGTAAACATTTGAAACCAAATGTTTCCTGTATGTGTACCTGACTTTTCTCTCTTTTGCAAATGTGGGTACTTTTTGTCCATCATGACTGAATGATAAATAATTCTCCTTCCCCTACAGAAAAACAGCCTGAAAAATAGCATGAATCTTATTGTGGGGGGCATACTGGAGAACAATGATGAACATTTCTGGATTTATGATCATGGCTGAAAAATATCTTCTGCTTAGTGCAGCAGTCACAAATAAATAACTCACTGTTTTTCATCTTAAATTAATTTGCTCATTGATTTATCACCTTCTGACATGTTCTGCTTAAAAATGACCGTAAGAGGCTGAAATGACCTGGTCCTTACTAATCATAGAAAATGAAATAATTATCACATATTTTGTGAGAAGAACAGGCGAGCTCCTTGACAGGAGCTAAGGGAACATGGTTAAAAGTAGTAAACACTTGATCGAAAAAAAAAAAAAAAAAAAAAAAAAAAAAAAAAAGACAAGAAAAAAAGGAGTGAACATTTGGCCCAAGACTGGAGAAGCAAAAAACCAACACTATAAATCATCAATGCTCACACAAGATTGACAGATGTTCATTAAATGCTTATGATTTTTTGGTACATACTTTAAATCATCTTCCTTGTTCTTTTAATAAAAATCTGTTTATTTAGACCCAGATATTTGATAGCTGGAGACATTGTTAGGTGCCTTGTTGACTTACCCACCATCCAGTCCATCTCCTCTACATTGTCTCCATATAAACCATGTCTGCTCCTCCCAAGAAATTTCTCTGTGGTGAGGAGAGGGGTGTGGGAATGCAAAAAGGAAAGAAAGAGGAGGAATGGCTTGTGCTTATTTCTACAAAACAGAAATCAACACTGTGTTATTAGGGAGGAAGGCCCTCAATGCAGATCAATTGTAGTGATCTGTAAATGGTATTATTTTTGTATAGATATTTCAAAAGTCCCTTAAGGAACACCTTACTTTGTAAGATACTATAACCCAGTAATTAGGATTCCTTAGAATAATTTTGGGTCTGTATAAAATATCCTTTTTCTACCCTGAATCATAGATAGTAAACTTCCAGATTGAAGATCCATTTTCTGCTGTTGCAAAGAACTACTGTGCTACTGAAGGCAGCAGGCTCATCCCCTGCCAGCTGTTGCCCTCTTATCAGTCCATATGATAAGGCTACATCACAGCTCTGCTTCTCCTTCCCTGGCCACACACACATGTTTCTGACATCACCTGCTATTCCTTAAAGCTGCAATGCTGCTCTCATTGGTAGGTATACATATTTCTTAAATATAGCCTAGAAATATTCAATAGAACCCATGGAAGTTGGGAAGTATTATCAGCCTTAGTGAAACTAGGAATAAGGGGCACCTTTAAGCAGCAGCTTAAGCCTTTTTTCATTTTTAAATACATTATATACCTATTGATATTATTTAAAAATAATAAAAACAGTACTTGTAATTCTACATAATACTGTAAAAATTATAAAAACTTATAAAGACACGAAAGAGGAAAGTGCTGTTTACAAGTTGCAAAGTGTGCAAGAACCAGAAAATTTGTGATCAGAGCAAGTCCACCTCACCTTTCAATAAAGGAAATGGACTCTCTCAGGATAAGGGACGTAGTTCTGTCTGTCACCATTGGCTGCTCAGTGATTCCATGGTTTCTCATCATAATGCAGTTCCAGTACCGTACAAATCCATAACTTGAGAACCAGGATATGAAGAACAGGAGGCTGAACCCAGCAAGGCAGGTCAGGGTTCTCCAGCGGACTGAAATCAGGCCGGTCAGTCTCCCAAGGACAGCAGTGAGTGGAATGAGGCCAATCATCTGAGTGGAAAGCCAGAGTTTCCTTCTGAAGGCTCTGTCCATCTCTGGTGGTTCTGTTGGCTGACAGTCACTTATCAGTGTGAAAGGCATCCCATAGAAGTAGTCAAATCCATGTTTTAGAGGGTGATGGCAGTGGTCATTGCGGGATTCACAGTTAACACCTTGATGCCACTTCCCTGAAAACAGAGGTTATTAAAATATAAATGGATAATATTTTAAAAGAATGGACTTTTCCTTACACAAAACATTTCTCCAAAAGCGGTTGGTTGTTTTCTCCTTGTGACAACTGCTTCCTCCTACACAGAAATATACCAAGTATGTAGAGATACAATGGGATTGACTAAAGAAAACCTCTACAATTTATAAATTTTAAACACATTTTTTGGTGCTCTGTATATATATTCCTGCCCTGTAGCTTTGATCTAACATTAAAAAAACCCCAAACATATAAAGACAACTAGGAATTGAGAAAAATTTCAAACTGAGCAAAAATGTATGGCTTTTCTGGACATCTGTCAAGTATCAAACAGAAGGAAGCTGTCCTTTGTTAAGCATAGGGGGAAATACCCAAATAACCTTCTTTTGTTGTCCCTTTACCTTCAAAGTGCTATGCAGACTTGTTCCTGGGAGGTTTTGAAGTGCTTGGTGTCAAGACTATGGCAAGACTGTGTCAGTGCCAGGTTGATAAGGGGAGATATGGATAGAGTAGTTAAAGTAGCAGCTCATCTGTTTGCCAGACAAACCACTGGATCCAGAAAAACTTGAGCTTAGGAGATCAGGATTTCTCATGAAACTATACTTTTGTAAGTAACTTTGATGATCATTATATCTCCACACACTAAAAAATACACATATTTTTAATTAATATTTTTGCCATTTATTTGACTTTAATCAAATTTTTAAAAATGGAAGCCTACTTTTTTTTAAATACTGAAGTCTTCATTTATCAGAAGGAACCTCTCTTGACCATTTTAGAACACAATTTGTTCCTCATTATGAGCATACCAACTACTTTCATGAATGGCACATCAAAACCTTGCTTTTGCTTCCCCTCCAGCTTATTCAAACAGCCTGGTTAGGCACTTACTCGGTGGCATAGTAAGTTGGCTTGTTTGAATCAAACACTGAGGTTTGAGAATGTCTGAATTGAGTGAATAAAATCTACCACTCATCAGAGGCTTAATGGCATTTTTGCAGATCTTGAATGCCAGAGCAACCAGATAATTAAGAACTTTACTTGAAAGACATTAAGAACTTTACTTGAAAACTAATTTTAAACTAATTCTTATTGTAGAGAGAGGAACTGTGCACTTCCAGGATGATGTTATCTTCAAGAAATTGTTCAGTATGTTATCAGAATGTGTAATAGCAGCCAACCCTGAGTGGGTTTCAATAGAATTGCAGTGCATTACAATAGGAGCAGAAAAACTGCCCCAGAGGAGAAAAAATTGCTGTTTTTCAGCTGTAATTTTAAAGGAAGAATGGAAGTTCTAGAGTAGAAGGATGAATTGCTTTCAGCTAAAATCTCTACTCAGTTTACCTCCTGACATATTTAGAGCCAGCTGTAGAATGAAACATGTTTGTAATCAATACATAAATGCATTGGTCATAAATACAGGTGCAGCTAAAGTATTCTTGGAATTCAGATGCACTCCAACACCTAAATCTCCAGCTGAGGTCGATAAAGGTTTCTGACATGCTAGAAAAGAATCAAATCTCCAGAAGCTAAACTACATGTATAATTAAGATAAATTAATCTCTGAGGGCATTACTTATACAGCATTGGTTTTCTGACTGCAAAGAACCTTCAGAGCATTTCCCAACAAAAAATCTCATTATCACCTCAGGCTGCAGGTTATTAATAGGATTTAACTTTGCAATTAAACTGGTTGTGCTCAGGGCAAAACAATCACAAACAATTCAGGTGAGACTACTTAGTGCTCATTCAGCTGTGGTGACATGAGTAGATGTTGTGTTAAGATTTTTTGCTTCATGACTTGAATGTAAAATTCTTGTGGTATTCTGTGTGTCACCTATCACTGGTGCTTTCCATCACCCCCCATGGTGCCATTAATCAGGATCTGTCCATCTGGCTAATCTAAGTGATGCTTTTGGCACCTGTGGTGTGATTTCAGCTGAGATGCCCACGGAGAAAATGCCTCCCCATTTTTGCTTCTGGGAGGCAAAGCAGCATGACTCTACTGCAGGGCAATTCCCCGGGGAGAGTGGAGACAAATCTGATTGTTTTGCTAGTGATAACATGCTGAAACCAAGATGAAGCATGCACAGTCTGTTTTATGAGCTAATTTAAACAACTAAAGTAATGTAGCTACAAAACTAACAGGAGATGGAACTTCAGTAACGCAGAGTTTGAATTGCTCGGAAGGCTTCTTTTAGTTTTGTCTGGGGTGGTTTAGATTTATTCTGTTGAATGAATACAAATCTATTTCTGCAGGAAGTTTTATTCATAAATTCAGTTGGTTTGTGCAGCTAATATTTTTATGTCCCAGATATAGATTTTGGATTTTGACATTTTACATGCTCCGTTGAGGTTGGGCAAATAGCTGAAAACTCAGCCAGGAATGTTTGTGCTTTATCAGCCTGTGGAACTATGTGACACATCTAAGATAAATAATTATTTGGAACAAGATCATGACCAAAAGTTACAACTGTGCTAAAAAAAAGGCACTATAAAATAGAAAATAAAATGAAATTCACATTGATGCTGAAGGAGGCAGTGCTTTTGGGTTGTACTGAAATCTTGGTGAGCTACAGTGACATGCTGTGACTGAAAAAAAAAAAAAAAATTGCTTTGTTTCTCTTTCTGAAAGGCCCAATTTTGTGACACTGTTAACTATCTCTAATGGTTTAACTAACAGCTGTTCCCTTTTGTGTGAATCTGAATCTCTGAACTGTATAAAACATCATTAAATGACACTCATATTTTTAGTTTGTTAAAATTAAATAGTATTGGAATAAGTATTTCATACCTGACATAATAATCTTCATGAATGAATAAAATTTTCTGCTATGTATTTTAACAACTACAGCTGTGCTTGACAGTGGGTCAATGGTAAATTTGCCCTCTTTATCATGTGCTTGTTCTTTCAAGAGAGGTATTTTTTGGTCAGAGTTTCTATTTACATATTATTCTTATTCAGAAAATAAAAATATTACAACCAAAGTATGAGCAGTTAGTAACTAAAACAAATGGTTTGAGTGAGATGTGCAGGTGAAATACATGCAAGAACATCTTTAGGAGAGCAGTGTTCCCATACCTATCAGTCCTGTGCTGTAGCCTTGGTGCTGCAGTATTTTGGCAAAAGTGGTTTCATTTGGAGGAAGCCCTCCTGAGCCAGCATTCCAAAATATAACACGGTAATCATTTATAGCATCCATCCCTAAAAATGGATTAAAAAACAACCTGAGTCAGTATAAAGGGTTGAGCACTTTTATCCAACCTACTTTTTGTTTCATGATTTCATTGAAATGGTAGTGTTAAACATTTGTCATAACGCTGTTTGTTTGAGAAAATGGATCTAATACCCTGGACAAGATAAGGAAAGAGTTAAGACCCACCCATAGTGCCTGCCCTTTCATCTTTGTATCTCATATTGACACTTTTCTTTTTTCTTTTATTTAATTTCATTTGGAATTACAAGGCTGTATAGGAGATTTTATATGTCACAGTGGCATCTAGGCTGTACAAAATGCCCTTCCTTAGTGTGTGTGAGGGCAGCGAGGAGAGCAAGGAGACCTCAGCCCCCTGTCAGCCTCAGACTCCAGCTCACTGAGGGCTGCCAGGGAGCTCAGGGTTTCCTTGCACAGTGGCATGGCTGGTATCTGATCTCTGAGCCCCACAGGGTAGCTCTCTTCTCCTCACCTGCAGGTTTACAGCCTACCATTTAGTATTTTACGCTGGTGTAACCCCATCATACAGCGTTGTGTAAAGTTCAATCTGTCATTGGAGCACTGAACATCTCTGGCCCTGCTGCTTCAGTGGGAAAAGTTCTGTACAAACCCTTTCAAACTACTAGTGTTTCCAAACTACCAGTCACAGTGGGAGCTGTCATGATAAAAGTAGGATGACATATCAGCTTCAAAATGCCTCAGGAATGAAAGCTCCGAAGATAATTTGCAATAGAACAAGCATTTGAGGGTTGCTGTTAGAAACATGTAGAGCTATTTGTTTTTCATACCTCTTCATCTCAGAGATGCAGTTTGACAGGATAGTGCTTTTTCTTCAAAAACACAATTGGGAAGAATAATATTGCTGTCAAACTGTTATCTCCTGGGACAGATTAATTTTGACAGGTACGTAAAGAAGCTTTCCCATGAATGACTCGTTCTGCACCTTGACTGGAGGGAATGGACACACATCTGCACAGGTCTACTCTGCTCCCTGCAGGGCTGAGCTGCTTCTGACATCTGATCATGAGTCACCTCTGACAGAAATTAATTTAACTGGTGCTTTTTAAGTGTGTTGTTACTATTTTTCCTGTTTTGCATAACGACTTTTCTGAATGTAACAGTTTGCTCAAACTCCATTCTGGCTGCAATCTGTACCACAGAGTGTCAAAAGGTAGCCAGAATTGTGCTTTGGGGGAGACCAAGATGCTCTGAAGAGCTGGTTCTTTGCTCTGATTCCCCCCAGTCCAGTTCACCAATACCCTACAAACAGAGAAGCCACCTCAAAGCCTGTCTGACACCTCGTGTGTCTCAGTGAGGATGGAGTGTCTGTGACCCCCCTCATTTCTTCTGTGCCCATTGTAGGACACTGTTCTCTCCAGCAAGAGAGCAATGTTCAAAGGGTGTGAGGCTTTGCAAGGCAAACCTGATCGGAGGGGATATCTGCCAGTGAGGAAAGCTGCTCTGCTGGGCGTGCAGAGCGGGGCTGCAGCGATGTGCTGGGTCAGCTTCACTCCTTCCTTTGCCAGGCCATCGATGTTCGGGGTCCTAAAAAGGCAACCAACACCACCAGGTATCATCCAGAGAGTCTTTCAGGGGAATAAGAAATTATATACTTATCTTTATTTTCAGAAGTTTTTTTCTATTTGAAGATGGCCAGGAAATATTTTTGTAATTTATTTAAATTTTCTCAGCTGATGGGGAAATATTTCTCTTTTTCTTTCTTCATAAAAAGTCAGTATATGGATTAATTTTGAGACAAATTTTTTTTTTTTTTTTTTCCCCTTGCTCTATGAAGAGTCTTGCAGAAATCATAGAATTGGAGAATGGTTCGGGCTGGAAGGGACCTTAAAAATCACAAAATTCCAACCGGCCTGCCATGAGCAGGAACACTTTCCACTAGATGAGGTTGCTCAGAGCCCCATCCAACTTGGCTTTGAACACTTCTAAAGATGGGGTACCCACAGCTTCTCCAGACAGCATGTCCCAGTGCCTCACCACCCTCACAGCAAAGAGATTTCATTTCCCCAGAGCTACACCAGCTTCTCACAGAGCTGTGGATCAGCCTCGGTGCATCAGTGTAATGGTGATTCAGTTGCCACAGGGTGACGGGGCTTGACTAGACAAGGTGCTACAGGACTTACAGTACTGATAAGGAAGCTAACAAGGTGCTTCTCTTGACATTTGTAGTGACGGGAGAAGGAGAAAAAGGGAAAGAAATCCTGCATGTTTTCACACTGTGGTGGCAAAGCAATATGAATTAAGCCACACATCAGTAAGTAGGTGAGAAGAGGGTGTTTTGCAAACGACTGGCAACCAACAAAAACAGGCTTGCCTAGCACACTAGTTACAGACCAGGCAATATCTTACATTTCAGAATACAATATCCCCCTCTTCCAATTCAAGGTGTGCCTACTTCTATTTTAGATTAGATTGGGATTCAGTTTTACAATTTTGTTTTTGCAATTATCAGTTGAATGGTGTTCACAAGAAGGCAGAACCTTCAGCAGGATTTTGAAAGATCCTGGATGTTTTGTTGCTTTGTACTTGCACTGTTATGGATTCCTCCCTCAAAGACAGGCTGCCAGGAAACAACATCTGCAACATTTCTTATTCTCTACAGCCTTTTGTCAGAGGTGCAGTCCAGGGTAACTTGGCAAAGCAGTTGGTGTGGTTCCCTTCAGCACGACTGCCATCTCAGTTAGCTGATAAACATTCCTCCTCAGAGGAGCACGAGGTGTCCCAAACCGCTGTTTCGAAATCCTGCCCTTCTTTGCACTGCAAAGAACCAGCTGCTAAGAGAGCCCAGATGCTTCTCCCCCTGCTAGTGCACCCTGGATGCAAAAGGAAAATCCCTGCCTTGGGGATGATGCTGTGGAGGCTTTGCAGAACCCTGTCAACTACCTGTGATCACCAGGTGTCTGTCAGGCTGACTGAAGCCTTCCAGGGTGAGATTCCGAGAACTTTGCTGGATGAGAGGAGGGATTGTAGCAAATTTCATTTTGTTCATGCATGTTACAAGCCAGCAGGCAATACTGTGGCACAATTTTCAAAGAGGAGGCAAATTCTATGTCCTTGAAGCTGAAAAGAGAAATATTTCCTGGTAACATTGCTCATTGCAGTCATTGAACTGTATTTTGAGATGAGACTGGGAAAAAAATGGTAACAGAATTAAAATGAGTTAATGAGGTCTGTGTGTTGGAAGAGGGGACAATGTTTCTACCTTTGGGTGTTGCTGTTTCTAAAGTGTTAGGCAGTAAAGGATGATTGTCATATTCCCACAGAAGAGCAGCACCACAGAGCAGAGCCAGCCCTGGGAATGCCCTCCAGGCTATGAGATAATGCTGGACAGAGGCTTTCAGGTTAGCATTAAATATCTCACCAGCTCTGTTCACCCTTAGGGTCAGTTTCCTTACCTGATTGTATCATTCCCATAGCAACCTACATCCCCTATGCCGAGATCATCAGCCAGCAACAGCACAAAGTTTGGCTGTGTGATGGTGGAGGGCTGTGTGAATGGTGCTTGCAGAAGCAGAGCAAAAATCAGGGGTGCAACCAGGGCTGACCTGAAACACAGAAGAGTAGGAGAAGCCAGTGACCTGGCCATTCATCACTCCCCCTGCACGTGGCCAGACACCCTCCACCCTGAGCTTGGCTGCAGACCAGACCACTCTGTCCAGGCACAGAAGGTGTGATAAACTTGAGTGTTTATCATTTTACCCAAACCCATGTCATGAAGAGGAAAATGTCAGCACCATAACTTTAAAAGTCTCCTTTCCTGATTGTTTCCAAGTTTCCTGTGAGCAGTCTCACATGGGAATTTTCATGCAGCAGATGGAATGCAAGTGATTTTGCTTCATGGCTTTGGATGTTTATAAAGGGTTGTTCTGGGAAGCTGAGAATGGGATCAACTTCCTCTGACATGGTTTTTGCCTGAACTGGGATCTTTGGGTTGTGAAAAAGTTAATTACAAGAAAAACAAAGGAAAAAATCACATTGTGAGATAAACAATACTACTCTTTTATAACACACTATTATGTCATTATTAAGCTTCACTCACTTTAAATCTCACTTTACATACAACAGTAACTCATGATTTTTTTCTTACCAGTGAGATGTTAGTTGCCAAATCATTTCTGCATTTGGAGTGTTCAAATCCTGCAAAACCAAGAGTACTCTGTCATAGTTACATCTTCCTAGTAGTAACTGAAATAAAAATAGATTAAAAGCTTACTCAAAGCCTGTTAACATTCTGTTTTATTTACTCCAGTGCACCTCAGATCAGACCCTAAATGAAGAAGAGTAAAGGAATTAATGTTATTTTTATTGCTAGCCCTTCCCTTATTAGAGGGATTTTTCTTTTTGAGTAAAGAAGTTTATCTCAAAATAGCGAAATAATTCTATTTTCTTCCATGAATCATCCATATAAAAGACACTTACTGTTCAGAAAGGTAAAAATAGTGCTTTAAAATCCAGTCCTCAATATCATTTACATTTCTATAACCATGGACAGTAGCAGCATTGTGCTTTTCCACATAATGTGCTAAATTTCTTTTCAGGCTTCTAAGAGGAATTTTTAATTGTAGAAATTCAAGTCATCTTTTTCCAACAATCATAATTTCTTGGAAGAATTCATGGCCGTTTCTTACTTTGAGAATGAAGAGGTTTCTCTGGGGGTTTTCCTTTCACTGTCAGGACAGTGAGATAAACTATTTGAAGACTTTGAAGTAGGGGCTGAGTGAGCTTCATTCTAAAGCTTTAAAATAGACTTCTTTGAAATTTATTTCATGCCTAGCTCAACTGTCCCAAGCACCTCAATTTTATGAATTCTGTTTGTTTCATATTTATTTTTGTTTTCCAGAATTGATGTATTAAGCAGTTTAGTTAATATTCATAGTTCTTGCATTTTATCCATCAATACTACAGGCTTCAGTGGGAAAAGTTAAATTTCTGTGCTTAGAAAACTGGCATGCAAACACTTGCTGGCAAGAACCAGAGCTGAGGCAGCATTGCTACCTAGAGATACTGACTTCTCTGCATGTGAGTTTGTGCCTTTGCTGCATCCTAAGCAGTTATAGGAAAAGTACAAGAGAGCACCTCAGCCATCTCTAACATTTATATCCTATGAGCTTCCAAAACAGCTGAAGTAAAAGGGAGCTGGACATAATCAGATCTGATTGTGCAGTTGGTTGCCACACAGCAGAGAGATTTAAAGCACAGCTGGAGCTCAAGGCTGAACCTCCCCAGAAGCTGCCTTCTGCAGGCACTATACAGAAAACAGCTATTGATTTATGATGCTGACTGGCATTATCCCTGTCAGGCCATTTCCTCTGTGAAAGGTGATGGGAGCCCAGGCAGAGAAATCACAAGCAAACATTCCCCTCTGCTCTCTGAACAGAATTTGGCTTAAAGAAAAACTCCTTCCTCCCTCTCCCATTGTTAATCCCTCTCCCAAAGGAATTTAGTTTTTAGTCCCTTTCTTCATCTATTTTAATAATCCTGGGGGGTATAGCTTGCATATCTTTCATATTTTATCAATTGTTTTCCTGTATTGATTCAAAGTTTATAATCAGTTTTACCTTTCTAACAAAATGCTTACAAGATACTAAAATCTCATAGGAGGAAATACTCATTGCTTTAGACATACTCTTATGCACTTTTCTTAAAAACAGTACACGTTTGGGGCATCAGTTTGGCAACACTCAGTGAAAAGTCACACAGTTAATACCACTTAATTCAGTACTGTTCAGCCTGTGAAAATTTCTTTTAAAAATTCCTATTTTGTAGACTTGATACAGATAAAAGCAAACCCAGACTTGTAAACACATAGCCTGCAGCTCTCACTTTGTACATAGCCTTGGATGAGAAGAATGTTGTTCTAAAGGGAAAAGTATTTAAAAAACTCCCTTGAGATATTTTTATCTACAGAAGGGAAAAAAAAAAAATCCAAATAGCCATTAACATTTTCCTGTGTATTTCCCAACATAGTAAGGGAGGAACACAGTACCTGGTCAAGTTGTGTTCAAAGCAGGCAGCTGATAGACTGGTGACTTAAAATGATTCCAGATTTTTTCAGCACTGCTGAAAAATTTTTTCAGGACTGCTGCTACTGCGCGGCGTTTCTGAAGGCAGTCCCGAAATGTGCCCCAGCTGCACATCCCACAGCTCAGCACAGGAAAAGCATGTGGTGCCAGAGCTTCCCAGCAGCTGCCTGCTCTGGCTTCTCATGGAGTCTCAAGCTGCACTTCCCCCTGCTGTTTGCACAGCTCTGACATTCACACAGGGCGTGAGGGTCAGGCTGGGGAGCAGCACAGATGCAGCTAAAATGTTTTCTGCCTAACCACCAGTTTCTCAAGGGATGGGAATGATCTCCTTTAAGTCTGAGACACTCCCATGAAAAGTACTATAAATAACAGTTCCCAATAAACATTTCCTCACGTCCACCAAGGAGAAGAGAAAATCGTTGTACTTACAGAGCAGCACTTCTTTGTTGTAGAAACAGAAATTGAGCTAATTTCTTCACTTTATGGCCAACCTGAGTGCATGCTGCAGTGAGAACCACTGAGGTGGTTTTCTGCACATGCTGGGACAAATAGTTCTAGGGTGGGGAGGAAATGCTGGTGAGAGGCTTGTATTTTCTTTTCCAGAAAATGAGTCATTCAGCTTCTGTTCTGAGTGCTGATGTTCCCTAGCCATCGCTCAAAAGGACAAATTAAGGTTACATGCTGGCTAGTGCTTTCTTTCTTGGCTTTTCTTATGTGAGTCCTCTTGTACTGAGTGTTTTGGGACAGCATGAGGCATTACCCAAGAGCAATCTTGCTTTACCAACAGTTTCCTGCATTTTTGTATCTTAGGCAGAGAAGGAAGATGCTGTGGTGAGTTGGTGGTGTAAATGGCAGTGCTCAGGTTGGATTGCTAGTGGAGCATCTCTGAGGCAAGTTAGAGCACCACAGGTGATCCTTTCCCTTTTCCCTCCCACCACAGCATTAACATGCTGGGATGGTTCCAGCCAATATGCCCAGAAGGAGTGGTGTGTCTGGTTTGACTTCTCTCAGTGTCTGCTTTCTGGTCCCCACCTGCATTACAGAATCCCAATCTGTACCTCTCTAGTTCCCATTCCCCTCTTTGGGCCTTTAGCACTTCCAGGATACATTAAGGTCTACAGCATTTCCTGTTGTCTGATGCCCTCTACTGCTGCATGATTTCTAACAAAAACACCTTCTGAGCTGTTTCTGGGTTTTTCTGTCCAGGTTGAAATCAATCCCTGCAGGGCCCTGCTGACTGTGAGAGCTTCTTTTGCAGCTAGGGCCATCTCCACAGCTCTCATATCCATGTTGTGGTTTTTTTTCCCAGAGATTCTTGCAAATTCTGTAGAATTTGTAACAAAGAACCACAAGCTGTAACTGCTATGTTATTTACTAAATTTAGAATATAGCAGAAAATTGAATGCATGCCTGCAGTTACACAACAGAAACATGGCTTTGCTGTCTTTTGCACAGCCCTCTTCAAGCACAGAGAGAGCCAGACCAGTTTGCTGCTCTAAGTAGCACTTGTTAAAGTCTGGCTGCTGGGAATTGCCACTGGGCACACCTATGGTATTATGAAATCAAGTGAAAGAGTGCTGTTCTTTTGGTCTAAAGATTTTTAGAGTGACAGCTTGTGCCCATTTGGGTGTTTGATCTTTGAAGGAGGGAAAAGTGAATGCCCTCTCACTGGTGCTGCTTGAAGATGACATTTTAAAACGGTCTAGGCAAAGCTAATTCTGTTCCCAATGCACTAAATTTGCACTTGCTGGTTTTCTGTGGGGAAATCTTTAAAAATCCTGCATTTCTTCAGAAGCTGAAAAGAATATAGAATTTTGCAGAAGCCTTGCATACTCTGGTCTTTTCTCCTTGTTTTCTTTACTGAGTACCGCTGAGTGTGACACTATTAAAGTGCTTCCACAGCTAACAGCTGAGCGGGGTTTGGTGTAGGATTTGGCGATTTAGGGGCTCCCTCTAGCGACTCCTGCCTTCGGTTTGTTTCACAGCACAGCGGATCCGCGCTCACCTCTCCAAAGTCATCGCACAATGACGATGTGATGTCATTTCTTGGAACTCTGATTTGAACTAGGTCTTTAAGGATGCCCAGGGGCAATTGCAGAGCCTTTCCTGTCGTCCTGGAGCACGCAATATGGGTTTGCAACGCTGGGAAGAAGCCTGGCTCGTATTCCAGAACTGCTCTGACATGTGAGCCAAACTGCAGGAGGTGGGGGTGAATGGGACAGATGCTTCAAAATTGCTCTCCTGGTCTGGTGTAAAGTAGTAATGTAGACACCCCAACTCCTTTCCAAGGGTTTACCTCATAGCTGGTGAGTAATGCACCTAATATACTTAGAAGGCTGTATTGCAATTAATTGTCCACATGGTTTCCAACAGGAGACATAATCCAGTGCTGTTTCCTCCTGCACCACAGAACGGGTTCAAATCACCTGGGTTTCACTACAAAAAATTACCTGCTCACATCTAAGCCTGCCCTCCAGACTCTGTGATCAATGGTGAAGGACAGTCACGTTGAGGGCAGCCCAGCTGTTCTGTAATGCTGTTCTAAGATTAGATGAAGTATCCTTTAAAGGTTCCAGTCTGTCTTTAATACCTGTATAGAGAGAATTTGTATGGCTCTATATTCAAGCTAGATGGGAATTGGTTAAAGTGATACCAAACCAGACTGTTAATCATTCTAATAAGATATCAAGCAAATGAATACTACCATAAAAAAAAAAATCATGAAAGCTATTTTTATTACATTTCCAATAATGTTCTGAAAGATGAGTTTTTATTTCTTAAGTTTAAGGAAAACCATCTGATATGAATTAAACAATCTTACTATTTGAATAAAGGAGATGCTTTTAATTTAATTTCTAAAACCTGTATACTTCTTATTCTCTTGGGATTGAAGCTGTTAAAAGTGAAGTATTTAGTTATATTTTGAACTGTAATGGAAAAAGCATACACTAAAATTCCAGAAGACTAGAAAGTTAACATTTGGAGGAAGATATACTCTGTATTGCATTCTTGGTGAGTATTTCTCAAAACATCCAACTTCAAGGCATCGAAAGGCAGTGACACATACATGTTAGCATACATGAGATCAGGGAGGCCCCATGTGAGGACTTTGAGAAACCTCACTGTTTTTTTCTGCAGCGCTGATGAGGCCTCACCTCGAGTCCTGTGATCAGTTTTGGGCCCCTCATGACAAGAGATTGATGTGCTGGACCATGACCAGAGGAGGACAACAATGCTGGTGGTGGATCTGGAGCTAAGTCTGATGAGGAGCAGCTGAGGAGCTTGGGGGGTTTAGTCTGAAGAAAGGAGGCTCAGGGGAGACCTCATTGCTCTTTACAACCCCCTGACAGGAGGCTGTAGCAAGGCAAGAGGACTTGGTCTTCTCCCAGGCATCAAGCTAAATAATCAGAGAAGATCTTGAAAATGCTTCAAGTTGTGCCAGGGGAGGTTTAAATATTATTATTTTAAAATATTAATATTTTTCCTAATATTAATTAAATATTAGGAAAAATTTCTTCTTTGCAAGAGTTGTCAAGCATTGGAGCAGGCTGCCAGGGAAATGGTTGGGTCACCACCCCTGGAGGTATTTAAAAGACATGTAGATGTGGGACATGGTTTAGTGGTGGGCTTGGCAGGCTGAGTTAATGGTTAGTCTCAGATGATCTTAGAGGTTTTTTCCAGCCTAAACAATCATGTAATTCTCTGTCTGAGTGAGAATGTGTGGGTTCCAATATAAACAAAATAATGAAAATCGTTACAGTGAAAAGAGTTTCTGGAAGTTACGTGAGACAGATTTTGCTGGGAAACATTCTTCCTCTGATGTTTTACTACCTAAAGACAAGGAGATCAGTTTTGGGAGAAACAAAGCCCATCACAAATGCAACCTACTTAAGAAATCATGACTCCAAATGATAAAAAAAATGTCCCTACTACCAGATAGGAGTTGTTTCTTATCTCCATAGTGTAAACATTCTCTCTTAATTTCCTCTGTTAGCCACTGGTAGCTGTACCAGTACAAGCATTTAGAGATTGAGAGATCTGTGAATTTCCTTGAAATAAACTTTTTTTTTTTTTTGATTTTTCTTTGGTTGAATGAATGAATTGTTCATTCAGCTGAGAGAGGTTCAGAATCTCCACAGCAGAGCAAGGACAGACACAGGTGGGCAGAGCAGAGCAGAGCTCACAGCAGTCAGCAGTAAACATTCAGCTTTCTCATCACCATCACCATAAATTTGGGAACTCTCAGATAGGATTTTGACACTTATCTGCATCACTGCTTTTGGAATTCAAATAAGGCCAAGTTTCACCATTGCAGCCTCTGTCCTCACATACACAGCAAAATCTTCCCTCTGCTGGGAGGGACTGTCTTGGGCTTGCTCTGCAGAGCCAGAGTGATGAGAGAGGAGACCTGAGGCACACACATTTGATTCCCCTCCCAGGCTCAGGACAGCCCTACTTCTTCAACAAGTGCACTAACCACCAGACTATTATCTGAAATCAGGTCAGCACACCACTTCCTCCTCTTGTGGGCCAGGTTTTGGAATGAAACTGTGTCATGCTCTGGGCTTTCATCAGGAGGGGTGACTGGTCTGTGAATGTCAAAGAGGTTTCAGCTTGAGATAAGCACTGACTCCCTTCTGAGGGGAACTGAGGGCCCCATATGTGAACTGGTTCCATCCCACAGTGTTGGGTTGAGTCCAGCCTCTCACCCACCACCACTTCCAAGTCCTTTTCAGCCAGGCTGCTCTTGATCTGTTTATCCCCTTAAATGCCAAGTTACAAAGCATGCCATGAAGACCATCCTCTTTCATTTGTTTTTATATGCCATTATCTGCTTATTCTCAATTTGGATAGCTACATTGTGGGAGGTGTTAACTTGAGTGTCTTTTGGTCACAGAGAAAAAAAAAAAAGGCAATTTTCAGTATGATTCACATCAGCCATGAATCATTTATGTAAGACAAAGTCAAACAGACACAGAAGTGCTTGTTTCTCCCCATGGGCTAAGGTCAGGTACCAGAGTTACCTCAAAACATGGGGGCCTCCTCATGGCAGATGCTGATGTCTTCATTAAGTCAGAAGTACCTTTTCCTGAGTGTTTAAAGAAAGTCAGTGTGATCTCCTATATTCATAACCATTAGGGTAAGAAAACTGAGCAATGAGGCACTGTTTAGCCACAATGGTGTGTAATGTTGCCATTCTGCCTGGCTCCTCTGCACAGACCAGAGGTTTGTGCATCCCAAGGGATCAGTTTTAGTACAATTCTTTTGTGAAGAGAACTAATGAATACATATAGGCAATCACTATCTCCAAAGAAGCAAGTATTTGAGCAGACTAAAACAACATATAAGCTCTAAAGTTGTGAATTAGAGAGTAGGATCAAAGGGATGGGGTTTGCATTATTCCCAGTTTAACAGAAAAGAGGTTTTCAGCTAAAATGAAAGGTGCATTAGAAACTAATAAAATGTGAAGATAGCTACAGGCACTCAAGTAATGCCTTCAAAGAGGTAAGATACTTAGGGCAATACAAGGACTCCTTTTTCTTTTTGCCTCTATGATATTAAATCAAGGTGAGGAAATGGATTTATAGAAAATTTTTCAAAACATTGGCTTCTAAATTACAGAAAAAATATTTATCTTTTTCCACCCTTGTTTTTCAACCTGGCTAGCAAGAAAAAACAAAACAAAGCATTTGGCTGTTCAGAGGTTGGAAAAGGATCCATTCATGGTGAGAAATTATGGGTGAATAAATTATAATTCATCATACCAGGCTGATCTTACCTATGTTTTGAGAATGTGTAGACTCAGGTGTGTGAATAGAGGGAAGAGAGAATTGATTACAATTCAATTGTTATCCATTCAATTAGAATGGATAACAATTGAATTGTAATCAATCCAATTAGAATAGTGACCAGAATTCCTAAAATGTTTGTATGTGTTGGTGTGATTCTTGGGGCTATCCTGAGTAGGACCAGGAGTTGGATTTTGATGATCCTTGAAAGTCCCTTTGAACTCAGGATATTCTATGATTATTCATAGAATTAACTCATAATTAATCCTAGAATCAGGCAGAAAAGCTTACTTCACTGTCCCTGGTGCTCCAGAAGCTTTTTGTTTCTTTTTCTCTTTTCCTTTCTGCTTTTCTCGTTTTGTTTTTCTCATTTCCCGTTGGCAGGGTCAGAAGTGATCCGCCGGGTTTAGAAGGGAGGGGAGTTTTCCCGCGCAGCCTGTTCTGCGCCGGGATGGGGAGCGGCGGCGGCGGCGGCGGCGGCTGCGGCTCGGTGCGTGCGCTGCTGCCCTCCGGTGGGGACGGACCGGCCGTACCGACCGTCTGCACCGCGCCCCAGCTCTCCCGGAGTGCTGCTGCTGCCGCTGCCTGTGCGAGGTTATCCAACAAAAACAGTGAAATTATCTGCTTCCTTTTTTTTTTTTTTTTTTTTTTTTTTTTTTCCTTTGGATGAGTATAGTAGTGATAAATGCAAGAGAGTACAGAGATAAATAAAGCTGGAAAGAACAAGTAAAGAAAGAAATAAAATAAGAGATGGAAAAAGTAGCAGACTCCATGCTTCTCCTGTTTCCACTGCTCATTGTGTACACTGATGGTGGAAGATGTATTTCTGGTAGCCTAAGAGGTAGGGGGGTGTACCATCATCTTTTACAGACAAAGAATGTCAGACTCAACCTCATTTCTCATCAGCCTTCTCTGCTTGTTTGCATCTGCCCTGAGTCACTTCCAGCATAGCAGCCCAACAGAGCATCATCAGTATTATTTCACAGGTTGAGCACTGGTAAATTTGGCTGGTATTTGCAACCGATAATTGGATAGAGATGTAAGTGTGACCCATCATGAACTTCCTCTCAAAAAAATTATCAGTTGCCATTAAATGCCAGACTAACACAGGACTGAAATGTTGCACAGGGCAATGGAGTCACTGGGGGAAGGTGGGCAGCAGCAGCAGCAGTATGACAGTTTTCTTGCTGTTGTCTCGTCTTCTCTCACCCTTTCCACACAACTACATCTCTGTTAGCTCTCCCACTTACCATCTCATCAGCTGTGCACTTCACCCTATCCACTCACTTTGCTCTTATTATCCCCTTCTTGGGCTGATGGGGAGATGGAAAATCTACTCTTTCAATGAAAGAAAAAAAATCAACAGTGTCTATTGCAAAGCAGTCTCATTTAGCTTTTCAAATCCCTGTCATCTTTGTGACTTTCCTGTTCCGAAGACAAAGCTGGGTAAGAAATCCTGAGACAGCAGTTTGCCACCAGAGAGTGCTTTCCCCCTTACTCTTCTCCCTTTAAAAATGCTAGGTCTGCTCTCCAGTGGTGCCAGGAATTATGAAGTGGCTGTTTTCAAGTTCCCTTAATGTCAAGACAAACCCTTTCTAAGCACAGGTAGAACTGTCACTAACCCTTCCACAGCTACATGGAATAGTTTCTATTAGGTTTGTGGGGAGTGGAACTTCCCTTTTTAGTGGAGTAAATAGAAACAGACCCCCTGGATATTCTGTCTCCAACATCCACCAAATGTTCCAATGCAAAGTTAAATGCTCATAGTGAGGATGGGACAAAGTTTTCTTAGTAGCAGAAGTTATTTTATATGCTCTCACATCACCCTTCCCATTAAGATCCCCATCACGTTCAAAGCACACAATGTCCAGTACCCAAGCAATAATTTAGGAACTTTTCCTCACACTTTTTCCAAAACATGCCTCTTGGCTGACTGCACACTTCTAACTATGTTTCTCCAGATCAGAATTTATTTCCCCTGGGGCTTTTTCAGAATATTTGTTGCTCTAGTATTTCCACAGGAGGATTCTAGCAGAAATATGCAGCCCTCCAGCATTCAAAGCATGCTCCTGCTAATTTCAGTTGCAGCTGTGTGTTTCAACACTTCTGCAAATGAGACCACAAGGGCATCAGTCAGTCAGACAGAGAATGAGGAACATTCACTCAGTGACCACCTGTGAAAAATCTTGTTTAAGGAACTCTACAGCAAAGGCTAGGGCAGTCTGGAAATTTTCAGACAAAACAGACCTTTGTCAAAACCACAGTTTGTAGAGCCAGCATGTTCTCCTTAAAATATTTCAGACTGAACAAACTTTTATGACACTGAAAATTATGCCTGGGGGGAACTGAGCTTAGACTTCCAAAAGGGCTGTTGGCTTCTGAGCCAGGGAAATTGAAAGTGGAAGTCTTTAGATTCAAAGGAGCTCATCAAGACTCCTCCCTAGGCTTAGAAGCTTTGGGAAGCAAGTAGCCTAAGCACAGTCAGGAGAATTCACGTACATTTTGATACAGGACTTCCCACAGCCATTGGAAGAACTGACATTCATCAGGACTAGAGATAGGACCTGTAGATTGGCCAAAAAATGTTTTAGTAGAAGTGGTTTTAAGTCAAAACTGAAACAACTCTAGCCTTAAAAGAAGAAAAGAAAAATCAACATCTGTGGAAAATAAATATGACTTTTCAGTCAGCTCTCACTGATAGAAAGGCAATGCAATTCTGATTTAAACAGGACACTGTAATGTCTGTTCTTGAATGTTCTGCCTCATTTACTACCTCCTTTCAACATTTCTGAGATATATTTCTGGCCTTCAGCTTAAAACACTTTCCATCAATATCCTATTTTCCACAGGATGAAGTATCTTCCTCCTATCCACTTAGTGAACTGGGGAGGGGGGCAGGAGAAAAAGTCGAAGGAAACTTGCAAGAGAGTGAATGAAGATTATTACTTGGCCACATGGTTTGATTCAATTTACACTCTTATGTTTGAGGTCATGCAGTACCTGATGACTACTAGCAGCTTGCTGTGCTTAACTGGAACCTGCCCTGCTCAGCAGACAAATGTTTGCTGATCCTGTTGAAGCACACACTGAGGTCCCTGTGTTTCATTAGCACTCGGGAAATGAACACCTTCCTTCCCCAGCAGGACCTTTTCTGACCCACCAGTTTCAGTCCTTTCTCTGCCTCTCACATCTCCTGCTTTCTTATCAGAGAATCAGGTAGGGGAAAGGGATCATTTGGGAGACCTGTACTTCATCCTGCTCAAAGAAGGATCAGCACCGAATTCAGACCATGTTGCTCAGAGATTTATCCAAAAGAGTGCTGGAAATCTGTGAACAACCTGTGTCAGTGGCTGACTGCACTCACCATGGTGTGGCTCTCCCCTCACTTCCTGCTCAGATTTTGGCTAACACATGGCTCATGCTCTGTGGATGCTGGGGTCACTGCTGTTTGGCCAAAGCAAAGGCAACATGTGTGCTCGACACAGTGGCCAGAGAGGACTAAAGGTCCTTATAGAGCCAGCCACTGCCACCTGCAGCCTGCTGGCTCCTGCAGTCATCACCTCTGCCTGTTGCTTGTCTGGCAAAACCTGCTGACTCCTGGAGATGGTGTAGACCAAATGTCCCAGCTGGAAGGTGTCAGCTTGCCCAGACAGTGTTTGAAGTGGCTGCAGCAGCTGCATTGCTGAGGCTTTCATGGCTCACAGTGCGACGCCTGTGCCAAGGCAGAGGAGGAAGAACCAGAGCTCTTCCCAACAGCTATGTTTTGCTCATAGATACATGAGTTATGAGTTGTGAGCTATGAATAAGAGAGCTTGTGAATTAGAAATCAATCAATTAAATCCTAGCTATGGTCTCTCCTGTTCCTGCCATCCAGCTCCAAGTCAAATTTGTTTTCCCCATCACTGCTGAGATCTGTGTAACCTGCAAACTCCATGAGAGTCTTTTTACATCAAATATCTAGCTTCCCTCTTCCCTGTATTTGCATCAGCTTCCTTCTCACTGCTGTTTTGACTGGCCTTGAAAAATAAGCTTAAACCTTCCTGATGTCATCCAGACACAAAACTGCTGGGAACATTTTCCTCTTATTTTGAAAGTTCCAGAGAGATAGAATATGCTTAACATGAGAAAGCATAAAATATTGTTCGAAAGCATATACCCTGTGAGAATATGAAGAAAGAGAGGAAGGCAGAAAGAAAACTCTTTTTAAAACAAAGGAAAACCCACATTATACACATTTCTTCTTTCAAAGCAAAATCTCTAGTCCTTTCCAAAGAGAAGGTAGCCAAAGTTTTAAAATAAATTCCAAAGAACACATTTTTCCTAACCTCATCTTTAGAAGAGTAGAACTTTGAGAGCTAAAGACAACCCAAGGTAATTCAACCTGAGACACAAACCAGAGATACAGAAACTGTCAGCTCCAGCACTATAAGCTTGGCAAAACTATGGGACCTCTGAAATGAGTCTTAAATTGGCAAATGCTGAGCAATTTGAGAAACAGGAGAGTCACTTAATGAATATACTCTGTATGTTGGCAAGGTGTGTGACTGTACATCATATAAAAGAGATGAGATGCACATTACATGAAATACAATACATTCAAAGCAGCTATACATCTGTCAACTGCACATTATTAAAAAGGAAAGAATGATACAACTTCACACTTGCTGTTAAAATGTACTGGAAAGAAAAAGTCCCTCGTGGTGCTACTTAACACCATGTGAAAAAGAACCAGAATGTGCACAAAGTTTGTTGCATTTACAGAAACCTCTCTTAAATGCTAGATATCCTTGATAAAAATGTAGAATATTGTATGAACCGACTAGGTACTAATTATTGCCTATCACACTTATTTAAATATCTCCCAAATGCAGAATGCTCCACTAACTCCCACTCACTGAAACATATGTGTGATGTGGTCTGGATGCACTTTGCTTACCTTCTGTATCACCAGCTTGTTAGCAGAATGATAGGGGATGAACTATTCTCCTTTTGGTTCTTTATGCTTTGATCAGAAAATGCTGATCTTTTAAAACTCAACTTTGTGCAGAAGCAGGTTAATTTTGAAAAGACAAGTTGTCTCCTGAAGCCAGTAAAAACCTAATCTGACAGCAACAAAATTGCTGGATTTCTCAGTAGAAATATCTGAACAGTCTGTCAGCTTGCACTCTGCACTCGTGGGAGTTCTCATGGGTCACAGAAACATGCTTCATGCTTTTTGTCATGAAATTGAAGTTCAGTTTCAACCTTCTAAGGAAGGGAACACCTTTGAAAATTTTTCTTTCAGAAGACAGAAGTTTACCTCCAAGCCAAATCATGCACCAGACCCTTTCCAAATGTCTGCACTTTGCACATTTGTCAGCAGCAGAAGGAAGAAATACAGCCTGGGAAATGGCTAAAGCTAAGCACACACAAGCCCACCAAAACCACTGGGGAAGCTTACACAATAAAAGTTAGATTTGCAAGTTTAGATACCAAGTCTCTGGAAAAGCAACAGTAGCAACATAATTTTTCCTATAATCAGACAATGCTAAAATCAACAAACTTTAGAGGAGAGATTCTGGGCATAATTAATGTACTTCAGTAATAACAGACGACTTGCTACATGCTAACATGCATATGCTAACATATATATATGCTAACATATATATCCTATATGCAACATTATACAACCTTGGTTAAATGGAGGGCTCCTGTATAGGATTTAAAATGCCTTTTTGGCAAATTCAGCGCATTAAAGTTTAATTATAATAATAATAAAGACAAAAAAAAAAAAAAACACCAGAAAAATAAAAAAGCAGCTGTAGCTTCAGCTCCACGATATATAATAAATTTTAAAAAATAAGGACTTGCAGATATTTTGAAACTGTCATTAAACCTCACAAATATCCCAGTGAAAAAATCCATTACACATATACTTATTGCTGAAGTGTCTTCCCAAAGCCCAGAGAAGATGAAATAATTGTTTCATTAGCATTCTATGTTTTATGATTCTGAGCTCCAAATCTCTTTTATTTGTTTTCTATCACCATGAGAAATCAATCAGATCCCAATTCATAAAAACAGACAAGGAAACTGCAATATGCAGAGCATTTTTTCTTTACTAAGTGAGCTTATATAACACAATTCTAAGGTCCTAAAAAATATTTTTCAAATAAAGTACAATTCATTACTTGGGGTTTTATGTTTTATCTATTCCCATAGCACTTCAATGCTTCTTTAAGAGCAGGGCGAAAAGCATAATAGCTCCTTTGACCATAAAATATTTGGGATAAAAAAAGGCATAAAGGCATAAATATTACCTACTGAACAATGCAGCCAGACAAAAGAAAAGGAAAAAGGACATCTGTTTATTCTTTCTACAGATCTGAATATTTTTGTAAAACAGAGTTAAGCATTATATTCAAAACTGCAGAAAAAGCCTCTGAGATACAAGTGGATTTTCTTAGTTTAATGGCTGGCTCCAGATCTATTGGATTTTTCTTCTTACTGTATTCCATAGAATGGATCATGGCAAGAAGCAAGGGAAATATAAAACATATGTATGAAGTAGTATTTCCATCAGATAAACAACTCAAAAGAAGATAAAATTCTATTCCTAAATGCCCAAGACAATGTGTGTACACATACTCTCAAATAGATACAGATATGTCTACATTCTGTGTATATATACACACATATATATGACTGCAGAAATTATGGAGCCAGAAATCCAATTCCAGCCATGGCATTGTGTCTAATCTCACTGTGCTTCTTCCTGTGCCAGCCTTTTTTACATAGAAGTGTACATGTATTCCTTGACAAGTAGCAATGCTTTGAAGATTGAGCTGTTGAAGTGTTTTACATGTCCTTTTTCCAGTAAAATTAATTCTAATTAGTAAATGCTAATAGATTGTAGTAATGTATTCACTTTTTGTTCACATGGAAGAAACAAGACAGTGGCTACAATTCTGTATACTTGTTTTAATTATCCCAGACATTTAGAATTTTTCCTTCCCCAGTATCTCTGGGGAAAGAAAAAAACCCCAAAACTCAGAACACGACAACAAGCAATTTCATTTTGGGGTGAGGAATCAACTGTTTGATGTTTTTTCTCCACACTTCATATATTAAATACTTTACTTATGAAATAATGTAAATCTAGGATAAAATTTTATTTTAGATTTCCCTTTCAATTGATAACAATTTGATAGGCTGTGGTCCTGGTCATGCTGTTATTTTTGGTCAACTCCTCCTTTGGTTTACCATATGGATAACATTGTTTCAAGCCAAAACCTTATTGTTTTATAGTTGTTATCTAGAGTGTCCCATTGTCTAAAATAAATTGGCTTTCTGGTAATCACATGGTGGTTATATCACAAGTATGTCTGGTATGTTTCCTGTTTTGGGTTTACATATTAAAGTGAACCAAATTCTTAGAAGCCTGTGGTGAATTGGGAGAGGCTGAATTGGCAGCTTTATTACAATTCAATATTTTTTTCTGACAAAGGCATAGGTAGAGAAGAAATTTGCATTAAGCATAAGAACAGAAATGAAGGGCTTCAGAGGAGTCTCACTGCACCAAAAAAAGTACCATCTCCATCCAAGGATATTTTAGCCCTTCTTCGTGGTATTGTAAGTTGAAGCTCATCCCCTTCTTCTAATTTTGCAATGCCTGGCAAAAGATTTGGAATATTTTCAAGTTAATATCTCAAATACACTACTTTATAAATGGTGCTCAAAAGTCATTATGTGTCATCTTGCAAATGTAAGCACAGCTTGTTACTTGTCATGAGTGTTTTATCTTTAGGTACAATCTTAGAGTTTACAGCCTATCCAAAGCTGACACTTAACATCCTCTGTGAAGATGGACTTGATTTCCACACTGCACTGGGTATAGCAGTTCACTTCAGCAAACACAGCAAAAGTTTCTAACAGTGGTGGACCCAGGTTCCTCATCTTATGGTGATGAGACAGTCAAAATCAGCATTGAGTACTACTGGCCCCAGACTATTCTGTTCCCACACTTCTGGAGGAGGTCTTATGAGCTTTACCAACATAAAGAAGTTAACACACATCAGCTGATCCACTGCAACTGCAGAGCACAAGAGTTTGCCTCCTGCCAGACACACATCAGCTGATATGATAACCAAGAGCATGTTGCCTTCTAGGTGCAGCTGCTGAGCTAAGAACACATCTAATATCTGCTGTGACACAGCCCAACAGCATGAGAGACAGCAGGCAGAACTTTTTTTTCCAGGTGAAAACAGAACAGTGGGAATTTGGGAAGCAGGAATTGTGAAGTGGCAAGACAGAGATCCTAGTTAGGAAAGGGGAGCAGTAATACAAAGGTAAAATCAGAATAGAGATGAAATTGAAGGTGGTTATGTTGCCAGAATGTGTGACTGAAGGGGCAAAAAATCAAAGGAAATATTTGGACAGCACTCAATTTCCAGGACAAAGTAGTTAGTTAGTTAGTTAGTTAGCTAGTTAGTTAGTTAGTTAGTTGGAATTTTTTTATTGGGAAAAAAAATAGCTGCCTGCACCATCCCATTTTTTAAATGTTGTTACTTGCTGACAGTCAACTCAATCCCTCAGTATCACCCACTTTCCATTAGGCATTAAAAAAAAAAATCTTGCTGGAAAATAACCAAAGAGAAAACCCTCAAATCCACCATTAAGGTGGAAAGACAGACAGATATGAGATGATATATGGGGTTATAGGCCTTGACACTAATTCCTTAAATGCAACTGCAGGAATAGACACATATATTGACCATTGAGCCTGCTGGACTTGCATTAAATATTTTAATTTGTCTTTCTTGTAATGTTTCTAATTTGTGCAGTCATAAAGACCAGCTTATAGGAATTAGCTGTTTTTCATCAAACCAAGGACTAAAAATCTAGCAGCCTTTATAAGGAGTAGAAATATCACAGCAAGGTATGCAAGTATTGGATGGCTAAAATCCATACATGACATTTCAAAGGAGAACGTAGCACTTTAATATTTTCTTGGGATGACTAAATGTGGAATTCAACTCCTAAGTTAAACTGAGTTCTTCAATGAGGACAGTAGGTATTCCTCTTGCCTGCCTCAGGCATCTAACTGAAAGCCCCAAAATGTCTAATCTACACAGAGGCAGTGGAGAGAGCAATATTGTTCAGATCACCAAGCTGGATGCATAATCTCCAATTGCTGATACTTCATATAAAAGTGTTCTTTCTGAAAGTACTCTGTAATTTTTCAGTTAGGCAGATCCATGAATCCCTGTTCTTTATGACTGGTACAATACAATTGCCCAGCATTACAGATTCTATTTGATACAGCTTATTTGCAAACAAAGAAAAGGAAAATGCAGATATTTACCAGCAGTATAGCAAGAATTATTTGGATAAGACTGTGGCATATTTTGGATGCAGCGAAACAAGGTCACCAAGCTGAGATCATCACCAAACACATGAGCCTTCTTCCTCTGTATTAGGTGTCCCATAGCAAATGTTGTATCTGTATATAAAACCTATAGATAGAAGAGGTGAAAACTTTAAACTTATTGTATGGAGGCATTAAAAAATCCTTACAAAAATCAGGTGCTGAATGAATTGAGCTTTCTCACCTGGCCATATATGAAAAAATAACCTGTTTCTTTGATCACTATTTTATTTCCTTGTTCTTCCAGAGCTGTTCCACGTTTGAAGCTCAGGAGCCAAGGGACAATGCTTGAGTCATCTAAAAGACAAAATGATTTTGGGTGTTTGGAAATGTTATTTTCTTCATTTTAACCTGCTGAAAAATAACAGAGGCTGACTTCTAGACAGAACTTCCATTCTCCCTAGATGGATTTCCCCACTGGAAAGATGATATTTGCAAGAGCCATCCAGATACAGGGACCTTCCAGATGCAGGGACCAACCTCCTTGGGGTTTTTTGTTTGGTTGTTGTTGTTGTTGTTTTTTAAAAATATTTATTTATTTTATTTTCAAATTTGTTGTTAAAACTCAGTTACTGCTTTGAAGTTAGGTTAAATTTGTTGAAACAGTTATCCCGTGGAATAGTTAACTATAAATCTTGGCACATATTCTTACCTTTCTGTTGGATATCACTTTTGCTGTCAGCAATCAGTTGCAAGCAGGCCTGCAGCACTGCAAAGTGAAAGCATTTTGAAATCAAAGAAACATAGGTCAGTAACAGAATAAACTTATGAAACTACTTTAAGGAGAAAAAAAGAATCATGGAAGAAATCTCTCAGTCTCACCACTTATTTTAAAGCAGAACATATTAGTTTTAACACAGATTTTACTCATATGTACAAAATGAAAATTCCTGTCACAAGATATACTCTAGATGACTTTCAGACAGTCAAGTGAGAGGCCTCAGGTAGCAGCACAAGTAACACTTGCTTGTTTTCATATCTGGCCCTTATACAATTATGTAGCAGTAAGTCAAATGAGCTAGAAGTCATTAGGTCAATTAGGTTTATTAATTTTCTTAACAAAAACTTGAATAAAGCCCCAACCCCACCAATAGACAGCAGATTTTCTAAATATGTTTGAAATATTATTTAGAGAAATTACTTTCTATTTGTAGTTGCTGTAAAATATTAGTCACACATACTTCCATAATAAATTCTCAAATGCCATGTATAGATACTTTCAAAATGTTTTCGGATACCTACACTAGATCAACCTGTACTAAGAGGGAAAATAGAGAGAGTTAGCAAATTAATGCATCCTTAGCAAATTATTGCTCACATAAAAAATAACTTGGTATCTGTCCAAATGCTTTGCTCAGAACTGTAAAGATTGGTGACACTAATGAGAAATTAGGTATTTGTTCAGAAAAAAATACTGCAGAATGTTAAAACATAAATTTGCAAGTGAAACAGAGATCTTGCAAAAAAAACCTGCTAAGCAGAAGTGTCAGCCAACAGGATAAAAGGGAAAAAAAAATAGCTGCATTTGCTTGGAGCAGATTGTAATAGAAACTCATGCCACTTTGAAGGATGGAAAACCAAGTAGTAATACTTACTGCTCATGACAGAGACCAAATGAATTTATCAAGAGTCATGAGAAGAAAATTCTGCCATGGATTGCTCCAGTTTGTTTTCCATTTTTCAAACAAGAGGGCTATGGATTAGATTTGGCCACACAGATTTTGCTATAACAGGGAATGCCATGGATATGTGGGATCTGTTTCTGCACCTGTCAGTGGTACCCACATGGACAGCCAAGAGTCCAGTGACACAAACCTCTTTCTGCACAGCAGGTAGCCAGAGGATTTGGGTAGAAAGGAGTCTCTTTATGTTTCTAAGTCTCCTTTATAAGGGGTCCTTCTTGAAAACAGCATGAGAGGGCTGGATGCTCACCAGCACTCAGCAGTGCCAGCTGGCAGCACAGAAGGATTCAAGTGCACATCTGGGAATGCACCAATTCCAGAATGATCGCACAACCTGCAAGCCCTCATGGTAATAGGAATTCTATTATCCAAACTCTTGTCTCCTACACTGACATGTGTCCTTGAGTCTTATCAATACACATCAGTGATGTGCTACAATTTATAGATTTTCCAAACCAATAATTTAAAGGCATCTGAATTCTATACCTTCTGGTAATAAATAAAAAACCTAAAGCCAACACAAAATTAATAAAGCTATTATACTTCATACATTTTTCCATCACACTTGTGAGCAAAACAATTTTCTGGATAATAAACTTCTAAATAAAATTAAAATGCAATTTTATAGGGACACACAACACAGCATATCAGGCAATTAATTTCACAAGTTATTAATTCATTTTGGAACAAAATGCCTTCCTAGTGAATGGAATTTGGTGGTCACCTACTATTTCAGGAAGCTAAAACGAAATTTTAATTCTTGCTTTTACAAGAACTCACTAATGTGGGCACCAAATTTTTCACTAACCATATGAGAGGATTTGTGATGATTCCCACTAACCAGCTGCTTTCCAGCTGTGTGCCAGTGAGCAATGAAAGCTATGGCTGCTTTAGCAACTCTTGTTAAACTTGCTTTGCAAACTTGGTGGGCATTCTTCAAACTATCCTGATTCTCAGTTTGCAAGTATGGATTTCTTTTTCAGCTGGTTGCAGCCCTGGAATTCTAGTCAGCATTGCTGAGAACTGTTCACAGTAATTAAAATCTGCAAGGTCAGTACAGTTTGAGATCATCTCCATCTTTTGAAAAAAACACACCAACTCTACTGCATTTTACAGACATCAAATATGAACTTAATCTCTAAAAAAAGATCTGTATCTTTTCTTTTAATATATGCAGATAAGAACAAGCCTCCACAGAATATAGTAAGCTTGTTTTTGGAGAAAATGCATGCAATAGTGTCCTTCATGACAATAGAAACTAGCCATGATGAATAGAAACAATGACCATTTTGCCCAAAGCTACAAAAGACAATATCTAAAAGAGTGTTAGAAGGATTGAACAACATGCTTCAAAAATATGTTCAGAAGACAAAGTTGACACATAACTATTTCTAGTATATACAAGTACTTTGACTTCAGTGGAACTATTTACATGCCTAAAATTAAGTAATTTGTTGAAAAAAATTCCAAGTAAACTCTACTACTAAGAAGGAGAGGATATGGATATACAAAGTACATTTTCTGCGTAAATTAACAGGAATTTTCAGTAAAAAGTAAATGTTGTTAAAAAACACCAGCAATTCTTTTCCAAGAAGAACTCTAATCTTAAGTACAATATCAAGAATACATGTATTACAAAATACATATTGAATAGTTGCTATTTAATGTCTTTTAGCCCAGTGAAAGTGAAACCTGAGCAACATCTTTGTAGTCTAAAGAATTTTTGATTAATAATGAAAGCAAAATAAAGGATTAATACAATACAACTTGAAAACGTGTAAAAATATCTAGACTGAGTGTCACCATTAGATCTATCTTTATAAAAATGTCTCTAGAAAGACAAAGCATGTCCCATCCTCTTGTGACTTTGTATAATAGCTTTGCTTTGATGAACATTCTTTTTCTCAGCTGATTTTAATTGCTCTGCTGGCTGTGGGTTGGCAGAAGCTCATTTCAGAGTCTGTCTTATTCCATAAACAGAAGACCCAATAATGAAGATGTTAGACAGTCCAGATGCCTTTATAAACCCCAGCCAGCTCCTGCAATGATGTGTTCTCTACTGGTTGAGCAATGTAGTCACAATTTAAAAAAAACCTTACTGTCTTTTGCAGAAGGACAGCAATCTAGATTTCTGTATATCTCCATGATTTAAGAACTAATATTGGTAAAATAAAAGTTTCCCTCACATGAAAACTTTGTTATTTTTAAAATTGCATAATAATTTTAGTATTTTGCAATATCACTTAATGAGCCATCCAAAAAAATTTCAAGTTTAATATTTGTGAGTTCATGTTTAAAATTTAAAGTTTTCATATCTGAGGTCTCAGACATCTGTGCCCATTTTTGCTGAAATAAAACCTAGGAAAAACCCTAACCCTGAAAAAAAAAAAAAAACAAACCCAGACCTCCTTGTATAGGTTCCTTTTTTGTCTAGATCTGTTCTCTGTAGGCTTCCCAATGCACATTTAAACACCAGACAATTTTATTTATAAATGACAAGCATTTTCTGGAAGAATTTGCAGTTTTTCTTCCCTTAACTTCTTGATTTCTCATCACAAGAGATCTCCTAGTTTTTGCTTGTGCATTTTTATAAACTGGTTTTCATGAACTCTATCACAGAAGAAACCAGGACGACTGGTTAATCTGGTGTTTTTTAATAGAGGTGTCTTTATATAGCATTAATTATGGATTCAGTCTGTCCCTGCATTATAATGCCTTGATCATAGCTGCATGTATGACTAAGATCTAACAAACATCTTCAAAGAATTAGTAGCATTATTTTGGCCTTCACAGAATTGCCAATAACATGCTACATTTAGGAAAAAAAGGGAATTGTTTACTAGGAATTAAGACTTCTATTATACAGCATATAGCAGAATGTTAGGTTTAAAACTTGGAACCTATTTGGTGTGTTTTTGACTGTACAGTGTTCTGCATAATACACAGCACTGATTTATTCACTCATTCATTCAAGTGAAATTCTTAATGTAAAATTGCAGGAATGGCATCAAGTAATTTTCCATCCTTTTACACAGAAGGGTCTATTTTCTTTTAAGTTAGACTGTTGTCAGCAGAAACAAAAAATTATGAGATATATTTTCAAGAATTACGCCTTTCTTTTTCCTTTTTAATTTGATTTTAATTTTTATTTCATATTTGACCTGTTCAAAGAATAAAATATGAAGTACTGCGAGTATTTGGTAAGGGAATTTTATATCTGGCATTTGTTTAGGCTAGTAAAAAAAGCTTGCATCTCAATTCAAAGATCACTAAAGTCAAATACCACTTGTAAAATCTCCTGCCATCCCTCTGTCACAGATACTTAAAGTAACAACATACACAGTCAAAATACTTCCAGCCAAAAAATGTACCAATTTTCCAGTACAGCAATTTTATCTAGAGCAAAGGCAAAATTCTAACACCACGCTTGGAAGGTAATAGTTACTTCCCATGGACATGACTGCTGTTGGAGTAGAACCTGAAAATTGCTAGTAAAAAAAACAAATTGCCAAATCACATGCCAGGTGACCCTGCCTCATTGATTTGTGGAATTACATAGAATTGCTCCTCAGCTACTTCATACATGCAGGGAGTTGGGCAGCCTTGGTACACCAAAGTAAATGAAGTCCATGGGGACTCCAGTCTGATCCCAGCATTTGTGCTTACAGAAGGCCTGATTCTCACCTCCCTAGGTCATGGGAATCAGAATCCCACAAAAATGATCAGAGTGAGGCACTGAAAGAGTGTGAGAATGAAACCTGACGTTCGTACTTTGGCTTAGGCAATGGGACCTAAATCTTGTTCCTATGCTCAAGGGCACATGCAGCTTAGAAAGAAACACACAGGCAATGCAGTCAATAACTGTGAATAGAATACATAATTCAGGAGAGGTCTTTTGTTATGCACCAATTTTCCTCCACAGATGAAATTTGCAAAGAGAAAGACAAAAAGAAAAAGTACATCTGTTGTAACGTGTCCCCATATGACATTTGCCAGAGGCGTACATTTCAAAATCACCCATCACCTCCTACTCACTGCATCCACAACTCTGGTTCTGACAGCTGACTGTGCAGCTTTATTTGAAATTGATGCTTGAAACACCTTCATGATGCTTCAACCTACCCAAGCTGGAAATTTTTGCAAGACACAAAATGTGTAACTACTGATGACTAATAATTTTATGCATTAGCACAGACAAATGTAAACCCCACAAAAAAAGAAACAACATTGTGTTAAATCCGCTTTCGTTCAAATGTTCTTTTAATTAAAATGCTTACTTGTATGCATTAAAATGAAAATTCAGTATGTTTAAGAAAGGCTGTAGTGGGTCTAAAAAAGAATGATGGGGCATCCATTCCTGAAATTTGATGATTAAAGTCTAAAAACCCCAGAACTAAACAATAACTGTATTTATAAACAAGATATTAGTTCTATATTTTACTTCTGCTCTCTGTAGAAGCACAAGAGAAGCAATTGGATACCAGTGATGTTTCCAAATATTATCTTTCTAAGGCATTGATCCATATTCCTTTCTAAGGAAATATCTAGTGATGTTTCCAGATCTTAACTTTCTAAGGAATTCATACATATAAAAGTAAAATGATGGGTCAACAATTAATTATGAAATCAGACTCTACTTTCAGACCTTGCTGAAGCAAACAGAAGAAAAGCAAGAAGAGGCACCTCGCTCAACACCTTGATTTATTTGTCATGATAACAGAATGAGTGCCACACATCTGCAGGACAATTTGTAGACTGATGGGATTCTGGAAACCAGATATGAATGTCAAAAGATCAAAATGAAGGGCCTGTAATTCTGTGTACATGACCAAGTAGTAGACTGGATTCAGCACCATGAACAACACCATGTTCTTTTATTTAACTCACTCTGCTAAAACAAAATTTACCATTGGCTAATAGGTTCATGGTCATCAGTGAAATCTGATCTGAGGAAATATGTTACTGAACTCTGAAAAGCTAAATTGTTTGTTATTAGAACAGGTAGAAAGCTAATTCTAACAGACAACCTGTAATATAAATGCAAGATTTGCAATTGACTTTTTTCTTTTTTATATACAAAAATATGAGCTTCATGTTAGAAAATATTTTTGTACTAGGCCAACTAATGTAGCTTTTCCCTTTAAAATGAAGATTCATATTCTGTGTTTTCTTTCATTCATCCTAAACAACTTTAAAACCAGCTGTACCTTAAAAAAAAAGTAGCTTAGTTTAAATTTTATGTGGTAAATTAATAATCAGAGGTGGCTACATGATGAGAAGAATCAAAAGGCTACTGAGAAGCACAGCTGAGGAGTCCCAAACCCTGCTCACCTCAAATGGCAATAAGACTAAAGATGAAAGCTATTGTGCAGGAAACTGGATCACCTGCAGAGTACTGATGCTCATTCATTTAAAATAGACATCTCCTTATTTTTTATGATATTTGTACATCAGATTACTTGTTTTTATTTGGGAGTTCCTAGGGTGGGGAGGGCAGGGAAGCTCTGTGGTTCCTGTGGTAAGAAACAGGCTTCAAGAAATACAATTTAAGCAATCATGACCTCAGTCCTGTTTGCGAAATCTTTCTTAGCCAAGATCCTGAATCAAAGACTGAAATAGAAATAGAATAAATCTCATATAAACCTATGGATTTTAAGTGATGTCCTAAATTAATGGGGTTTTTTTGAATATTGGAAGTAAGTGGAGTGATTAAACTCAAGAACTTTAATTTCATTTAGCTTACTGAAGCTCAAGTGAAATACATTTCATGTTAGTTGCTCACTGAGAAACATATTTTATGCAAAGCTGCATTTAGTCTTTACCTATAATTTACTCCATTTCAAATTTTCTACATAGTTAAAGATAGCAGTTAAAATAATATAAAAGTATACATAAGAAGAGTGAACTGATATAACAACTCAGGAATATTTTAGTTACTCAGGGCCATTAGAGTGTGTGTGCAAACTGGTATAATAAAATTCTGCATTTCATCTTATAAGACCTCATTGTAGTTGGAAAAAGAAAGAAATGTAGGCAGTTTATTCCCAAAGGAAAAAAATATATCCCAGTCATATGTCAACTCTACAATAAACATCAGAGGTATTTATGGAGCACAGTCTTCAGTGTTCTTTGCAGAACCTTTTAAAAAGGAGAACCATGACCAAAATAATCTTACTGCATAGGCATTCCTTTATTAATTTTACTATATATTGATAGGTTGTTTTAATGTAGAAATGATGCTAAACTTCTGAATCCCTTGTAGTCTGTATCTTTTGTCAGGTACAAGCCAGCCTTTCTTCTTAAAAGCTCCTATTTCCTTAAAGTTCTCATTACTTCCCTCTTTTTGTGTGAGCGTGTTTCCCAGAAAAGTGAAATGGCATTTTTATTAATAGATTTCCCCCCTCTACTTTGATCAGAGAGAATTGAACAGTTAAAAATCTGAATGATTTGAAGATGCATTTCTCAACTCTAACACATCACGCAGATTTGGGATCTAACATTCAAAGTTTAGCTTGCAGATAGCTTAAATATCTGGTACCTTAAACAGTTTTTCCCTACTCATGGCAGGGTGGTTGGACTACATGGCCTTTAAAGATCCCTTCAAAACCAAAACATTCTGAGATTTAATATTCTGTCCTTTAAGAGAAATACCTATGGTTAACACCATTCATCCACCAATAATTTTGAAAACTAGAATGGGCTCCGGGAACACGGTTCGACTGACAGGAGAAAGAAAACACAAATCAGACATTCCAGCTTTTCTCTAGACAGTATCCAACAGCAGCATCCCAACACACTTCTTCAGCTGGTATTTACCTTTTTCTTCTGTGTTGTCCACAGACCGCCTGCCCCTGTTTCTACTCCCGTTCCAGATTTCCTTTTGGAAGCTCTCAGCTGTGCCAGTACCAGCAAGCCTGCTCTCCTAACAAGGAGAAGCCACAGTCAGTGAGAGCAGCCCCACATTGGTCCATGCCCTGCAAGTCAAAACCCACCCCTCCAGCTTACCTGCCTGGAGGCAGCTGCAGACACTTGCAGGAAGGAAGAAACAGGGCTACCTGCTTTGTTTCCATCAGGGGACACGAGTGGTTGGTCTAGCGGAGACCTTGCCTGGATGCTGTAGATCAGCTCGCTGCGCAGAGCTTCTAGCTCTGTTTTCAGGATGATAACATGGTAAAGAGACACTGCTGCAAGACAAGAGGACAGGAGCATTGCAAGCCACAGGAATGTGACAGGAAAAAGTCCCGTGGCGCCTGAAACAGCGCCAGGGGGGGCAGAGGGAGAGGAGGCGGTATCCTTCTCTTGGATGACGTGCACACAGTCCACGGATTTCATCGCTGCTCTTTCCTTACTAAAGCCAGAGGGAGAGTTCAGCTGTCCCCTTCCGAGGTGCAATCCATGTTACCAGTTGCTCTCTGAAACTAAGGGCATCCAGAATAAGTGAACAAAACGCCCAGATCATTTCCTGTCATATGAAGCTGTTGATAGCACCATTAGACCTAATGTACAGAGCGAACATCTAAGATTCTGTCTTCCCTTTGTTTTCACCTCTCTGTGCTGCATTTTGGAAATGAATACTTTCTCACAAGCTACCTTCCTCCTTTCACTTTCCACCAGTTATTTATGTGGCAGCTTGCTATAGCCATTCCCCATAATCTTTAAATTCAGGCACAGCCAATACCTCCGGTGACTTTGAGCCTTATCTAGAAGTGCAGAAACTATGTAAAGTTTCCTGGCAGAAACCATGTAAAGTTTCCTGGCAGAATTTCATCCAGTGGTACTTAAAAGACATACACGTAGGACAGGCATGTACCTCTGTGTGTGCAGGCATATAGATGTACTCTGTATATACATTATATCATTTATATTATTATGTTTATATTCATATCTAAAGTGCCAGTCTGTCTACAGAGGAGACAAATTATTAAAAATATTTTTTTTGTCCTTTTCTAAAAACAATAATGGAAAACATTCCCATGTATGAGTCACAAATTACAGGTTTCTCAGTTGTATGAAGATGCTAATTCTGCAGTTCAGTTCATCAAAGTAACTTGAAAAGGGATGACATTTTATTAAACTTTTCTGATAAATACAGTCTCTCTAAAGAACTCAAGAACCTGCACTAATGCAAAAGGGAACGTGAAGAAGCGCAGAGAGGAAATTTGGTGGGGTGGAACCAGAAGTGGTGAAAACTAGGGGATGGAAAAGAATGAGAGAGGGGGAAATAAGAACAGGGTAAAAGGGCAAATATTTATTTAGAGAATTTAAAATTAAAAACCACTCAAAACTTTAAACATGCATGCTGACAACACTCAAGCGAATCCTGAGTTTATAAGTCTTTTCATCTTAAAACTCTATATCAGAAATTTCTTTCTTCTCTGTGACAGCAAGGATACCTAGACATCTCACATATGTTCATGTGAATTTTTTACTATCTTGTCACACAAAAATTCAACTTTTACCCCTTTTTTAAAAGTTCCCGTGGTCTGGGGCAGAAGAAAAATGATAAACAGTATCACAATTATGGCTAAAATCAATGGGTCAACACCTCTTTCCATGTAAGCAAACTTTATCTTTGCAAAAGAGAAAACTTTACAGGTCAGTCCAAGCACTGTGTAATAAATCCTTATGACAACACCTAACAGAGAAGCTCAGATCAAATTAATTCTGCTGGGAAGGAGAAGGAAGAAGGAACAACAATAGAGTTACAGTTTCCATAGCCTCTCCCTCTTCTGTTTCCTAAGGCCACGAGAAATTTAATGTGATTATAAGCTTTATCATCTTCCGCTGTGATGCAAGGCACTTTTTCTTTATTTTGCTACCTCTAGCAACCACACACATCCTGCACAGATAAGTAAATCTGTCCCTAAATGCAAAGGAAAAAATATATATCATTTATCTTGCACCTAGAAGCCACATACATGCTGTGAGAAATTACATAGAAATCAGTGTGGGGTGGAAAAAATAGAATGCTATACCATTTCTGTTCTTGTTTTAAAGATTAATTTAAGCTGTATATGGGGCTGCATTTTGAAGCAAATTTAATATGAATTAATGTAGGGGTTTTTTAACAGAATAAGCAATTATTGGTACTAAGCAGACATGTATTCAAGTATCCCTAGACATCAGAACATTACCAGCCTAGTACTGACTGTTCCAAAAATAAAAAATAATGTGACAGTTGGAAAAGAAGTGCTATTTTAGAAAATGAAACTGAGTGAGAACACGAAAGTTATAACTAGCTATCCAGGAATACCAAGAAGCTATTGGCCTGGAGGTCTCTGCAGTCATTAATGTATCAGAAAATATCAGACCAATATATAAATAGCAGTGCTGTAGCCACTTCTAGAGAAAATAGGCTGTTCCCAGCCTCCACAGCCTCTTTAAATGGGGTCATTATTTGGGCTGACAAAGTAATTGTGGTGACATAGAGGACTTCTGTAAGACATCTGGCTCCATCTTGCTTATAATTCTGATCAATGACAATTTCAAAGGGGAGATGAGGAAAATCTCAACAGCCCACACATGGGAAATTGTTAAATTCAATAAGCATTTGTAGCTAAGCATCAAAGGGATTTCTCTGTTGGTAACCTTCTGTTGTTCTGTAGGAGTTATGTTGTTCTATAAGGAGTTATGTGGTTTGAAAGAAAGTGTAATTCATACAACTTTGGTGATGACAGAAACAATAGCTAATGGAATAACAGCTAGTGGAACAATAGCTAATGACAATAGGAGGTCAATCATGAAAAGTGGTATGAATTAACTAGAAATATACATTGCTCTACAACTTCTAATATAATCAAATGGAGCTTTAGTTAATTGCAGATTGCTAATTGCATCAAAGTGAATCACAAAAATTACTTCCAAAAAACCCCCCAAAAATCACCAAACCCAAAAAAACCCCCAAACCAAACAACAACCCCATGCTAGCTGCAGAGCCTAGAACCTGGAGTCAGTGTCTCAATGCTTGCTACTATGTCTTGTCATAACATACTCCCCTTATGATTCCGCTCGTTGCCAGATCTGCAAAGCAAAGCCAGTAAGTTTAAAACACAGCAGAAGCAGCATGTGATAATCTAAGGTGTGACTAAAGAGGACTAAGGACTGCTCAAATCATTAGCAGACATGGGAAGGTGATGATTTTAGCTGAGCACAAGCTCTCAATGGAATATTCTTGTTGAAATAGAGGTATACTATTTGTATATATATGCTGCAAGGAAACAGCATCATGCAGCTTGCTTCTACTGGACAGCTTTCCTGAAAATCCTTTTGCAAAATTTTGTACCTCATCAACAATTTTAGTCTCAAGAAACACATATCAAGTCAGCAAACCTTAGGGGCTGCCTCAAAACCAGTTCAAAGCAGCATTTTCCAAACTACTGCTACAAAAGAAAATGTCATTAGATTAAACTGCAGAAACCTAGCCCTAGACATCTAACTCTGCAAACAAATAAGAATAAATCCTTATAACAGAGGTATTCTGACAATATGGTCCTAATTTGCATACAAAGTACATAATCTGTGCATATACCAGTGTCTCCTTAACCCAAAGTATGAGCTATGTTGAACACTCAGATTAATTTACTAAAAAGCCTCTTCAATTTAGCCAAGGAAAACTGTTAAGAAATGCCTTGGCTAGTCTAAAAATGCTAGTTAACCAAGTCCTTTACCAGGAAGAAGATTAAAAATTTAGGTAAAATTCAAAATAATAAATAAATGAAAACCAAACCCCAACACATTACCACTGAAGATGCTGAAAGGTGAGAATATTTCACTACAAGAAAGGAAAATGGGTTCCTGAACCCATTATTAAGGGTTCCTGAACTCAAAATTAAGGCTGTTTAAAACTTACAAGATGTTACAGCAGAAACAAGCCCTGCAATTTTATGCAGGTAATTAATTTTTTTCCATTATGCAGAGGATCAGATTGAATTATAAAGATGGGTCCAGCTAATCTGAAAATTTATAAAAGATCAACATTACATCTGGTGGGGAACCAAGGCAGAGATAGCAAAAAATCATACAGGAAATTTGTGGTTTAACCAGAAACTGAATTCTTTGATTTCCTGAAATCCAGTTTTGTACTTTAACCGCAAAAGCATCTTCTTTGTGGGAGAGGAAAAACCATTAACGAAGTTCAGTATACAAAAGAGAAGCAGTTGATATGACTGTGAAGGCTTGCGTAAAAACCCAATTTACTGAAGAGACATCAAAGTTTACTTCAAAACAAATGTTCTGTTTTTAAAAAGGAGGTTGTGCAGATGCTGCAGCCCAGAGATCCAGGCAAGTGTGGCGAAGGCTGCACTAAAAGTACTCCTCCAGTGGCAAGGGTCCAGCTTCACATACTTCTGAAGCAGCCGCAAAATGCTCCCTGCGGTTATTCCAAGAAAGAAACCAAGATATCTCACCTTACCACACAAGACAGTGCAGAGCACAGAAAAGGCTAAGGCTTCATTCTGAAATTTTCCATTTAATTACGAGCCCTTTCTGAAGATGAACAAAACAGGAGGACTATTTTGGGGGAGATCAGATTAAATCCCGTATTATAATTTTCTGGTAATGAAGAGATCTGTGTTAAGAGTATTAAGAGAGATACCCCTCTCTGAAACAGTACACATTCCCTTCAAGAACACTTAATTAGTTCTTTCAGCCATTAACTACAACTTACACAGCAGCAAATCCAGGCAAGTTCTGCCTCACAAATGGATCCCAAAGGTACTCTATTTCTGGATACTCCACTCCTGTGGCTGTATATCTGACATCTTATTATTTTAACTTCTAGGGAGATGTTGAATACCTTGCAAGTAAAGGATGTGTTGTACAAACAGTTTAAACCTTATTTCATAAATTATCTTGTTAAAAGGAAAATAAAAAATTATATGAAATTTTTCTGAGAAGAAAGGGTAATATTTTCTCTTTTCTTCAACATTTCAAAATTGCCAAGGATAACACAAATGTGTCTGCATATTTTAGGTATGCCATCTTTGTTTCATTCCTTGCAATACATTACTTCTCTAGATATCTAGACAATTTGGGTCCAAATGCATACGACACAAAGTAAACCTACATCTGACTTGCAGCCACTGTCACTTTTTACATGGTTATTACAGTGCTTTCAAAGAGAAGAGGAACTGACACAGAAAGGAAAAACAATTATTATAGGTGTCTTTCAAAGTATGCAGCAGAACCAGCTGGAAAATAATTTTGAAAACATATATAATATTAAAAGACAACCCAGAATTTATGTACTACAGCAGCTTAATGCCAGCCTCCTCCCCTTCCCCTTCCCCTTCCCCCCCCCCCCCCTGCCCCTAACATGATGTTACAGCAATTGCTTCTTACTGCCCAGGGAAAAAAGGAGCTCTGTCATACAGCTGAAGCCCACTCCTCTTACAGTCTCACCGGCTTTGCTATCCAGCAACGTGGAGAACTGCATTTCTCCACCTCTTTGACACTATGCAACTTAACAGATTTTGCACAGATGGGCTGAAAATGCTTTTGTATGATAACAAGATAAACACGGAGCTATGGCCCTTCATGTGGGAGTGGCCGCTCTGCTGCGGCTACAGTCCGGAGACCTTCAATAGAGGGCACAGGACAAGGATTCAAGTATTTTCAAAATTTCCTTGTAGCTGTATTTGCTACCCTGTCCCTGAGTCCTAGAGGATGGACAGGAAAGGGTTCTCTGCCTGACCTTTCCCTTTGAATCTTTGTAAATAGTTAGCCCACACTAGACGTTAAGTGTAATTCAAACCAGCTGTAGGACTTCCTTTCTTTCTGCCTTCAAGCAGCACAATCAGTTCCTTAGTTACTCCTCAAATAGCAGCAACATCTCTCTGAACTTGGTATGTGAACATACATTTCTGTCAGCCACCTTGCAGATTTGCATTATTCAGCTCATTGCTTCACATTATTAAATATGCATCTCCAGCTGGGAGTGAAACCCTGTTCTTTAATACAGTAAAACCAAGTCTGCTCTTAAGCTGCATTGCCTTTCAGAGAAAGAAAAATTGCTGTTTTTCCCAACATACAAGAGTTATTCTGCCTGCATACAAGCTGAAGCATAACAAATTAATCACATCAATGTTTTCAAAACAAATCCAGAAAATAATCAGTGTATCTTCCTATCTACTTACAGAGACAGAACTTGGTACAAAATCTAAAATGAAGACCTTGAGTAGGGTCCAACAAGGATTTAAAGCCCAGGCATGTTCAATATCTTTGGAGCAAATAATTTTTGCTAAGCCAATGGTTCAGCATTTTCTCAAAACCTTATCTGTCTATACTTGACCTTTTAGCAGACAGCAAGCCTTTGGTCTAAATTTCATTTCACAGAGTCGTAGAATGGCCTGGGTTGGAAGGGACCTTAAAAATTGCCTTGTTCCAACAACTCTGTCATGGCCAGACACAGCCTCCACTAGATCAAGTTGCTGAGACCTTCATCCAGCCTGGCCTGGAATACTTCCAGGGATGGGGCAACCACAACTTCTCCAGACAACCTGTTACAGTGCTTCACCACCTTCATAGCAAAGAACTCCCTCCAAATATCTAATCTTTACCTACTCTCTTTCAATTTTAAGCCTTTCCCTCTTGTCCTGTCCCTCTGACCTTGTAAAAAGCCTCTCCATCTATCTTGTAGCCTCCCTAAGGTACTGTAAAGCAGCAATTAGGTCACCCCCAAAACCTTTTCTTTTCCAGGCTGGACAAGCCCAATTCTCTTAGCTTTTTCTCATAGAAGAGGTGCTCCATCCCTCTAATCAGATTAGTGGCCCTCCTCTAGACTCCCTCCAACAGCTCCATGTCCTTCCTGTGCTGAAGAATCAAGAGCTGGGTGCAGCACTGCAGGTGGGCTCTCACCAGAGCAGAGCAGAGGGGCAGAATCCCCTCCCTGGCCCCGCTGCCGGCGCTGCTTTGGATGCAGCCCAGGACACGTTTGGCTTTCTGGGCTGTGAGTGCTCATGGCTGGGTCATGTCCAGCCTCTCATCCACCAGCACCCCCAAGTCCTTCTAGTCAGGGCTGCTCCAATTTTAGTTTAGATGTTCATATGCTCTCACAAAGGTTTACTATGATTTCTCATGAAAATTTACAATGATTTAAACAGTACTCGCAAATTCAGAGGAAAATTAAAATATGGTGTTTTGCCTGGTATGAAGGCCTATACCCACCTAGTAAGCAAATGAATATAACATCATGAGACATTCCAAGACACAGTTTGTGTTGCACTTGATAGCCCAGCTGCTTATCAATTTTCAAGTAAGAGAAAGCAAATGCAAGACCTGTGTTCTCCAGAACACTACTGCACAAGCAAGTTTTAGTGACATAGTTCACAAGACAGCAACCTGCTTCTCATTCAGGGCGATATTCACATGAAGTGCTCAAATCTGGAGTTACTCCTGTACTGCCATTTCTTCCTTTACAAAAATTAGAATTTTTTTTTAAATTCCAAATTATAGGTATCTTGAACAGAGTGTCCAAATGTACCACACCTACACCCCCCACCCACAGCCGTTTCCTAGGTACTGGATTAAAAATTAACTATAAGCCTTGCAGTAATTTGGGAGAGGACATAAATTTTGCAGCTTCATAAAAGACAGCAGTAAGCCCTTATTTTCTGGGTATTTCATATTAACCATGCTGAATGGGAGCAGAGGTGACACAAGCTTAGTAATGCATTTTCCTGTAGGAAAGTAGAAATTGCTTCAGACTGAGTATCCCACTCTGACTGTATGAATTAACTATAGATCAGAGTGGCATTATAGGATTTAAAATTGACATTTAAAATATTGCCAGCATAGGTGGTAAAACTAGTCAGAGACACTTCAAAATACTTTCTAATGGACATAATACTTAGACCATCTCTCAGACCTCCAGAGAAAGAATTTTTGAAATGCAAAACGTGTTAGTAAGTGATGGAGAGCCACCACATACCAGTTTTACTTACTAACACTTCCTGAAAGTGAGGATACATGACAAAGCTTAGAAACATATTTATTAATATGCTTTTTCCCCTGATGTAATAGCTTTCCACAAAGTCCACATCTAACAATGCACATGTCTAGTCCATGTGCTCTGGCTTTAGTTAAGTGACTGAAAATGATACCTGGGGATTGATCTGTTACCATGCAAACACACTGAAGACAGGCCACAAACTAGAATAAGACATTGTCAGCACTTTTAATGTATCAATTTATTGCATATGTCAGTACATAAAAATAGAAAAGTGTTTTTTGTAAAATTAACTTTATTGTAAAAACCAACTAGAATGATAATGTAAAACTTTGCCACAATTAGCACATATACAATAACATTTATGCTTTGTCTACAAAACTTAAGAATACTTCATAAGACAGTTTTGGCTTACCTATATATTAAAGAAAAATCAAATAAAAAGCTTGCATCTCATAATCAGTGACTGTTTCTGAATTCAAAACATAAGTGTTATTTAGAACTTCAATATGCTATCTCTATTTACACTTCTGTGGGGTTCTACTCTAAACTATACAAGCAGGATGGCATTGCAAATTATACCTAATGGGATACATTAGGCTGATCCCACTACATGCAAGAGGCACTGATTTTATATTTGGCAGAAGTGCCCCTAGCAAAATTGCCTGTCATTAACAAAAATAAAAATGCATTTTTCAAGAATTGATGAAATACAAATGGAGGTACGTCTGCATCTTTTTGCTAACAGAAAAGACCATACCTTGGACTCTCAATTCTGCCTTGCATTCTTCACTGTGAACATCCAACATGACCCAATTATTAGCTTAGAGATGCTGATATGCATATTTTGTATAAATAGTTAATCCTTCTGCCCTTCAGCTGACAGATTGTCCATAGCCTACCAAATACATTTGTGCTCTATTTCTAATTTTACCTGAGAAATGGACATGAGGGCAGCTAAACCAGTGAATGTTTCTCCAGAAGAAAGCACAGCTTAACTCTGCATTTCACAGTTCAGAAACAAATTCTGGGAATGTAAACTTGGGTTAGTAGGAAGCCTCAAGTATTTCCACTAATTAAAAACACAATGTGTGCACACACAAGGTTTTATGCTTTCTTACAAGGAACTCTACTGCTCATCTGTTCAACACCTGACCCCTCCCTGGGAACCTTGTTTTTACATTTTTTTTTTTAAACTTAAATTTCTTCTTAGAAAACAGAAAATTCCTTTAATGAACATACTTAAACTACGACTTTCTTAAAAACCTGTGAAAAGAACTCAACTTCTTCCCAAACTAGAAATTTATATCCACAGGACAAATATTTGGGAAACATCTATACACAAATGGATAACTGTTATGGGAAAACATATAATGGTATTAAATAAAATAAATGCAACAATATCACAACACACCATTTGGCAATTTAAAGTTATTATTACTATGTTGCTTGCAGTTCAGTTTTTAGCAGCAGATAACTGTGGTTTCCATCACACAGTCCATGAAATAAAAACAAGTCTTCACTTGTCAGAACAAATTTCCTCCCCCTTCTTTCTCCCTCCCTCCCTCAAAGAATTGTATGCAGAGCAGTGAAATACTTGCATAAAAACATCACTTCCCTCCTATTTTCCTTCAGTGGACTTCATAAGCAATGCAATGAAAAACAGCATAATAACATTCACTCACAAATGTATGTGGCCAATCCATTAAGTGAGAAACAAAACTGTGCATATGTGGAAGGTGGAAGAAACCACACAAGTGTAAAGGATGCATATATGACAATAGAGTCAACTCACACACAATACCTGCAAAATTAAAGTTTCATACTTATGTCCTGCAGACAATACAGTGAAAACACATATGGCTTGATAATAAAAAGTAATGTTTAGAAACAGCCCACTTTGATGTTTCAGATTGCCATAATCTAACACTACCCATTTGACTTTGCCTTAGCAACTGTGTGCTCAAATAGGAATACTTCATTTACATACAAGTACCACATTAATACCAGGGATATTCTGGGGTTGGGAGTTTTGTTTTGATTGGTGGCAAGTGGGGTTAAATGCCATGTTACTTTAGAAATTGATGCTTTGTGAACACCCTCCCCTCCCCCACCCCCCCACTGCGCCCAATGGTATTTAATGTCAAGGTATGACAAATTCTGAAACAATTACTTTCTCTTCATTCTGTCTCCAACAATTATTCTACTCTTTTGGCTTCATCAACTGAATTTTAGAAAAGCAGTATTTGATTGCTATTTTCCTTCTCTCCTTCCACCTCTATTCTAAAAGAATGTGAAGTAAACTAAACAATCTATGCAAGCAGCTTTCATCTCACTGTAGAACACATCAGGGAAAGGCAATGTGACATCTATCAACTCCTTTCTGCTGTGCAAACACAGCCTCATCTCCCAGCCCCCAGTCAAACTTCTCCAATATACTGTGCCCAAGTACCCCTCTCCCCAAAAGAAACAAAAAAACAAAACCACCACTGTAAGGCTGAAAAGATAGTTTTGGTTTCACTCACATTGAAAAGTATGCTCTATGTTTTTATGCCTATAGATCCACAAAGATGTATAACTTTTTTCAATCAACTCTACAAAAACCTTAATAATAGTATCACAAAAGATACTTACCAGAGAAAGCAGCAACTTCTGGTATGTGAATGCTTATTTAAAAAAAAAAAAAATCACGTTTATGAAAAGATGTATCATCCTGTCTACAAACTGCTGACAACTATTACCCACATAAGTACATAAGAACTATAATTCCATTAGGAGGCATAACCATTAAGGCACCAGTTCAGGAAAGCAGTTTTATTCAACCAGAGAACTTAAGCACAAGCTTAAAATATGACTCTCCCTCAGGAAACAGATTTTAAGTGTGTGCTGAGATGCTTTTCTGAATCAGGACAACATGGCAGAAAAGTTTACTTAAAAATTTGAATCCAAAGGGCAACTTTAAAGATTGTGTGGAAGATTTTCCAATTTGTTCTATTAAAAAAAATATTTTGAAGAGGCAAACTCAAGTGCAGCAGATAAGTAACTAATCCTGCAGAAGAGATTTAAACAGTTCTCATACTCCATTAAAGACTAAGCTAACAGCATGTCTTTGATCACAGAATCATCAAGGTTGGAAGAGACCTTCAAGGTCATCTAGTACTATCATCAACCTAACATAACCATAATCACCCCTAAACCACATCCCCAAGTGCCATATCCAGATGACTCGAATGATCCCAGAGCTGGTGATTCCACTACCTGCCTGGGCAACTTAGTCCAATGGCTAACCACTCTTTCAGTGAAATTTGTTTTATAAATCTAATTTGAACCTTCTTTGATGCAAGGCCATTTCCTCTCATCCTTGTACTTGAAATGTGGCAGAAGAGGCTGACCCTCACTTTCCTACAGCCTCCTCTCAAGTGGTTGTAGAGCACTGAGGTCTCCCCTGAGCTACCTTTTCTTTCAACTACACACCACCATATCCCTCAGCTGCTCCTCACACAACTTGTGCTCCAGACCCTTCCCAGCTCTGTTATCCATCTCTGGACTTGCTCCAGCCCCTCAATGTCTTTCTTGTAATGAAGGGCCCAGAACTGAGCACAGGACTTGAGGTGTGGCCTCACCAGTGCCAAGTAAAGGGATCACTGCCCTGATCCTTCTGGCCACACTATTTTGATACAGGCCAAGATGCCATTGGCCTTCTTGACCACTTGGACATGCTGCAGGCTTACATCCAGGCAGCTGTTGCCCAGCACCTCCAAGTCTCTTTTCTGCTGAGCAGCTCTCAACCCACTCTTTCCCCAGCCTGTAGCCCTGCATGGGCTTGTGACTCATGTGCAGGACCCTGCCTTTCATCTTGCTGAACCTCTGAACCTCGTGCCCTTGGCCTCGGCTTGTTGCTCCAGTCAATCAGTGTCTGAAGAGCCTGCCTTCCCTCAATGATAGGACCATCTGCTCATTTTCTTTATCCTTACTGTAGCAACTCTACACATTTCTCTCTAATAATGTGATCACTGGTAATTATTTGAATTTGTTTCTTTAGAAGGTATAAATAAAGGTACAAACATTTAACTACCCCAGTGTAAAAATCTGAACACAAAAACCTACTTTTACCTTGTATGACCACCCATTTTGCCTTAAGAATTATCACCTCAAATGCACAAGAAGACTAGTACTACCAAATAGTTTGCCTGTGCATTAGTGAGGAGAGCTTGAGGCAGAAAGGAGCTTAGATTGCACTGATCTCTTTCAGAAAAAGTTACTTCTATTTCCTATAAAGAAACTGCCTGGGTAAAATCCTGAAGTCATGATGTCAGGCACATACAACCTTTTGTGCACTATTATAATACAAACAGCAAATGAAAATAAGGAAAGTATCTTTTCATCTTCAACTGCAGTTTGACATAGATAAGTTTGCATAACCATAGAAACCAGTAATAACCCAGGATTGTATACCTGCAAGTATACTCTACCATTTATGTTATTTTATATTGTTTAGCGCATTAAAATCTTCCCACTTTGCATAATATAAAATTTCAAGAAATAAAACACTAATCTCATGCATGGCACACTTTAAATAAACTCTAAGAGAAGCAAGTAATTATTGTGCTAACCATGGCTGTCCAAAAAGCTCACACATACAGCAGTGAATACCAAAGAGCCTCCTGTTGTTCTAAATACATTCTGTACTACTTTTGTAGCAAGTTTCTTTAATAGCATCTGTTGTACATATCAAACAAGTGGAATATATGGACAGAGATACCAAAAAAGTAGGAGAAAGACATAAAATGGTTCATTTACAATGCTGCAAATGTAAAAGTTATCTGGAACACCTTAATAAAATATCAGACCTTTCCAAGTTTAATTTCACTCTTTAGGCAAGTACAGACATGACATACATTTAAAAACAGACATCCTTTTACCACTTATCACAAATCAAGGTACAGTGCAGGTACTTGCCCCACTCCACCCCAAAGGAGAATATCAATTATATTATTGTTACATTAGATGATGTTTTCGCCATTTCTTCAGGGGAGTGACTCTTTATTACTTCTTTGATGAACTGTTCAAGTGCAGTGAAATAACCCTGGCACTGCCAAGTGTCATTGTGAGTTCCATCGGGAAATATTGCCAATCTCTTAGTCCGAGCTGGGGATAATTCATAAAGTTGCTTCATCATAACTGGTGGAATTAACTGGTCGGACAACCCAGAGATGAAGAGAGAAGGCATTCTGCACTGAGAGATTTTTCTGTAGGATAGAAATTTATTTTTGTAGCACCACAGCGGAAGATACCTCATCGGAAAGAATGAGAACAAAGTGCTGGCCATGTATGGGATGCTAAGAAAGGTGTTCTCCACCACGATGGCAGAAATCCTATGGGAATTTTCAGAGGCTAAGTGAATAGCTACTGCTCCCCCCAAGGAACGGCCAAAAAGAAAAATTTTTGTTTTATCAAGATCAGACCGAGTCATCACATAGTCTAAGACAGCCTCAGAATCTAAGTACAAGCCTTCTTCGCTTGCTTCTCCTTCGCTTTTGCCATACCCTCTATAATCGACCAGAATTAAGTTTACTTTCAAGTTTACCAGCATCAACAAAGCATTTGGCAACCTGTGGCCAATGTTGCCTGCGTTCCCATGAAAGTAAATGATGGTTGGAGAATACGCTGCATTGTCCCCCGTGTATCTCAGCAGAATAAGATTGAGAAGAACTCCATCTTTGGTTTTGATGAAGATGTTTTCATGTGGTATACCAGTAGGCATAGGAACATAAAGGCGTGACGAAGAGGGCTGCTCAGGAAAGTAAAGCAGAACATCCTGGAATTTATATAATATACCCGCTATTGATACAAATATTAATATAAGGAGTATAATGCCTCCATACAAGTGAAAAGTCACTATCAGGGGCAATAGACAAATACGGCAGAGACTCCAAGACCAGGAAGCCAAAGCTAGCAGCCATCTTTTAACAAAGGTCCAAAGCATCCATGATTTTTCCATTGTAGAAGTCAGTGATCTTTTACTCCAAGTAAATCCTGCAAAAGAACCCAAATGTATACATATAAATATAGGAAAAATAAAAAGGTAGCAATTTAAGCATTTGTACTTGCAGAAGATTAATGGCAAGTCAATGTACTGAAGCATTAACATAAAATTTGGTGGCAAACTCCCTTTGAACTTTTGGAAACCATCTGACTGTAAAACAAGCAGAAATGCAATTGTAAGGAAAGGCTTTAGAACTCTTCAAAATCCCATTTACAGTATTTCTGCAGGCAGTCCATTAACAGCACTAGAAGACTGGTTGAGTGAGATCACAGTAACTTCTGCTTTCCCTCAGACTTTCCTACAAAACAAGGGAACAACCATACAGACTGTATCACCAGTGTGTCAAAGCTGCTCATGTAAGTAACTCTAGAATTCAGAGAACACAAACAAAAATAGCCTTTATTTCTAAGTTGCTAAGTAGCATGCAGTAAGTCTGTGCACGTCACTCTGCAGCCAGTGGAGGCTCACCACACATCCCAGAACTGCTATGGGTTAGTGTCTGCCTTTCAGCATCTCAATCAACTGTGGTTACAAAGCAACACCTGAACTGCTCAGAAGAGAGAGACTCCTCTAGATACCACATTTTATTTACATTTATGACAGCTTTTTTTTTTTTTGCTATATTTTGATTGCTTCTGATTTATAACAATCATTATTATCTGGTCAATGAAAAGCACTGCTGAAAATACCAAACATGAAAATAGACTCATGACAAAAGCACACACACAGCATAAAATGAGGAGAGTTATGTTAACGACAATGGATTAAACCTTCTTTCCAACCAAAAGTTATGTCTCCCAGCATCCATACAAGATCTTGCAGTATTCACTCCTAGTTCATATGGAAACATATGCCAAACCTACACAAAAACTACAGTAACCATTTAGTCACCACTGTACTGAATAATCACACTACCTGGAAGGGACAACACAAACTCACTTGTTTGAGAACACAAAGAGCACTATATGCTCTAAGTTATAGAGCATATAATAGGTACACTTTTGACACAAAGTTATATACTCCTAAAATGATATAGCACAGCAATAATCTGAATTCAAACTAAAAAGGAGTTCGACACACAGAGATGCATCCAAGCATTTTACACCAGCCATCTTGTTAGGCTTGAGTGATAAAAGGTGACCTCTGCAGCTACAGCCTTTGCATTCCACAGATATAAGCACCCAATCTGACCAGGAAAACCTGCTATCCCTATTTTATGCAAAAATTAGAAAGAAATCAGAAATAAAAATAAATATGTCACATCTTAAAATTCATGTATTAACCAAACCCAATGTTATATTAAGCTTTTATATAGTGTATCTACTCCAAATACATAAAACTGGTGAAATATAAAGTAGTCTAAAAGAGCAGTTATCTCAACTTTGTTCTATTATTTATAAATTCATGCTTATTATCCATATCCAAGTATGCACAAACACTGTCTATAGGAAAATTTAATTCTTGTGATCCATTTTCCTTGAAAAAAACTCACAATTATTAGAAGACATATAAAGTAGTTACTTCAATTTCTAAGATAACTTCCTACAGAAGTTAACAAACATTTCCTGCATTACATTTCAGGAATATAAGAACATTGATAATGAGACAGTAAAACCATTCTCCTTACCTACACTATTCGACATTTTGCCGACTTTCTTGCAAAATGAAAGAAACTCCAAAAATGTTTTCTCAACAAGATATATGCAAGAGTAAGAGACCCACTGTTAAACAAAACTACTAAGAGACAAAGAATTAATAAAAGTGATGAAGTTTTGCAATGGCTATCCCACGTACACTAAGGATTACTATTTGAAGACTGAAAATCACAGCTGATTTTATAAACTATGTTAGTTTCATGAGAGGGGCACCACTTCTATTTTTATTTCAGCAGGATAATACTATCAAAATATTATACTACTGAGATAGTGCTGTTTTGTGATTACTTCCGAGATATATATAGGTATAGGTGTGTGTATGTGTATATATGTGTGTATATATATACAGGTATACACAAATATTTAGCTACTGGAATTGCAAAGCTAGTACATCCTACAACTAGAGCTTAACATGCAGCAAGTAGTTAACAGGAAGAGCAAACTACACAGCCACAAATGTTTCATGCTCACTACAAATTTAAATAAAGGTGACCACTTTGACTTATTGAACAACTACGTTACTGCTAAAATGTTTTTCCCCATCTGTGTGAAACTTCATTTGTTCCATTCATTTCCAGGCCCTTCACATCTTGTTGCAAGATTTGTTAGTTAGGAAACTGAGATAAAATTTTTTCCTAGGTTCCTCCCCACCTTTCAGTACCAATTAAAAGGTCACTAGAGCAGAAAAGGATGGTTTCTCAAACAAGCCTAGAAGAGACGCTAAGCCAAATCAATATAATCTCATTTTCAATAAAGCTACAACCCACACTTTCTATGGAGCTCAAAGCAACAGACCTTCCAAACACATCTTGGAAAGCAGAAGATGAAACAAATAGAACAAAATTTCCATTTCAAGAACAGAAATAAAAAGGGCAAGCTAATATAGTAATATTCAGTGAGCAGTAAGGTCAGCACTTTTTGAAGTGCTGAGATTTGAGACAGTTCAACATACTGCAAGACAACACACACACACACACACACACACAATAATTTTCTTCTTGGTCTTTATTTCCCACTCTTGGTGTGCTGGATGGGAAGTTATAAACCTTCCAAACAGTCTACAATGTAACATCTTATGATGCAAATACTCTATCATGAATTGCAAAGAGCATGTGTTGCATTTCTCTTGCATCTCTAATTTTATGACAAAGAGGGGGCTAGAATAATCTGGAAAAGGTGTGAGAGTGGGAGAACAGGGTATGAGACTGATTAACAGTGTATTAATGTCTGATGTGGTCAACTTGAGAAACAGAGCAGACCCACCAACCCACCCAACCAGGACAAACCTGATCCTCCCTCTAGACAAGACTGCTTCTATTCCTAGACAACAAAAACAAGTCATGGATTTGCCCCATAACAGCCGGATGTCAAAGTTATATCAAGAAGTATTCACCCCTTTAAGTTCTTGGAGGGCACTCTTTGCTTCACTAAAAAAAAAAAATATTGTTTTTGAAAGAAATATTGTATTACAGCACTGTATTTCACGTAATTGCCATAACTTTGAAAATAAGATTTTCCTATAACAAGAAGTCACATCCCATTTTACAGCCTTCACAGTATTTCATAATCATTGATTATTTAAACTAAGTAAAAGGCTAGGTAAGTAAGTATAATGTCATCTAAAATAAATTTTTCCTTTTGTCCCTCTGATAAGGTGCATTAGAAAGGGGAGCCTTTGGGAATCGTGACACTTCCTACGACTATTTATTTGACGATGCTCGTAAGCTTAAAAGACAAGCAGAAGACAGTATTGAAACACAAAGCTTTACTGAGGAAACCATGGCCACATAGGAACAGCAATGCAGCCCAACTCAAGGTTAAGACCTAAGGAAAGTAAGGACAGACTGCTGCTGTACCTTTGGCTTAAACTGCCATGGAACTGTATTGTCTCTCAAAACAGAAAGGAAATTTGGAAGTGGTGAGCTTCAGCTCTGAGTTGGGATATACACACATGTCGATACACACACACACACTCTGTATCCGTACACCTCCACAGCTGAATCCACAGACTAGGAACTTCTGCAGACCTCTATGTTCTATCAGATGAGCTACAAGTCCCAAAATTAGGTAGCCACTGAAAACACAATTCACTCACAATAAAAATTTTCAGGAAAGAAACCTCTTCATGAGCAAGGAATTTTAACAATATTCTATTTTGCCCTAATGCTATTTTTAAATGGTTAACACCGTTATCAACTGAAAAAAAAAATCACAAATATTCAAGTGTATATTTAAAGTACTAGGGAACAATTTTTCATCCATTTTGAACGGCAGCTGAAATTACTCTTGTATCTGCCGCAGGTTCTGTTGTTTTGCCTTTGTCTGTATTTTTAATATTAAACAGTATTAATTTCATACACTAATCATATCATAAAACATTTACCTTTGGATGTGATGATTTCCCAGGCTTCATCTCTGCCTGAAAGACAATTCCATTTATGAATTTTGAGTAAAATTGTTTTGAATTACACATGTAATTTACTGTTTATCTTGTTACTTGAAAGAAGATTAAGAAGTGATAAGAGCCAAACCCCCTAAAAATTACAACTGCTTCATTAATGAAACTGTGCATCTCATGCTCCTCCTCTCAAGCTGAATGCTTGTTTGAAACACTTGATGAGCTTGAAAACATCTTATAATGAAGTTCAAGAATCACAATGAAATGTCCTGGACCAGAAAAATACACTTTCTAGTACTAAATTCCTAGAGAAACACTCATTAAAAAATAAACAAAAAAAAGAGGACAACAACAGCAAAGTAGCGACTCCTAACAAAGGATAAAGTACAGTAACAATAATTTTAAGCATCACACATTTCATGGCTCTGGCTTTAAAATCAACGAGTCACTTGTCCTGCTCATTTCAAACAGCCAATATCCACAGCTCTGCATCAAGTTGTACATATTGACAACTGAAAATGTTTTCCGCGTAACTGGCGTGATACTTCTCCTCCCAACTGACGAACGGTACAAAGTATCATCGTGATTCAATGTCTCGAATTACGACGGTACTGTGTTAAAAAAAAAACAAACAAAAAAACCAAACAAAAACCCAAACAACAACAAACCAAGATTGGCTATACCTTAAGATTGGCTATACCTGGAACCTTAACTTTCTAGGGACTTAGGCTGCTAAAACACAGCAATTTCGAGGCTTGTTAAATTGCTTCCTATTTGACTCACGAGAAACACTCAATTCAGCTTTTTCAAAACAATCACTTGGCCCATTTAGAACATTACAGCTGCCATCGGCCCCGCCTTCGACAGGCACCTATTTGCAGGAATTCTTCCATCTGGCAGTGGAGACAAACCGAGCAGTGGAGCGAGACCTTGCCGCCAAGAACCTTAAGGTCTCCGGGGCTTCGCAGGGAGGCACCTGCAGGAACTTTTATCGGCACTGTCACGGGAGCAACGCCTCGGCAGCCACGTCCCGCCGTGCGGGCACAGGAGCCGCACACCGCCCGGGGCAATGTCCCGCCTGCCGCCGAGCCAGGGAAGAGCCGCGTTTAGCCCCGGTGAGAACCCAAACCGGACCCCAAACCCGCCGGCCGTCCCCGGCCCGGCGCGGCCTCAGGGGCCGGGACCACCCCCGTCCCGTGCCGCGGCCGCGGTGGGCCCGAGGCCCGCCAGACCCACCCGCCGCATCCTCCCGGGCGGCCGCCGCCGGTGCCTCGGGCCAGCGAAGACCCCGACGCGCAACTTCAACCACCGCTCCTTCCTCCCGAGGCAGGAAGTCACCGCAGCCGCAGTTCCGTTTCCAGGGCACAGCTCGGCCGTTCTCCCTCGTTCCCCGCCTTTCCCCGCCCCGGGCTCCGCCGCCGTTCCCCGCCCCGGCCCGGGGGAGGAGCGCGGCGTCAGCGGGCTGGCCCTCCTCTTCCGGGGCGGTGGGAAGCCGGTTGTCAGCCCGGCTCCGCAGGTACCCGCCGCTCCCCGTGGGTCCGCCCGGGGTGGCCGTTCCTCCATGTCCCCGGCTGTCTGGTCCCGTGCGGAGCGGGAGGTGCCCGCTCTCCCCGCGCTGCGGCCATGGCAGCGCCGGGCTGGGCCGTGTGGGGTGCGGCTCCTCTCCGGCCCCGCCGGACACCGCTCCCTCCGCCGGCACCGAACAGCCGGGGGCAGAGACCGAGGCGGGTGGTGTCGGGGCAGGCTGCGTTCTCGGGGAAGGCGGAGGAGGAAATCGGTCACTGAGCACTGAAAGGTCCCGCGGCAGCAGCGGGAGGGGAGCGCGATGCCTTCTCCTGCTGTACAGACCAATGTCTAGGTGATGCTGGTATTTCAGTGTCGCAGCCTCGCTGCTCAGTTTGACCCTTAAATGAGGAATTAGCTGGCGACCTTTAAGATAGTGGTTAGGTCTTAGGTAGGAAAATTAGAAAAACATAAATCCTGATTAGATACAGGGTTTTCTTAGAATAACCTGCTGGCGTTTTGTTATAAATATATAACTTTGTTTTGTTCCCAGAAGTACAGACTGATGGCTTCTGCACCTGTTTCACAGCCTCCTCCTAAAAAAACGGTGGCCTCTCACGTGCCTTTTGCAGATCTCTGTTCTACTCTGGAGCGAATACAGAAGTCCAAAACTCGTCCAGAGAAAACCAAGTATTTCAAGGATTTTCTGGATTCCTGGAGGAAATTCCACAATGCACTTCATCAAAAAGAGAAAGATGTCACAGATTCCTTTTACCCAGCTATGCGGCTTATTCTCCCACAGTTGGAAAGAGAAAGGATGGCATATGGAATTAAAGAAACTATGCTTGCAAAGCTCTATATTGAACTGCTTAGTTTACCAAAAGATGGAAAAGATGCTGCAAAGCTTTTAAATTACAGAACGCCTACAGGCTCACGTGGAGATGCTGGAGATTTTGCAATGATCGCATACTTTGTGCTGAAACCTAGGAGCCCAAAACAAGGCAGACTAACAGTAGAACAAGTCAATGAACATTTAGATGCAATTGCTAATAATAATGCTGCTAAAAACAAGGGTCAGTTAAAGAAAAGTCTTCTTCAGTTAATTACCCAGAGCACAGCACTGGAACAAAAATGGCTTATCCGAATGATTATAAAGGATCTAAAGCTTGGTGTTAGTCAACAAACTATATTTTCAATTTTTCATCCTGATGCTGCTGAATTGCACAATGTTACTACTGATTTGGAAAAAGTTTGCAGACAACTGCATGATCCCTCTGTCTCGCTTAGTGATGTTTCTATCATGTTGTTTTCTGCCTTTAAACCAATGCTTGCTGCTATTGCAGATGTCCAGCAAATTGAGAAGCAAATGAGTAACCAGACATTCTACATAGAAACTAAGCTGGATGGTGAACGTATGCAGATGCACAAAGATGGGGATGTGTACAAGTATTTTTCCCGAAATGGGTTTGACTATACTCAGCAGTTTGGTGCTTCACCCCTTGAAGGTTCATTAACTCCATTTATTCATAACGTATTTAAGAGCAATATACAAAATTGCATTCTTGATGGTGAAATGATGGCTTACAATCCTGAGGCACAAACTTTTATGCAAAAAGGAAACAAATTTGACATAAAAAGAATGGTGGAGGACTCTGATCTGCAGACCTGCTTCTGTGTATTTGATGTATTGATGGTTAATGATGAGAAGCTGGGGCATGAAGTACTAAGCAAAAGATATGAAATCTTAAGTAGTGTATTTACCCCAGTGAAGGGCAGGATACATGTTGTCCATAAGAGAAGTGCCAGAACAAGAAAAGAAGTAATTGATGCTTTAAATGAAGCCATAGATAACAGAGAGGAAGGAATTATGGTGAAAGATCCCATGTCCACCTACAAGCCTGACAAACGTGGGGAAGGCTGGTTAAAAATCAAGCCAGAATATGTCAATGGACTGATGGATGAGCTGGACCTTTTAATTGTTGGTGGTTACTGGGGGAAGGGGTCTCGTGGTGGAATGATGTCTCATTTTCTATGTGCTGTTGCAGAGACGCCCCCTCCAAATGAAAAGCCGACCGTTTTCCACTCCATTTGTCGTGTTGGCTCTGGCTATACTATGAAAGAGTTGTATGATCTAGGCTTGAAACTGGCTAAACACTGGAAGCCCTACCATAGGAAGGACCCTCCTGGTAACATTTTGTGTGGAGCTGAAAAACCTGAAATGTACATTGAACCTTGCAACTCTGTCATAGTTCAGATCAAGGCAGCTGAGATTGTTGACAGTGATATGTATAAAACTGACTGTACTTTGAGATTCCCCCGAATTGAGAAGATAAGGGAAGACAAAGAATGGTATGAGTGCATGACCTCAGACATGCTGGAAGACCTCAGAAGCAAAGCACAAGGAAAGCTGGCATCTAAGCACCTTCATATAGATGAGTATGATGAGCCACATGAGAAAAAAAGGAAAACTGTTTCAAAGGTGAGGAAGGTAATTGGAATAGCTGAGCAATTTAAAGCTCCTGATCTTTCTAGTGTAAGCAAGGTTTCAAATGTATTTGAAGATGTTGAGTTTTGTGTTATGACAGGAATGGGAAAATACTCAAAATCAGAGCTGGAAAGCAGAATAGCCCAGTGTGGTGGCAGTGTGGTACAGAACCCGGGGCCGGAGACTTACTGTGTCATCGTAGGAGCTGAGAATGTCAGAGTGAAAAACATCATTGCTTCCAACAAATACGATGTCGTGAGGGCAGAGTGGCTCCTTCAGTGTTTTCAAACCAAAATGCTGGTGCCTTGGCAACCGGCCTTTATGATTCACATGTCTCCTGACACAAAAGAACATTTTGCTCGTGAGTATGATTGTTATGGAGACAGCTACACAGCAAACACAGATGTTGTGCAGCTCAAGGAAGTGTTCTCAAGAATGAAGGACAATAAGGCAATGCCTCTGGACTTGATTGCAGAGCTAGAAGAGCGTTATTGGTGTAGCAGCTGTCAGCTCGGTATATTCAGAGGAAGCACTATTTATGTGGACTGTTATGCTGTTGTTAATGAGCCCCAAAGCAAAATCCCTGGAACTACACTTTCAATTAGAGCTTTGGAGCTCCGTTTTTATGGTGCAAAAGTAGTTTCTCACCTTGAAGAGGGTGTCTCCCATGTTGTTATGGGAGAAGATTGTTCACGGGTAGAAGAGATGAAAGCACTCAGGAGAACATTTGGGAAAAAATTTAAAATTGTATCCGAGCTGTGGGTAACCCACTCAGTGGAGGAAGGAGTCGCAAAGAATGAAAATCAGTACTTAGTTTAAAGCAGTTTTTAAGATTGGAGCAAAGGCATGATTGGGCTTGGATTTTGTGAGGTTGTCCTAAATTTTTTGTGTGTTTTCACACAAACTGGCTTTGGCTAAACAATAATACTGAATTGCTGAAATCAGGGGAAGGCTTTTAATTTTACTGTTGTGGAACTAGGAGGATGCTAAGCTATGTTGGAAGGAAAGAAACCACCACAAGATAAATAATTTAAGGTTTTTAATCCACAAACCGGTCTCAGGAGAGATCTAAAATTTTACATAAATAAAATATGTTTGAAACTGGCTAATTTGTTCTAGCTTTAATAATGCTTGCCTCCATTGTTCAAAGTGGAGGCAATAATTTATAATAATTTATAATTATTATTTTATGGAGATTCTGCTATTGATTATTTAGCTATCGATTTGCAGTCACATTTATGTTTTTCTGGACTTGTTTTGTATGTATTCCATATGCTAGAGAATTCAGTAATTTATAAACTTCATCTGGACTGTTTTAATTTGCTTATATTGGTTTTAGCATTAAGCACCACACAGACTCAGAAGCACTTTGATTTTAGAATACTGTGTAGATTCCATGTTTCTTTGTGTAAATAGCTTTTGTACAAAAGAACCAAAACTTTTCATTGAGGTGAGAACGGATTAATAATGACCTATGTATGTATGAAATGCAAATCAATTACGTAAGAATTGTAATAACCTCCTGTGCTCATTACAGTTTAACTGGAAATTGTGACAGGGCTAGGCTTTTACAGTTAACCATCAGTTTATCTTTTAAAAATGCTCCTTAAGTTATTGTAGGAATAATTTCCAAATATCCAGGTCAATGTATATTTTTCCAATTACTAAATAAAATATATTTTTTAAGTCTGCCTGGTATTTATTTTTAGTAAGCAGTCACTTTTGAAAAACACAAAACTTAATTTCTTCTTTTACTTTTAGATAATTCATGCATCAACTTTGAGGGGAGAAAGGCTGAGGCCTTGTTTCTTGTTATGTCAACATTGGTGTCAAACAGAAATTAAGTTAGGCAGACCACATGGAGTCAGTTTTTAGCTGACCTCTTTCTTATATGCTTTCCATGGTCATGTTCATGCAAAAGTTCCTGTAAAAAGAATTGGGAATTGTTATATAAAGGTTTAATGGAAGTATTGAAATACTGGTTAATTAGAATTGTATTGATATCTCTTAGTGTATTAGCAGCTCCCTTATTATCAGAAATGAACTCAATAGGTAAAATGTGTTAGTCACTATCCACAAATTTCCCATCACCAGGCCTGCTTTGCTGTTTTTCTTGAGTGGAGCTGGTATGGTGAGACATGCTTTTTGTTGGTGAGCATCCTGCCTTGTGTCTGCCTTGCTGTTCCTCAGCACGCTTTCCCTCGTGGAGCAGCCCCGTTGCACCCCTTGACCCAACAGGGATTTGAATGAATGAAGGAAAGCCTGGCCTCTCTCTGTTACAGAAATCCTCCCCTTTCTTTTGTTCCCCTGTGTTCATTGGGGTCTGAAGTTTGGATGTGAACTCCTTTTCAGAAGGAAATTAAAAAATTTTGGAAAGCTTGTCGCCTTTTTACTGTAGTGTATCTGTTTGGTAAAACACTTAAAACTGTGTGGTTCCTGTTGCTCAATTTCCAGTTACTCATTTCTGAAAGAGTTCATCTGTATGTTTTAAGAGTCTGTATTAATATCCTTGAAAAGCAGAGGATCCACTTATGCAGGTGAGATCAGACAAAATCTGTCAGCTATAGTAAATAACAGGTGATATGTACTGTTCTGTTTATGGCCTCTCAATGATCTGGTGAGAGATTTTAAAAAGCTCTATAGCTTGCTGGTGGGGTTTTTGCAATACTTTGTGTCACTCTTTTTGTTAAAAAACAAAGGCCATTTTATCTTTTTAGTCTATATATAATTGCAGCTTGAATTCTTTCAGAAGAGGGACTTGGAGTTATAAAATGTCATGAAAAGATTTAAAAAAGTTTGTTTGAAGGTGACTAGGGAAATGCCTTTTAACATAGTTCAACTAAGCATAAAGCATCTCCAGCTGGTAACAGCTGTTGCACCACAAAACACTAGATGGGCCTGTAAAATTTTATATAACTATTTTTTGCTGTGAGGGGATAGGAATGAAAGAACTCTGTATGTTTGTCTTACACAAACCTAACAGTGAAGGAACTTGTTGGTATAATGCTTCTCCATGTTCCTTTCTAGAAGCAAGGAAATTAAAAGGCATCAACCTCAAAATTATTTTCTCATAGGAAAAATATATTTAGCATTATATTTGGGTGTTTTTAACAAATGTAGCTTTTCTTTCTTTGTAATTTTGGGGAAGGTTATCTTGAGAGAACATAAAAGGGAGTTGAATATATATTCTAACTGCAAGCATTATTGTTCAGAGCATATGTGATTGTATTTGAAAACTGATGTAATAAGAATGTTTCAACATGTATAATTGTCACTAGATTAGTGACATATATTTAGATCTATTATTCTGGTAATATTACAGGTAGAGGACCTATGTAAAGCTATGAAACCACAGTTCATTTTTCTCCCTGTTGTACATAAAGTAAAATACACTTTTCAAGACCAAATTTGCCAGAAATAAGATATCAGAGAAAAGAAAAAAAGATTTTTACACACAAAATGAGTGGGTATGGTGTGAGGCATTGAGTATTCCATTCTTTTATCCTCAGTCTTTCCCAGAAAAAAATAATTCACATAGTCTCGTTCTGTATAGAGTTGTACTAGTTAGAATAACTTATCTATGGTATTTCTAAAGCTTTTGTGAAGTTCAAATTAACCTTTTGAAATAGATTCAGGTAGAAGGTTGTTTTGTTTCATTTTTTATAGAAGTCCTTGTGGTTCTAATTTAAATTTTTATAGTTTCTCCAGTGTTTTGTGTTTTGTTATAGTACAAGATCAGCTTGATGGAGAAAAGTAGAGCTCTGGATGTTTTTCTCAGCCTTTGGAATCCTGACACTTTTCTGTAATATTTTCCTAGACAGCTAATATGGGCTAGATGAATGAACAGGGAAGTGGACTGAAAGCTGGTTGAAATGCTTGAAGAGTTGTCATCAGCAGCCAAGGTACCAGACAAGAGTCAATGGGCACAAAATGGAGCAGGAACTTTTGCTTAAACTAGGAAAATTTGTAAGGGTGGTGAAACACAGGAACAGGTTACTCAGAGGGGTTGTGGAATCTCCATCCTTGGTGACATTCAATGTGCAATCAGCTACAATTTGCTCTACCTGACCCTTCAACTGGACGGTGTTTGACTAGATGATCTCAAGAGGTGCCATCCAGCCTTAATTGTTCTGTGAACCAAGTCTGAACTAAATTTCTCATTCTGATTTTATGTGTCTTGTGGATGGTCAAAGTGTCAAGTGGTGACATATATGTTGCAAATTTTATGGATTTTTTTTTAATTTGCAGGACCACAGATATTAGTATAGCTGTATATACACTCTCTTTATCAGCATGACTTTTAAAGCTACTCATTAAACTGGGAGAAAAAACAAAGCAAACCAAGAAAACCCAAAGCATAAACCAAATTGAGTTACAATGAACCTCAAGGTTGTTCAGTCTCCTAAGCAGTGGAAAGAACTCTCTAAGTGCTGTGTATATGTGTTTAAATACTAGCCATATCTTGAAGAACAGAAAAGCTGGTTTTCAATTTGAGGTGATATATCACTGTACCAATTGTGAAAGTGAAAACAGGCTCCAGTAATTTAACCACTTTCATCTGATTGCCTAGTCTTGATTTGGGGGTGCTAAAGTAACAGCTACTTTCTTGTGATGGTAGACTTTGCAAACATAAGCATTACAGATCCAAGGAGGAGGTAGGATTTCTCCATGTTCTTGCAGATGGAAGCTTCCTCCTGCAGCTAATATGCTACAGCCTCAGCAGACTTTGCATTGGCAGCACCAGCAGCAAGCAGAGGCAACATGTTCTCTGAAATCTGTTTTTAGCCTGCACATCTTACACCTGCAGCTAATGCAATAACTGTCTGGTCAAAGGCAGTTGGATAGGAGTTCCTGTTGGTGCATAAATATGTGTATTCAAGTAAAAGACAGCAAATAGATGTGTAACACAGCTAGTCTCAGCTGTGTTTTTGTGGTTGCTTTTTTCCTTCTTGGTCTCCCACAGTTTCTCTCTTGAGTTTGCCTCTTTTGACTAGTGTTTTATAGGTTTTATATGTCAGACCTGTGTGCTGCCAAAGTGGAATGAACTTGTACATACAGTTTAAAGTTAGTTCTTATACCTCTCTGTTGTGCTTCAGTCTGCCCTGTAAACATATTCACATATAATTGTACCAAACATACCTCTTGGATTTGTTTTTTTGTTGGGTTGTTTTTTGTTTGTTTAGGTTTTTGTTTTGTTTTATTATTTTTCTTTGTTTGTTTGTTGGGTTTTAGTTTTTTTATGTTTTAGGGTTTTAAAAAATTATTTTACTTAAAATCTCAGAGTGCTGTTGGAGTAAAAAATAGATTATTCAAGGCAAAAGTAAATATGAAGATGACAGGTATAACATTGTTCAGGTGTCTGAACATGGTTGTATGAAGGAAAGAGAAATAAACAGGATAGTCAGTTTTGCTGATTACATCTCTCTGTAACTGAAACACAGCAGGTGCTGGGAGCAGACTGCAGGACACACTGCTATAGCAGCAACCAGGGCAGAGCAGTGGGGTCACATGTGTTAACAACATTAAAAAAGTTAACAAATAAAAGACAGTAAAACCCCCAGAATTTTACTCTTTCCCCCCCTCTGAATTATGTGGTAACTTGAGAATAATTTTTTTCTATATCAATTATTAAATTCTTATGCTTGATGATGAAGAGCTGTATGAACAGAACAACTGCTGCATACAGGTCTCATACAGATTCCTGGCAGACACTCAGTAAAGGCATTGAAGGTAGTGCACAGATAATTTTTTAAGACAGAAATATTTAACTTTTTTTAGTGACCAAGAGATATCAAGAAACATTTTACCACTAGGAAGAGACCTGGGTCTTAATATGTGTACAGGAGAAATATTCTGCTGTATCTGTTTAGGATAACCTGCCTTCCTGACCTGTGTTTTTGGAAAACATGACCGATTCAACCTTTCCAAAATCCTTTCCAGTTTGCTCTCAGTGCAGAATGCTTTAAGAATTACATGCTTTGTCCTGGGTTGTCTTTGTTTATGAATTCTGGTCAGACTTACACAATTCTGTGGTTAATTTGTGGTGCTTCACCCTTGGCCCATGTTTTGGCTGCTGCCCAGGTATGAACTGTGGCTCAGTCATGACCCTGCTCTGGACTTCTGCAACTGCATGATTGTCGGTCCAGCATGTGAGTGAGCTCCAGGAATTGCATGGAGGGAAGGGGATTTCTTACCCAGAGTAGTCAAAACCTGCTAGAACATGCATAAATGTGCACACACGCACACACACATATATACACACACTCTATATGCCCCCAATTTTTATTATTCCTTCATCTTTAGCAATGCTGAGGAATATTTTAAGAGATTCCAGAAGTGGATGGGAAGGCTAGCCAACAAGAATTTATGATGGTGTTGCAGAATTTGTACCTACAGACTGCCCGAGGCTAACACACCTACACACAGTCCATTGGCATGACTGTTCCTTACACAGAGACCTCTTCCTCCCCATCCAGAAAATGGACTGTGGAAGTTTTACTTGGTCAGTAGAAACAAGAAATTCCCAGGATTCAGCACAGACCATTTCTTGCATTCTGCTGCCTACACTAAACAGAAATGGTTCCCAGTTCCATTTCTTCAAACTATATTGTCAACCACCACCAGCTATTTCTCATTCATACACCAAAATTCTCATTTCCTAAAATAGTCTGGCCATAAAAAGCTGTGCCCTTAGCACTGGTCAGACCATCCTATCTGGTGCTTCTTCTGTGTTTTGGAGAATATTATTTGGTCCAGACCAAGCTGGACAACATTATGGACAGGGTAGTGGCAGGTCTGTGCTGGTGATCTGTCTAGTCAGGATGAGGAATTGAGCCTGAGGCTGAGCACCTGACATGAAGAGACCATGAAAAATACTTGCTATGTTATGGATTATGTTCAGGAGCAGACAAGAAACATGGGGAGGTGGCTGTGTTTTGTGGTCCCTGAGAACAAGCACAGCTCTGCTGTGGGAATTTGAGCTGGTGGGAAGACAAGTAAGCATTTACAATTGGCCGTGCAGTTATAGGTAACATCAAAACAGAATGAGTGCACAGAGGCCAGGAGAACAGACCACAGCTGCCCCTTACACAGGCTGAGGAGAGATATAGAGTGCTATGTTGATGTAACCAAAGTGTCCTGTCTCCTGCAAGGGCAGTGGCAAGACTTTGCTGCTGTTTACTTAAGCCTTCACCCACAGTTATCTGCTCTTTGGCTATATTCCAGAATTTCCATAGGGAATTTCAATATTCATTTATTATTGAACAAAGGTTTTAGCAATCAGACAACACACAAATCACATATTATCTTTTACAATTATATTAAAAGCTTACAGGAATTAAAATAAAGATTAAAATCATTTAGCATCATTCACACAATAACAGTTCCCCAAAGATCAGCACAGGCAATCAAACATTGGCAGGAAATAAATAGTTCGGTAGGTGGCCAGCATAGATAACTTGGCTCATCAGTATTCAAGCAGGAACAGCCTTTGCATTATTAGTCAGCCTAATTTCACCCTCCACACCACAACCACCTCCAACCCCAGCCTCTCTTCTATCCTTCACTTACTCCTTTTATGTGGGGTTGCACCCTGCAGAATCCTGTGCTAGGTCTTGTTTTAAATGCTGTTGAAAGAGGGAGAGAAGCTATTCCCATTAATATGCTTATCAGGATGACTTGGAACTTAGTTAAATGCAAATAAAGAAGTTCATGCACCAGCATTAAACAGTATGTGCTGTGCTGAAAATGGTGTGAAATAATCTCTGTGTACAAGACAAATAGACCGGACTGCTTGTTTTACATACATGAATATACTGTGAGCAGGTTCAAAATGATCGCAAGGAAGAAAAAAGTTTTTGCCAATATATCCTTCTAACTTAATGTTGACCCATCAACACGTCCAGCTTCGAAGGAGAACTGCTTGAGTTTGCTAAACAGCCTCTGGAGATCTGCAGAGAGAAATCAAGTCTGCCTCTCTCCACTTAATTGCACAAAAACTTCCATCACTTCCATGGTATCATGCAGATCAATGATTTGGGTGTCCAGCCTGCTCACTGCAGCTGTAAGCCTGTGAAGACTTTCTAAGATAAAGTGTGTCCTCTTCCCAGGAGTCCTTCTTTGTAAAATGGTCAGCATATACCCCAGAAATTCAAAGGTAGAAACCCTGTCTTAATCTGTCCCACAGACATCTGTAAAAGTGAAATCTGATTCCCTTTGACTCTTCATACCTCTTTCTCCCCTTGACTTTGTTAATCACTCATGATCCATTTTTTGGGAGAACAGTTAAAAGAGCTTTTATCCTTCTATATATTCCACCCACTTTATTGACAGGCTGTGATTTGAGTGTTTTCCAGAAATGGGAGGACCATGCTACTGCTGTGTTGTACAGAAACATCTGGCTGCCTGATTCTCTGACTAATGGAGCATTTTACATAAAGGGGCCTCTAGAAGCCCCACAAACTGGGTGAAAAACTGTGTGAGGGACTGGATTGGTTAATGACTGAAACAATCGACCTCTCAACTGCCCAGGTGCAGAGGGCAGTGCACACTCATCACAGTAGGCTACAGCTGGGCATTGAACAAGATAAAAAGAAGGCTGGTAAGAGGCAAATCCCATGAGGCAGGATAGTGCTTTGTATCATGCCAGTGTCCTCCCTTACATAAAGATTCTGGTGTGAAAACTGCCCTCCAGGGAAGTATCTGGACAGTCACAAGTAGCCTGAAGGTATTTGCCCTTTCTGATGGTTTATTGTTGACTCAGCTGTGCTGACCTGAGAGGCAGCTGTAAGGTCTTAAACCACCAAAAACTCCTGAAATGTGCCATGATCCACAGCATTATACCCTTCATTGTGAAACTGCAGTAATCCTACCTTCATGCCCCAGGGAAGGTACCTGGGCATTCCTACCTGAATGGAGCACATTTAAACCCAGTGGGCACTATTTTGTTGATTTCTCCCACCCCTGATGGATCAAGACAGCAACCATCACTTTGACAGACAGACTTTGAAGTTGCAACAATCAAGTCTTGTGTCAGGACCCAACAGGGTGTGACTTCAGACCTTTCTACTTTTATTCTTTCTCTTTCTTATTTCTTTCTGTCTATATGTCTATCTTTCTCTCTACTTCAAAATTACTGTTAAATAAAAATCTGTATTATTGACTTCAGCATATGGTCTCATTTGCACCTTACTTCAGGCAGTGGCATCTCTCTAATAATTTTAATAATTAGATCTTAACACACTCTTAAGAGCAAAGAAAAATCTCATTAACTGAAAGAAATTTACTTCATTCTTTTTTTTCCTCCAAATTTAGATATCTAGAGCCAGGCTGGCACAGCGCCTGAATTCTTCCTAAAGCTGGGTGAACATAAACTATTCTTTGAAAAGGACTGGTAAACATCCAGATTTTTTAATGGCTTTTTAACCTGGATTCACTAATGAAGTATTTGCCATGGGAAGTTTCAGTCCCTGCTCTCAAAGCTGTTTATTTGTTTGACATCATAAAGAAATCATGATAAGAACTGACACAGCAATCCATATAAATGCCCCAGCCATTGGCCCACAGGATGCAATGAGAAGTCTTGGGCTGATGTGAATAAGTCTCCAGTCTCCAATTAAAAGAAAGAGACTTCATACACCACAGTTCTTCTGCTGATTGAAAATACATATAAATTTCCAAAGTTTCAGGTCACAGTTTCCATTTTGGGGAAATAGCTTAGCAATCAGCTACCATATTGCTCCTGAATGATTAGGAAATGTTAAAAGGTACAGGGGTGCAGTGTGAAAAGGGGATATATACAATGTTGAGGAACTTTGATGGTGCCTCTAGAGTTCAATTAAACACATAGGTGTGCTTAAATATAAAAGAGAAACAGTTAATGAATAATGGTTTGGCCGGAGTTCTACCAGTATAAGCAGTTCTACATGGAGTCTCCATAGTTGTGTCATAAGCAGATTCCTTATGAAATCTTTCATCAGCACTAGTCCTGATAGTGGTGGCATGGTGGCACCTCAGCCCAGCTGTGAGTCTGTCCCCTGGCTCAGCTCTGCTGTCCAAAAGTCAGACCTAAGCTTGTGCTCCTGAATGTTCCCATTTAAGGGTGGTTTATAAAGCAATGCTGAGGTTGTTTCTGAACTCATCACTCACAGAACCTTTATTCCCTTGCAAGAAATCCTGTCTCTGGCATTCCTGCTTCTAGATGGGTTAACCCTTTCTTGAGTTACACCTTCTAGCCCTGCATTCCAGGTCATTAATTAGCCACAAATTACCATCTGGGGCAGTTACAATGAGACCTTCCCCTTCAACAACCAGATTTCAAAGACCAGACCATGCAGGGAAGAGCACAGATCATTTAACTTCTTTCCTCTTAGAAGTTATACCTCAAAATTCTCTCCCTGTCCAAGCTCTGACATCAATTGCTTTTGGTCTGTTTGGTCTGTTTGGCATCCAGAGATATTGTATTGGTGGGGTCCCTTGTGGCAGGAAGGAATGATGAATCTGACTCCACGTTCTCAGAAGGCTAATTTATTATTTTATGATACTATATTACATTAAAGCATACTATACTATATTAACTAAAGAATACAGAAAGAATACTTACTGAAGGCTAAAAAGATAATAATGAAAACTCATGACTCTTTCCAGAGCCTTGACACAGCTTGACCCTGTTAGGTCAATAAGTCAAAACAATTCACATGAAACCAATGAAACAACCACCTGTTGGATAAACAATCTCCAAACACATTCCACTTGTGAGCACAGCACAGGAAAAGCAAATGAGACAAGAATTTGTTTAACCAACGAACCAATGACCTGTTGGATAAACAATCTCCAAACACATTCTGCATGTGAGCACAACACAGGAAAAGCAAATAAGACAAGAATTTGTTTTCCTTTTTTTCTGAGGCTTCTCAGCTTCCCAGGAGAAAATCCTGGGCCAAGGGATTTTTCAGAAAATATGACTGTGACACAGAGAAACTCAGCATGGCTGGGTTTGATGTACCCACTTGATGTAACTGTAACACCTTGGACACCTTTAGCTATTTGCAAAGAGACTATGACAGCATAATACATACAGATATAAGGTACATAGCAATCATTCACTTGGCATGTACGGATGTTAGCTACCTAATAAAGAGCTAGGCTAAGTGTTAGTGTGCTCAATCTTCACCCCTTTCTATCAGACACTCAGAGGCTCCAGGGAGAGATTGCCAGGGATCAATAATGAGGTCAGGTCAGGAAGATCCTGAGTCAGGTAAAGGCACCAAGGTTGGCCTTTGATTTCATCTCTTTGTGAGTTCTTTTTCACCTCCTTCTTCCTTCAGAGTTTTTTCTTTTCCACCTTGGTATTTTTTCCATCAGAATCTTTGAACCACTCACAGACCCAGTTTCAATAATTCTACCTCCACTGTCGACTTTACCTTTCTTATCTCACATGGTCCCACTCTGTAGATGTTGTCACAGCTTTTTCTTCCAACTTAGCAATTTCCTCAGAAGTCTGAGCCAGGTTTCTCTACCAGAGGTAAGCCTTGGATTCTTGAAACACAGTCAGCTGAAAAATCCTGTGTGTGAGGGAGAAAAAGTTGTATGAAGGAGATACATTCATAAAACACACACACATATATATATATGTATATGTAATGGAACTTGCAAGGCACTTATTTTGAATTCAGAGAGAAGATGCATGCATTTAGTGCTGTGTGTAGTAAAATTGTCTTTCCAGAGACTTGCTTTTTTCTTTTCTTTCCTCCCCATGAGAATTTTGTGAAGCATAAAGTGAGAAATCAGAGACAAAATGAAGGGAATTGCAGCTTGTTAGGAGTCAGAACTCTTTACATAGAAAGCAGATTATTTTCTTGTTCTCTCTTCCCCCCTTCACATTTTCAATCAAGGTGCCTGAAAAGAACTAACATCGAGCAATCAAAATGTGAATGCTTGTGTCTCTGTCTATTCATATAAAGCAACCTCTGAACCAAAGGGCCAGTTCTATCCAAATTTCACTGAGAAATAGCAGAATACTTCTCTTTGCCCACTCCTCTGCCCAAGCTCCAGTATGGGAGATGCCTGAGAAGAGACGGTGGTAATGGCCTCTATGAGGGAAAGACTCTGTGTTCCTATCCTGGAAAGAAAATACTTCAGATGCCAAAAGAACTTGTCCCAGTTTTCTCACTTTCTTATGTAGTCAATCCACCCAAGGCACAGAAACAGGAGCACAAGCTTCTTTGCTTGTGACACTGCCTCTCCTGCTCCAGTCTGCTGCTTAGTGCTCACCTGAAGAGGGAGCAGTGAATGCCCAATGACATGAAAATCTCATACTTCATTAGACATCAAAGTATCTAATCACTGATCTGCAAAACTCTTTGAAGCCACTCTCATCTGGTTCTGTTGCTCAGGGAACTCTGTATGTTCAGCATTGCTGCAGTGTGTGATGCACATGCTGATGCACACCACTCTTGCAATTGCCATGATTTTTATTTGCATTGTTTATTCAGACTCTCAGAACCTAGCACACTCCTGCTCTGTTACTGTCTGCTGTAATATGGTGCTGATTGTAATTTTTATTTAGTGAGAAAGATACTAAAAATGCAATGCTGGCACATCCTTTTTATGAATATTCAATGAATCTCATTTCAAATGGAAATAAAATGACAGTACTCAATAAAAGAAGTCAATTTCTACCTGACCAGAAAGAGCCAAATATGAGGAAAAGAGATTGATAGACAAAACATTCCCCAGATTGTTCCTTTTAGTTTCACAAACTACATAATTGCCAAACTCACAGCATAGGGATAGTGATTTCTTAGCCAATAGACAATCCCAACAAAACCATGTCATTTGCTTATGGTTTGTCAGGTGGTGCTTCACCAGAGTTACTGGATAGCATGTGGGATGAAAGGTTGCTGCACTGTCCAACCCTACAGGAAGACTATTAATTATATAATTAATTGTTGGTAGTGCAGTTTCAGAGTATTCACTTTTCTCAGGACACTGAAGTTTCTTCCTTAGAAATTTTAGAGCTATGGTTCAGTACAAGTCTATGGCAGTGCTGTGGTTTTCCTGAAATGGTCACAATAATATGTCATCAAAAAGTATTTTTTAAATAAAGCTTTGTTCTTCAGGATCCAAAATATAAGATCTAAATATAAAACCAGGTATGAGGATAAAGTTTCTTCTTTAACTTGTTCCCACATGATTTGATAATGTCATTGTGTCATATTGTCAGTTCTAATAGTTCTGTGCTCGAGAGGTATCTCTGTTTCCTTCATGATTCACAGTGAAAGTTATTTACACTAAAATAATATCAGCTTTCATTTAGGGAATAGTTAACAGAGTTATAGAATTTAAAAATTAAACAAAAATTTTAAATAAAAATATGTATTTCTATGGATGGGCAGGGGGGTTGGTGTAAAAATTCTTCTCCTGAATAAAAAGTTCTACCTTTACAGCAAAAAACTTAGTGTTGTAATCCAAAGGATAAACTAAAATTAATGGATGGCATTGGAAACAGATGTAGTAGCTAATATAAAAATTAATTGTCCCAGGAAAAGCAAACTCAAGAGGGAAAGAAACACCCTTGTGCTGTGAATGATTTAGACATTAATGAGTCCGTGTTCATTAGCAGTGATGATTGTTAGCACTTAAGACAGCATAAAACATCAATGTCTCCTTTTAAAGACGCTCATAAAGCAGACAAATTCTACAGCAATCAGAGTTGAATGAAAATACTTAAAAGTGAATAACAATCAAATCAAGCAATGACTTTGGATTTCTTCTTTTTTTCTTTCTTTTTGGCTGGCTGTTCTTGTGCTCTGTAACCCAATATTGCTGACAGCAGCTGGCTCTTAATGCAGACAAAAGATTCCTCATGAATACTGAGTTGACATTTAAAGTCTCACAATCACTCTTAGGGAATACATTTGTACATGAAAATTTAGCTAACATATAACTGAAAAAATATGCTGAAGTAACATAACTTTAACTTCCTGAGCACAAAAATAAAGCAAAGATCTTACTCTATGTTTTTGAAATTACCTAGGCTCTGTAAAGGTTAAATAAATGAAGTATTCAGTCCAGAGTTCTTGAATCATCAGTCGGCATTCCCAAGTGCAGAAATGAACAAGACCGGAGTATGAACTCGGGCACCACTGGAATGAAACAATTAATGAGAAAATGCATGTTTGAAAGATACCAATCAGCTTTCATAAGCTGGCCTTTACCTCCTAATTTGGAGTAGCTTCAATTATGTGAGAATTTTCACCTTGTATCATTCTTGTTTTCCAAGTTCTTTGTCATAAAAGCCCTTTGTTATCTTCATTTTGGTAAAGTTGCAAAAATAGGATTTAGCTGTTACAAACACCTTAGGCATAGTTTAGACTTCTTATTAGCATCTACAAGGCCTCTCTAATAACTACCAAAAGCTATTAAAGCTTTTTAAGTTATCCCTGGTAACATTCAAGGTCAGGTTGGGCTGGGTTCTGAGCAACCTGATCTATTTGAAAACATCCCTGTTCATTGCAGGGGGGTTGGACTAGATATCATCCAACCAAAACTGTTCTTTGATTCTAAGCTCCTTGGTCCCTTATCTTAAAAAAAAATATTTTGTCTCCCACTTTTGAATATGAAGCATGTCAGTTTTCACAGCACTGAGCATGGTTGGTGATGAAACTGATAATATTCCATCCAGTGCTCCACAAGGGCTCAGCTCAGTCATCACTTCCCAGCAAATCTGCTGCTGTGGTTCTGCCTGGTATGCAATGAAACTTGCTGTTTCTTTAAAGCGATGCTGGTTGTTGTTATAACAAATGCTAACATGCAGGATGTGGGTGACCTGTGTTAAATACCCTGTGGCTGAGATGCTACAGGGTCACTTGTGCCTGCTTCCCAGAGGTGAGCAGGCTGGAGGCCTTGAAATGCTATGGGCATTCTCTACCTTACCTGTGCAAGCTGTGCAGGAGCACTGCATTGCATGCTCTGCTCCAAGAGCTGGCTATATACCTAATCCTGTAACAGCTTAATGCAGAATTCAAAAACAATATTTCACAAGGAGATTCAAGTTTAGAGCTTCTGCATCCTAAAACAACACAAAGCTAATGGATTAATTTGTCACTGTGTATATATATATATATATATATATATGTATATATATATATGTACACTCACACATATATATCTTGTATATACATATTAGCTCTGTATATGTGTATATATAGGTACACATGTATTAAACTGGTGTCCTCATCCAGAAGACATTTCACCTGTACATTTTAACCAAATGGAAATGTTTCTGGGTAGCCTAGAGCTCTGTGTCTAAGCCCTGGAGGTAGGTGACCTCTCAGGCACACCCACCTCCTTGCTTACTGTGTCATGCCTCCTTCATAGTCAAAATAGAAAAAACAATCATTTTTCTACATGCACCTGTGCATAATTTTGTTTTCTTATGCCTGTATGAGTACCAAGAGAGGGATTACAGATACTCAGAGCTTTTAAGATGTATTCAGTGAGAAACCCCATCTGATTATTACTGATGTGTTGAAAGAGTTGCAGAATATGTGAAATATAATTCAAGAGTTAAAATTTACCTTTACCTTGTGTCATGCAGAAAGCTAAACGACTGTGTTTACAGAAATGACATTTTAAGAAAAGGAAAATCACAAGATAAGAGAAATATGTCTAGATAATCATGTTCTTTATTGTTTTGTATGTTTGTATAAATATATCTTTGAAATTAGAAGGATGCTGGCTTGTATCAAAGTGCTGACTTGATGAGAGCATCACTTTTATTCTGGTGATATCATCAGTGAAGAAGCAGTGCATCTGCAGTCGTAACTGACCTTTTATCTTTTCCACTTTTTAAAAAACTGAAGATATATTATTATTTTATTGCCGAAAATGCATTTGCTCTTTGTGCTAAGTCAAATCCACACAGGCAAACCACCCCCCATATCAGTTAGTGCATCAAAAGCAAACAATTTTGTTCATGTGTCATCCTCATAGTAGATGAAAGATCAAAGGCCATATAAAACACCAAAGTTCAGTGCTTTGGCTTGTAGCATTTTTGTTGCTCTTATCCTACCAACTGCTTAAAAATATGGTTAAGTGTGGAAATGGTTTTACTGACTCATGTATTTTTGAATTCATTTTTAGAAGGCTTGTGTTTAAGCATCTGCAGGACTGGATTAAAATTTCAATTTTAGTTTTCACATCTGATATGCACAGATTATTCTGGGCATCTTTAAACACAAGTGACGTTTTGAGCCAACCTTTTCACTTGGAAGAGTCAACCTGGTATAGTTTGACTTTGATTGCATGGCACTATTTTACGCTAGCTGTGATCAAACTGTTTTGTTTAGTTTACAGCAGATTCAATTTTTGGTGGATTTGGTTGAGAGATTCTGTGGGTGAAAGCACAAAACTGTGGAAACAATTTCCTTGTCAGACAGTATTTTAGGAGACAACCCGCAGAGTTCAGCAGAACAGAGAAAGCAGCAATAAAACTGAAATGCAGTCTATTTGTCACTCTGTTTTGACTAAACCAAAGCAAAATACAAGGTAAAATAAAAATATTTGGATGGAAAGAATGTCATTTAGAGAGATTCTCTTGACTAATCTTGAATATGTATTTGTCTAAAAATGAAAGAAGGGATCCTTGCTTTAGATGTATATACACTGCCACTGACGTGTTATCAACATGTGTACCCATAAATATGAAAATACTGAATTTATGAGACACCTACATAAACATGCCTCAAAATTATAAGACACATGTAGAAAGAGCAGAAAGAGAAGGAAAATACTTCAAGGCATGTCTCCACAAAAATCATGGTTCTAAGTGACACCAAGATGACAAGAAATGGCCTATATAGTTAAAGAGGTTTGGCATCTCTTCAGAGAGGCAGGATTTTTTAGAGTAAGACAGAGACAATCACTAAAGAAGAAAGAAGTGTGGGTTTCTTATTTTCATCTCCAAAATGACATGCTGGGATTTCTGGCACATTGTTTTACAGTAACTCTTTGTTAAAAAAAAAAAAAAAAAAAAAAAAAGAAAAATTAAAAGAATCTTACACCAAAATTTTTCAATCTTTATTTTTCCTACTCAAAACCCCTGAATAATTAATTGTTGCATATGTTACTAGTACAGTGCAGTTTGTAGCACTAGCTGTTTCCTGGAACAACATTTGATTTATTCCCAGATTAAGTTAGTCAAAATATGGGACAGGTCTTAAGGGAACAAGTAGTTTTAGGCTTCATGTTTAAGATAAGAAAAAGCATTGGAAAATATGTTTTAAAGATGGAGGGGAGAGTGGGAAAAAAGGAGGAAATTAATTTAAGGACAGAATCATCCAGAATCAATTAAGTTGGGAGAGCCCTCTGAGATCATTGAGTCCAACCTATGACCCAGCACCACCCTGTCAACTAGACCATGGTATTGAGGGCCTTGTCCAGTCTTTCCATAAATATTTCCAGGGAGGATGACTCCTCCACCTCCCTGGGCAGCCCATTCCGATATCTGATCGCCTGGTCTTGAACTTCATGCTGTTGGTCTCAGCCAATCTATCCAGCCTGCCCAGAGGGACAGGTCAGTAATGAAATGGGGAAAGACTGCATCAAAAAGAGATCAGAAAGTTAAGAATTACTGTTATTAATGGCTAGGAAAGGCTATGGAGGCATGGTCAGCAACTCCATTACATCTTATCCTACAAGGGAAGTCCCTTAGCTTAATTGGCTATCCTAAAATTTTCAGACATAATTTCTTCTCTCACAAAAAAGTCTCATTGACAGAACTGTCTCAGAGGGTAACAAGAAGCACAAATCACCTGGAGACCCCCAGCAGACCCTTTGCTTGTAGTCTTTCTTGAATCTTTCTATACTTCAATTTATTAAGCTAATTCTGACTGAAGGATGACTCTTAGCATGACACTGAAGGAAACATGCAAGTAAAGCAAACCTTGCCTCTCCCCATTCTCCAACAGATGGAAGGAGATACCTTTACATTTCCTAGCACAGTGGATCCCAGGCAGCATGTGCAGTTTTCCTCAATATTCAGGATAGACAAGTCCCAAGTGAGGTGTGTTCCAATGTTGTGGAAGTGGTATTCATACAAAGAGGCTCTACTCTAAGGAGGAAGGCAATGGGGCTTTTGAAAGCGATGCAAGAACATATGGCAAAATGTTTTGACATTGTAACAGTTAGAAAAAGGGAGCTTTGAGAGTTACTAAACTGAGAGCAGATCAATCAAGTCTGGCAAGATAATGGTTATGAGTGAAAGATTTGAAGTCTATAAATATAATGGGGGAAAAAAGAAGAAAAACAGAACAGTTTTATATTAGGGGAGCAAAGAAGGCATTCCATTTTGGAGAGACTGTGCCTGAAGTGATGCCTGAAATTGCCAAGAAAATGTGTCCAGTGGCTGTCCAATCTGGACAAAGGGAGAAAAGAGCAAGAGGAGCAATTTTGGTGGTGTTAATGGGTAAAAAAGTGGCAAGGAAAAGAAGTAAAGTGACAAGACCAGTGATCATAAAACCAAAATAAATAAAAGGAAAAGAAATAATTACTTTCATTGTTATTATCAATATTAGCACTTAGAACTAAACAAATTGTTCCTGTCATTGGCATGGGTATGTAGTGAAAAAGCACGCAGTGGCCTAAGCAGTAGGTTGCACTGGGGTGGGAAATCCTTTCCATGCTTTTGGCTGGATGCTGTGCTTTGGTTACATTCTAACTACTGCAAAACCTCAAGAGAATGCCTACATGTGCTGGTGAGGGAGCTGGTGTTTCTACTCTGCAGTGTGGGGCTACCTAGGTCATGAGACAAAGAGCTAGGCTCTAGCACTACCAGTATCTGGCTCTAGCACTACTCTTAACCCCAAATTTCCCTGTGTGTATGCTCATGCTACACATGGAGCGGGAGAACCATTTCCTCATGTCCTGACCTATATCAGCCTCAGGGCAAGATGTGCTGCAAGTCTGGGTGTACTTTGCACAGACTCCTCTGTTCCCTCCAGTCTGCTGATGTGGCTGTGACAGCTGTTAGGAAAGTGTTTTCATTGCTGGGCTTCACTGTTGGAAAGTGGCTGCTGCCATGGACTGGAGGAGAAGGGAATCTAGAGGGAGCTGCCATCCCCCCTGCTGTCCTCATGGCTCTGGTGGCTCCTGCTGCATTCCAGGCAAAACCATCCTACACCATGGGAGCACCAGAAGGGGATTCCTCAGCTCCAGAGAGCAGTGCAGCACAAGTGTCCAGCCAAGGTCATCTCAGCACGGGGCTGACTCTGCTCTGCATCACCACCTGGCAGCCCACAGCTGGTGTGGATTTGGGCTCCCTGGGTGGACTGAGAAGAGAGAAAATCGTACAGGCTGCAAGACAGCCACATGCTGGAATGACTGGCAGCAGGGGCAAGATGATTAGGATTTTTTTTTTTTTTACAAAAAGCAAGCTGTAGGAGCTAGAACAAAAACTGAATTTGCTGCAGGAAAATGTGTTTGGCTTCTCTTATTGTCCCCTTCTGCACTTGTACTTTCTAATGTAGCATAAGCACTACATATACACATGCAAATTATTGCTACAACATAAACCTCTTTTTGCCTTCTTTCTTCTCTATCCTAGACTCAATCTTTTTTTGTTCCTCCTCCAAAACCTTGAGTGCATATAACAAACCTTTTTCCAGACTGGGAAAGAAGCCTAAGCCAATGCCTTGATAGTACTTACATGGATTTATACCTGCTGAGGATTTGGCAAAAGAGCTGTTTACTCATAATTAGCTTTTTGTTTCTAGTTGGACAAATATAGTGGGGAAAAAACCCCAGAGAAATACGTATTAAAATAGCCATATAGCCTTTTCCCTAAAATATTCTTATTCTAACAAGTAATTAAGAGACATCTTGATTTCCTGCACACTTTGAAGCCTTTCTTTGAGTCAAATGGGCAACTGGGTAAAAAAGGTAAATATTTTAATAATTAATATTCTGAATGTTTGATCCCTCATGGCTTGATTTATTAAAAAAAAAATCTGCTCACCTTGAATCAATTGCTAATTTCTGAACTATTTTTTCTCTATTTGGAAATGGTTAATTTTCATAATTATTACTTAAATAATTTATTATCAGTTTAATATCTACAACAGAACTGTTTCCTAAATTTCCATGCTTCTTAGAGACTGATGAAGCCCAGATATTACAAATCATATATAACTAGGAAACTTTCAGGATTAGAAAATATTTGGATGAATAGCTAATTAAATTAACATCAGAAAGAGATGCCAACAATCTAGCTGTATTTTAAATCTAAGGCTGGCTGCCTAATGCAGTTTTGAAAGCTCTGAAATTGCAAAGGCAGTTTCAGTTGCTTACAGCAGGTGGTAGCATGTGCTATTAAAATAAAATATTTACTACCAAGAAAGACTGCAGCTTAGTTAATAAGAACATGAGTAGAATAGGCAAGAAATCGACTGCTGTAAATGTGTTAAAAGCTTGCAGATTAGAAAATTGAGTCTTTATTACTTCTTTTTCTTCAATGCTTCCTCTTTGTCTGCTACAAGACTACAGTACTAACTTCTTGTGGGACATTTATGGACAAGGTAAAGACATATTACCAAAAATAACTCAAATCACATAACTCTTACAGTGCTATCTTCATCCTCGAATCCCACTGTCTTTTAATTTCACAGCCTTTTATATGAAGTACTTTAAAACAAGATCTAAATGGGATTCAAGTAGGTAAAAACAAACTGGCAATTTTGATAATTCATCTGGGGTGAGTGGAAGTTCAGAGTCTCTACTGCACAGCCTACTAGGGGTCCAGGACTGCTGTTTCTGTATTTGTGCCCTAAGATCTGTTGGGTCTAATCCCAAAATCACTGGGACTAGAGTCTAGATGTTCCTACAGCAGACCCCTGGCCCAATATGTATGTATACATGATGCATAGGGCCAATAAGATGAGGTGATTTACAAAGGAAACTGCACAGAGCCCATGTAGGAAAACACATTTTTGTGGTGTTTCAGGATGGACTCCTCACTCATCTTCATTTTCCCTTTACATCCAAAATATACCAACTTCAGACAGATTTGCATGTTTCTGTCCTTATGTCCTTGGGAGAGAACCTCCACAAGGTCATGAACTCCTGTCATGGGGACAACATATGAAAAACAGGGGCTGAGATACCTGCTTCTATTGTCAGAGGTGGTTTGTTAGGAGTGTGAACATGGGCTTCCCACACAGGGTGTGAGATGCTGTGATCAGCTGCAGCTCCCCCTGCACAGCTACTTTCTATTTTCCTTTGGGCGGGTGAATTTTGATGTCACCTTTCAGACTGGATTCTAGAGGTAAGATGAGAGGCAATATAATTAATGGGTCATAAGAATCAGCAAGATGTCTACCAGCTTCTGGGCTGCAGCTGATTCTGGGTAAAGCTGGCAGCTGATATTTAGGGCAAATTTATCCATAAAATTATAGTTTCCATGGCATTTCAAATGCCTACAAGAGTGATAAAGCAGTAAACATATTGTCAAGCTGCTCATAGGCACAGGTGCAAACCTGAGTTCTTCTGTGAATTTTTATAGGTTATTTTTCAGTCTCTAAAGGCCCTTTTGACCTCATTTACTACATTAATACAATATGTCTAAAGGTTGTTCCCCTTGTGATATTAGTTTAGCACAGCATGGTCTTTAACTGAGCCATCTTCTTGGAGTCTGTACAGTTATTTGCAAGTACATAAAATCAGCAGTTGATTTAGAAAAGTAATATTTCCTCTCACAGAAACTTCTAAGTAAGATTTTGATATTTCTCAAGATAATTTTTGGCTATCACTTCTGCTCAAACATTGCAAAGGGAGGACCCACAGGATGTTTGTTTGAGTTAACATCAGGGGACAAAATAATAAAGAGCTGCAAGGGTACCTGAGAGCACAGGTTCTTTATAAGTCAAGTCCATCCTTTCATGCCATTGATTATGCACAGCTGAAATGTTTTTCAGACAATGTGTTTCCATTACAAAGCGGAGAAGTTTTTTTTGTCTTTTTCCACCTTGGAGGCTCATTTTTAAAATCAAACAAGTCCATACCTCTGCAAATTGCAATCTCCTAAAGAGCAAGATTTCCCTTCAATGAACAGGATCTTAAAAATGTCAGTGTCAGATTTGGCTGAAGCTAGGCTGTTCCTCTGACATCCTTTCATTTTATACTGACCTACAATAACCCCATCATTTCCATGCTCCCTTGGGCAAAAGTTGACATTTATACCAAGCTGTGTTAAGGGATCTTGATTGCAAATATCCACTATGAATTTAGCAGAAACATTCTTGGATTGTGCATTACATAAAATTTCAATCCAGGAGTAGAGGCAGATAAAAGAAACTATAATCAACTGTGAATTATCTGCGGGTCATTTATCCGGTTCCTGATTAATCACTCCATTAATCCTTGCAAAGACAGTGAGCTAACTCAGTGCAGAGCCAGTTTCTGTGAGCTGGGCTTCTAGATTAAAGTGCAGTGCCATATGAATCTGGCTGTGTGTATCTGGAAATATTCACTTTGCACAGTTTGGAACTCAAGTCAGAAACTGTGCCGCTCGGAAACTCCTGAACTGTGGCATGCAAGCCAGGCCCTGGTCTCCCTACACTCCTTCCCATTACTGAGAGCTCTGAGAAGAGTGACACAGAGTGATGCTGCACAAACCTATGCTGATCCAGCATGGGCTGGCACAGAGGGAAGGTGAATGAGGTCATGGATATCTGAGGGAAATTCTGCAGAAACACTTTGCATCAGTCTTGCTAACAGAAATTTCCATTTCTGGTGCAGAATGAGGAAAATGAAACCAACACACAAGCAGTGCTGTATCAGAAGTAGTTAAGCCATGTGAAACCAGAAGCTTGATGCAAGGAAGCAACTGTGAGAGTAATTTCAGGTCCAGCCAGTGATTCAGTGATTATTGTGAACTGGAGCCTACACAGAGGTATTTGGAAGGCTCTGTACAGTGTTGCCAAGGATCCTTATGATCTAGTGTGGTTCACCTGCTTGCTTACCCATCTGTCCTAATCCACTCCATTACTCTGGATAGAAGAGAGCTAGTGGTTCTCAGATGCATCCTCTATTTGTCCAAATGCACTGTGAGTTTCAGCTACAGCTGATAAAAAGCCTGATAAAGACCTGCAAAGACTGCAAATCAAAACTAGGGAACTGAAGCAAAAGTATTACAAAAACTAAACAGTAAAGCTTATACTTCAGTTATAATCTGGCTTTCTAAGCTTTTTTAAGCTTTGGATTACTGGAAGATGTGTCTGGGTCTAGCTGAAGGCACAGGCCTGCAGTAAATAGCCAAAGACTAAGGCTAAGCTAGATTACTATGTTTGCTATTTTCAGTTTAAAAAGTCAACATGGTGATGCCTTCAATAAGGAAAAAGCATGAGGTAGGTTCTGCAATAAAATCTATTGATTTACAGACTGATGAGTCTCAGGTTTCAACTTCTGATTTTTGTGTCTAGCTTCCACACAGCTATTTTTTATGGAGAAATAATTGTAAGGTAGATGAAAGGCTTTCCAATCTCTCCAGTCCCAGTGGAAACACTAGTATGAAAGAGGCAGGTAGGTGGCAGTAACAAGTGACTAATACACTGCTGAATAATTACATCTGCCACAGGCTTATCTCTTAGCACCAAGTGCCTCAAAATTAAAAGCAGGAAGTATAGGACAAATGTTAGAGATATTGAATTAAGCAGAAGGGAGAAAATAGCCTTTAGAAAGTCAAAGAAACTGTAGGAGGTCTGTTGGGCAATGAAGATTTTAACATTGCAGAGAGAGAAATGTGGAAGCTGTCTTGGGGAAAAACTTCCAGGACCAGAATCTGCATAGGCACAGATAAGTTTTGGGCCTGTGACACAGATGTACTGAATGAAAGGCTCTTTGCCATAGTTTGCTAAGTCAAGGTGAGCTACCTAGGCTTTCAGAGCAGGAGGAGAGAGTGCTTTCAGATGTCTGAGCAAGACACTTGATCTTCTCTGTATAAGGAGCCAAGCATTCTGTAAAATTTTCTTATACAAAAGCCTGTGTCCCTGATTCAGAACTTCAGAGAAGCTTTCCCCATTTCATAAACCTGAACCTTTGTTTAATGTAGACAGAAGGAAAGGAAGTCTCCTTTTTAGCAGAATTTGTGTAATTGCATGTGAATTCACAAGTGAGTAACTTGAGCTACAGGCTCTCCATAGTGTGACACATATTAAAATACTTGCTGTCTTGTTTTTAAACTGTTAGAACTGCAAGACTGTGGTGTTGCAGGAGGAAGGTCACTGCACATATGTGCTCTTGAAGGAAGACCATTTTGCTGTGCTGAATGCAAAATTTAGGGCCTTTTTTGTAACCATGGCTATTCTCTCAAAATAGATACCCACTTTCAAAAGGGCATTCCCCACAGTAGATATCAAGTGGGTGAAGATATAGCACTGTAACCCAAGAAAAACATGCTGGGGGTGGGCTTGATCTCCAAAAGTTTTAGCACATTTTTTGATCTTTAGTCCTCTAAAAATGAATAACAAATGCATCTCATAAGAAATGTAAAACAGCTTCTTCTCATCTTGGAAAAAAAAAAAAAAGATGGAAGGGTATACCAAATTCCCTGTTAAATTCCCAAATGCCTGTTCTTATCAGTTCTTTCTGTCCCAATAAGAAGTGCCAAGTACAGCCTGTTCCGGCCACCACTGATCTAAACATGTTTCTAAATAAAATTATCCTGGAAAGTTCTAAAACTGAAGGGAAGTAACTTGCTGGAGTCTGAATATTTTTCTTTTTCTTCATCAGAATGGTTTCATATAAAGATGTGTCTTGTAAAAATAAAAATAAAAATAAACAAAAAGACAAAAACCCCCAACCACTGATAATTTTTAAAATGTTAAGGTTGGCACTACTTGAAACAATTAATTAGGACAGAGTGGCTGATGAACCATGGCTGGATAAATGCAGTCTGGAGCCCACTGCAGAACATAGTTGAACTGTAGCAAGTAGCTTTACAGAAAATAAGCCACAGAAATACCACAATTCGGAGAGGAATTTCAGCTATGGATTTAAACTGAGAAGCTTTTCAGGGTCAGAAATAGATGGAGAAGGAGGCCAAATGTGAGTGATGGCAATGATGATTATATAGATGTCTTGGAGGCTTCTCTCCTCTACCAGAGCAGCATATAAATGCTGTCCCTGAGAAAATGGTGTTTGTGCATCCTTACCTCCATATGCTGGCCAAGCTCCCTGAGATTCTGTTTTGGATTCTGTATTGGATTCTTGTCCCTTCATGTAACACTGTATTGGGTTTGCATGGCTTGGTTTTGGTGGGAGCACTACAGGGGTGGCTTCTGTCAGAAGCTGCTGGAAGCTTCTACCATGTTTGACAGAGCCAATTCCTGATGGCTCCAAAGATGGATGTGCCTCTGGGCCAATTAGAAATTGTGATAACACCTCTGTGATAACATGTTTAAGAAAGAAAACCAAAAAGTTGTTGCACAGTTTTAATTGTGGCCAGAGAAGAGCAGGGTGAGAACATGTGAGGAGATCAACTCTGCAGACACCAAGGCCAGTGAAGGAGGAGGAGGAGGAGGTGCTCCAGGCACTGGAGCCAAGATTCCTCTGCAGGCTGTGGTGAAGACCACGGTGCAGACCATGGTGCAGCAGATGTGCCCCTGCAGCCCATGGAGGTCCACGGGGATGCAGAGATCCATCTGTGGCTCATGGAGGAGCCCCACAGTGGAGCAGGAGGATGCCTGGGAGGAGGCTGTAAACCCGTGGGAGACCCAAGGAGAGGGGCCCTGCTGCCATGCTGGAGCAGCCTGTCCTTGGAGGACTGCACCCCGTGCAAGAGTGTCCCATGTGCAGCAGTTTTGGGAGGACTCTTTGCCCGTGGGATGGACCCATGCTGCAGCAATTCACAGGGAGCTGCAGCTCGTGGATTGGAGCCACACTGGAGAGGGTCACAGAGAATTGTCTCCTGTGGGAGGGACCCCACGGTGCAGCAGGGGAACAACTCCTCTCCCTGAGCAGCAGGAGAAGCCATGGGTGATGAACTGATCATAGCCCCCCTTCCCTCTCTCCTTGCACTGCTGGTGCAGCAGGAAGAGCAGGAAGGAGGGAGGGGTAGGGGTAATGTCTTTTTAAGTGTTTATTTTACTTCTCATTATCCTGCTCTGATTTGTTAGTAATAAATTCAATGCATATTTCTAAGCTGGGCCTGTTTTGCCTTTGATGGTATTTGATGAGTGATCTCTTCTAGTCCTTGACTCATAAACCTTTGTTAAATTTTCTCTCCTCTGTCCAGCTTATGGAGGGGAGTGAGTGAGGGGCTTTGCTGGGTGCCAGCATTAACCTACTACAAATACACATAGAGAAAAGAACAATGATGCTGTTCATCTGCTTTTGATAGGTTGCGGACAGTTTACATAGGTCAAAAGGTAAGGCATGGATGGAACTAAAAAAAAAAGGGAATCAGTACAGCTGTTGTAAAGAAAACTGAATTTATCTCAACACAAAGGCGATGGAGAATGACCTTTGTTTTAGATGAACTTCAATGTCAATCAAATGGATCAACTGGCTGTTTAAATTGCCTTTCCTGAGTTTATTGAAAGGTGTGAATTTCTTCCCAAGCCATCCAGACCAGTACTGCCTGCACTTAGACACAACCACATGAAATAGTGTAAAGAAACATAGTTTTCACCAGGGTATTTTGTTCATGCTTGCATGCAATACTTTTCTTTCAGGTTCATCTTGAAATTCTCAGAAGTTGTAATTTAATGCTCAGCCATCAGTGCATTTTTTTTACTTCTCTCCAGCTTGGTACCAGTTTTGTTATATCTATACTATTGTGTGGGAGGTAGATTAGACACTAACCATATCTAGAAAAATTTGTTCTTGCCAGGAAATAAAGGTATATTGATCACAACTTAACTGTGCATTGTTGTACTTACATTGAAATATCTGCAGTTGTTATTCTGTCAGCATTGTCCTGCTGCAGTCACAGAACTATCCATCTCATAAAATTCAACACAGGAAGTCGCTTTGAATCAGCCAATCTCTCAATCATTCCCAATCAAGTGAAGGATGTTCATAACATCATCTCAAAAAATCTTCCTACCATTCCTGCCCTGGTAGAAATAATAATTTATCTTTCACCTCTGGGTGCAATGACAATTGTGAAGAAGAATTGTTTATAGGTTATCAAGGATGCTTGAAAGACTGATCTGGTTCTAATCCTGTATGACAGGGAAGGAGGCTGAGTTGTTGTCCTTGAGCCATTAATATTTATGGAATATTAGTTAATAGTATTCAAGGTAAATAAAAATGACCAATTTAGTTTAACTTTTACGGGTGTATGGTGGTTTGCTAGCTGCATTTCAGAGGTAGTTTATCAAGCATATCTATTTAACACCATTTAAAGGAGCGCCTTATCTTAGTGGGTATCTTATTTACTAGAATAATAAATAATAATTTTCAACACAATTGAAGAACAGGAGCCAGGAACACACACACACACACACACACACACACACACACACTTTTATAAGTTTCTGAACCTGTTTTCTCTCCTTTAAAGCAGCTGTTTTTCAACTTAATGAAGTAAACTGCTTTCAAGATTAACATGCCCTTCAGACGAACGCTGAGGATAAAGGAAATGTCTCAATTGACAACCAGATGAGATATAGATGATACAATTACATGCACATCTAGCTATTATAATATATAGTGTTTTAGTATTAGTAATATCTCTATTTATGTAAATATAAGTGAAAATAATAAGAACAGATTATTAAATCAAATCCACCTTTAGCTTAGGTTAGTATTATGTGGCTATTAATCATCGTTAAAACTTGCCCTACCTGTGAGAAAAAACAATAGGCTATATTAAAACAAATAAAAATAGAATTTAAAAATACTAAATTAAAATCTAGGCAGATACTTAATTGTGTAATGTCATAGCATTTAAGATAACAACACAGCCATACCATGTAGGTTCAGCCCTCTAAATTTTATTCCTAGCCCTTTACTCCTTTACCCCAGCAATTTTTATGTAATCTCATGGTGTAAAATCTGCTACAGAGGAATAGATATGGCTTTTATTTTTTCTTTTCCTTATAGAAATGTTTAGGTTCCTGTACTCTTTCTAGTATAGCATGTTCAGGGCATGTTTTAGAGGAATGTTTATAGATATAATTTAGCAGCTCTTCCATGACCAGCTGCTGACCCCTGTGCTTGTTAGCAGTGCTTTCCTCCTTCAAGTGCCCACAAACTTCCCTGAGAGTCTGGGTGGCCCAGTAACCTCTTCAGCTGCCCAGTTACATTTATAAAGGTTTGACTATCCACTGTGGGAGCAAGTGGTCAGAACACAATGATGACCTTTCATACAACTTCAAGGAAACAGAACTTTTGCTCTCATGTTCATGTAGAAAAAGGCTGTGGCCTACAGTGGTCAGACCTGGATGCAGTAATCTCACAGCGGGTAGACAGAATTCACAAAAACCAGTACCTTGATAAAAATTGTCTAACAAACAGGAAAAACATACACCTTTTCAAAGCTATCCTCAGCTCTAAGATACTTTTCAAACAAAACCCTCACAAAATAATAATAATAATAATAATAATAATAATAATAATAATAATAATAATAATAATAATAATAATAATAATAATAATAATAATAATAATAATCGTCATCATCATCATTATTACAATAATTATTATTGCTGCAGTTGTAGTGAATAATTTGTTACTTTCTCTTTTCAGTCCACGCTTACAGCTAATTTTTAAAATTTGTTTTTCAATTTCTGTCTTCAGAGGGTCAAGTTTTGCTTTATGGGGTTTGGAGAGGGATTTTTGTGGTGGTTTTTAATTTGTTTTGATGCTGTCCCTTTAGTTCTGCAGATGGTATTTCTGAAGGACATGAGCATGTTTTTGTTTATTCTATTAATTCAATGGAATAGATTTAATCTCAACTTCACCTACATAGGGTTATTCTACCTAAAAGAAATATAAATGCCTAAACATGAGACATTTCATATTTCTCTTGTATGTTCAGTTCAAGATGGCTTAATTAGACTAAATGGATGAGTTAAAACAACAAGTTAAAGTTTGTGTTTAACCATATTGCTTCTAAGATTTGGGAGGATGGATTCACCTTCCTCTTGGGTTCTAAAATGCTCCTAATGCCCTCACAATATTTTTTTTTCCTCACCTACTTGTTTCTGAGTTTCTGAGTTTTAGGGCTACAGGAAGGTAGCCAGCCATCCTTTTCACTTTAGTCTTTTGCTTTAGTAAAAAGGGTGACAGAAAGTGGACTGTTGTCTCAGGGTTTAGAGTTTTTCAGGAGACATTTGTGATGCCTTCTAGAGATTTTGCAGTCTCTTGTAGTCATTTTGAAATCTCTCTATTGAAGAGGTTCCTCCTTCATTAGGTGTTCACTACCATGAATGAAAAACTTGGCAAGGAGAAGTGGAAGGGTAGAAACCCAACCTCAGCAAAATAATCTGAAGTGCCAGCCTAAGGTCCCTTCATATTTTAAATTAAACTCTTTGAGTTCTCTTTGTACCGGCTTCTGGCAGACAAACAGCTGAATGCTCAGTCAATTTTTCATTTCAACAGCTAAAATCAAGGTAATAATCCTAAATTTTAAATGATAATTAGATGAACATGCACATTTTTCACATGTTAAATAGGAAATACAGATGACAACAACATTTGTCTAGATGAGTATGTCCTGCTTTTCCAAAATACTGTTACAGTGCACAAGTTTTACCGTGGCTGAAAATTGTGGTGAACTACAATTCACTTTCTATTTGGATTTTGCTTTGAAAAGCTCTGTTTTGGTGATCTTGTCATAAATTTATTTCCAAAAGGATTTTTATGTCATGAAATGAATATTCCTCAAAACTAAAGCAAGTTTTCCCGGAATGTTTTATTTTTTCACAAGATAAGAATCGAATTTAGAGGCAATCTAACCAGAAAGTTCATGATTTCATAGTTATGAAACACCTTTAGGAATCAGTCCTAAGACTGTTTTATTTGGAACTGTTGGGCAATTTTAAGGTCAGTCACAGGGGTTTTTTTGTCTGCTTTATACTGTAAGAATATCTCAAAATCTAGGGGTTTTGTCGTTGTAGAATAGAAAAGATTTTTGGAAAGCTGTGTCAAAAAATATCACAGACAAGAAAAGTAAGTTTCTGCTTTATTCTCTAGTGATTCAAGAGTAAGTAATTGGGATTCCCCTTGATGTGCATCACACTTTGTGTGTAAACATGGGTTCTAGGACAAGTAGCAATGGTATAAATCAAAATGCATTTGCTGAAAAGGTCTTTATTAGAATTCATATGTTTTTAGGGAGCTGCTAGAGTGTTTGTGATGGCTCTCCTCTTCATGATCCAAAGATCCTGTCTCCATTCACACACACGGAGGAGGCTGCAGATTTGTTGCTCAGTTTAGCTGTGTGACATATTGCCAAGAGATTTGGACCAGACACTTCTCATAAAAGGGTTATAAAGTAATTTATTTTATTCCTTTAAGGAGTCAGTTCCTCACATTAAAGAAAAGGATGTTCTTGTTATGGAGGGCAGAATGAAATACGGCATTTTTGGTCACTTTTTGTTATATCAAATCCTATGAGGGACCGTGAGCAGAAAATTTATGTACATTAATAGATAAAGCTCTCAAAGGTGCCCTTCAACCTTCTGCCAGAAAGAGGCAGTGAGTCTTTATTTACATGCTGTTGTTTGGTAGAGGAACAAGCTTTGATCAACAGGCAGAACCTCTGAGGATCTGTGTTTGCAAGAGATTACTTAGGACCTGCACTAAATCAGTTCATTTGCTGCATGCCATATGCCCTGATGCTTTAATACATTTTTTTTCCTGATAGCTAGCACTTTCCTCTTCTGGGGAATGTGCTTTGGGCTCCCTGGCTGAGTGAAGAAAGCAGTAATGGAGTGGCACAGTATGGATGCAGGTCTCTGCCTGACATTTGCCAGCATAATGCAACTGAGGAGTGAGCCACAAGTAACACAGCTCCACATCAGCCTGGCAGCTCTGCCCAGGGGTGAGGGGAATGAACCTTCATGAGGAGCTCAGCCCTAGATAATGCTTCACTTTGCTGTCAAGGTTTGATGTGCATGCATAACACATATTGTCTTTCACCTATTATTTCTCTGAGGCAGAGTGCTACTGCTAACAGTAAAATTTCCCAGGCTTACTTTAGCAGAATATTAATGGGAACTTCCTAAATCTTTGCACATATACATTCAGGGGAGAAGCTGCCTTTGATGCTCAGAGAGATTTCAAACATTTACTTTCTGTCGAGCTTTATGCGTATACGTGCATGTGAAAGGTCAGAGATGGTCGTTCTATCATTTGGGATGAACACAGCTGAATTGAAATGTCACAGCAGTCCTACCTAGCAATTTAAAAGCTTTGGAGTGTTGCAAGCCTCCTGCCAAGCAAATAAAAATCAACTCTCTGACTGTACAAATTTACATGATTACAGATAATATATTTTACATCATGCTTGTGGAGTTTCTGAGCACCAGTAGGCACAGGCAGCTTTTGGAGTTGATTGGAGTTGAGAAGCTTGCTGTGCAGCCCTGGAGCAGAGAAGCAGGCTGCTCATAGCAGCCCATGGAAGGCATCAGTCAGCCTGATATGTGGCTGATAGATGTTAGCCTTTTTAGACCTCTCAGACATTACAAAGGAATTCTGTAGAGGAAGTCAGGGGATGTTACAGTGTAATAAAAGAACGTGAAGAAAATTAATTTTAAATAATTGAAGAAAAGGCAGTGTCTCTGTAGGAAGGGCTATACTAAAAAGAGACATAATCCCTTTGACAAATGTTTATATCAGATTGTTTCAGCACTTTCCTTGCTGAGAATGAAAGCTGTGCAGGAACTTTCTGACTCAGGGGAAGGGGACCTGCTGGAACATATGTAGGTGCTCCTTCCCTCAGAGAACACCTTGCAGAAGAATGTGATGCCTAGTTCAGATGGGATGAGGAAGGTGGGGGTAAACACCTTATCCATGGAAATGAAAAGCGCCTGTTAATGAAAATCAATCCAAATATATGAAGATTCCACAAGATAATTTTAAATTTTATTTTGCATATGTGGAAGGAAAATGAAATCAAAAGGGTAAAAACTAACAACTTGGAGTCCATCTTTTCACTTGTGATTCATCCTGGGAAGAAAATAAATTGAAGCTAATTTCTTTAGTGTATGGAGTGACTACAAACCATAATGAAACTCATATCCGAGTGGATTTACAAAGTGTACTCCTGATTACTTCTCTAGTCATTAGGAATTTTTCTCAAACAATCCTCCAAAAATGATAATAGCCATAAGGGTCTGTGCAAGTTCTGTAGAAATTTTTTGAAGCCTACAGAATTTAATACTACTTAACATTAAGTTTAATGAAGCTACAGGTTTATAAGGAAGAAAAACTTTTCTATGTCATTTAACATAGTTAAGATAGTTTATTATTGTCTAGTGAAATTCTACAAATTAAAATCTACAAATTATTTTTGAAGGTTTGCATATTTTGCTTCTCTAATGAAGGCAGATATTTTTTGTTTAGGAAAAAACAACTGCTATAAAAAATATGCTGTTTTCAACCTGCCCACTCTTAACATACATTCTGCTTATCAAATATAAAATTAGTTTGTGTCTTGTACATCATCCCCTAAGTGGGTGCTTCATAGCATCAGTGCATGTGAACATATGTTGTTTAATGACCTGTAGCTGTCCCGATCTCCAGCATAACTGAGTTTTATATTTATATTTGAAAACTGTATCTGGTTGACAACAGCCACAAAATATCCATAAAAACTAAGAAGAAGGCATGGTCAGACTCTTAAGAGTCTAATAAGCCTTTCCTCTACCATTCTCTTATTTTATTTGTTTGTGCAACTGTTTAGGATGATACCTAGCTCTTCCTCTTCTCCTTGCACAGTGGAGCTCTGACTTTAGCTGTTGACACTGCAGTGATAGTTTTTTCTAGCAAATAGATAAGACTTTGGAAGAAGACAGTTTTATTCTCTGTGCCTGCCTTCAGAGGCATAAGACATAACCTCCCAGAACCTAGATTAAAGGTCCTGTGAGAAAAAAGAGATCAAGAAATTCACTGACTCCAAGCAACCCTCTCAGGCAAAGAAAGGACATTTCAGTGCTCTCTGCTGTTGCCAAAATCCCAGTAACCTGAATGCTGCTTTGATCATTAGCACTCATCAAAGGTTCAGAGAAGATGGAAAGGATTTTGAAGTTCCTAATTTCATGAGGGAATGAAGGTAATAAATTCATAGATCACTTGAGTGACTGAATAAAGAGAGCTGGCTGGGGAAAGTTGGGGATAAAAATGACATGAGTTTCATATGTTGTTTGTCCTTTAATAATAGTCAGGGAATATCAGAAAAGTGCCTTGCTGGTGGGGTCCACTTAGAGACCAGAGACATCCTGGGGAAAGGCTTTGGAAAATCTAAGAAAAGATCTTCTTGCTGAAGAGCCAGCTGCAGTATTAGTGTTACTGTGGCTGTGGATAAAAGCAGAGGGGAAAAAAGAAGAAGAAAAATTTCTGAGGAGTAGCCCACTAAATGCAGTCTGGTTTACAGACAGGAAGCAATGAGCTTGCATATGGTCCATCTCTGCCAAGTAATCTGCCCTTGGTGTCTTTGGTACTGGTGGTGGCACAAGTGTCCAGGTTACAGATGATGCCTGTACAGATGAGAGAATGAAGGTAAAGCAAAGCATGTCAGTATTTAAACAATTATGGTTATATATGTGCACCACTTTCCCCCACCAAAAAAGCCAGACACCCTTCTTACTTGTCGCTGCAAACCCAAAATAAACATGGAGACAGAAAACCAGAAACCATTATTCTTGAGCACTTTTGTTTTGGAAACATAAAAGTAGAAAGGTGAATGATACTCTGGGGCAGCAGACCTCACCCTTCCAGCAAAAGGAAAAGTTTAGATGCTCTGAGGTTGAAAAAGGAGCTGCAAGGCAGATATATTTATGTGTTTAATTGTAAAGAACGGAGAGATAAGAAGATAATTACCCTCTATATTTGGTAAAGAAAATTAAGAGATTTTTTACTGCTCTGACTGCTCTGAAAAGAGAAAGTGCAATCTTAGATTTGGATGTAATTTTTACAAAGTCTGCTTTGGGTTCCAGAATTAATCAGGACAACTGGTTGTCCTATTAAGCTTCAGAAAGCAGGAAAACACAGGGCTGCTGACAGACAGGCAGGCACCTGCCGGTTAGTGTGGAGGAACTGAACCAGTGGGTGCTTTCTTGTCTCCTCCACTTTGAGTGTACTGTGACAGATGGCATTTGGAATTGATTGGCGTGTCTTGGACGGTTTGCGCTAATTTAAATTATCCTTCAGATTTATCTTATAAAAAATTGAAGTAAATGCTGTGGCTCGGTGAATCAAGTCACTGAGAAAGAAAGAAGAAAACTCACTTTGAAAAATTCTGAAAATCTAATTGCACAGAGTCTAAAGGGGTGACTTCAAGTGTCATCTAAAGATCCGTGCACTACAGGACAAGTTCTGTAGCATTGTCAGTTTGCAGATTTACAAGGTGACTGTATCAGAAGTCCTTCAGATGACTATCAAAGACAAATGGTCTATTTAAGCAAATCTATATTCAGAAAAAAGAGGGTAGTATACAGTATATAAAGATATTTCTTCTTGATCAAAATTTCCCTGAAATGATTAATTTAAATAAACCACAGATGAGGGAGAGGATTGCATAGCATTCCCATCATCTATTTGTATTAAACCTTAATTTCTCTGTTTTGCAGAACATTCTGCATTTGTATTTTACCATAAGCCAGTGTGGCTCATATTCAAACAGGTGCTGTAAATTTGCTCTTGCTGCTGGCTTATCAGAAAGGAAAGCCCACTCGTCCAGCAGGTCACCAGATCATTTTAGAAGTCAAGGAGAAGGAATCAGGAGCCTTATCACAGCTGGTAATTAGAAGCAGTGACAGCAGCAGAAAGCTGCTTCATCAGCTCCTAGACTCAAGGACTACACTTGGGAGGATAAAATGTGAGTGCCTGTCGGGGATATCAGCAAAGTTGCTCTCTTCCTGCAGAGGTCTCACAATGCAGACCCAGCGCTGTCCCAGCAAGGGTCCTGGCACCATCCCAGCCCTGCCACTGGCAGCCCTCCCCTACTGTCAGCGCTGCAAGGCAGGTCACCCCTCCTCTCCTCCTGCTCTCGCCTGCCAGCAGCAAAGGGACAATATTGCTCGGCCCAGCGCCAGTTGCCTGGTGTGACGGCGTCGGATCAGCTCCTCACCTGACATAAGCCAGGCAGAAGGAAAGTAGACAATGTTCTGAAAGGTGAGAAGAATCAAGAAGAAGGTGACAGCAACCTGGCGAAGTGTCCAAACTGGGAGAGGAGGGAGAGGGAGTTAAATCTGGGAGGGTCACCTTGAGGCAGAGCGCCCACTTCTCACAGCACAGTGAGAGGTGGTTATTTGTCTTTTGCGAGGACTGTACTTGGCCCAGAGAAAGGAAGAGAGAGATTGATTTTAAAAAGATACAAATTTTTTGGTAATTAAACATTTTATTAAGCAAATATTACCCCTTTAAAGTAGATTTTCATGTTTGCAGGAAAGCAAAGTTGATGATTTTGTCAGCATTCTGCTATAATATCTCTGCTGCAAACATTCTCCTAAAGCCATGGAGATGATCCTGAACTGAACTTTCTACTCAACACTTTCATCTTTTAGGATCTTCTTGACAGACAGACTGCCAGTTGTCAGAGTGTCTGTCAACTGTGAAAGCTAGCAGCATATGCTGAGACAAGCTGGTAAGGGCAGGGTAAGAGAGATGACTTCTCTGTTTATAAAACAGGAGCTCAGTAAAGTGACTACAGCAACTCTCAGGAGGAACAGATGCAGCTGAAGGTATGAAAACAAAGCAGTCTGAAGTACTGCAGGGAAATTCATTTAATGCACAAAGCAAATCGTCCTAATTCATCTTTAGAACTAAATAGTGCTCTGTTTTCTGTCTGATGATTCACTGTTATTACGCATATTATTGTTTACAACTAATGGTTGCCTATCACTCTGTCAGGTTTCTGCAGTGCAGATCGTACTATCAATGCTTAATGGGTGCTACTGCTCAGAAGAGGGATTTACACTCTTAGTGTTTGCAGCCTGGTTTGCCAGAAGGAAAAGCAAAGCAGCCTCGATATTACTGAACCCCGTACATCTAATGAACCACCAAATGCTCTTCAGAACAGGAAATTTCAAGGTTTGAAGCACTGTCAGAACCCTCCAAGACTTTTTCTATAGTTGTTTCTGTACACCCTTTTTCCACCCATAGATCTCTTCAACAGATGGTTTTATCTAAATTGTCTTTTTAAAACTGGGGAAGATCAAAAGAAGTAAGACACTGCTGTCTCCACTGATCTCCTTTGGCAAACAGGTTATCATCTCCAATTTTTGCAATATATGAAATATCTTGTGCTCCAGGATTAATTTAGGGGACATTGAGCCTTCAGGACAGAGAGTTTTAATAACCCCTCCTTGTAGTCACTCACCAGTTTTATTTGCCCTTGGACTGAAGGATTCAGACCTGCCTGTGAAAAGTTTCCACTTGTAGAAGTGATCCCAGCAATGATATAGAAGTGTAGAAGTGATCCCAGCAGTGATATAAAATCACAGAATGATTTGGGTTGGAAGGGACCTGAAGGACCATCTAGCACAATGCCCCCTGCCTTGGGCAGGAGCACCTTGTACTAGATGATCCATTCTAAAAGCCCCATCCAACCTGGCCTTGAACTCTTCTGGGGATGGGGAACCCATAGCTTCTCTGGGAAAGCTGTTCCAGTGCCTTGCCACCCTCACAGTAAAGAATTTCTCCCTTATATCTAATTTAGATCTACTCTCTTTCATTTTAAACCCATTCTCCCTTGCCTTATCCCTACCTGCCCTTGTTAAAGTGCATCCCCAGCTCTCTTGTAGCCCTTTTAGATACTGGAAGGCTGCTATAAGGTCTCCTTGGAGTCCTTTGCTCTGCAGGATGAGCAGCTCCAACTCTCAAAGGTTGTCTTGAGAGGAGAAGTGCTCCAGAGGGCTGGAGCACCCCTAAAACAAATACAAAGGTTATGTGGAGCCAATCTGTGATAACATCTGCAGGCCATCTAGGGCATTGCTGCTGCAAAGAACATGAATATCTTGACCTAATAAGTAAATACATTCCAGGTGTCTCTATTTGTGCATTCAGGTTAGAACAAAAAGTTTACCATGCAGCACTAGAAGTATGGCCCCAAACTCATCTATCACACTGAAATGAGCCAATGCCTGCTGGGGTTATTGAAATTCCCCCGAGAAAAGGAAAATCCTGCCTCCTTTCCTGGAGCAGAAGCCCAGTAATCATTGTAACTCCTTATAAGCTGGGAGCATATAGCCAGCAAAGGGTTGCAGATCTAACAACATCAAAAGGCAATTTACAGCTATATGCTTGAAGAGGCTTATCAAGGCATGCTCAACAGAAAGTTTTCAAATCCACTGCTTTTGGGAATTTATCATTAGACAGCAGTGTCAAATTTTAATGAGTGAAATTAGTTAATGCATGTACAGTGCTTTGAAGATATGAAATGTTATTTAAATTATGGGAAGCCACATCAAGGTAAGCAAGGCAGGCTGAGAAATGGGGAAAGAAATATCTTTATGTAAGGTTACATTGGCTTAATGTCCAGTGAAATTCTATATGCTCCTTGATCAGTGGAGAGTCCTCTATCACCTTTTGGTAGGAATAGTCTCATATTGCTGTTGTTAACCTTGGACTGAAAACCAAAGGATCAGCTTTTTTTGTAGATTGCATAATTTCTGTTCCATTTTATCAAAAGAGAAAAGCTTCTTCTGCTTTCCTTTTGTAATTCATGTTTCACTAAGAGAACTTTGGCAAAATGATGTGACATTATGAAAAAGTCAGCTAGGATTTGAGGTGATTATTATCTCATTATAATACCAATTTCTGCAGCTTTTTTTTTTAATTAGTCTGTTTAGGGAAACACATATTTGAGGATTAAATGATGCTTGGAATAAAAAATTGAATTTAGCAAGTAAAGACCACTGATAAATCTTAAGAACAAGATAAAAAGAGGCTTTTAAATAAAAAATGTGAAAAAAACTTCATTTTTGGTTGATTTTTCATTTTTTACGAAGTTTGGCAACACAAAAACCTGGTAAAAATTCCAGAAAAATGTGTTTTAATTTTATTCAATAAATTTTGCTTTTATAAAAGCATATGTATTTTACTAATATAAAACTGTTTGGCTCATTAATCTTCTTTTTCAGTATTTGTAATGGAAACTTTTAGTCATCATGGCTGTCCTGGTGTAGAATTCATGAAAATTCTTCTTCACATGGGAAGCTAAATTACAGAACTGCCAGAACTCTTCCAGTCAACATTTCTGATTTTAAGATACTCAGTCTTTGGCTTAAAATCATCAATAAATACAAATGCATGCCAGATGTCAAGGCATCTGCACAGATAGTCCAAGAATGTTCCTTGGTGCTGCAGATAAGGTTCTTTATCTATTGGTCTTGCTAAAAGTAGCAATGCATAAATGCCCTCAAAGATAGAGTGAGATTTGTGCTCTGCCTCATGGAAAAAGCATTTATATATTTAGGTGGGTAACTTGGACTTTTTTTTAAATATATTTTTGACCTCTCAAGCACTTTCCTATAGACACAAGCATGAGCTTCACTGAAAACAGAGGCTTTTTGGCAGCTGGTTGTTTATTCTTCAATTATCTTCCTTTGACCCTTTGGTGTTTTCTAGATTTTGAAGCCAGAAGAGATTATGGTTACTTAGTGCTGTTATTATCATCTAAGTGAAGGAGAATGCAGTGTGCACAAACCATAACAACTAATGTACATTCATTGTAAGTCTGTAAATCTTTCAGCAGTGTGCTGCTATTGTGCTAGTGGAAGTGTCTATGTCTAAATTAAGGCTGGAAACATCCCCTTTATATTTGTTTAGGTAAGATTAGAACCAGAAGATGTTACTTTTACCAGTCCAAACAACTCCTTGTGGTGCTATGATCCTGGCTGGGTGCCAAATGCCCACCAAAGCAATTATCAATCACCTCCTCAGCTGGACACGAGAAAGAAAATTTAATAAAAGGCTCATTGGTTGAGATAAGGACAGGGAGAGATTCTTCCACTGCTCCAGTGTGCAGTCCCTCCCACAGGACACTGTCCTCCACAAACATTTCCAACATTAGTGCTTCCCATGTGCTGCAGTTCTTCACCATCTGCTCAAGTGTGGGTTCCTCCCATGGGATGCAGTCCTTCAGGAGCAGGCTGCTCCAGTGTGGATCCACCATGGGCTCGCAAGTCTTGGTAGCACACCAGCTCCAACGTGGTCTCCTCTCTCCATGGGCCACAAATCCTGCAAGGAGCCTGCTTTACTATGGACTTCCCATGGCATCACAGCCTACTTTGCACTTCCACTGGCTCCAGTGTGGGGTCTTCCATGGGTTACAGATGAATCTCTGTTCCACAGTGGACTTCCAGAGGCTACAGGGGCACAGATGCCTCACCTTGAACATGGGTTCCAGGGGAATATCTGCTACAACACCTGGATGACCTCCTTCCCTGCCTTCACTGACCCTGATGTCTGCAGACTTTTGTCTCTCACATATTCTCCTCTCTCTTTCACTCCTCTCTCTGGCTGCAGTTGTTGCTGGTTTTCAGCCCTTCTCAAATACATTATTCCAGAGGTGCTAGTACCATCACTGCTGGGCTCAGCCTTGGTCAGTGGCAGGTTTGTCTTGGAGCCAGCTGGTATTGGCTCCATCAGGTATGAGGCGACCTTCTAGGAGCTTCTCACAAAAGCCGCCCTTTTAGCTCCCTCACTATCAAAACCTGGGTACAGAAATCCAATACATTACTCTGTAATATGGAGAAAACTACAAACACAAACTAATTATGCAGGGATCACAAGGGCCACAACTGTGCTGGAGAATGTATTGAGACAGTGGAAAATACAGCAAATAAAAGCTATTCTCAAAGGGACTGGCAGGTGCTGCTGTGCTCTGGCTTATACTCTGATTTACAGAAGTGCAGATCCTGCAGGGCAATTTGGAGTCCTGCTCAGGGCATCAGTAGGGAACAGAGAGAGTTTGGCAGTGGAAAACGCTCACTTACTAATGCCATTCCAAGTTTTGATGCCATTCAGTGCTTTAATGCCTAGTCAATGTTGCAGGACAATTGCAATTTTCTCTTTGACTTCACCCCAGATCATATGCTGATAACAGAGCAGAAATCAGTCCTTTCTTTTTATGGCATTAGTCCTGGAAAGTTTATGGTTGCCACTTTTTTAAATTGTAGCCTAACAGACAAAGCACTGATCCAGCAGGCTGCCCATATGTTGCCTTTAAAATCCTCCTATACACACTGCCAGGCTAGAAGGGAAGAGATGGGAGGTGCATTCTACATATATTAATTGAAACTATTCCACCTAACAGTAACATGGGGACACAGAAAAGCAGCCTATGAGCCTATGGATTTACAGCCAACACAGACACCTTCTACCTGAAGGGAGAGAAGCCCTGGAAGCTCTTGTCATCAAGATTTATAATGTACTTTACGTTGAAACACATATTAAATACAGTGCATAAGTAGTTCTTCAGTCATACTGATGGGGTCCAGAACAGAGCTTGTTACATGATTTCAAAGATACTGGCAAAGTTGTCAAGGGAAACCAGTGTAATATCTCGCTGCAGTAGATCTGCTTACGCTGTGCACAAAAGCCACAGACATTACTTTTTTCTTATGTGAGCATCAAAACCATTCTTTTCAATATAGCAATATTGATCCTACCTTTGGGAATGGCTGGGCAAACTGCATTAAGGGAGCTGTGCTGCTTGGAAAAGCTGATAACTTGTCTCTTAGGCTCATGCTGTTAAATGAGATGAAGTAAAGCCTATTGTGGGATGCTAAAGAGGAGCTTACCAGCAAAAAGTTGACAGAAGCAACACTATTTCCTGTCTGATTTTCATGTAAAAAGTCAGAAAAACTGAAATATAACAGAATGAGACAGGTGTGGGTGTAAAATACACAGCAACATTTGAAAAGCACCAAAACCCTGCTGAATACTAAAAAATATAAAATATCAAGCAGCTCTTTCAGCAAGTGACAGTGGCTGATCCTTTCTGAGCTGCTTCAGTTGCTGCATATGTTGTCCACCGTGTGCATTGCACGGTATGTGGGTTTGGTGGAGGATGAAGAAAACTAGTGTGTCACTAAATCTTCTGTCCAGCTAAGTTCCTATGAAGGTGGAAAGTGGGTTTGGTTATCGACTGCATTGCATCTTCTGGATCAAACCCCCTTTGCCCCCCCAATAAAACCAATAACAAGACATTCAGTTGTTAGGTGCAAGGGAAAATCCACTATTGCATGTATCATCCAGGTTAGCAAGGAGCAGAGCACTGGCGCTAGAGCTCAGCTTAGAGTCATCTCCCAGTATGAGGGTGGCTCTAGTATTGTGCACCAGCAGCTTCACCACTGAAATGCAGAAGACCCAATTCCCCATGTGTGATGATATTAAGGAGTCCTTTTGGAAAGATGATGAGCAGGAAAGATCTGAGTAAGATGACAAGAAAAAAATATTTATCTTTCAACTCCACAAATAACCTGGTCCTTTTGAAGCAAGCCTGTTTAGCTAAGAACAAAAGTAGATGAGTAGGACATATGACTCTCAGTGAACTTATGATTCTTTTTGCTACTAGCTGATCACTCAATCCCTTCCCACTTGGAACATGCAATTAAATGTTACAGTATAAATTTTACTGGGTAAAAAAAAAATAAACCAAAAAAAGGATGAGTATAAAATAATACAGCCTATGAAATCTTAAAAACCTGAGTGAGATAAAGATTTGCTTTTGTAAGAAAGCACCCAAAATGCTTGCAAACCTTAAAGAAAAAAAATACCCCCAATCCATTGCACCCTCAGACATTGGACTGTAATATAGGCATGGATAGCACTTGTCTGTTATCCCTAGAAATGTGTTTGGTCCAGAGTGGCTAGCTTTAATCCTGAATTTTTTTGACACTGAGATTAATACAGTTGGTTAGAGCATGCCAAGGTCATGGTTTCCATCCCTGTATGGTCCACTTAAGAGTTGGACCTGATGATCCTTGTGTGTCCCTTCCTCAGAATATACTGAAACCACAATGGATTTTATTAAAAGTAGTGAAAAAAATCTCTGCTCACCTTCCAGAACAGTTGGGGTGGGGTACTCCTACCAATATCTGCTGCATCAAGCTGGGTCATGCCAGCAGGTATTCTATAAATTTAATTTGGATACCTGGTTTATGGCAAAGAACTGGTTCAAATATATTCTGATCACCTACTGATTCCCTAAATTAATCCATTAGAAAAGTATACAAAATGAAACTCTGAAATTCAGGGGTTTTCTTTTTAAGAAAAGGTTTTGTGATAGTAAGGCTTGTAAGTTAAGTATCTGCATTAAAGATTTGAATAAATGATTCATGTAATTAACAGCATATTCAAATGCACATTCTAGCTTCTACAGAATGAAAGAAGAGAGGGAAAATGGGTATACACTAATATTAATTAATTAGCCAAGCAATGTTAATTAGACAACTATATAATTAGGTTTGGGACAATGAGGTTTCTTTTGCAATATTTGTTCATATATTCTTCCTTCAAAACCAAATCTATGTTAAGTACAAGATCTCAGCTTACTTGATGTATGTGTTTCAGGGAACCTGATAGGAAATTGTCAGACTTTCCAGTGTGACAGAAAAACACATTGTCTGAGAATATGCTATGTAGATACCATAATACAATTTTCTTAACCTATTGGCTTTTTGGAAAAAAAAAAGTCCTCCATTTCCCCAGAGAACTGTAGAATATCTGAAAGAACATGAGTGCCTGAATAATTAATTTTATCTTTGACATAAAAGTATGAAGATTATTGTTTTCAATTTTGAATACAGTAATATAATGTAAGTTTTTGTCAATTATATTCAGAAGCTACAAAGAGTTTTCAAAGCATGAACAGTAGTAATCAAATAAAGCTGGTGATTACTCCTTAACTGTTATACTGTGCCCCCATTCCCATGAAATTAGTTTTATAAGATAACTGCATAAAGACGTTCAGAAATGTCAACAAGCTGGCAATTCAAATTGTTGAAATTAGTTTGCATTATTAAGTTGATAACCTTTGTCTGTCTTGTTGTGATTCTGTCTTTATCTTTGTGCTTCATCAGTTCCTTTTATCTTCTCCTTTGCATTCACCATCTCTTGTTAGTAAATCTAACTGTAGAGAATAATAGATGCTTACATCCAAAGCTGATAGTATTATTGCTGAAATGATCTTTAAAGACAAAGGGAAGACAATAAAGAATGCAACAATTAGTTCACTTAGCTCTTCAGAAGGATAACATCTCCTGTTCTCACTTTGTTACCTATTCATCTCTACCTATAGTAAATTTTTCATGCTGTTGTCATTCCTAGAGAACTGGCAGAAACTATTTTCCTGGCATGCCTATTTTCTCAGTTGGGTTTTACTCTAAAATCAATGCATTTCTACTCTTTGCAGAGCTTTAGTTTGTCTGAGTCTTGCTTCTGTCTAGGAGCCAGGAAGCCTATTACTATTTCATGACTCGGTGAACAAATGACTTTCAACATTCTTCCTCAAAAACCATTTTACTTTTAAAACTATCTCTTCTTTGTACTTGGAAAAGCAAAAACTTCTCATAATGTTTTATTAGCATTTAAGGGAAGTCCTCTGAACTAGCCCAGAGTGCATGTTGCTGTAACCAGGAGCATCAAGGCAGGAGAGCAGGAAAGGAGTCACTTGCAATTAGAATCATAAAAACATAGTATACCCTGAGTTGGAAATCACAAGGATCATTGAAATCCAACTCCTGCACACAACAGTCCCAAGAATCAGACATTATGTACCTGAGAGTGTTGTCCAAAAGCTTCTTCAACTCTCTCAGGCATGGTGCTGTCATAATTTCTCTGGGGAGCCTTTCCAGAGCCCAGACTCTGTGGGTGAAAAATTATTCCCTGATATGCAACCAAAACCCTCCCTGATGCAACTTCAGGTCGTTTCCTCAAGTCCTGTCACTGGTCAGCAGAGAGAAGAGATGAGTGCTTGCCCTTTTTGTGCCCCTTTATAAGAGGTTACAGACTGCAATGAGGTCTCCCCTCAGTCTCCTCTTCTCCAGGCTGAACAGACCAAACGACCTCAACCACTCCTCATGAAGCTTCTCCTCAAGGCCCCTCATCATCTTTGCTGCCTTCCTTTGGACCCTCTCTAATGGCTCTATATCTTTATGATGTTGTGGAACCCAAATCTGCCCCCAGCACTCGAGATGAGGCTGCCCCAGTGCAGAGCAGAGTGGAACAATCCCCTCCTTTACCCGGCTGGCAATGCTGTGCCTGATACTCCCCAGGACAGGGCTGGCCCTCCTGGCTGCCAGGGCACTGCTGACTCCTGTTCAGCTTGATCAGAACCCTCAGGTCCCTTTCCACAGTGCTGCCCTCATTCCCCAGTCTGTTTGTACATCCAGGGCTGCTCATCCAGGTGCAGAATCCGGCATTTGTCTTTGTTAAACTTTGCATGGCTGGTGATTGTTCAGCCTTAAATTTGTCAAGGCCTTTCTGCAGGGCCCTTCTGCAGGGCCCCTCTGCCTTCAAGGAAGTCAACAGCTCATCCCAATTTATTTTCATGGTCAAACTTAATATTCCTTCCAGTCCTGTGTCCAATCATTTCAGAAGATGTTGAAGAGAGCTGTGCATGCAATGCAGCCCAGCAGAGCCCCACTAATGTGCACCCACCAGCCCAATATAATGTCATTTTTTATAACCCTTTGCTCCTGTTCCATGAGCCCATTGCTCACCCATCACCTTTATCCGGGTGGTTGTTGTCCATTATAAGAGGCTTTACTGAAACCCAAAACGATTAGATCAGCTGTCTGCCCTTGTATATGGTCACTTCTTTCATAGGTGCTCTTCCTGTATGTCTGAGCCATAGGGTATTTAGAGTGCATGCTCATGGAAGTTTGGTGAGCTGGTCGAAAAGATGAAGGATTTTGGTCTTCTACCATTCAAAGAAGTGTTTTAGCTGACTACACAGGTCAATTCTTAATTGTCTTAGTATATGGAAATCAATGCAGGCTCTTAAGATTTTTCTTAAAATAGAAACACTTTAAAAAAGTAAAAACATGAATTAATGATCCCTAATATGAGATTTTGAAAATGAGTAGTTTTTCAGTTTGTAATTTGGCTGATGACAAGCAAATGATGAAAACCAGGAGAGGTCAAAGCAGTATAACTCAAGGGTTAGAAGAGCTAAACCAGCATTTGTTATTAGTGGGTGCCCCCTTCTGTCTCACTGGGACACCCTGGTTTTGACCTTGTCTTCTGTCTACATAAATATATAACTTAGTCCTCACTTAGATCTATTACAAAGAGGGTCAGTTTAAGAGGTGATAAAAGGTAGGGGGAACTCTGGCTCCTAGATAGAGTACCTTCTGATCATAGGTACAAAACAGCAGCAAACCACCTGGCTTTCTGGCTCATGTCTTTCAGGAGTATCCAGAATGCCTGCTTGCCTTATGGGAGATCACTGCAAACAAATGCCTTTGCTGAGCTCCAAACCAGCTGTCTCATTTTCGTGCATAACTACAAAATGACACATTTGCAGAGGGAAGTGACTTGTTTGTCCAGAAGAGAATGGGACCCTTGTCAATACATGCTGGGACCATTCTTTCAGAGACAGCTTTGCAGCTGGAGAATTGCCCAACAGCAGTATGATGAAAAAGACTGATGCTGGCTCAGTCAATTAAACCAGCAGACAGCTCTTAATCTTACACCAGCATGCTTTCAAATAAACTGAGCTTCTGCATACAGCTCAGCATGATTGGCTTCTATTTTACAGGACTGCATGACATTCAGGTAGGAGGTTATCAGGGACACAAAGGGGCATTTCAGCTCATGCCCAGTCTTCCCTGGGGCTTCCTCTCTCCTCATGGGTCTGTGAGCTCCATTTTGGCTCAGACTTAATTTCCTCCCTGAACTGTCTTGTAGCTGTTCTCATCTCTGGTCCTACCTCCCAGCTGGACCGCAGACCTATCCTATAGAAATTTTCCCTCCTGGATGGGATGGGCCTATTGGTTCTTACAGCTCTATCTGCCTGACAGATTTTGTACTCAAATTGCTGCCTTCTCTTTAGTCATGTTTCTGGCCTGGTCTTGTTCAGCTCCTGACAGGAACACCTGGATCAGGTGGATCATGGATCAGGTTCGTTGCTTGCCATTTCAGGGGCTGCCAAAGCGCCTTGTGACCAGAAGCTGGCCCTAGCTTCAGAGAAAGAACACACTTTGAGATATGCTTAAGTTCTTTTGCACAGAAAAGGCTTTGCCTCATTGATCCAGGGTCTGAATAAAAAAAGTGAACTCTTTTATCAGCCTTTTTAAAGCATGACTCAGTTGTCTGCCCAGCAGGGAAGGATCTTCTGTGGTTATGTGACGTGGCAGAACCCACAGAGCAGATCTGAACTTGCTGCTGACTGTCCAAGGTGGAGTTGACAATGCAGCTCTATGTACTGTGCTGATGAACTATCCCTTTGGCAGCAGGTGGGCTACACTAGACTGTTACCTGGGTGGAGGTTGCACAAAGCAAAAGAACAGCCCCTCCTTGACTTCAAAATTTAGAGAGCTGAAATCCAAGCTCAGCCTTTCTGAGTTTGGATCACCTTTCTGGTGCGTTAGCCCAAGGAGTTAAAGGATAGTTACTCCACTCTCTTTGGCTGAAGTGTAGGAAGTCTCATTGTCAAATGTATGTATAGACATTTGATGGAAAAAGGTTATATTTGGAGAAAGGTATTTATTTGCTTGATTTTATATAGTTATATAAAAATACTAAAACTTTAAGTTACAGGCAGTTAATTGTTTGCAGGTATAGTAGCTAATTACCAAGTTACTCAGATATAATTATACAGGTAATCTGAAAGGAAAATTGTTTGAGCCTTTGACATTTCTGTGGCTTGATTTGTACTTCACACATAAAGCAGACATATCCACCAAATTTATTGTTGTAAAATATTTGTGTTATAAGGAAGAATTTAATTTGTAATGAAGAATTAAAAAATTCCTCTATGGAAATAATGCTTGAATTTTACTGAAAGACCAGTGAGATTTTAATCTCTAAATACTTGAATATAGTATAATACATATAGTAGGAGTGTTAGGGTAATTCCCTAGTACATCTTTTCCAAGTCCTGTTTAGGGGAATATACCCTGTTTGGCAAGTCAAAAGATGTGCTGGTGAGGGAGTCAACATGCATTTAGATTCAAACTGCTGCATTCAGTGCTCTCTCTTGCCCTGTGGGTGTTCAGAAGCTGTGCTTAGTGTGGCAGAAGGAAAGCAAAAGAATGGAAGTCATAAATCAGTTGGTAATTGTCATTAGTGCCTGTAACAATTTGGCTTTCTTATTAGCATTGGACATTATAGTCAGAAAAAAAGGAATTACTGTACAAATCCTACAAACTGTGTTTTTTGAAATTGTTCTAGTTTGCTGTAACAAACTCCTAGAAAGGTTTTGCCTTGCGATAATTAGAAACCATGGCAGAACCTCTGCTCTATTAAGCCAGTTGACATTTGCTGTCAAGGAACTTAACACCACCCACACAGCTCCCATTTTTCTCACATAAAATTGCAAAACCTTCAAGGTAGATTTTGTACAGTTTAAACTCTGCCTGCCAAATATTTGCTGCTGTGCAACAGGGTAAAAGATGCTTAAAACCAGGGAGAACAAGCAACTGAGAACATGACCTGCTTAAGAATTTAAAATATTTTGGGAAGTCTAGCCTTTTATCTACATTTTTTTATTATTTTTCTCTCAGATTCTAGGGAAATAAGTACACAAAACCTACGAGGGGATATTTGTGTTTGGTAAGGAGAAAATTGACTGGGGAACTCACATTTCAAGAGATGATAAAGATGTTAGAAATGTTAATAAAAAATATCTATGACTTTATCATAAAAGGTCAGAAACTGTGCCAATAATCTTCTCTACAGTTTGAGGTAAGATGAGATATTGCGGCTTGATTTTAAAATCTTGTTCTTTTTAATGGATTGCCAAATTCAGATTAGAATGGATAAGAGTGGTGTGCTAAGTAAGTGGCACAAGCCATTTATAACTATTAAAAAGTAGGAGACTAGGAATGGTTATTTATTAGCAATCATTTTTATGGTTAACTTTTATTCAAACATTAAACATACACATGTCTTCTCTAACTGATTTACATTAAGAAACAAGATGGCTTCTGGTATTTAAATTTCAAATTAAATAAAATCAGATTTTTTTTTCCAAATAAAATAAATTTCAGATAAACTGAAAATAGCACTAAAAACCATTAATCTTAGTATTATCCCAAATTGAATGGGTTTAGTAGTGAAAAATGTCTTAGCCTATTGTATTCCTCTAGCAATTAATACCTTCAGTAAATATCATTTTGTATGTAAAATTATGTAATCACAGATTGGAAGAGACCTTAAAGATCATCTAGTTACTAAAAGAACATAAAAAATCCTTACATTACTATTTTTTGATTTTTAAAATATTAAATAAAATCAGTATAGCACGCTGAAGAAAAACCTGAAGAGTTAAAAAATTTACATGATCTTTAGTATATATGGAGATCAGACTCTGATACTGTTATTAAGTAGGACATCATTCACGTTTCAAGACAGTCCCAAGATTTCAAAGCACTTATTTTGGAATGTAAAATATAGCAAATTACTAAATTATAAAACAAGCTTTGGGGTGAGAACTAAAGTAACATTTATATTTATTTACCAATAGTGTATAATGGACACAAATTTAAGTAAATTGATATATGCCTGATAGTCAGCACAGATATTGTGACTTATAAATGAGCAGTGTTGTTGGGTGTTAACATAATTCTCATTTCCTTTTAAAATTAAGTTCTTATGCCTTTTTCCAGTGACTGTTTACTGTAAAATTCAATCTTACTCTCCATTTAGAGAGCACTAAAAACTCAAGCTGAGGTGAGTACCTAGCTCCTTTATTTAGCTCCTTTTTGTACCTGTCAACTATTGGTTCATTTGTAGCAATCAAGTAGGTATTTTGCCAGGAAAAGTCAGGAGGATTTTCTCCCCATTCTGGATTTAAGCCTGAGGATTATGAGACTCTCCTAGAAGCCTAGAGATATAGGATTGGACCTTTCTCAGCTGAGTTGGACTTCCAAAGTTGTTCCCATTTTTTTCATTGTCAAACTGCAGTAAGCATTAGGCTGCTAAGCAAAAGCCAAACCTTCATCAGTGTGCTTTTTGGGAAGATTGCTACTGTGTTTTTGGGAGTGACCTTAAGAGATTTCACACATTTGATCACAATGCAACTATTGAACCTAAATTCTGGAGGGGAGAAACTGAATTGAAATAAATATATGTATGTGCTTGTGCAGAAAACTTTATTGTCTCTTTTGGCAGTGGAATTGTCCAGCTCTGGTGCTTGAAGTCACCATGATGGATTTAGATATATCCATTTTAAGCATTCATTCCCCACATTTGGGGACATGAAGATAAGAAAGTGATCAATAAACTAAAGTGCAGGTTTGTCATTCAGAGAGATTTCAGTGGGGTGTAGAGATGGGCTGACAGGACTCCTGAAGTTCAGAAAGACAAATGCAAAGTCCTGCACCTGGGGAGGTATAAATCCATGCACAAGTGCAGGCTGGGGACTGACTGCCCAGAAATCTGCTTAGGGTATTGGTGAAAAACCAATACCCTAAGCAGAAAAAAAGATGAACATTAGTAGGCAGCACGTCCTTTCACCAAAGAAAAACTACTGCATACAGTGCTGTGTGAGCAGGACTGAAGGAAGCAGTTTGGTGATAGTGGTTATTCCCTTCTATTTAGCTCTTGTAGCTCTTCTTCACCTGCAGTGCTGTGTCTAGTTTTGGATTCCCCAGTGAAGCACCACTTTGACTGATGACTGGCATGTCTGAATGTATGTGACGTACAAGAAGAGGCTGAGAGAATGACATTCTTAGGATGAGAAGGCAAAGAGATGTTGCTGCCTTCAGGTCCCTAATAGCAGGGAGTACTCAAGAATAAAAGCTGCAACATGTGAAACTTTGAACATTAGGAATATATATATATATAGACATACAGAAACACATGTATATATATATATTTGAATATTAGGAAAAAAATCACAACAGGGTACTGAAACACTAAAAAGAGGTTGTGTAAAGAGGCTAAGAACTTTTCATCCATGAGGATATAAAAAAATTCATAAGGTCTTGGGAAGTCTGATCTGAGCTGAACAGTGGGTTGGACCAGACAGGTGATCCCCACCTCCCATCCTAAATTACTCTGTGTCTCTATGATTCAGCAAGCTCTCAAATTGTAGATTTATTTCTCCATAGTTCACATGTTAAACTATACTTCATTTATCTGACTCATGATTTCTCATGTAAGAAATTAGATGCCTTGGCTCTTTTAAAAAAAATCCTATGGCTCTTTTCATATTTAGGCTTCTAAGTACTTTGTAAGACATATTTCCTGCCCTTTTTTCTCACAAAACTAATGTGTGATATTTATGTTATCCTTTCTTTCTCAAAACAGTTTTCAGTAGGAAGCCAAATCCCCTCTGTATAGATGCAGAGTAGCCAAAGCCAAGGGGGAGCTGTCTGTGAGAGAACAGAGAACAAAGCATTGGGGTTCTGAGGTACAGAAAGCCTAACACTTCTGATTTCACTGGACAGGATCCAGTGTTGCACAGGATTTAGGCAAAGATCCCATTTCTTAGACCAGCACACTTGTTTCTCACTGTTCTAGCATATGGAAAATCCTGCTTGTGATATGGAGATCAAATTGCTGAAGTACAGTCTTAATTTTGATGGCATTTCACTCTTCATAAAACCTGTTTTCTAAATGAAATTAAGCTCCTAAGAGAATGCTTTAAAAAAAGAGTTGATAGGGCTTAAAAATGATCCCTCTTTCAAACACAAATTTACTTGCTTTCCCTAGCATGGTGCAGGAGATCTAGAAGATAAGAATCTGATGCCTCAACAAAATCTCAGTCTGGGTGAGTTTCAAAGAGATAGCTCTCTGAATTTAAGGGCTATGCATATGCAATTACTGTCATGTCCCTGGAATATTTCCAAGCCCCTTGACAGAAAAAAGATGTGCAATGTAAGTGACAAAGTATAAGAGTAGAGATGTGTATATCTTAGCTAGTCGCCCTTGGGGCCTCTTTACAATCAATGCAGAGAAACACACACTTTTAAGTCACTGTTCTTATCTCAGAGCCAACATTTAAAGTGGGAGAGGTGTGTGTGTCATTACCATCCAAAGTTATGAGACACAAATTATACTGAAGATGAAAACTCTCATTTTGAAAAACCTTTTTTGATCATATTTCGCCAAAGCTACCCAGGAGTAGAGAGATGTAAGGGCTACCCAGAAATAAGCTTTTCTTTTGTACTCAGAATGTATTAATGAGAATAAAAAGGCTTTCATGACTTCTAATTTGTTCTGCAAAAGCTACTCATTTTAGAACATAAAAAAAGACAAAATGTTTTTGTCAAGTCATTCTGATCTGACCCAAATACATCAAACTGGTGCCACTGAGCAATATTTTTTCTGTTCTGTGGTATTGATAATTAATGTACTTGTCTGGAACAGAAGCTAGGTCCTGGTTCAGAGGCAGATGTACTTGTCTGCAGTGGAACATGTGAGCCACTTGATGGAGCCATGAGAAACAAGGAGGCCAGCCGGGCTCTGGTGGCTCCTGATAGCACCATTAAAATAGGAGCTTGTTTTGCAGTATCTAAATCATAGATATAAAATACAGCAATGAGTTTAAAGAGTGAGAAAAATTAGTCCTCTCACAGTCTCTTTTACTGTTTCAGCTCCAGCCTCCAGGAGCTCCCCTGGACCTTGCTGCTGTGGCTGGCCATGCCTTGTTGTCAAACACCTCGGCATTTCCAAGCTTCTCCCAAAACTTAAAGCTACTCATGATAAATAACAATAAGACTGGGCACTGTTGAATGAAACATAATTTTTTCATATGCATAATGCTGCATATATATTGTTTCTAAAAACCCTGACAAAGTCTTGACAGAAATATGCAGTGGATGTACACAAAGGCATTTTAAAATTCAATGAAATGGATAAGAACTGAACCAAAACATACAGAATGAAAGATATGTTTATAACAAGGATGTATCAAACAATGCAAATGGTATTCAAACATTCATTCAAGATAATTTTGAAACAGCAAAACCACTTTGAGGAATATTTACTGCAAAATTGTTCTCCTTTTGAGAAGATTCATTTGAAGGCAGAATGTAACTCCTTTTTTGATTTCCTGGTTGGGGTTTGGAATTTAATTTCAACTTTAGTAGACATACTAACTTGAGACACAGTAGTGAATTTTGTGTGAATTCATAGTCTGAGTTCTGTGTTAACAAAGAATCTGACCAAAGGAAAACTGTTATTTCTCTATGACTACAATGAGTTTTCTTAAGGATTGTCATTTCTGCTTTAGAGTCAAATGTTTATATTGAACAACAAATGTTGATCCTTAATGTGGCTCATTCTAAAAAAAATTATCTCTTAGAACTCTTCTATATTTCATAATCTTCATAAAATATTTATCATCATCAACTCAACATACTAATGCATACAATGTAATTGTTCTATAGTTTATGTACCATCATTTGACATTTCATGAGGAAAGAAAAGATTTAGTTATTGAGTAAAAGTAAAAGACAAAATGTAAGCCTACTTGAAAAAAATGGGAACAATATTGCTTAAATATCATATTCTATACTGAGAAAGTAAACATTCCTTTTTCTGAAAGGTTTTCTTCACAGTCAAGAGGAACATAATGAAGTGAAATATGCTGACACATATAAGAACACATTAGGGAAAGAAATTTGTGCAACTACAGAAAACTCAGTGAAATGAATTAAAAAGTCCAGTCCTATTGTTGTCATGTTTTATCTTTTTTCCAACCCTTCATCTGGCTGTTGTTTTTTAATCAAGATTCATAATCCTGCTCACAAGCAGGAGTTTATTAGACAGATGACCCTTCTTCTGAGTTCTTTGCAAAACTTTACCTGATTTGTAAGCATGTATTTTCTTGAGAGGAAGCTCTGTATTCTTAATAAGGACTATTCTGTGACATTCCATGCATCTGAGATGAGGGTTTACAGCTATGATTTATATTGTATTTAAAAAACATGCAGCCAGATCCTATGAAGAATTTTATCATAATTTGGATAAATAAAATAAGTATTTCAATAATCATTCCATGGCTACGCAATCACCGTGATACCTGGAAATAATAAGCAGTTATAGAAATTAAATAGATATCAGTTAGAAATGTTGAATATCTGTTTAATGTTTAATATTAACATTATAGTGAGGTAGTTTAATTTTTAACCTCACAAAAATTCTCAATTCTACACTTGAGTCAAGAACACACAAGAATTAATACAGCAGTAGCCATGGAAGTTGTTTAAAAATATTCCATGCTGTCAATATGGCATTTGTTTCTGTGTTTCTGATGTTTTAAGAAAGCTTGTTAAAATTTTTTCCTCATTTTAGGATCCATTTCTGGAGAATAAAAAAAGATTTTGTTTACCCAGTTTTTTTTTAAATTGAAAAATATCTACTGTTTCCTTTATGTGAGAAAATCAAAATTAGCAAACTGTCTTACCTTTGCTGTCCTTAAGTTCATTCCATATGCAAAAGAGTTGACCAAGGAATCCTGATGTAAGATCTGTGTTAACTCTACAAAGATCTGGACAGGAGTTATCTTCAATCCCATGTACTATGAGCAAAAAGAGACTGATAGCACAAAAGATTTTCAGTATTCTGGGCACATCAAATAAGCAATTTGGGCTAAACAAACAGATGTAAAAAATTGTTTGTTACAATGAAAGTTTTATTTGTCTCGAATGACTCACAAGATATGGTGCTCTTGTTTTTATGGTAAGAACCAGAATGAAATTCCAGCCTGAGAGCTCTTCGAAGCTCTTTCACAGAAGTATTGGGGTCTATCTGGAAGCTCATTAGAGCTTCAGTAGTATCCCTAACACAAACTTGTACATTGATCAGACAAAGAATAATAAATACCTTAATAACAAAAATTTACTTTCCTTGGGTGATTTCATAAAAACTTTTTCAGTGCTTTGATAGCAGGCATATTGTTCAGCTAAAGATATCCTTATTTCCCCAATCACTAGTATGTTTTAAGGACTCAAAGCAATCTCTTCCACTGCTTTTGCTGATAATTGGGTAAGAAATTATTCCTCTCACAGATATGAGGAACAAACAGATTTTTCTGGGAACTTATGTACAATTCCAGAATTTCTCATAATGGGAATGCAGGTCAGTTGTAAATTACTTTTTTTAAAAGCCAGTTTGTTCTTCAAAGAATTTGACTTTTCATCTCAGTTTGTTGAAGCTGCTTTTGCTGAGCATCCTCCACTTGACTGAGATTGTCTGTTATATTTCTTTGCCACCCACCACCAGTCAATGGCTACCATTTTTACTGTTGCTTCTACCTACTCTGAAGCCTCCATTTTCAGATAAAAAAGGCAAGGACTTAATATCTTTATCCCAATAGTTCTATTTGGTCTTGTATAACAGTTCAGTCCTGATTGCCATTCCTGAAAGTGTTAGTTTTTCTGGTCTGTACAGCTTATCCTCCTGTCTTTGGTGCCTTATTGACATTGACTGAATGAAGCAACAATTTCTTTAACACAGTAATTGGTGCAAAAGGTGATATCTAATATCTAACCTTTCTGTGTAATTTTGGGGTATGATCACAGGAGCTATTTCCCTTTCCTTGCTTTATGACTTCTAAAAGCAAATACCTGGAGAACGCCAGAAAAGCTTTTTCAAAGATTGCAGTGATTTTCCTCTAAGTAAAAATCTTGATTATTGTTAGATTGTGTAAAACACATGCTTGTTTTGAGACTCAGTCAGTTAAGAGAAAGAGACAATAAAAGAGTCCTTAAAACTCCATACCTGTACTGGTGGCAAACCTTAACATTTGTCTTTGTGGAGTGCTGATGGACCTCTTAGGAAAATGGAGATTTATGTCTCAGTTTTCAGGAATTCAGTGTCTCAGTTTTCTGGAATCCTGTTAGCTTTCCCCCTGACAAAACAACAAACTGGTACGGTTTAGTGTTTATTTCCTATTCAGGGAAATTATTCAAAACATCAAATATTCAATAGTCAGTTTTCAAGACGATGAATTGTTGTCTCCAGTCATGCACAGTTCAGCACTGTTCAAGAAGGTTTTGAAGTAAATAAATGCCAACTCTTAATTCCTGAATTAACACAACTCATAGAGGACCTGGAAGGTGGGAGCTGGAAGGAGAGCTGTGTTTAAAACTAAATAAAAGTAGACCAGTGAGCAACTCAAGTGAGAAACAGTGTACTTGTTACTTCTTATTTGGTTGATTTCCATTAATGTATACAACTTCATCACACTGGAGCATGCTGGACATATTGGCATTTTTATCTGCTGCCTTTAAAAAAGTAATGAACTCTCAGCCTTTCTCAGTTTGTGCTTCCAATGACAGAAACTGTGGTTTATGACAGCTTGGAAAATATGTAAATGATCCACTTATTTCCCTGGCCATGCGGATTTAGGGTGATATCTCATCTCCCTGAGAGATTGGGACAAATAAACTGTGCAGCAATAATTGTATTTTTTATTAGTATTTTGCAACAATATGTTTGAATTAAAATACTTGGGATATGTACAGAAAATTTTATTTCTTCCTAGTTTCTTAGGATATTTCCTCTTGCCTTGACATCTGTATTGAAGTTTATATCATATTCTCTTAAACACAGACACTTAAAACTTGCATGTGAATACCTAGAATTATCTAGGCAAAAAAAAAATCAGTGTTTTTATTTATTTCTACCAAGGTCATGTAAAATACTAAAATGACTTGTGATTCTTTGAAGCAAAGTAATCACAGTTTCTTTTTTATTCCATCACTTCCATTTTCTTTGCAGCAACATTTGTATCATTGCTGTATGAAGATCCATGAAAAAACTAGCATTTACTGTAATGAGACAATTTAATAGGAAACAATTATCTAAGAGTGGTTAAAATATATACACATAATAAATGTAAGTATAAAGAACTTGAGCTTCAATTAAAAATAATTAAAAAATTAATTACAGGAGTTAGTCCTAAAGATGCATTAGTAAAAATAAGTTCTGTTCTGTGAAAACAACTTTCTCTTTAATCTTCACCTGACCCTCTCAATTACTGTAATTAATTATATTTTCAGATAATTTTCTGTAAACTACTGACATGACATAATGAAGTATGCAATTGTTAATTTCTCTATGATTTTACAGAGACAATTTGTACAGCCAACTTTAACCATGCACACTTACTAATTTAACTTTTTATTAGAATGGAACTGTTTAATTAGAGAAGCAATACCTAACACTCTGATATCAAGGAAATGAAATGTCATCCTTTGGCAAAACTAAACTGCAGGTTTCAGAGCACAGAACAAGTGATCCCAGAAACACACCATAATTGGATGCTGCTGCATATCTCTTGTTTCAAGATATGAATACATGCTTTGGGATATGATGGACTTTCCTTCTATTAGTGTCTCTGCATGCAATAGCTTAGAAAGGAAATCAGTGTACACTCATTAGTTTTGAACTCTTCCCAGTTTTTTGCTTACTGTCTGGGAAATTTCTCCACTCTACTTCTGGTCACTACTACAAAGTAATAATGAAAATTTTTCAGATTACTGAATTTGCTTTTTAGAGATTTATGGTGCTGAGTAGGATTGAACCCTACATCTATCAGCCTAGAGTCAGTAGTTAATAAATGGATTTTGCTTATTGCCTATTCCCAAGATAGTTAGGGACAAAAATGACAGAATAAACATAAAACCTCATTTGAATTTAGTAGAAAGAAATTTAAAAAGTGAATGATTTTTAGGAATGGCACAAAAAAAATGTGTGTGGTAAATGAAGAACAAGAAAATAGCAAAATATTTTCTATTTTAAGAGGGGAGGAACAAGTAGTGTTTTTTAACAATTAAGATGAGAGATGTACTTTGGACTCCAACAAAAAGAAAAAAAATAATCACTCCAAAGTAAAGGAAAGCTCATCAGAAAGTTTATTTTAAACTCTCTTTCTTTCATAGGATTTATCTCTTATACCTTGTGTAGTCTCCCTGTCTCAGTATGCATAGAAATGCCGGCAAACACCTTGACTTATGCCTTTGGCAAGATTTAGTGAAGCTTAAAACTTAGGTTGGTTTTGACAGTGTGGCTGCTGGCAGGGGACATGGTATTTAAGTAAAGAGATAGAAATGGAGGAGTTCAGAGTTGGGATTGATAGCTGAAATAATGACTGCAGCTTTTAGGGTTTTAAGGCAGAGCACATGAAGGAGAGGTTTCACATTTCAGATGTATTTTCATACTCCAAAACAAAGTCAGAATATGGATTTAGCCCCTGAACAAAAGTCCAAAATGTTTGGGAATTCAGCAGGTGCAGTTCCTTGTAGCAATCTGTGTGACCACCCTGAGGGAGAAATGGACAAATATTAACAAATAGGGGAAAAGCATGATGATGTTTTCTAGGAAAAAACAGACATGTTGAGTATATGCATTGAGAACATAGGAAAAAAAGATGCAAAACCATGTGTTATAGAATCTAGAAAATTTGCAATTTGCAACGCCAAAAAGCTCAGAGGTGAAACAATTAAAATTCAGAAAGAGTTTTAAACAGTGCACAGCATCAAATTAGGGCAATTTTAAAGTGTTAAAATGGCAGGATAGCTATAAAGCTTTTGACAGATCCATGAAAAAAAAACACCATTAAAAAGTGGAAAGCTGTGTAGAAGGAGTAGGGAGTAGTTTTTCCTCTGTATTAGATATTTCATAATAATACCTATAGGCATTTTAGGGATACATAGAAAAGAGTACTTCAGATTGTGTTAGAGGAAATGTAAAATGCCCAGCTCAGTTTGTGTCACATGTAGTGTTTCTGTGGTTCTCTGAATTAAGTAGACCTATTACCAGTGCTGAAGTGACAATCCCACCTGATGACAAACATCAGGTCTTTGCAGAGCCTCTGTCTGCCTGGTAGCTGGGCATCACAATGTGTGGTTTTCATTACTACCATACTCATGTCTATTTACCACTTATTTATGTACCTGCTTTGGGGCAAAATACATGCCTCATTGAAATAGCTCCTGACAAAAAAAAACCCCGTTGGTTTTTAAGAAACTGATTTGTCTGTTTGCCACTGGAAATGGTTATACACTTTGAGTAAAAAGAAGCAAAGATAGAAAGACAGATATTCAGGAACATTAGGAAACAGAAGAAACCGGGGAGGGGAGGGGAGGGGAGGAGGGGAGGGGAGGGGAGGGGAGGGGAGGGGAGGGGAGGGGAGGGGAGGGGAGGGGAGGGGAGGGGAGGGGAGGGGAGGGGAGGGGAGGGGAGGGGAGGGGAGAGGAGGGGAGGGGAGGGGAGGGGAGAGGAGGGGAGGGGAGGGGAGAGGAGGGTGAGGGGAGGGGAGGGGAGAGGAGGGGAGAGAGAGGGGAGGGGAGAGAGGAGAGGAGAGGAGAGGAGAGGAGAGGAGAGGAGAGGGAGAGGATGAGGAGAGGAGGAGAGGAGAGCGAGGGGAGAGGAGAGGATGAGGGGAGCGGATGAGGAGAGGAGAGGAGAGGAGAGGAGAGGAGAGGAGAGGAGAGGACGAGGAGAGAGGAGAGGAGAGGAGAGGCGAGGAGAGGAGAGGAGAGGAGGACGAGGAGGAGAGGAGAGGAGAGGAGAGGAGGAGGAGAGGAGAGGAGAGGAGAGGAGAGGAGAGGAGAGGAGAGGAGAGGAGAGGAGAGGAGGGAGAGAGGAGAGGAGAGGAGAGGAGAGGAGGAGAGGAGAGGAGAGGAGAGGAGAGGAGAGGAGAGGAGAGGAGAGGAGAGGAGAGGAGAGGAGAGGAGAGGAGAGGAGAGGAGAGGAGAGGAGAGGAGAGGAGAGGAGAGGAGAGGAGAGGAGAGGTAGTTCAAACAAGTTATGCTTTCCCAAATTGAGCTACCTGTAAATAGAATCCTAGCTCTATAGTAATTTTTTTTTCCTCCTGACTTTAAAAAAGAAGAAAATGAAAAGGTCAGAAAGGTCAATACAGAAAGAGCTACAATAAGCCCTCAACAGGAGAGGGTCATTCAAAGGATCTAAACCAAAAAGTAAAAAGGACTGGAAGTATTACAAAATGAAGTTAAGCCACTGTAAAATAAAGGAAAGAGAAGCAAAGGCAGAGAATGACAGGAAGATTGCACCAGAGGTTAAGATAAATTATAAGAAATGTTTCAAGTAAATAGAGAACAAAAGGTCAGCAAAGGAGACGACAGAAACTCTAACAGATAAGAATAATTTATTGACATAAAGGTTGACAATGCTGGGAAGAAATAGATGAATCCTCTTTGCAGTGTTCACTGAGAAGGCCAGGGAGCAGAAACTGGCAGAGATAATAGATGTGCTTCCACCTGTCTCCCGCTGGGAAAGAAGGAATGCAGACAGAAATCAGGATCCCTTCAGAACAGGTCACCAAATTACAGCTGCCACCTCCCTGGCCACTATCTCTCCAGCGTTTGTGCAAGGCTTTTCTTTGTATCTCCTGCCATGCAATAAACTCCCCCAAAGTTTTTCTTATCTCTTTGTTGGCACAAGTCAGCTCTGACACACACTACAAATTTGCCACAGAGGCTCAAATCCCTTAAATTTGTAGCTGCAGTAGCTGTCTCCATCTGCCTGCATCTTACTTGTGACTTACAAAATAGTGACTCCTTTCGCGAATTACAATCTGTCTTCATAGTAGCCATGTTCTGCTTTCAATGAATTTGGCACAGCGCCTCCAAAGACACTGTTTGAAGAAAGATGCCACACAGAAAAAAATGTTAAAAACTGGCCAGGATTGCAGACCAGATGAGGGCTGTTATTTAGAGCTGTTATTTAGAGGGAAGAATGAAGAATTACCAACCCCTGAAGTCAATGGTGATGATATGTGGTATATTTCAGTACATGTGTAAGGAGTTGTTTGTGGTGGATTTCAGCTTTGAAAGATGTGGAGAAAATGTCTGCATTTCTTTGTTTCTTCTGGTGTCAGGAGAAGATCAGAATTTTAAATATTTACAAAGCTCTCATGGCAACCTTGGCCAAGCCATAGAGATGCCAGTGAAATAGGTACAATATAGTTGCATTAAATGATATCTCTTTCTTACTAAAGATTCCTGGGCATATTGTAGTCTATTAAAAACAAACAAACAAACAAACAAACAACAAAACCTCAACAACAACAAAAAAATCCCTATGATAAACTAATGGCTAAAACATCAGGAAAATTTATTACCAGGTCAAGAAAACTTAGAGCAAAATTTCAATATTTTGATATAAGTAAATATGGTAGACCTAGTTCAAGACTCCAAATCAGATTAATCTAAATACAGTGCATTCAGTATGACAAGAAGTCACTTGCAATTTTTTCTAGGAAATGTGAGATCAAATTTTTCCTGATATAAAGGATCTTTTACTATAATATTTGAGCTAAATATTTTTTTAAAAAGTCAGCATGTGTAATTTACATTTAAAATGTTTCTTTTTCTCTTACTTTAATGGTTCTGATAAGTCAAATAGTTGTCAAACTGAAAAGCTACAAATTATTACACAAGTTAAGATTAGGAATTTAATTTTCAAAAAAATAAAAAAAGTAGCTCTAGTGAAAAGAAGATACATAAGTTATTCAAGTATTTCAACACTTGGTATGCTCAGTTTTACAGTAAATATGTAAAAATTTATTTTCTCTGTTTCTGTTAGTTTCTGACCTTATTTCTCTCAACTTTTCTTTGTTTTCTTATGTATTTATTGTGACACCTGTGTTTAACTATACCATAGATACTGCCTATTAGATTGCAGAAGTATTTCATGACTACTGAGTAAATTTTAACTTTACTGTAAAGTAACTGGGACTTTTTTTTGAAAGTTCTGTCTTCTGAATTTTTCTGTTGTCTATTGTACATAATTACTGAAAACCGAAAAAACACAAAAACTGAAATGTAATACTGATAGAGCTGACAAATCTAAGGTATTTTAAAAAACCCCAGTCTTTCTAAACTTAAATTATAAAAACATTTTTAAAAAATCAGATGCATATCACCACAATTTTTTTTTGTTTCTTTTTTTTGTCTTATTTAGATACTTCCATCAAAAGTGAACATTGCAGTTGTCTTCAGCATAATCAAGAATTCTAGAAGCTCTGTCTATAGCTTGGGATTTGCATGGTGACTTATAAATGGAAAATTATACATGTCTAAGTATCAGTGATCCTGGATTTAACCTTCCAAAGATAGTCCTTGATGTCCTCAAAGTGATTATGTTTGCAGATTTAGGGCATTCCAAAATTATGTTTGCATCTTAACTTGAATCAGTGTTTCAGAGGGAAGGAACACTTGAAGAGATTGCTTTAAAAAATTAACATTAAAACCTACAGAGACTCAGGAAAAAAAAAAAAAAAAATCCTGTGTAAATATTTTCCAACTTACACTTAATACAGTACTAGTGGACATCAAGGAAAAAAATGGCTGCTGGGCATGACTTTATCCTAAAAGCCTGTGATTCACAGGGTTGTGGTTGTCTTCTGTGCTGTGCTTAATCATTGCTGCCCTGATGCTTTAGGGAATGACAGAAGAGATTGCAGCCCACCAGAAGGAGGGGTTTAGTAGGATTAATCTGATTTTTTTTTTTTTTTGAAGGAAACATATGGAATGGGGCTTTTTAGACTTTAGACAATAAAAATATGGCAAGATCACAGCAAGGGGAAATTGTTTTAAATGCTGTTTAAGTCACAAAAAGGCTGTGACACTTCTAAGTGACCACAAAGGAAGCCAGGACTCAGCTCCTGGCACACTTGGAAACTGGTGAAGTTACATTCAGGGTAGATACTGCTGAGGACCATGGGAGTTGGAACAAGAGCTTCACTGGGAAAACCAAGGAGCCACAAGCAAAATTTCTCATATTCTAAAACCCTGCAAAGTTTGTAGAAGACTATTAAATATTGCAAGGAAATAAGCTGTTCTCCAAATCCAGTATGAATAAGATACAAAAATGAGGAAAGATTGTCAAAGTATGTTCTGACTGAACATAAACAGATAGCATTATTTATATGTAGACTAGCAGATGTCCAGCTAGACAGTAACAAATGTTTTCTAAGCAAAAGTATGTACTGCTTAGTCGGGATCATGGAATTTTTTTCCAAGAAAATTTTCAAAATGATAATTCAGAGAAAACTGTGTTTTGAATAGTGTGGAATTAATAATTGATGTTACTCTGGGACAGGGAGATAGATTTAATGGCTTATTTTGATTAGAGTAGATATTCTATTGTATATACCCTGGGAATCACTCTATTGCTTCAAGGTAAGTGGCAAGAATTGATCTACCATTCTTTCAAAGTATTCCTAATTAAACATATCACTCAAGAAGTGATAAGCTCAAGAAGTGACAAGCTTTTTATGAAACACTTAGATATACTTTTTGTGTTTAGTTACTTTCACTGTGCTCAAATTTTTAAATTGGGATAGATAATGCTTCGTAAAGCAAAACACCTATGGTAAGAGATTTTAAAAACATACATCCCAATGGTAAATACCATGAACTATTGGTATCATGGGGGAACAGTGATGATATCATATCAATCCATAATCATAGAGTCAGCCCGAAAAATAGTTCCTGATTACTCATTCTACGCATTTTAAAGCAGGCAATTTATATATATATATATATATATATATATATATATATATATGTTAACACAAAAATTATCACCCCTATGTTTTACTAATGCATGATATTATATTAGTGTATTCTCATGTACAAACCTTTGAAACAAATTGTAACGCATTGTTTGCATGTGGTTTCATAGCCCATTCTTTCCTTAGCATGCTTAGTTTGTAAGCACAACCAAGGGAGTTATGCACTCATATCAACTGTATGACCAGATAAAACATTATTGTTGCAGTTGTTCAATAGACATGCACAGTCCATGTCGTTCTGATGTAAATTTGAGGTACTATTGCACAAATTGCACACCTGCTTTTCTAAATAGTCGACCCAAATTTTAACCACAGAAAATCCATATTTGTGTTCAAGAAAAAGAAACACAGGCCTGGATGTTACAGAGCTGTTTTGGCTAAACTATCTCTCAGGAGACCAGAAGTCTGCTGTGGTTAAAAGATTTGATGTTATCCAATTTCTCCCATCCACTTACTGTGTGTAAGCCCTTTGTCTCTACCAGGATGGAGGTAGCGACCTCAGTGCACTTGGGTGCCTGACTCTCCTTTCCACCAGCCTAGTTTAGGGGGAAGGGAAGTTCTGGGAAGGAAAGTGATGGGAAGGGAAGGAAAAAGGAAAAATAAAAAGAAAAAAAGAAAAAAAGAAAAAAAGAAAAAAAGATAGAAGAAAGAAAAAAGGGAAATGAGTTGCAAGTCTAAGAGATTGGAAAAGATTAGGAGACAATATAGTAAATGAGGTTTCTGATCTGGATGTGCCAGCTCTGGCATGAATTTTCTACCTAGAAGACCTTGAAGTATCAGGTTTCCCACTTCAGTTAGCAATTTTCCTGCTCTTTCTCAGTAATTATATTATACCTATTACTCTGTTCTTTCCATCCAATGGTTGCAAGCACTGCCCATATATGAGCAAATAAATGTTCATCTATGCTGAGAAAAAAAAGAAAAAATATCCCTATTTCACAGATGGGGAAATGGGAAAAATTAAAATACCTCTCAGGATTTTCCATGAAGTTTGTGGCAGAATTGCAAGGGAATCTGTTTTTTCCAGTCTTTGCCTTGCACAATATTTCCTGGCAAAACTTTTGGCAGACTGAGTGAGAAATATTGTCATCATATGAATGGATGGAAATTTCCAAGGGACAAGTTGTTTCTGTGACTATTACATAGAGGTAAATGATTACAGAAAATATACAGCCTTTGCACAATTATAGTCTCATTTTTCTTGATTTTTTTGCTTTACCCCATCATTACTACTCAAATACATTACTAGACCTAAAAGATCAATTCTAATATACAGAGTAAAAAGGGAGAATAAACATGATGAAAACTCTTGCTGCTATGTTGCTGTGCTCTGACAGATACTTAACCTGAGGGTGAAAAACGTAAATGGCAAACTAAAAAAATTTTTCCAAGTTGAAGTAAATTACATAGAGAGGAAATAATACTTCTTGAAGACATAGTCTTGGATGCCAATACTCATAAATGGAGAAATCCCAGGGCAGAATTTTTCCTCAATGTTTCTAGTGATGGAGGCCTGGCTGCTTCTGGACGTTCCTCCCCAGAATGTCAAAACCTTCTCCTATTTGTGGGCCTTTTGCATTACACAAGCAAACTCCATGGGTTTCAGTGGAGATTTCATTGCTGTTGTCATTATGCTGCAACACTGAAGCAGCTGAAAGTTTGTCTCCAGAAGCTGAGGCTAAGTTGAGCTGATAGAATGATTCTGTGTGCACCTGGCAAATGATTTGTCCACTTCTTTACCGCAAAATGCTTGATCCTGCCGGCAAAGTTGTCTGTAGATATCAATGTACTCATTTTCACTCCTATTTAGAAGAAATTAACTATTGTAGTAGTAATTTATTACTGACAATAAAATTTTAAGTTGGAAGTTGTCTTCTAGCATTCCAAAAACCAGCAAGCGATGCAGAAAATAAAAGTATTTTGACCAAACAATGATTGCTTGTACAGCCATCTTTTTTCAGTCCTTACAGAAGATCTGCTCCAAAATTGTGAGTGTACTCATCCCACATGAACGTAAAAAACCAGCAAATAAACATTGCCAGATGTGTCTGAACCTGCATTGTCAGTATGTGTAAAGCACTACTGTAACACTTGCTGCCTGAGAGACTTAGCAGAGTTCCTACCCTAGTATCAAAATAAGTAGAAAACAAACAGCAATTTGGTTTTTTTGGAGGAGTACTGTAGGAGTAATGCTTGATAGAAGGTTTATTTTTGAATTAGAACCACTATGCTTAATTTCACTTTTGCTTTCAAAATTAAATTCAGATATGAAGTTTTTATTGGAGTATGTTAGAGATGTTTTAGCCTTCCATTTAGGAAAAGCATTAATAAACTCTTCTACCTTCTTCCCCGTTTCCAAAACCAGATAGCATCTTGCCTTTGAGATCATGGATTTAGTATCAATTAACACGGAAATCAGTCCAGAGATGCAAAAGTTACTGGGTAGAAAGGATGGTTTGAAGATGGGCATCTGCCAGCAGAATGACCACGAGTGTCCTATTTCCATAGTTAAGTGGTCTGGAAGTTGCTTAACTTTCAAAGACAGCCTATTTTTTGTAGAGACATACTTGGGAGAAATGTTGATTTTTTTCTTTACTACACACTCCTGCCAAGATGTAACTACTATTGACAGCAATGTAGAAGCACATCTAAGGATACACTGAGTTAGATGCTAGATCAATATTGGATAGAACAATGCAGAACTCAGGTATTTGCTGCAACACGGATCTTCAAAATTACATAGGGTTTTAAATCCCTAGAAAAATGATGGGAAATTTCAGAGGTTGTACATATTGCTTGAATTACGACCTGAATCCTTGTGGTTTTCTTCCCATTTATACATCCATGCCATGGTAAATTCAGAATAGATTACTAGTAGCAAAGCATTTGAGTTTTTACACAAATTATTTTTTTTTTTATTATTTTGCTGAAGTCACAAATAATGTTTACTTTTGTAATGGCCTTTTGTCAGATCCCATGGGTCAACATCATTCAAATCTCTACCACAGAGTGATGGATGCAGCTGGTCGAGCTCCATTACCTGGAAATTCATGGGTTGAATGTAATAAAAACTATAGCTTTCTCAAGCATTTCTGCAAGATTTGGTTCTCCTCTGTATCACACTTTCTGAAATAGTTGATTTTTTTATTTTGAGATTGCTTACAGGCTAAGGGCACAGGAACAATCTATTTAACCATCTGATCTTTTCATGTTACATTAGCAAATAAATTTCTCACTATTTAGATTAGCAAACTAGACTTTGTGGAGTCATGGTCAATATGCTTATGCAGAGCAGCATTAATTGTGTCTGCATTGTGATGGGGGTGTAGTCCATCTTTAAATGCATATATGTATCAGATGTACAATGTGTGATAAAACAAAAGGAGCCTCTAAATCCTACATCTTTGAGAATCACAAAGAATCCAAAAGCTAGGATTGGGAGCCTGTGATCCCAGTTCAATGCCTGAAGAGAGTGGCATGCCTGAGAAGACATTTGTGATCCTCTGAGGGAGGACACTCCTAGCAACAAGGCAAAGGGGAAATGTTCAGCCTGGGGTATTTCTGAAACTCCATCTTCTCTGGAAAGGAGATAATAGAAGCAAGGCTGCAGATAGAGTTCTGTTTTCCCTCAGGCTTGAAACCTGAATGTACATAGAGCTATTAATTCAGACAACAAACTGGAGTTGACTCTTTCTTTTAAAATGCAGTTATTGATGTTTACAGCTTTGAAGAGCAAATGGGAGTCCTAGATTTAACATATCCTCAGCCTCATAAGTATTCCAAGTCGTATCTTCCAGCACTCTATTCTCCACATGGCCTGGGCTGTTGCCAGTGGTCTTAACAAAGTATTTTAACCAGGCAGCAAAAAATAAGAAATTTAGGAGGCTAAGAAAGAATAACAGGAGAAGTGAACAGAAACTTAATAGCAAGCTTTGAAATGAGTGAAACTTTCAACATGCTAGTGGAACAGGTCTTGGGAATCAGAACCCAGGGTTCTCCACATTCAGCTCAGGATTAGAGGGGCTTTAGCTTCTTCTGACAGGGTGGAAAGTGCAACTTCACTTGGTTCAACAAATAAGCAATGGTTCTGTGAGTAGAAATTTGATTTGAGTACCTAACTCAAAATGTGGCAAATTTGGACATAAAGAGAGGTAGATGCTTAAAGACAATCACAGATGATAATTTAGATAACTCTACAATGTTAAACCTTTTTGCTTGTTCTCTTCTGGTTATCTTAGTACTTGTTTTGTATCTGGTCTTCCTTCTGTTCAAGTATCAGGCTTTTTAAAGAAGGGGGAAAATATAACCTTATTATGGGACCTTTCTGTTTCTCAAAATTTTCAACATTCAAAACTAATATTGGCTAAAATAATTGAATCCTTGAGCAAAACTATCAAACCAGATGTGATTGATGTCTGCTCTATATTTCTGTCCTTCTTTTGGCTAGAACAGAGTTAATTTTCTTCTTAATTTTCCGTGTGGTTTTAAACCACAACAATTTCATGTCCTTTCTCTTACCCATACCTACATGGAGGTGTTACATTTCACCAAGGTGTTCTACCATTGTGCTAAAATTGCTCCATGATACTATAGGAGATGGTTTCAGTTGATGTTTATACAATTATCTTTGGTATCAATTTTTCAGTTAATGTTTATACCATTATCTTTAGTATCCTGAAGTGGTGAATTATTTTTCTTTATTCCTTCAGCAGAGAAAAACTAAGCACGGCAGCGAAGACTTCCAAATATTTTGACAATTATTACTCTGCTGATTTTTCTATTTCTCTTTCTTTTTTTTTTTCCAGAATATTAATAGTAAATTTATAAAACAGATTTGTGCAATATGTAATTTCTTGACTACATATTCTTTTCTAGAATGATTTGGGAAAGAAACACTTTAATGAGCCTGTGTGCTGTCTTTTGAAAAGCAGAAGGAAATCCTGAAGTATCTTGGACTCATTAATTAGAACATAAAGAATTTGAAACTTAGAAGACTTTATTTTCAACTTTGTATAGGTATCAAGAGACATAGAGAAGCAACTAAGATCTCAATGTGACTTTGGCAAATTGCTTAGGTAGTTATTGCATATTTGGTTTTATTCACAGGCATATAAACAGCCTGCAGCTTTTCTGATTATATGAGCATGTGACGATTCTGTGGTGATTCTATGGTGGGCAGCATCACCTGTTGTGCAGGTCCTGTCTGCATGTGTGTGGTTTTATGCAGCAATGCAAAGTGACTAAAGACATCTTTTTACTGAATATTGTGAGGAAGTCTTTAACCCAGGTTAGTTTTGGTGGTAGATTTTGTCACCTGAGAGCTTATGTAACTGGTCTCTTTCAGTGTAGCACAGGAACCTGGTTGCTAAGAGGTCTGAGACCTATTCACACAGATGAAACAGTCCATTAGTGACATTTGAGACACAGTTTGATGGTCTCTCATCATCCTCATTTTTCTTCAGGATATGCTACCACATAGTGCCTTGAAAGAGAGGCTTTACATAAGATCAGATGGACCTGGAGTATTGAAATGTAGCATTCTGAGAGGGAATGGTGAAATCTGTATCCCTCATGCAGCATCAAACAATACAGCTGGATATATCTAATGTGATGTGACAGCAAATATGGAGAAGGAGTATAGAAAAGTCATTAATGCCACCCAAAATATATTTGCCTTTGGAAATACATGAAATATCTCAAGTAGTGATTTCTGGAAAAAATGAAATCAAAAAGATGAGGCAGACCTACATTCCTGGAGCAACAATGTATAAAGCTGAAGGACAATAGCAGTTAGTAGACTTTATTATCCAAACTAGCCACAGAATAATAAACATGAATGGAAGTTAAAGAAGATTGGCAAAGCACTATGTCTGATGTTAGGTCACATGGAGGAATGAGTCAGTATTTGTGGCGCTTTTTCTTTGCATTACTCTTCAATGCAAGCCAAAATAGGTATCATCTGAAAGAAAGCTATAGTATAATTAAATTAGAATAACAGGGTTATTTTATCAACATGATGCTTTGTCATGAGAGAAAGCGGTGTTGAATCACAGGTGGCATGCTCCCAAATATATCGAACCAAGAGATCTTGACAGCAGAACAATGTTGTTTATGAAAAAACAAAATCAAGGGAGGTGTGATTAATTATGCCTGTTCTTGGAAGATGTCAGAATTGATTAGCAGATAAATGGCTGAATGATTCATCTCCTGCAGGTCAAAGTGATTGCACAAAGCTGAAATTAACATCCTCAATACAGGGGTTGCCTCAGCAGTTATCCCACTGCAGGGGAAAACATGGGAAAGTGATATCAACTATTAGCAACCCCTCTAGCTTGGCTCGTGCCAGCTCTTCATTTCACAGGAGATCAGAGTTCAAGGAACATTATACCAATCATCCTTCATGCAAAACGATACAGTTGGTTTTGGTTTTTTTTTTTAATTCAAGAATAAAAGTATTTTTATGTGACTCCATTTATATATTTTCTCTTCTTACTAACCCCAGTATTCAAAAAGTAAAAAAGGAAACATTGCTTAAGTTAATATGAAAATGTGGAAAAACCCCTATTTAAATGAAAGAAAATGGGATATTTGGGAAGTTTAACAGCATGCAGACCAGTATATCTGGAGATTACTCATTCTAATATACAGTAAATAGTATATAGCAAATGTATAGGAAATGAATGTATTGAATAGCATATATTTGAATGCATTGAATATTAAGAGTTTTGGAAAGACCTTGGAAGTATGAGAAGGTCTATAAGCTCATAGAAAGATCAAGAATTGTACCAATCTTCCAAGAAATTTCAGTCAATTTTAAATATATTATTAATATACATCATAACATCTGGCTTATAATATCAGTCACGATATAAAAACAGAATTGGAAAAATACTGCACTTATTTCTATTTATTTCTGCTAACTTTCTTTTTTGTAGAAATAAAGATGAGAATTAATCTACTTTCCTGATACACTGACACTTCAACACTCACTCCATCCTGTACATGACTCCTAGATTCCTTAGGAAACTATAAGGAAATGCATTGTGGTAAAAAGCTGAAATAATTTGGTGTTGAACACCTTAAGAAAAAACAGTATGGCAGATAGCAAGACTATATTGATTTCAGTGTTTTATATATAAACTATAAGACCATGCATTTTACTGTGAAGATTTAGAGACACAACAAGAAGGCTCTCACTGAGATTAGGTTACCCTGCTGCTCTTGATGGAAAGCCTCTTAAAGCTGCAGGGCTCCTTTGGGCACCAGCTGGAACTGTGTTTGAATGAAGAGCAACAGAACAAAAAGGAAATATTTTAGGAATGTACAGAAAAACAGAACTATGATGTTTCCAGATTTTGAATTATTTGCATTAGCAGTTCAGCAGCGCTCTTCGACTGCAAGAAAGCATCTTTACACAAACACACACACACAAACACTACAAAACCTTGGCTGAAAACAAGAAAAGAACTATGGCACTACCATTAATCTGTGCATGACATTCAACTTCAGAGCAACTTAATACTGTGTTTTCTAAATAGGGTAGGAATTAAATGGAATTGAAAATAGAACATTAAAAAAACTCAAATTAGGCAAAATATGTTTAAAAATTGGTTCTGATTGTAGTTCACATGAAGTCATCTTTATAGACTGACTAGTGGTAACTTCGTTAAGAACTGCATTGGTGTAAGTTATTTTTCTCACAGACAAACAAAGATTTTTCAACTGCGTTAAAATAATTCCAGGGCACAACATTCCTGTGTCCTGACATTCTCTAGGGGACACTTTTATATTTTGTCATTGATCACAGCAACAGTAACAAGATTATCTAGCTGCTTTAATTTGCTCTGGTGAAGAAGATTTAAAGCTAGTAAAACATATGTTGCAAGATTTTGTCTCTTTTATGTGCTTTAAGATTCCTGTATGTTTTAGTGCTGTGATTTTCTGAGAAGGGTGTAAAAATATCAGCAGGGATATACTTGGTGAGCCTATAACTTTCTGCATTAAAAAGCCATGCTGTGAGCTCTTTGGTCTGATTTTCATTCCTCATCAGGATAGTGAGCTCGATGTTTGCACAGCAGAAGTCCAGCACATTCATAGCTGTCAGCCACAGAGGCAGTAGAAATGTCAGCTGATAACTAAACATCAAGCCTATAATTTTCAATTCTCTTAAAAGAAAATACTGGCAGAGGTTTCAGGGAAGCAGAGAACATTTAGGGACATCACAGTAAAGACACAGGAGTTCAACCAGCTCAGTAAGCAGCTCAGTAGCTGTATTTCAAGGGTCTTTAAGTTTGGGGTTTTTCTTTTTTACTTGGCGTAATTGCTTTTTTGCCTTTTTTTTTTTTTTTCTGTTGCTGTCTGGTTTTCCTACTTATTTGGCACATGTAGTTCTTTTCTCCAGTTGTCACAGCTTTGCACAGCTTCCTTTGCATTTAGCTTTTCATCTTCAATGAACATTTATCAGAGCAATGCTGAAAGCCAAAAAATTTGCTGAAGGGACAAATCTCTGAGCTGACTTTATCAGATTGACAATCCAGCAGAAACCTGCACTGTAAATTGGTGAGTTTCTTCTCAGGAGCCAATCAAGCACTGATCCCAAAGACTTAAAATTAATTGAAAAAATAAACCCCAGCCTTGAAGAAGTGAAAACAAAATACAGTATATATCTTCCACCTTATTTTTTCTTGATGCATATGTTACTACTTCCAGTCAGGTCTGCTAGTGCTTGCCACTGCATTAAGTGCTTCTGATTCATAGGCTGCAGCATAGGAAACACTTAGAGCTGATTCTACCAGCATAAGCCCATTTACAAAAGGGTCTGATGACTCCATTTTTTATGACACCTTGCTACAGGTACAGACTTTTTCTGTAACTTTCCCATCTCACTCTAAGTAATCTGGAGCCATCATTCAGAAATCAAGGTTTCATCTTAGTGTTAATAGCTAAAGTGCATTTCCGCTTCAGTAGTGCTGACATCCTTAGTGGCTCTTATCTATCATTTAACATCAAGGAAGTCAGGCTTTCCTACCAGTTCTACAGGAAGACAAATTATTTTCCATGGGCAAAATCTGGAGGAAACTTTTTCAGATTGACATTAGAGTTTTGGGTTTTTTTCTTTTTTGCTTGTTTATTTGGGTGTTTTTTAGTGGTTTTTCTTGATTTTGGTTGGTTAGGGTGTTTTTTTTTGGTGTGGTTGTGTCCTTTTCCTTCTGAGAACTGCAGCAATTGAGTATAATTGAGCATTCATCCTCTCTTTTGCCTTTTAAACATGGTAGAATATCTACATGATTGATTTTAGGTCTCTTTTGAACCCTAGTGTGAAAATAAACAAGCTGTGAAAGACAGAAGTCTTCTATAGCGAGTTTGCAATATAGCTAAAAGTATAAATATAATTTAATTCTATTTATCTGACTCATTAAAGTCAACTTAGAATGAAATCTATATCTAGATAAACATACACTTAAATTGTGCCAAGCAATATTAATTAATCTTGCCCCATTTTCTTTCCAGAAATGATGCCTGCAATGAGGTACTGTTGAGTCCTACTCAGCACTGAATTACTTGTTTTCAAAATTCTTGCTTTTAGAGAAGATGTTCCCAGAATAAACAGCTAAAATCTGTAAGGGTTACGGGAACCTAAATTCCAAACAATATATTTTCTTTACTAATGAGACAACAGCTAGGCAGAAGCTCAAGCACAAATATGACCAGGGCAATGATTGTTTAAGAAGTGGGTTTTTATTCAAGGTGGAAATTTTTTGTTTGCCTGATGTTGTTGGAGTTCTTTTTTCCTCTATGTTTTGCTGATGGTTCTTTCTGTAAATTGCTTTTTAGCATGAAATTTAGCTTAGCGCTTTTTTTTTTTTTTTTTTTTTTTTTTTTTTTTTTTTTTTTTTTTTTCAGATAATTGCAGGGTCTATAGCTATGCTTCTCTATGGAGCCTGTTGGCTGCAGTTATACCTTACCTTGGTTTTAAATAACATTTGAGAAAGGGAAGAGACTGCTTGAGAAATTATTTTAAACATTGTGTCTTCATTTTGTCAGAGTCCAGCAGTGAAGGCTGCAGAACAGCAGCGGGTTGCAGAATGCAGATAATGCAGAAACCAAATGCACTTTGTCCTATTCTGCTGTAATCCTATTAAGAGCAAACAGCAGGACAAAAGAACAATGTAGGTGGCATTATACCAGATGGTTTTGTCCCCTGTTGGAAGATTGTAATTTTATAATGTATCTCTTATCAATTTAGTAAAAGAAATATTTTTTTCTCCCTAAATATTAAACAGTTTTAGTGCTCCAAACCAATATTAAAATTTATTTAGCATTATCAAAATGTTCTGGTTAGAAGGAAAATCTAAGCTAGCCTTTCAGAATTGTTAATGAAGTTCTGTCATTCTAACAAGTGAAAAGGAAACCTCTAACCCCTGTTAGCTCAGTGCTGGGACTCGCCAGAATTGTACACAAACCCCTTTCTCCTGTGAGCTGGTTAGCTAACATGTTGTTAATGATTGTTTCTTTCTGTGAAGCCAGAAGTAACTGGGAGTTTAAACTTGCTCTAAGCTCTGTGTTTCTGCAGACAAATCACACTATAATGCTACTTGAAATTTGATGTCAAAAGAGATCAAATTGAACTTACCTCAAAAGAGGTAAGTTCAAAGTTAAGCATGGGCAGACTAATTAGTGCACTGCACTGCTTTCCCATACTGCATCTTTGAAATGCCTACATCAGATAGTAACCAGTGGAGGATGGGAGGCAGCAGCACTGAGAGGACAAAGATTTGGAAGCCAATCAGGGCATGGAACTGGCTGGAAATTCCAGATTAAAAAAAACCCTGCCCTTAGATCCATCCATATCTGAGGGTCTTTCAGTCTTACATAGAAATTGAGGAACATTTATAACTACTGGAATAGGGACTTTTGTCCTCTCTGAGCTCCAGAGGATGAAACCTGCAGCTAATAGGGTGTCAGGCCGTTTGCTCTGGGGATCCAGCTGGAAGGGGAAAGAAGGCACTGTTCTTGCACCTGCTGTCTAATGGCCTCCTGGGCAGACAATGAAGAAAGCAAGGCAGGTTAGTGTGCAGCTAAGAAATGGCTCGAAACCATTGAAACCATTTTGATCTGTCAAAAGCTCAACAGAACTCTGTTGCATCTTGTGTCTGAATTTCAGCTGATAGCTCTGTGCTCTGAAGTCTTTATGTAGCTGGCGCTGGTCTGTCATTTGGAAATTCACTTGTAATTTAGGACTTACAGGGAAGGGAGGCCTCACAAAAGATTTCATTTGAACAGAAGCAGTGAACACAATGCACTCAATGGCATATTGCAATTATCAGAATTTCTGTGACATTTGAAATACTGGTTTTAGGCACCATCTTGTCACACTGAAGGTCTTCTGCCACAGGTATATACTTAAAGAAGCAAGAAAAGTAATTGGTAAAGTCTCATTAACTAAAAAAAAAAAGAAACAAAAAGAAAAGTAAAAAAAAAAAAAAAGGAAAGTAAAAAAATGAGGGAAAGTTGAAATTACTTTAAGCAGTGTTCTATTATATCACGACAATAATTAGGAGCAGCAGAAAACTGACAGATTAATGTGACAGCATACTGGAAAGAAAGAAGGTAATTCAGCTGGATCATTGAATCAGTGCTTGGAGCCTCAAATCCCTTATCATTCAAACCACTGTGTAAACTACTTTTGGCACCAGGAGGAAACTTCATGGCAATTTCTTTAGCAGCAACTAAAAGCTGAACCATCACTGACTCTTAGCAGTAACTCACACAAGAAACCACAAAACAAGTTTGTTCAATGATAATGCTAAGAACACTATGCTAGCACAATAGCAGAATAATTCAAAATCTGTCTAGATTTGGTTCTCAAATCTGCTTCACCTTCAGAAATTCTGGTTAGACTTGATCACCACATTACAGAGCTCTCTTATTAAGGTAACTATCATTTGTGGTTGTTTTTCTAAATTATTTTAGTAAACTGACAGCTATGGGAAATATTAAGGTTGGCTATGAAATTTGAAAATGGATCTTTTGTTGCATACATGTCCTTTACAGAGAAAAATATCACTGATCCAATTTTACTTCCCGTTTTTCCAGAGCAGAGGGCCATGCCACTGCAGTTCTCAGCGAAAAAGTTTTTTCCAAGAATACCTTAGCAGGCAACAAATCCTGTCTGGAATTTTTCAGTCCCCTCTGCTTAGAAAAGTTTATTAGAGTGGACAAGGAGTCACAGTGAGATGCCTATTGCTGCCATTGGAAAGACTGAGGCTAGGGCTGGAAGAAAAAACCTTGTTTCCTACAGGCAGGAAATGATGCTTTTCACCTGCATCTTTTCACATTAGAGAAGCCAAGAAATGACAATGCTAAAAATTTTGTAATCTCCCTGATGCCCATAATATGTGGTAATATCATGCAACCTGTGGTAAGCATTCTCATGCCATTTTTTAAAACTGTGATATGTCAGATAAAGCTGTGCTCAGACATATTGATCAAGAACTGTGTAACTGGCATGGCTTTACCAAATCACTTCTCAAAAATTGTGAAAACCCCATTGAAAAATTACCTGAAAAACTGCCAGATTTGCAAATCTCCAGATTTTATTCTGGGTATCAGAATGTTATTTTTCTTAATATCTAGTAATACGAGACCTTTGAGAACCAGAGTAACTTCTTTCTCCTTTAAATTAAATAATGCCAAGCTATTTGATTTATTTGCAAACAATTCTATCAGCTGGTTGAAGGAAATGGATGGTCATCAAAGTGTGCACCATGGAAACACAGAAAGAAAAAAGGCACTTTCAAAACACTTTTCTATTTCAAAGACCCTTTCAGGGCAGACATTGATTTGACTGTTGAAAGTTTTCAGTGGCAGTAATGCTTTACTTTATTTCCTATTTATGCATGCACACCTTGAGTCACCTCTGGAGGTACCTACATTGTATGATAAGACTTTGTTCAGGCCTCTAAGTTAAATAAAACCCGGTTTTAAGCTCAAATGTGCCAGCTGGGCTCCAGAGATGCTTGGGACCATATTAAGAAACAAAAAAAGCTTGTTGTGAATGTTAAGAATGGACTTTAACAATCTCACAGAAATTGTCATTCCTGCTTTCTGAGCCCAAAAGTGGAACTGGCTTAGACATGCTGCACTGTATACTCCAGAGCTTCCTACGCTGATGTCTAAGACTCTGCAGCCATAGCAAAGGATAAAGTTGGGTTTGCAATGGGCCCCTGGTAAAGACAGAGCCTTAAGCTAGATGGAATGGAAGAATCCTTCACTGGTCCATTGCATTTGGCACATCTGGACAAGACTTTTAGCCCCTGTTTTACCTATTAGTTTCCACACCTTGGTTTTCAAGGTGGTTTTTTCCATATATATATATATATATATATATATATATATATATATATGTATATATATTTTAAAGTTCCTGTTGAACAAATAAAATTGACCTAAGGCAAATACTTCATGGAACTTGAAAAAAACCCAAACTCAAGTATTGTTCAGTTTTTGATTCACTGTGACAGCAAGAAACAAGCTGCCATCTTTGTATACCATTACCAAAACATCTAATTTACATGGACAAACTAATTTTGCCGTGTCAATGATTGCACAACTAAATACTGTTGAGCATGTTCCATGCTTCTTCTCCTTTACATATAAAAGGATTCAGGGTATTTGTTAGTTTTCTTCTGCATTTTTTACTGGTTTAGGTACAGAACATTAGTTTACACTAATTAAAACAGTATTACTAAAAAGAGTGTGAAGGGTTTATTTTTATTTTAAATTACATTATTTAAATTTGATTTCTACGGAAGCTTCAGATAAACTGAAAGAAGTCCAATTTAAAATGATGAATTTTCAATTGTTCTAAATCATAGATCAAATTGATCACTACTATATTTTTACAAAAATAAACACCCAAGCTATATTTTCCTGTGCCCTGCATCTAGCATGGATAATTTAGCTTGATACTTGAAGCACTGGCATTTGATGCTGCCAATAATTTACAGGAGAAGGCTCCCTTTGTGTGGCTGTAAATGCCCAATTAAAGTAGGGCTCCTTTCCTTTCACCACCTGCCATCAGATTCACAAATCAAAGTCTGTCCTAGCTTGCACCATAGAGACTTCTTCGAAAGCTGGTAGACATAAGTCCTAAAGCACAATAAAAATTGTTCCAAAAAGCTATAGTCAGATCTACTCTGATGGTTAGAGTGAAGGATAGCTGTGTGGGAGCTGGTATAAGAAGTTGTGTTGTTTTGGCAGCACAAGCATTGGAACGGGCTGTCCAGGGAAATGGAGTCACCCTCCCGGGAATTGTTCAAGAAATGACTGGGTGAGGCATTAAGTGTTATGATTTAGTTGGCTTGGTGGTGTTCAGTCAAAGGTTAGGCTTAATGATCTTGGAGCTCTTTTCCTGTTTTATTAATTCTGTGATTCTAAAACACTTTATTTTGTCTATTTGAAGCCACTGCTGGATCAAATCTTATCAAACCATTCATTGAATGGTTTGTGTGCATTACAAAGAATGGTTTGTGCACATTATAAAGGTTTTCTGCCTTCCTTTTGTACCACAAAGAAAATACCAATATTGTCACATAGTTATAGATTTACAGTCACATAGTTATAGATAAAAATTTTTAAGTTTTATGGCATTTTTTGGATCATGTAGTCCAACTTCCCTGGACAAGCAGGATCAGACAGATCCAGCCAGGTTCTAAATATCTTCACAACTTATCTCAATAACCTATTCCAGTGTTTGACTGTCTTCACAAGAAAAATTAAAATAAACTTAAAATAAACTTTTTGTATTCAGATGGAATTTCTTTTTTTTTTTTTTTTCTCTTGTCCTGGGTAACCCCAGGAAGAGTCTGGCTCCCTCATTTCCTCACATCTGGCATTTGCATATCTTGAGAAGATCTCTCCTGAGACTTCTCTTTTCCAGACTGAAAAGTCCTATCTCTCCAGTTTGTTTAAATGTTTTCTGTTTGGTTCCTCCTCCATCAAGAGTAATGGTACAAAACTTCTCTCCGGCCTCAGGGGCACAACCTTTAGGATCCCCAAAGGCCAGTTTTAATAATAAAGACCTTTTTTAACAAGGAAGGAATTTTTCTCTTGCAGGCTGATTGAGACAGAAATATTTTTGGGGTCTTCCCTCTATCACTGCCCAGAATTGCTTACATGGGCAAGGAACTAGGTTTAGCCTGCTACTGTTTAACAAGACCTTGCTATAGGCTTAGTGCATCAGGAAAGTGGAAGATTCCTGATGGAGCTTCCACTATCTTTTATGGACTGTACTGGAACCAGTTTATTATTCCCTTCAGATTTCAGGTAAAGGGCTGATAAGGCATCCAAAACAGCCTGGACATGATAAGGCATCCAAAACAGCCTGCCCTGCAGCTGGTGATAGCTACATGTCCAACAATTAAGGAAGGAGTGATGATCAATGCAGTGTGAATTCTTAGTGGGCAGCTTCCAAATGAAGCAAGTTCATAAAAATAGGGTCTAATTAAGTCCTACTCCCTGGGTCTTATCTCTGCCTGCATGCCTGATGCAAGGGCTGTTATTCAGGTAACATGTTGGGAAAGTACAGAAGAAAAGCAAGTAGTTTGTTGCTCCTCTTGGTAGAAATTAGGTAGGGAAATTATTAGAGAAAATTCTACATGGAATGTGATTTTTTATGATTTCTGTAGAAAAAAAAAAAAAGCCACACTTTCTGTTAAAACTTTCTGGGTATAGAGCTGCTGAAGATATGTGAAACTTTGTACTTTGGGTGCCAGAATATATGGGGCTACAATTCCTACCTCTTCCAACCAGTTAAAAATAAAATCACCATCTCAAGAAATGATTTCAGTAACTTTCCTAGTGCAAACTCTTTCCTGAGGGAGTTCACTTGAAGCAGCATTCTCCTGAAGATGACATGAGAAGTCTCTAGAGCTCTTGCCACAACCTCTGTCATTCAAATGAGAAAAAAAATTCAAGCAGTGGGTTCTGCTTTTAGATGGAAGGTGGAAATGCTGAAATAAATAAGACTTTTGGTAGGGAGAGTCTGGGCTCCCATGTAATTATGGTGAATTTTATATATTACCCTGTAGTAAGAATAATTTAATTTATATATGGCTCTGGGATAAGTTATCTGATTTTTGAAAGTAATAGTATAATTTATCTTTTGTTTTTAAATATTTCTGCTAGGAAAAAAAAAACATGCCAAAATTTTTAGAACCTTTGTTCCTCGGCCATTCAGAAGAAAATAAAATCTGCCATTTCAACCCTTCTCTTGCATTCAGTCTCTTTACCTGGGTCTCTTGAAAAAATTTTAATGGGTTGTAGGCATAGGCTTGCCAAGCAGGAAGGTGGAAGCTAGAAAAAGAGGTGCCTGTCCATTGACACAGGGCATGATCTCCTCTCTACTCCTGTCCCCAAAATATCTCCCCCTAGGAGAAGTATTAAAGAGGCTTTGCTACACTTTTCCCAAAAAACTTCCGGCTTTAACTTATGATCTTATGATTTATCTTTATTTCTATTTGTTCCACTGCACACATAGTTGAAATACTGTTGAAATTTCCAGAAAAGAAAGAAAGTATAAAAGAAAGAAAATTTTCCCTAATAAAGTATATGGTCAGTGAATATGGTAGCTGACTGGTGAATATTTTCTTGAACTTTTCATTATCAAAAAGACGTGGAGAATATGAGATTGTGGGGAATACTAAAATATTTTATATTTCTTAATAGTAAGATCTACATGTGTCTCTTTTAATTAATTGGAAGGTATTATATTTGTTGTGCTCTGAGATGAGACAATGTATGATACACAAGCATTTCAGCACTAAGTACCAAAGGACTGGCCATATAACTAAAGAAATCATCTGGTTATGGAATGTGAAGTTTCTGCCAGATCTTTGCTTTTTGCAAAGAATTCTTAGGAGCAGCTGTTACAGAAGATTTTAAGCATCAGATTGGTTTAGAAGAAAAAGGCTGAGAGCTGAGTCTAGCAACGTCTTGGAGAGAGTTGAAATCTAGGAGAAGAATCCCTTTGTGGATGGAAAGCAAGATGGCCTATGAGGCTGAGAAAAACTTTCTGTGAGTATCATGATCAAATAAATATCACACAACAAAATTTAGGTTTAATTTATAGTTTCAGGGCTTCCTATGACTATGTCTAGGGTTTTCTCTTAAATAGTTAAATCCCTTTATTTTTTTTTCAACTGTTCCACTATGACTTCTGTAATATGCAGCAGCTCCCACAAGGCTGTAGGAAAATATCTGTTCAAATTCCACAACAACAAATTTATGTTTGAAAGATCTTATCTGATGAGAAATTTTAACTTCTGACAATCTTTCAGATGTAACTATAGGAAACTCTAACACACATTTTTCCAAAATGTTTGTGAATCTGAGTTTGTGTTGTTACCTAACAGCAGACTTTCTGTACTGTATCATCATTGAATAGAAGGTTTGGAGGCTGTGCTGTTCCATCTTTTATTCCATAATTAAAAAATCCACTTCATAGTGGCCTCTCTCTCTGCTTTTCTGTTATGAGTGAACTGTGTCACTCCATCCACAACATCTACCCAGTTTGAGTTCATTTAACTTGAACATAGTCAAGTGGCTTCTGCACAATTATATTAGTACCCCACTGATGCATATAAAAGGATTGAGAATTATACTTTCAGTTGATTTCTTCCTTGACAAGCATATCTAATTTACCACTTGTCCTGTTTTTAATCAGATTTGAGTTTCTGTCAGGCTGAGATGCATTCTGTGTTTAATGAAGCAAATTGTTGATTAAGGCCTTTGATATCTTAAAAATTATGTGGCCCTTATTTTCCATTCTTTTTACCTCTGTTATTAAAGAATTATGCTAAATTTGGAAGGATGAGGCTGGCAGTGATATTGGTAACAGTCTAACTCTATTGTGCTGTTTGTACAGCCCTTATTACACTAATAATATACAGTCTTTCTCACACTAGTGCAATCCTTTCTTCTAGGGCATAACCAGAAGTAATCCATATACTCTCTTTAAAGTTTTACTTGTCAAAACATTCAAACTCAAAATAAATTTCAAAAAATAAAAAGTAAAAATAAAAAAAATGTGGTTTCATTGCAATCAGTGCCCACAAAAACACATATCTTCCTTTTTCATAATAAGCACATGCAAAAGATAAAATGTTTAATTTGATACATTTCATCTCAATTAAGTGCAGTCTAATTGATTATTGATGAGTGACATGCTTTTGGTAGAGGTTATTTCCCCCCATCCTACCTTTGCTCATCAACTAGATTGGGACCTTAAATGTGATTGAATACTATCCTGAATTTAACTGGAAGTGACTTTCTGGTGTTCTTACTGTAGGAAACTTTAAAATACCATCCATTTTCTAAAGTTATCCAAAAAAATCTTCACACTAAAAGTTTAAAAATAGAAAAAGCAACTCCCCAAGCCCCCAGCCTACTGCTAGTTTTGCTATTCTACTTGCAGTTGATGTTTCCTAACTTTTTCTTTCAGTGATTTTAAATATTCATTGCATATACAGTAAAGTTAGACTCCTCCACTTTTTATTTCATCTTCTTCTGTAGTCAAACAGTTTTTTCTTTGCAGCAGTGATTATTACCTCCTGCTACATGCACAGAGAGCAGCACTGTCCTAGACTTCCCTAGACTATTATAAGGAGCTGTTATTTGCACTTGGTGTGATAGTATATCAGTTCCTTGCTCTGCTTTCTCAGTGTTTGCTTTAGCATGATCTCCTGCCTTCTGAGCACAGGTGATAGGGATTTTATTCACCCTTCCACATGAGCTTTTCACAATGACATTAATACTTCTCCATCCTCACAGTACCAGATCAATTGATCCATTCTTCACTTGATTCTTAGCATTACACTGTGCTGTTGAATCATCATCATCCCATGATTACCTCATGCCACCCAATACCATTCTCCTTTATCACTTCCAGGGGGTAAATTCCACTTCAGAGCAGACATTCTCATTATTAAGTGGTGACCTCGCATTTCATTCTCTTCAGCAGTATTTTAAGACTGTACAGCATTACAGACAGACAGTCTTTTCCTTATTCTGAATTTTCTGATTCTCTGCAGTATGAAGGCTATCACTCAGCTTGCCATCATCACCAGATGTCATCAGGGGACTTCCACTCTTTGTCCTAGAGCTCCACATTTAGAAGAATTTGTAAATGACCTCAAGCTCTACTCAGGAGCTCTGCTGAAAAACTACATACTCAGATTGTATATTTAAACATGCTCATTTTTCTCTCTCCTCCCTACTCCAATAAGTCAGTCTCTTCATCTGACAGAATTTTATTAATCCCTACCTTCTTCAGCTGCACTAATAAAATGTCTTACCTGACATCCCATCAGATGATTTGTAGATCTAATCCAGAGAGATTAGATGAATTCTAACTCATCTGTCTGAAAATTTATACAGCTCTTCATGTGAACAATAAATAAAAATAAGATTTGTTTTAACAAATGTCCAAATGATAACAAAGAATTGCATATTAATACAACTCCTCTAAACCAGAACTCACAACTGTTCATGTCTTTTTAAGTCTTCAATGACCAAAAATGTTCAGTTACAAACTCCTTCATTCTTCAATTTGTTGAATACATTGAAGTAGAGATGGAAGGGAGAAAAAAAAAGATCATTCCTCTTTGTGGCATATTTTTATGTTTGGAAAACTGTTCTCACTCTAGCTTAGATCAAAACCCAGAAATCTGGATTTTGCTTGGAAATAGTATGGGGTTTGGCACTAGGAACATCCACCTGTCTGCCAGTCCTGCTGCTCCTGGAAGACCCAGAGATAGCACCCAGCAGGTGCTTTATTGAAGAACCACAGAGATGAGCTGGCAGGACACCAAGAAAAGTTTCAAAGCTTGTCTGGTGGCAGATTTCCAATGGGATTTCATCACAATTGGACTATTTTAGCGCAAAATTTGCATTCCAAGGAAGTAAAAAAAAATGCAAAAAATCCCATTTTCTCTGGATTTTCTGACCAACTTTAATGTTCATTATTCTTGCTATAGGAAAAAAGCAGATAATCTGTGTGTGACACAGATTGGGAGCTATTTACTGTGCTGGGACTTGCTCTGAACACACTTCTGGTGTCTCCTGTTGGGATTTTGAGAGCACTAAGGACCTACCTCTCCCTGCCCTGCTTTCCTGTGGCTCCACCCCCACCTTTCCCACAGACTTGGACCCATGTCAGCCCCCCAGGGCCATCGGTCCCTGTCTCACTGGTGCTGAAGCAGGGCTGCTCTCCTGCTCCCCACAGCCTTGCCCAGCCCAGACATGGGGACACATGACAAAAGACCTCCACTGCTGCCAGGTTAAGTTGATGCTGCATGGCCTGATTGATGCTTTGATGAGACATGCTTTTTAACCATCCTGGTTTTCTGGCTGGGTCACAGCCCTTCCTGCTGTTGTGGGTATACTGAGATCTCAGAGCTGGCAGCAAGCCTTAGATGGTTAGTAAGGTCAGAATTCATCAGAGCTCTCACTGTGGGTGAGAAGGAAATGGGTTTGGTAAAGCAAAAGTGCCTTGCCTGGGTCACAAGAAGAAGCCACTAGGTTCTCACAAAATTCAAATTTTTCTTAAAAATTGCAATCTTAAAACACATTTTGGATTATATTTTGCTCTGGGTTTACGTGGTTTGACGTAGATGAATTAATTTGGTTTGGATTTCTGGTCATAAGGCAAAATTGAGGGCATAAAGTACTTACACTGTAGCTCTATGAATATTTTATATTTTGTTAAACCTAAAGAATTGGTCCAGGATTTTACCATAAAAAAATGATTTCTTATTATTAGCTGGTGTAAAGTCATAGTTATCAGTGAACTGGGATTATTGACTCTATGCAAGTGTTTGGAATAAGTCTACATTTAAAGTCTGCATTTAAATCTGAGAAGAACTATAAATATAATATTCAATGTTTAGAAAAACTTCATGCTATGGAGTTGACCCATCTAAAAAAATAGTAACCTAGGTAGCTTTTTTAATTTTTTTTTTATCTTCAGTTCACATCACTTTCCCATTTCAATTTAGCGTGATCAAATTTATGAGCTGGAACACTGGGAGGAGGAGGAAGACAGAAATTTCAGTGTTGAAAATTAGGCCAGAATATAAGACAGGAAGGTGAATATTTGAGTTGACATTGCCTGCAGAAAGGACATAAACTGATGAATAACTAAGCAGGTTAATTATAGCTTTCTTTTTCTTCTCTCATATTTACAAACCTTTCTAAATGTTTTACCTATTTCTGTTTGTCTCTAAATTAAGCTGATGGTGACTCAAATTATATCTGTAACCCAGAAGGCAATCTGCTGCCTTTTTGTTGTAGTTCCTTCAGCTGGAACTCTAAAATATTCATACCCAGCTTGGATCTCCAATGTATTAACACAAAAAATTGTGCTTTCCATGCTGCAGAAATCAGTTTGAGACTCTAAGGAACCAAGATGAAGTGTGATTTCTCAGATGTTTCATGAAATATTACAGGAATTTAGGAAACACACATTAACAACAATTATAGCTCGGAATGTAGAGTTTCTAAACTGAAACTTGCAAGCAAAACAATATTCAGGGCTTAAGCCAAGCTTTAAACCCAAGTCACATTTCAGAATATTGATGTTTCGTTGTGCAAATAATTTCAAACGCACACTTACAAAAATATTTTTTATCCTTCCTAATATATGTGGTATTTAAAGCTTATGCTCCAAGACAAAAACAAGTCATTAAGCCAGAAGAATGAAGAAATGTCCTATCAGCAATTTATCCTGCATTTGTCTATGCTGGAACTTCTTGGTCCTTTGTAAATCATCTGGTGCAAACCACAGTGAGATGGGATGCTGAGTAACACAGGCTAATGGTCTGATCCAGCCTGGCAGTTTTTGTAAAGCTAAGTCACAAACGGAGGTGGCTTTATCTTACAGATAACAGTGGCAATTACCTGCTTGTTAGTACATCTTGACCTAGTTTCCCTTAATTTATGCAGAAGGTGACAACTAAAGCTAATCTGTGAAAAGTATTGTTAAAGCACGATTCTGGTGGAGTTCTAGAATTATTTAAGAGCAAACATTATTTTTTCTGCTGTCACAAATATCTTTGTAAGCATCTATACATTTGTAAATTTTCTTTTGTCTCTATATCTCCCACAGTGTGTCAACACTAATGGCATTTGTGTTCTGTATTTACAACAGAATGCATAATGACTGTTTATTGCCCTGACTGCCTCTCTAATGTATTTATAAACTCAAATAACTCTGTGTTTGGAGTTATACCACATCTTATAAATTGTGACATCAAATGAACATGGTATTCCATTTTTCTGCTAGTCCTTTTCCTAATGCCTGCTCTTCCTCCAACTATCCCCCCCAGCTTTTTTCCCCTTTCACTCTAGAATATATCCCTTTTGCTTCTATTTTGATTTCTTGCTTGAGAAAAAAAAGTGAATGAAGACTTTAGGAGTTGGCTTCCTGGTATTATTGCTAGTAGGACCGTGAGGTCTGAAATATTTCTTGAAACAATCTTTCTGTACTCTTATTCAGTCTTTTTGATTAGCTAGTGTGACCTGCAGAGATGCTATGTTACTCCAGTGATTTGCTGTCTTTGCACTCCTGAAACATAAGGAAGTCAATAATATTAAACAAACTTCTGGCGTTCACCTCCTGTAGATTTCAAGTGCTTCCTGTCTTAATGAACTATGTTTTTCTTAAAATGTAAGCTCCCCTAGCTATAAAATGTGATGTTTTATGGCTTAAAAACTCCTGGATACATTTACTTGTCCTTAAGAAAAAACAGCTTGGCAATGTGTTAGGTGGCTAACCCTGCAGTGCATGGAGAGAGGTGGGCACTGCCAGCTGCGATGTTCCAGTGCAGAGCACTGGGCATAGGGATGCCCAAGGAAGCTGCTGGGAACTGCAGAGAAGGTAACTTGCATTTTGTTCCTCTGTTGACATCAGTACATGGCTGGGATGGAATGGAGAGATGAACATTATTCTGCAGTCCTTAGCCTGGTCACTAGACTTCTATGTAAGACTTGGAGGGCTGGGGCATGTGCTTTGTTCAAAAAAAGCTACCAGTGAAGATGATATTTGAGTGGGATGAGTTTACCCTCTTTTGAAGATGGGAGGCCTGGGTTCAAAGCCTTCTTTTGCTTAAGGAGGTGTATTTCACACTTAACTGGAGTTTCTTTAACCAGCAGCTGCTCAGGATTGACCTTTTCTTGAATTTCTTTCATTTTGCTATAAACAATACAAGACTCATTGCCTCAGAGATGTGGATAAAGGAGGAATGCCTGGATCACAGAGCAGTACCCAGCTAACTCAGGGAGAAGAAAGCACAGTGGAAATGCCAACCAAAGTAATGAAAATCAGAATATTAAGGCTCTGTCTACATTAGTATTTTGATTTTGGGCTGCAATGCAATACTGAGAAAAATCCCTTGATTGCTCCTAACAGTCATTTGGTTAAAAAAGGGTTTAGGTACAAAAATGAGACTTCTTTCAGGGATAATGACATTAGAAACTTTGCTTCAGGTGTTCACCAAATGTGGTCTGACCTCTAATAGGAAAATAACGTTCCTAGGCAAAGACTGCTTCTTCCAGCAGGCAGATATCACATGTGATGGGGTGCCAGGTCCAGGAAACTCACTAGCTTGAATTAACCCCTCAAATTGCATTTATTAGAGATGTAGAATTCTCAGTAACTGCTTTGATCTTCTTCTGCTCTTCTTGTGCTGAAGCTTGGATCAGCAGAGAAATAAATGTAAATGATATTGGGCTGTAAATGAAAAGTTAGATTTTTTTAATGGATGGAAGAAAGAATTCAGCCTTGAAAATGGTCTATTAGGGCTGCCTAGGCACCCCTAATAGACTAATTTTGGAGCAATATGCAGAAAAAAAATTGTTGAGATAGGAGCCATTGAACCAAGAGACAATGGGGAACAAGAAAACATTTAAGTATCATTAACTTATTTTAATACAATTTTCTTTAGTTTATTTGGTTATTCAGCTAGCAGCCCTGAATACACACATAGCAAGATAACATATAGAATTTCATTGAAGATATGTAGATACAGTCTTATGTTCCAGCTATTGAAAGCATTGGTAATAGAATTTCTGAATACCCTCAGAGCATTCCTTTTGATATGTACAGTGTCATCCGGGAAAACCACACTGATGTATTTTTTAAAAAGCCTGAATGGCCACTTGTAAATTGTTTCTGTTGTTAAATGCAGTTCTGTATTCACATGCAAATGAATTATTAATAGGATATATTTCAGTAAAATTGCTATTTTTCTTTAACAATTGCTGTTTTACCTTTTCAGCTGCTCTCTTAAGAAAAAAATCCAGCAATTTAAAATAACACAGAAAAGTAGATCTTGACCAGTTGTTAAATGAAACTGCTTTCCAGTTACATTGAAATGAAAGTCTATGTACTGATAAAAACAGCAGTATTAAAAGTATTGTACTGTATTTTAGAACGCTCTAAATCAGATAGTGTAATCTAAAATTGCATCTCTAATAATCTGCTTTATCTCCTACTTTTAGCATGGTTTCAACTGTTAATAAGAGAAAAAAATATATAAAGTAGAAACAATGCATAGAAATTAATATTTTCTTGAAAATCTGGATTAATTATAATGACATTCAAACAACTCAAATATCTGATCATCTCAGAGAATAGCTGACATATTTAGTTTGATAGGGGCTTTGGAAGAGGTGTGTTCAGCCACACACTGCAGCAATAATTCCAGGATGATTAGAGACTTGACAGAGGCTTGCAGAGGCTTGGGCTAACAACAACCAGTTTCAGCCCAAACCAACCAGTTTAATGCAGTAAGGAGAACTGCAGCTCTCTCTTTGAAAGCAGTTCTTGGCTTACTCCAAAATCTAAGGGTCCATGGGAGGAAGCTGCATTAAAAGACATCTAAAATGCAGTACTGAGCAGGGGACCCCCTAAACCTGCCTAATAGAAAATGCTGGGAAGTTCCTGAAATGTCGTCACAGGCTGGGAATTAGCTCTTGTCTCAGGTCAACATGCTGTCATCCCTGTCTAAGCACAAGGAACATAAAATTATAATTTCTAGTGCCTGTGTAACTCAAACTTTTGAATTCATGCAGTAGAGTGAGAAGGCATCTTTCAGGTGAGGGCAATGGAGCAGCTCCTCAGGCAGCACTAAATCTGCCTGTGCTGACATGGTGCAGTTTTGAGGGTGAGCACAATGCTCATGGAAAGGCACGGGATCCTTTTGGCTGCACTATGGAGCTGAGTGAGCTATGCACAGCAGGTTGCAAGATCCATAGGTTGAAACATTATAGCCACAATGTATGTGGAGGAATCAGAGGTCAAAATTTGTCACAAAAATGTGCATGTCTACTATTACAAACAGGCTTCTACAATTAGTAAATTTAATATATCTTGTGATCAACAATGACATTTGGCATTCAGCTACAGGACAGTGCAAATTGCAAAACTCTGGACAAATTGCTTTTAGAAAGGAACAACAAATATAGTCTTAGTTCTTGGAGGAATGTAAATTAAATCCTAGGAGAGGAATTGCTACCAGCTAGCCATGTCACTAAGTAGGAAATATAATGAATACTTAGATGCTGTTTTAGAAGTCTTTCACATGTGGTTAAATCTGACCTCAGCTTCTGGCAAGCCACACAGCAACCAGACATGAAGTTTCAGATACTTTGGATCAGAGAATAATGCAAAAAGAGTCCAGATGCACATCAGATCGCACATCATATCACCCTATTTCAATCTAAACTTCCATGAGCTTAAAGAGGATTGAAATAAATAGGAAAGTCTTCCTTCTGCCACAGCAGGTGAACAGTAAAATAATGGGTTTTTTTTACGTTAATAACAAATTACCTTTTGCATCATGATGATATATGAAAGCCAGATCTCTCTGTGTTAGATAATAGTCCTACCATTCAGAAAATCACTTCTGCTCTGAAAATCTTTCAATATAAACGTACAAGCAGAGCAGATACATAAAACAGAAGGTGGGGAGGGTCAAGAAGAGCCACAGGAAAGTAATACAATACCATTTAGCATCACTCCATTATAAAGAGATGGACTCATATTTATTATCTCTGGTTGGGCTAAGACACAACTGATGAAAAAAGACATTTCCAGGTGGCAAGGCCACTGTTGAGATTGCAAGATATTGGCCTGGTTTCAGAACTCAAGGACCATCATACTGTGTGGAGTTTTTTTTCTATGTAGGACTTTACCTTAAGAAATCTATGGCTGACATAGAAATATAACCTTAGCCCGTTGTAAAATCTGACTAGTTAGCTGATTTAGGTTAGTGTTCAGCAGCTTTTCTTTTAGAAAGAATATGTGGTTTGAATAAGTCACAGATAGACTTAGCAGAGGAATATGGGGTATTGTTAGTTAGAAATTTGCATTACAAGTGGGCTATTGATAAATGACAGGAGACAGGAGGTGTCTCTGTTAAAGGTAATGTAATGATTAGTATGCATCGTGAAAATCTGCAAGTTCAATTTTGGAAGCAAAGAGGTCTGGACAATTTTTCTTCATGATTAGCTGAAATTAATTTCAGTACAAGAAACTTTAGTAGGTCATCCCTTCTTACAGGATTCAATGCACTTTATGTTGTGCTTAGATACTGGAAGTGTATAATCCAAGCCATTTATACATACATACATACATACATACATATATATTTATAAATCTAAAAGAAATTAATATATATTCCCTCAGATAAACTATTTGTTGAAAATTTATCACACTTTTTATACTTTTTAATCTGAAATAAGTGAGGCTGGTTTGATTGTCTGACAATACTACTTCTCCTATGTTAGTTACCCTGATTTCCTAGTATGCACTGGCTAGTGCATTCCTGCTTCTAAAGCCCTCCAGTCAGCCACTGGAAAAGAGTGAGCACAAAATCTGCACTACAGTGTGGAGTGCTTGAATGTTAAATAATAAACCTATGAATTAAATTGGATAGGGTAATTTCACATTTTTTGTAACTGCAATAAAACACTATATATTAAAAAAAATAGAAAAATAGATTATATATATATATATATATATAAATTAAAAACTACTAAGTTCCCTTTTATCCCTTTTTTTCCTGGTCATCAAGAAAATGAGGACTTCTTCCCAGTGGGGAACCCTGATTTCTTTAGACTTTTAGACTGCTTTGCGGTGGCATCCATGGGTACATTTTTAGAAAGAACCTAACCTCTATTTTCTTAGTGTCACTCTTCAATAAGAGTGTTTGATCACACCCACATCCCCACCTCTCCCTTTACAAATGTCACACTGTCATCTTGATTTTCTTGGAATATAGGCAAGATTAGTCTCTTTAGAAGGTTAGACCCATCTAAAGTTACCAGTTAATGGTCTAATCCTTAAAAGTAAAAAAACCTAAAATTGTAATTAAACACTGTCTTTACACTGCCTTACTAATTTTTTCTTTTTTTTAGCTTTATATCTTGAACATCAAATACAAAGAGGAACATAAATCTTCAGCATATAATCTCTATTTCCTAATTCTGGGAATGGATCCTTTTGAATTTAGTTCCCATTATATTTCAGTAAAAAAAACTCCAAATGAACAAGTTCAATACTTGCTTTTTTCTGCTTGTTTTTTTCAAGACCTTTCACTGAGTTTTATATCAGTGCATAAATATTTTTATTCCATCAGATTTTTTTTCAGAAATAACTAGTTTAAAAAGTTGCAGTTTTTTATCCCAGGGAATGAGTGCAAAAGAATAAATTAGTGGATTTGCACAAGAAGTAGCTATGCTGGTATTTTCTAACTTATTTTATTTCTGACATTTTGCCTTAATAGTGTTCTTCTAACATAGATTTTTTATATGTAATATATTTTATTATTTCTTCTTCTTTTCCCTAATATTTATTCAGCTGCAGTCTGAAAACTGGCTTTGTGTGCTTTTGTGCCTTTAAATATTTGCTCTTATAGGAAGACTCTTACATGTACATTTCTGGTGATGATTCTAATGAGGTACCCCAGCCTTCAGGGCACAGTCCTGTCAGCAGGTGCTCCATACAAAGCAATGTTCAATCTTGCAGGTTATTTTCACAATAGTGTAATTCTCTAGAATGATTCAGGTTGCAGTGGGGGAAATCCTGGCAAAGGGCCCAGAGAACTCTTTTTCTTCAGAACTAATATTTACAAGTTAAATACCACATGCTTTATAATATAAATCAAAAGTCAACATGCCAATACTGGTGGCATTGTACTGGCAGTATTTTTATGGTGGTCAATTTTCATAATTTAATAAACAAAAAGAACCCAACATCAAAAGCCCACTCCTCACCCCCAAAAGTTCAAGCTGTTGTTAGTCTTGTGATTACAAAAGCAGAGACGTTTAACACCAATTTTAAGCTTGCTAGATTTGCTTGCAGGTCTCTCTTTTAATTTTTTTTTCTTGTTACAAAACAAGAAATAAACCTTAACTAAATTATTCATTCTTTTGACTTATGTGATGGCTGTGCACAGTGGCCACCCACTAAACAAAGACCCCTTTATGTGCTTGCAGCACACGTACACTGCATAAAAACACTGTGTGTTGCATACACATCATAAACTCTTTTTACTGATGAGGATAAGTTTTTAAAATATTGTAAAAAAAGAAACACATTATTAATTCATTCAGCATCAAAAATCCTTCATTATTATGGTATTGCTTGCAAAATAGAATATGAATTGAAAATCTATAATTAGGGACTTTGAATTTTAAACAAAAGTTTAAAGAGGGTGTTATATATCCTCTTTCCAAAATTCCCTATTACAAAGTCATGCTTATACTATAAGAGATTGAAAAATTTTAGTTACAAAAAAAAAATCAAAGCAAAATAGCTTGGTTTAAAAAGTCATTATGCCAAACACAATTTTAGTCAAAATAAAGCAACCTTTCTTTAATCAATACTTTTTTGAATTTTTGGAATTTTTCTCAAAGAAGAGGTATGACCATCTAAGAGATCACAAGCAAAAAATCACAAATTTTTGTCATCTCTGTTAGCTGGTCCTTAGAATAATTGCAGCCCTGAGTCCAAAAATGAATTCTATAAACGATCTTTGCTGGAAAGTGTTTTTAAATGATCTTGCAGCAGTTAAGTGTATCAATCATCAGTCTACTTTTTGACAGTGTTCTTCCTGGTAAAATCGATATTAAGTCGCACAGGTAGTGCACTGTGAGAGATTTCCATTTTGTATCCACTGCCAGGAGTTACTGCCAGGGAGCAGCTGCAGCACTGCCTGCAGGGACAGGAGAGCCAGGATGCAGGAGCTGGAGGCAATGGGGACTCAGACAGGACCAGTGAGATCATCAATCACAGAACACTTCATCTTGGAAGGCACCTTCAAAGGTCGTCTAGTCCAACCCCTCTGCAATAAGCGGGGACGTCTTCAATTAGATCAGTTTGCTCAGAGCCCTGTCCTACTTGACCTTGAATATTTTCAGGGATGGAGCATCTATAAGATCTCTGGGCAATCTGTTCCAGAGTTTTACCATCCTCATTGTAAAAAGGTTTGTCCTTAAATCTAGTGTAAGCCAACCTTCTTTTAGTTTAGCAAATAATCCTTTTCCTGTCACAAAAGGCCTTGCTACAACATGGTAGAAATATGTAGAAAGTGGTTGTACAGCCTATCTTTGCTTTTGGCATCAGCCAGATGCCAGTCACCACAGTGAGGAGATGATTTCAAGCTGGCACATTCATGGTGGTGTTGAAGGGACAATGGTGTCCTTCCAGCAACTCAGGTAGGGCAGCTCCCGTCTGCTCCAGCATATGCTCCAGGGACCCTTTCTTGCTCCAGGCGAGGAAGGCCAGACCTGGGAGTGTCAGTCAAACTGAGGTGTGAGGGCACTCACCCTGTCAAGGGGTTTCTGACCCCTGCCATGTAGCTTTGTGAAGCTTATGGTTGAACAAATAGTTAAACATACTTCCCTTATTGCTTCAAAATTCCCTTATACTTAAAAGACCCAACAGAAGATCTGATAATAAAAGAGGAGTGCACAATGAATAAAAACCCAGCAGATGGTCAACTGGATTAAAAATTTGGACCAACAAGGCTAAATATTTGAAACTAGGTGATAAACATCCCCATTGATGAAGTAAAAGTTCAGTAAAAAAACCAAAACCAATTGGTTACAGTAAATTACTATTAAGGGGATACATTGATGATGAATGTTATCAAAATGGAATGTTTCAGATAAGTCTGAATAGGATATTCCCAATAGGTTAAATATAAATTCTTTATCAAGACTGTCCATTTAGTAGACAAGATCTTTCACTAGCTCATTTGAAGAGGGTCATTTAAAGTCAGTAAATGTATGTTTGGAGAGGCTGGATGAGAACATGATCCATTGTCTTTTTTTTTTTTCCGTTGTATGAATTCAGGAAACTGATCCAGATTAAGATATCTAAACAACATAGTAACAGATACAATTGCTATTTACAGCTAGTAAATAGCAATTGTATCTGTTAAATCATTGCAGAGTGTCTGAACTGAAGATTCTTGAATTAATCATGTTTTTTCATGTCTTTTATGAGATTTTTTTAATTTTTTTTTTAATTTTATGTGTTTGCAAAGACCATATGAATACCTACTGTTTATGAAATGCATTTATAGCAACTTCTTTAAAAAGCTTTTTCAAGTTCAAAATTTTCTCTGAAACCATATTTTGCATGAAGACCAACCGTGATTAAGAATTCTCTTTGAAGTTGAACACTTGTAGAGAAACAAATGAAACATTTAATGCACTTTTCTCTGTGCTTTCAGCTAGCCAAAAGTAAAGAATTTGCAGATGGTTTTGAAGAAGGTGGGAGGGAAGGAATCATTTATCTCATTTAGAAATAAAATTGTGCCATAATGGTGAGATTTCAATGATGGATTTTGTTTTGAAATAGAACAGGAATAAATATTATTCAGTGCATGAGAACCCCTTGGTTTCAAGAAATTTAATGTAAGGAAGTTTGAAATCAACAGCCAAGATAAGGAGCTGCTGCCTGGGAATGAAATAGATATTTATTGCAATGCTTGTCCTGGGGGAGATTAAGGTGCTGTAACCACAAGAACAGAAGCATAACACTCAGTGGCACTATGGATAATTTGTTTACACATAGAAAATGGGATAATGACTTCTGTGCTCAGATTCCAGTTCTGAGATGCCTGTTCCTTGGCACTAGCACACTACACAGTCGTGCTAACACAAGCCCCCAGTTTCTCTTTGGCTTTGGTGCACTCAGACACCACAGTGGACCTGAGGAAAGAGGATTCATACCAACCAAACCTTGTTTGGCAGCCTCCAACTGTAGGTGCACTTGAGCCCAGAGTGATACAATGTGCCGGACACACAGGTACCAAGTGACTCCAGAGAATTAGCTGTTTTCATGCTTTATTGATGTTTAGAAACAGATTGGCAGAGTAAGCTGCAAAAGGCTTTGTAGTTATGCAGCCACGAGCTGATGTCTGCAATTTTCCCCATCACCAATCACTATTCTCTACCTCTGTCACCATCACCTTCCAGTCTCCCACCCCAAACCAGTTTGGGATACCAAGCTGCTAACAGCTCAGTTTCCTTATCCCTTTCCTGCACATACCTAAACCAGTAGAGCAGCACAGATCAGCCCAGCCCATGTCTCATTTAGCAGTGCTCTTGGATGGACATCTCTGTGACCTTTATCTGTGCATCTCTATTTCTGAGAGCAGACACCAGTACCACCTAACCAGGGAGGGGCTGGACAGCTGTGCTCAAGGTGCCACCTACCTGAGCTATGCTTTCAGATAGGCTTTATCTTCCAAAGTTAAATATGCCTGTCATCAACACACCTTTTTCTCCTGAAGAAAGAATTCTGTATCAGTTATATGCATAATTTAAAAAGTTATTTAAAGAAAAGAAAAACCTTGGTCCCTTATAACAAGCATTGCAGTCTAGCAGGTGGTCTAAATCTGCCTAGCAATTCTCCTGGTTCTATTTTTGAATTTCCTTTGAAATTGCTTCAGACAAATAAGATCACACTTAGGTATTTTGTGAATTTTTGTTTTGGATGATGAATTATGAGAAGAGGATAAATAGCTTTCAAGTTTCAGACATAGGAAGAAACATTCTGGTTTGTAGCATAGTAGCAAGTAAAATCTACCATTGTATCAGCTAGATTTTATGAGGATTTTTGTGAAAATAGTTGCAACTGCAGCCAGCCTGATACTTCATAATAAAACAAGAAGATTGATTTTAGTGATCTGAAAACAGAGGGGTAATTATATTCTCATTTTCATGTTCATGATGTGCACAATTCTCCTATCAAACTTTAATGGTTGTTGCAAGTGCAAAAACATATGCAAGAACATAGAGAAAGCACCACAAAGCTGTTAGCTTTGAAACTCATTGTCAGATAGCAAATATTATAGCTATAAATCTTAACTTTCATAGTTAGCTAGAGCTGCAGGCTAGACTAGAGAGAAAGACAGGCATGGAACTGTAGCCGTGCATTAAAAGCAACACACTGTACACTGCTGAAATATGTATTGTGATTAAATTAATGTTGAACACTGAATTTTATAGCCTTTTCTGATTTTCTTTTCCCCAGGCAAAAATCAACTCTTTTCTAACTGCAGTATCCTTCACAATTCATTTTCTGTAGTGTCAAAAGAGGTGTATTAAACACTCTGGGAAAAAACACGCTCTGATATGGTGGCAGCAGGGTGCATATAGTTTCATAACAACATTAAAAGCTCATCTTTCCTACTCTCTCTTTCCAGGAGTTGCTGTGGGAAGGGTGACACAGAAGTGAGAGTGCAATCCCTGCGGTCTGTTTTCAAAGAGTTGTGAAAAAAGACCTTGTGGGGGAGTGCAGGGTATACTGAGTAACATCTGTTCCTAAATGGATGCAATAACATCCAACCTGCTTAGCACAAACAGAAACATGTCAAGTTAAATAGGGTATCAGCAGGACTCTAGGTACAGCATGTGGAAGCCATGGAAATAAGCAAGAGGATCACTAACATTTGTGACACCAGTCAGTTGCATAAAGAGGCTGGTGCATTCTCGTTGACATGCCCATTTATGCCACATTTCCCCAGGGAAATGTGGAATACCAACCCCTGGAAAAATTGCTGAAAAGAAGCGTGTGAAATTGTGATTTACAGTATGTGTTTCTAGGAAGGCTAGAGGGCAGGTAAAGTGCTGTCTCTTGGGTTTTCACCCAATCAAAATTTTAAGGATAAAGCTGGACAGTTGAAAACCACAAAAATAAGAGTGCAAAGTTTACAACCAGAGAGCTGGACTGGAATTTGAAGAGGTAGTCAGAGAGAAACCCTTTGGGCACACCATTGCCCACATTAGTGCTCCATGTGAAATCCTCCCTGCAGGAAACCTCTCAAACACATCTTCTACTTCAGCCTTTAATTGCAAATTTTCATTTCCCCAAACCAAGCTGTTCTAGAAGAAAAAAAATATTATTGTGTCTTCCTCGAGACGCTACAGAGACACCTAACATGTTGGATAATTAAATCCTTTTTACAGTAGAAAAGCAGACAGCAAGGACACAAAGAAAAAAATTTACCAGTTCTTTTAAGAAAGGATAACACTGCCTTCTATCAAAAATTAGATGAAGGTTTGGAAGCTAGTTTTATATTTCCCTGCAGGGGGAAATAGTTTTATACTGCTTTTCCACCAAGTACATTAAACATAAGTCTGGCAGCTTCATCTAGTTTTTCAGTCGTTCTTCACTCAGTGCTACACACTGAGCAAAATTTGATTGGCTCTACTCTGGTAGTGCTTTTAGTGGGTTGCCATGAAAAACAGCATGGCATTTTAACCTAACAGCATGAAAGCAAATACAGTCATGCATCTCCAGCAGAAACAATATAAACTAGGAAGTAGATAATATTACCAATGCTATATGCATGGTGCTGCCAGCATCTTGTGCCATTAACCAAGTGCTTGTAAACATTACAGAACAGAGAACAAGAACCCACAGATTTTACATTTTTAAGGGTTGATTTTGTGGAGCCCCTGTGCCTGGCAGCAAATTCTACAATGCCCAAACTATTAGATGCCAACTTGTTTTGATTTGCTCTTTGCTTTACAGCTCGGTACTGCTAAGTGGGTGCAGACTATCAGGTTTATTACTTTGGCTCCTTATTTATCTGCTTTGTTTGTTTGCATGCAAAGGAAATAAACAATTCTCTGTTTGGCTGTCAGTAAATCTTTGGGCTGGAGTGTAAGGTGTGACAGTCCTTAGTGTGAAATAATTAAGAGACAAGGTCTGATCAGAAAGTGGCTGTAGAAGAAGGAAAATCAGTTTGCTGTTAAGAGACTGCCAATGACAGTAAGCTCATTAATGGGGGATGGTTTTCTGTGTATAAGAGGGGTGGAAAGGAGGTAGGGAAAAACAAACTAGCCAAAGCATGTTTTTCAAAGATTTTTGTAAAACAAACTACATGCTTTATTGTGAGGAGGGAAACTGCAAGAAGTATCTTAAAGCATTGAGGTTAAAGTGTCTGATCTCATTTTAAATAGTATCTTATACTTTTAAATTTCTTAAGAACATTTTTGACATGAAAGTCATCTTGAAACTATTTTTGTCCTGAAATATACAGGAATTCTTTTGGCTAAATGCAGAGAGTAGCTTTCTTTGAGTTTGAGGATAAAAATAGGAGAGAGGGGAAAAAAATAAAAAACATATGGAAGTGGCATATCTTTGAATAAATCCAGAAGGGTCATGGTAAAAATTGACTTATATTTGCAAAGTTCTTTTAAGAGGTAACACACTATCTCACTAATATAAATTTCCATCTGCCTGGAAGGACTGGATTTTAGTCTGGGTTGATGGTTGATTAGACAGGAGCTCAGGTGGTGCTCTGCTCAATTCCTTCAGTAGCAGGGGTGAATGCTGGAAGGAACAGGAAAACGCATGTAATAAATAAGTGGCTTAAGGACTGGTGCTATCAGCACAATATTGCTTTTTTTGTTTGTGGGACAATTTTTATGGCAGCACAACTGCTAGAGTCAGATGGGCTTCATCTATCTAGCAAGGGCAAAAGGATTCTAGCCCTGAGTTGGCAGGGGTGATTACAGGGCTTTAAACAAGGTTTGAAGAAGGAAAGGAATAAAACCAGGCTTTCCAGAGAGGAGCCTGAGGGTGGTAAGCCAGAGTTAGGGCTGAAATCAGCAGCCCTGCTGAAGTGCATGTACACAACAAAATGAGAGGAGCTGGAAGGCACTGTACAGAAGGAAAGCTGTGACATTTTTATCAATGTGGAAGGGGGGTGGGATGACGTGCATGACGGGAGTGCTGCAATGGACAAGCAGCACTCCAGTCAACAACAAGCTCACCGGAAGAGACAGGTGAGGGAGAAGAGGTGGAGGGACACATTCCTCTGTGTGTCAGGGAGTCTCTTGACACTACAGAACTTGAAGTCAATGATGATAAGGGTGAATGCTTATGGATAAGCACCAGGGGAAGACCATGAAGGCAAGCATCCTGGTGGAAGTCTGTCATAGAGCACCCAACTAGAATGAAGAGGTGGATGAATTATTCTATAAGAAGCTGGAGGACGTTTCAAGATTATCAGTCCTTGGTCTTGTGGGAGACTTTAACCTGCCAGCTATCTGCTTGGAGCTCAACACTTTGGAGAAGAGGCAGTCTAAGAAGTTGCTTTCTGTGTGGAGGACAGCTTCTTGTCAGAGCTAGTGAGTGAGATGACCAGGGCTGGGGCTCTGCTAGACTTGTTTTTTACAAATAGAGAAGGACTGATGGGAGATGTGGCAGTTGGAAGCTGTCTGGAGCACAGTGACCATGAATTAATAGAGTTCTCAATATTTGATGAAATGAGGAGGAGCATCAACAAAATTTCATAGTGGGCCTCTGGAGGGAAGACTTTGGTCTCTTCTGGATGCTGACTTGGAGAGTACCTGTGGAAGCAGCCCTTAGAAACAAAGGGATCTGGAAAGCATGGACAAACTTCAAGAAAGAATTCTTGAAGGTACAGGAGCAGACTGTCCCTATATGCCAAAAAATGAGCCAGTGGAGAAAACGACTGGCAGGGGGCTTTTGAGGGAACTCAGGGGAAAAAAGGGTGTATGAGTTTTGGAAAGAGGGAAAGGCAGCCCAGGAAATGTTCAAGGATGTTGTTAGGTCATGCAGAAGGAAAATTAAGAGGCAAAAGCTCAATTAGAACCTGATCTGGCCATTTCTGTGAAGAATAACAAAAATATTTTTATAAATGCATTAATAGCAAAAGAAGGGGCAAGGAAAACCTCTAACCTCCATTTTTAATTGGACCTGGTGGGGAATATTGTTAACAAAGATTAGGAAAAGGCAAAGGTACTCAGCATCTTATTCGCCTCTGTTTTCAGCAATAAGACTTGTTGTCCTAAGGACAGCTGTCCTCCTGGGCTGGTATATGGGGACAGTGAGCAGAATAGCCCTCCTGTAATCCAGATGGAAGCAGCTAAAGATTTGCTGAGCCACTTAGATGCCCACATTTCTATGGGACCGGATGGGATCTATCCTAGGGTGATGAGGGAGCTGGCAGATGATCAGTCCTGGCTAACTCCAGAGGCTCCAGATGACTGGAAGCTGGACAATGTAATGCTCATCCATAGGAAGAGCAGAAGGAGGATTCAGGAAACTCCAGGCCTGTCAGCCTGACCTCGGTGCCCAATAAGATTTTGGCCACAATGACCCCCTGCAGCTCTATAGGTTGGGGACAGAGTGTCTGAAAAGATAGAAAGGGACCTGTGGGTACTGATTGACAGCAGATGAACATAAGCACACATCAGTGTGCCCAGGTGCCCAAGAAGGCCAGTGGCATCCTGGCCTGTGTCAGGAATACTGTGGCCAGCAGGACCAGGAAAGTGATTCTTCTTCAGAAGTTGGCACTGGTAAGGCCACACCTTGAGTGCTGTGACCAGTTCTGAGACCCTCAATTTAGGAAGGATGCTTGGAGTATGTCCAGAGAAGGGCAATGGAGCTGCTGAAGGGTCTGAACACAAGTCCTGTGAGGAGCAGCTGAGGGAGCTGGGTTGTTCAGCTTGGAGAAAAGGAGGCTCAGGAGAGGACTTATCATTCTCTACAAGCCCCTGAAAGGAGGTTGTAGCCAGGTGAGGGTCAGGTTCTTCTCCCATACAGCCAGATACACGACAAGAAGCCACAGTTTTAGAATGTACCAGGGAAAGTTTAGGCTGGACATTAGGAAGAATTTCTTCACAGAAAGGGGGAATAGGACATTGAAATGGTCTGCCTAGGGAGGTGGTGGAGTTCCTGGAAATGTTTAAGAAAAGACTAGATGTACAGTTAGTGCCACGGTCTAGGTGACTTGGTGGTGTTAGGTCATAAGCTGGACTTGCTGATCTCAAAAGTCTTTTCCAATCTAATTCATTCTGTGATTCTGTAAACACAATTACTCTTCCACAGCTCATGATGTACACAGCAACCTTAAACCTCATTCTGAAGAGAGAATAGAAAGTGGTTCACAGTCAGTGCCAAGCCTTCTCAAACATAGAGGATTAAAGCCTGAAGTCTGTTGGCAAGGTTTACTCAAAACAAGTGGAGTAGGCTCCATCTTGCATTATTTTCAACTTCCACAGCATAGATAGCTAGAACTGAATGAGCCAGGTTCACTTGCAGAGAGAGAATTAAAATTCATCTCACCTGCAATAAGACCATGAAATTATTAGGTAAACTGTTAAAAAAAAAATAAATTTCTCCCCAGTTCCTTACAGAAATAATGGTCAGGTGTAGACATTTGCATTAGACATATGCATTCTGTTTAATGAATCCTCTGTGAAACTGCTGAATTTTCTCAAAGCACTGTCAGTCTCGTCTGTGCCCTAGCCAGTGTCACAAGTAGCCACAGTCCTTCACTCCTGTGCTGAGGGGCTACTGAACCTTCCTGGACAGCAGAGGTGAAGGCACATAACTGGATTTGGCTGAACACACTGGTATAAAGCTTATCCAGCTGACCCTGGTAGACCAAGAATAGAGCAAGATTTTTAGCACAGAGTAGTACCTCTTTAAATATTTTTTAAATTTGCTACTGACTGTTGCCAGAACTCATGTTTAAGGAGACTCCAAGCTCCAACTGGTTTAGAGGTGATTAGGCCTTGTCTTTTGCATATTTTCAATAAGCTTTGTCATTCTGATCCCAGCATGAGTCTCATATTAAGTTTGCTTAAGGAGTAAAAAAAAATTAACACCTCCAATGTTTGCACTAACCCCCCTCCATCTTCAAGTGATGTGACAGCAGTACATTTCTCAAGTTTAGTCACTGGCCTGGCAACAGCACTGTGATATGGATGACAAATTTTCTTATCTGAATAACAAGAATACCTTTTCACCAAGAAATCCTTTGGGTTCAATAGAAAGATAAATTAATTTTGTTGATGCTCTTTATAACTGTATATGATTTGAAAGCGGAAGCTGGTCTCTTCGCCTCCAGAGAGTTTTTGCTATTATGCTTGTTAGCTTTCTTTCCAGCTCATATTTTTTTTCCCCATTCTGTGTAGAACTATATTAAAGAATGCTGTAAAAAATCCTCACAGGTTAGGAAAAATAAAAGAATTATTTGGAAGGTACACAGATGACAAGAATTCTTTAAACTTTCCTGAAGAATGGAGAGTTGGGACAAGCTCATCACAAAACTCTTGACTGCATGGTCATCTGTAGTAGCTGATGGGAAGAGAGCAAAGGAAACTGCTGCTGTAGAAAAGAACAGGCTGAACACAGCAGCAGCACAAAAAATTTCCTTGCTGATAATGATGTAGATGATGTGTTACAGTAAAGAAGAATGAAGGACATAGGAGAACAAAAGGCTGACTAACAAATAGTGTACAGTCTCTTCATCAGGGACCAGTAAGGTGAAAGCAGAGATCTTTGACTGGAGCTTTCAAGAACATTTTAGAAAAAGCTTTTCAAGGAATTATTATTGTCAGAAAGGCAAATGACAGCTTCATTTGTTGTCCTAAATGCTAAGATGCTTCTAAACGCAAAATGTCTTTTTTTGCTACTGGGAAGTGAAACATTTGATTTGTGAGATACATGTCTTCATTTTACAAATTACTTTGTGAAACTAATTAATTTTAAAAATAATAGGAATTCCACATAAATTAATACTGTAGAGAATTTATTTTAATTTACTAGTTAAGGTTTGATTTTTATGATAATAAAAACTATATTAAATGCAACTATGGTAAATTATGGTGGTGATGATGATGACGATGATGATTATATTAAATATTCCTGTACTGTAACAGTTACTGAGAAGCTCTAGCTGAAACTAGGGCACCTATTTTGACAGATGTGATCATTGATCAGGTTTCATAGTTGCATTAACTGTTCCTATCCCTTATTCTTCTTATAAGTAGATATTTTGTACAATTTTCTAAACTAAATCTCCCTTGCTGCAAATCAAACACGTTACATAATTGAAATACAATAATTATCCACCTCTTTTCACAGTAATACAATATAACTTGAAAATGGAGTAAACTTGTTTTATATTTCAGAATTAAGAAGTTTGAATGAGAACTCATTGAAAATTAAAGTCAGAGCACAACATGTAAGAGCTTTTTCTTTTCTTTTTAAATTATTTTTAAAGTGAAAGTGACTATATTTGTAGGACTGTCACACAAAGAGAAACTGGAAAGCATGGTGTTATGTGAAAAAGAGGCATGTTATTTTTTCAGTAAAAGACAAGTTTTACTAGTTGATGCCAGAAGCTCATCTTCTGAATCATATTACCAATTCAGCTGCAAAATGCTTGATTGTAAACATTTCAGTAACAAATCACAGAATTATCACAATAAAATTGGGCTTGACGCAGCCCACCCAAGACAATTCACAATTCAATGTGGAAGGAAAAGAATCCTTCAATACTACATAAAAATAATAAAAAAAACCAGGAATAGGATTGACTTGTAACAAACACAATAGTGTGGTAAAATACAGGAGAGCAGGAACATTGAGCAGTTTTTTAATCCATGTTGATGAACCAGGTATGGTTAGAACACCGATGAGTAATATGTCAATCCATTTTATGAGCATTGCATGGACAGATCTGACCATTGATTAGGTTTCATAGCCTCAGTAGATATTTCTCTGGCTTACTGTCCTTATAAACAGGTACTGGGTACAATCTTCTAAACTGTATTGTGCTTGTTGAAAATCAGATTACTGAGATGAATTAAAGGTCCAACCATTTTTACAATAATTAATTAAGTATCTGGAGATACCTAACACATTTCCTTACATTCTTCTCTAAGCAAATCCAATTCACTTTTAAATATTTTTTACTGGGTTATGTTTTCACAGCCTTGTTTTTCTGTTCTTTCAATTTAGTCCAAATTGTTGGCATTTTTCTTAGAGTGGTATCTAAAGTGGAGACTTGTTTTCCAGCTTAGGCCTACCTTGCATGGAGCAATGCAAAATAATTGCCTTCCATAAGATAAAAAGGACACATAATTATGGGGTTTTATACTTAGCAAAATGGCCATTGACCTTTTTTGAGTCATCTATGGTTTGCCTGCTGCCTGTTAGAATATTCTCTGCCTTCCCTGTTTTTCTGTCTTATTTATAAAAGCTTTCCTAAGTTTGTATCCCTTACTTTTATTTCTTTCAGTCCTTTGTTGTTCTGTGTTCTATCTCTGTTTGGGTAAAAATTTTCTATGGGATTTGGTTTTAGAGACAGGGATAGGTTACATACCAATCTTATACTCTGTAATACTAATGACACTTAATTTTCCCTCTTTTCTCAGTATTGAAATAGTTTGTTCACTTGACTTAATAGTGATGTTTGTCAAAAGAAAGCTTTGTGAAAAACTAAAGCTGTTTCTGAACTTTTTCTTTCCTTGCCTGGGGTCTATTCTGGCAATTGTCTATGCTGAAATTTACATTTGTTTGAACATTTTTACTGTTCCACTGCTCACAGTTGTTCCCCACCTTAAAATCACAAACTATTCTTTTGTGAAGAGTTTTATCCCTTGTGGTTTTCTACACTGTGAGTTAATGTCTTCTTATTCAAAATGTACTGTAACAGAGCTGCTCTTAATCTTTGCTTCCAACTTTTTCAAACCTATTTTTTTCAAATACATACTCCTATGTATTTCTTTCGAAAACAAAGTTTTCCGTTACTATTTTTTGCTTCACCTGGCAATTCACAAAAAGTTATTTTCAGACACAATTTTCATTATTTTTTATTAAATTTCTATACCAAGCTTGGTTTATTTTATTTTATTTTATTTTCAACCACATGCTTTCAGCAGATATTTCTCTCAATTTTTTAGAAACATCAGAAAACCTGAGACTTAAAAGGTTGCTCAAATGCTGAAACAAGAAAAAGGCATATGATGAAGTTATCTGTGTAACCCTCTTCATTCTTCTTTTAGGTAAAAATTTATTCCAGGCATTCTCAAACGATCCTGGACCTTGTCCCCAGAAGATCCAGAAGCTACCAAAGCAGAAACCAGAGATGGCTAAGCAAACTTTCTCTTGGCTACATTTGTCAGTGAAGGGTATGTACCATGTGTATAAAAAACTCCAAAGCAAGAAGTGTTCTTTCGTATTGAAAAGGGTGTAGAGCAGATCACTAATCAAAACAATCCAAGCATTCAAAGGTTGCCTCTTTTCAGTAATCATTGTCTGGTGCAGTTCAGGGAAAAGGGTCTTTGGAGACAGCAAGAGAGAAGTCAGAAACTTCAGCTCCTGATGATCTCTCTGCAGAGTATCTCAGGAAAAGTAATAGCATAATTCCCAAATCAGCTCTTTGTGAATGGTGAAGGACTTAAGTTGCTTTGGGGTTTTCTTCCTTGTTGTTTGTTTGGGACTGGTGGGTTTGGATTTTTTTTCTTTTTTTTGGTGAAGGAACACATCCCCATTCTCACTGTAGTACAACATCACCACCAGTGAAGTTTGATGTTTGTGGCATTCATGACACCTACTTCCTTGCTTTAATATTATTAATTCTAAAATAGACACTCTTTTCTCTTCGTAGGAACAGCCACATTTTGTCAGCCCGAGGATTCATCTGGTACCAATATCTTTGCTCCAACAGTGGCAAGCAGCATATGCTTGAATATAATGTAAAAACAAACAGAGTCTACTAAATATACTTCCTTTAAATGCCTTACTGACTTTGGGCAAACAACAGTTTAGGGATTCCTGTGGACTATTCCTAGTTTCATTCGACAGTATGTCTGTCTATCTATCTATCTATCTATCTATCTATCTATCTATCTATCTATCTATCTATCTATCTATCTATCTATCTATCTATCTACCTACCTTCCTACCTATCTATATATATATATAGATATATCTTTCCTGCCAGTCTGTGAATTCCAGTGCAATCACGGGAAATAGTGTGAAAATGGGAGGATCATTCACTGAGGTGTTTCACTGCACATATTGTGACATCACTTAGGAATTAAGTGCAACCTTGTTAGCGGCTCTTTTCTTGGTTCCTGTATAATACAACAATACAAACATATAGGCAAGAAAACCTCAGCTACTTCATAACAAAAAAATAGTAATTGATGGGAGAGGTGAATAAATCAGAAGAGGATTAAAGATAAAAAATGTATTTTTTTCATTGTAGATATATATATATATATATATATATATATATATAATAGCTATAGAATTGGCGTATTCTTTTAGAGTTTCAGCCAAAAAAACTTGAGAATCTTCATTCAGGCAAAGATTCCTTGAGGTTCTGAGCACAGCCTGTGAAGTAAATTTTTTAAAAATCAGGAAGTGCCCTAATACTACAGAGATGTGAGAATGCAATCACTTTGCTTCTGGTGCCCTTTCTCCTGCCAGATGGATTTAACTTTGCTGGTTTAGATTGCAAGCTACAAGGTCCTCTGGAAAAACTTATAAAAAAGCCCCTAAGCAAAGGATAAAAAAATAACAACTGCAACTGGAATGAATGGAAACTGAGAATTAAATAGCTATGCCAGATTCTTCAAGAGCCTGTGTATTTTTTAGCTGGTGCTGAGCATTCTTGACTCCTATTACAGACATGCAGTTCCTAATGAGCTTACACCCTATTTTAAATACTTTGCTATGGAAGTGTTCACCACTAGATAATCTCATTCTTGTAATGACTGCCAATACAGACATTATGTTAATGAGAGAGCTAGAGATGAAAGGAGATAAAGGGAAAAATGGATAGCTAAAACCCAAAGCAGTTTTAATGCTTCTAGTTTTAGTTTAATTATGTTCTTCTAAAGAATTATGACTGAATTAGGAAGAAAGGAGAGTAAATATTGCAAATTAAAGAAGAAAATTCTTTAGTACTCCTGTGTATTCTCATTTACATTTTCATACTGAACTTAAGTAGGGCTCCATCCTGAAGTATCTCCCTGAGAGACATATTTTGACTTCAGAGTGCTTTGGTAAACTAGATGCCTCTATGATGGTTAATAAGAAAGATAAAATGCAAAAGCTAAGAGAAACCTTAGGAGTTAAACTCTTAAGAGTGGCACAAGAAACAGAAAATAATAGAGTGAAATATAGTTCAAATTATTTGCTTGAAAGATTAAATGATGAAACAGATTAAAATAGCAAAATATGATTCAACATAGACAAAAGTGAAAAGGTTAGGTTGGTTCTAAGATGTAGACCTGACCTGTTTTAATGGTTAAATACTTTAAAAAAGACTTTCATGAATCCTTTGGACACTATTAGATCACAAAATCCATTCAACCTTGAAACTAGGTTGGGAGAACCACTGGTGTTTTATATTTTATGACATAAAGAAAAGCTTACAGTGACTTTAGAGTAATCTCACAATAATTTGAGTTTCTTTGCTATCAGGAATGCTCTTATCCAACATAATTAGGTTTATTAGATGCTGCTACACTTGCTGCAATAGCCGGCATCACCTTAAGAAGAGTGAGGCATAGGGAGTTTGATGCACCCTTTGAACTCTTTCTGACAATTGGTTCTAGATGTCAAGTCTGACTTGAGAAGGTCTCCTCCTTTAAGAAAGATTTTGCCCTGAAGAGAGTTCACTCCAGAACCTGATTCTTGTTCATTATTTTCCCTTTCAGCAACTTTTCAAGACTCAAAACTATATGTTGACTTCTATTTTTATTTTTTTTTTAATGACAGCTTTCCAGGTGGTGATGCCTAGTCCTGAGTCATATTCCCATGATGTTTTTCATTCCATGACTTCAACCATTTCCAACATCCTAGCCTGTCACATTCAGAAAAGTTGGAAAGCTTTAGAATGTCTCTCAAGAGTAATTCATTGTAATGATGACTGCACAGACCTATAAAAGTAAAATGCTGGTAATAAATAAAACTTGCAAACAACATGAAAATTGATAAGATAAACATAGAGAAGTAGGAAAACCTTAAACAATGCAACATTAAATTATACTAGTTGAGTTTAAATGGAAAGTAAGAGGCAATTGCCATATTACAGAGCTCTCCAGTGAATCAGTTTTGATTTCTCTCTCATGTTACTATCCTGAATGAGGTAAAGGTAGCACCAGAACAGTGGTAAATGTGGGGGAAAAGAAAAAAAAAACAGGAAAATAGAAAAGTTTTATCTTGATAAAACTTGTCAAAACACCAGTAAACTGTATATCAAAGATATCCAAACAAGGTAAAACAGAAACATCTGAAACAAATAGTTAGAAGATGCAGTCTTTGTTATCATTGTGCATTACATCAAAATCTGTTTTTTTCATAAACAGGTTTAAGTTAATGATGTACAGAATATATGTCAATAGTATTACATAAGTTTTACAGGGGAAAATCCATAATTCTTGTGAGTCTCACCAGTATGAGAATTAGGGTAGGTAATAAGAGAAAAGGGATGGTTTTCTGGTGTATAAAAGCTTGTTAACAAGGAAATAATCTGATTTTCTCACCTCTATGAGATAACACAGGAAATAAACCCCTTAAATTGCAGCAAGAAACTGTTTAAGACTAGGAGGAAATAAGAAAAAGAAAAACGAATCCAAAAACAATGCATAACATTTTTAGCAATAAATACATTGAACTGCTCTTCTCGGGGGCAATGCAGACTCTCTACTGTTGGAGGTCTTCAAAAACTGGTTAGATAAACATCATCTAAATGTTATGTAGTTGTTGAGCATAACTGTAGCAAAATTTCAATTCAAAGTTAATGCTGCAGACCTTTAGGTCCTTAGATTATTTTTAGACATAATTTTAACTAGTGATCTCAGTTAGAAAAAATACACCAGAATATATATTTTTAATTGAATTATATGTTTCAGGTAATAGAATACAGTTTCTGTAGTAGGAAATGTAAATCTAATCCTGAAATAAGGAAAAAATCTCACATGACAAAAGCTGTTGAAACCCAGGAACAACTTATACTTACATGTTTTTATTCGGTCCAGTAGACAAAAATCTGAACTAAATATGACCTGAGCAGGATCTGGAAAAATTTAATCCAAATTTGAATTCCCACATTTACTGTGAAAATGATGGGGGGGCAAAAAGATGTGAATTAGGATGTGTAAGAGGGGAAATAAATCAGATTTAATGACAGATTATTTCTGTGTAAGCAAGAGAAATTCTAACAATGCTGGCAAACTAAAGCAGTGAACAGACATGAAATAAGATTGCTCTGATTTGGGCACCAAGCAGAGAGAAATAAAAGCCTATATTTTCATGCCAAAAAATTTAATTTAATCCAAGTCACAGAACAGTTTTTAACCTTTTTTGCAGAAACAAATTCTTCAGCATGGAAATGCCAGTGAAGACTGAACAAATGTGTCTCCTGATGTTACACAGTCTTCAGCCCCCTCTTAGTCCACCCCCACAATCCTTCATTTGGGAGAAATTCGAGGCAACCCCTCCTACTGTCCTTTCTCTTCCAATCATCAAGAAACAGATTCCCAGAGAGATATTAAGCAGTCTCAAGATACTGAGTTAATTTAGTTTGTTTATTGTTGTGGGTTGTTTTTTTTTTCTGCGCTGAGAATCCGCTTGTTTTCAGTAAAGAAATTCCCTTCCCTCACCACCTCCAGTTTTCTTTAAGTGAGGCCATTTGTTTTCAGTAATGCTGAATTTTCTTCCCTCCTGTAAACATGTTCAGTTTTTGCAGCTTGAGTACAAATGGCAAATGCTCCCCAGAATCACTCACCTCTACTTTTTCTCTCCTTCCCCCATAGCCTCAGCTCAGCTCCTTCAATAAGCCCAGCAGCAGCATGCATATGTTACACATTAAAAACAGCCAGAGAAGGTAATATTCATCTGTATGCTTCCTGCACTGACAGGAATTGCAGATTCAGAAAAATGGTGTTTACTTTCCTCAGCTTGAAATTTTCCGAATTTCTCAACAAATGACCACACTTTGAAAAGTTGCATGGTTGAACTTATTAATATTTTTTTTCTCATGCTTTCCAACAATTATTGCTAGTGTGAAACTAGGAAATGCATCTAACTTCTCCTCCAAAAGGAAATATTTTCTGTGTCTATATGTTCATACTTTATGTTTCCTATTTAACCAAAATTGATGTAGTTAACCAATTCTGAACAAGAAACACCCTTCTTCTAACAACAGATAATGAACAGTGCAATAATTGTCTAATCAAGGTGCCAGAAACCATGATCTCCTGACAGAAATATGTAACCTTTCTTTTGTGTTTGAGTGCTATATTCCTGTGGTGCTCAATAACCTTTGTCTTACAAAAAGACTGCATCTGTGCTCTTTATGCAAAAGCTTTTCTTTGTATTTTTAAAATTGGCAGCAGTGGGAGTTTTGCTTTTGCAGGATCTGGTTTAAGGAATACAATAACTAGGCTCTCAGAATGGAGCAATATAGGAGAAACAAATATGAATAAATACAGAAATTCAAAAGTCATCTGCATTGTCCATATTCTTCTTCTATAGAAGTGCAATGATAGTTTTATTGCTTTTTTAGTTCCAAAGTGGAACTAATGTAATTCATTTTGCAGTGCTGCTTCTGACTATTTGATGTCTGAAAACATCCGTCCACAGCTGAGGGAATATTGAGCAGAAAAAAAACAATGAAGAAGAGATGTTGGATGTCTTCTCTATAGCACAGCCTATATCTGAACAGCTCTTTGTGCTCAGACTATTCAATATTGCCTTTCTTAAACAACAATGGGAAATGGTTTCTTCTTTGCATAACTTTCCTATTTGGTTTTGAATGAGTCAGGAGACAGCCAGTTGTGCAAACATCAGTATCACTGAGAGCATCACTTGTCTCCAAAATCAGCTCAGTAATCTGCTTTCTCACTGTCTGCTGTGAGTGGTGCAACAAGCCTTTAGCAAATAATAGTAGGAGCAGAAGTCCAGAGGTCAATTTCTTCTGAAAAATCTATCTATATTTGATTGCAAATTATATATTTGTCTATAAAAATAAAAAAAAAATTGCTGTAAATTCACTAGATCCAAGTAAGTGGATGAGTTGTGTTAAATTTAAACTTTTTCTTTTCCTGAAATTTGCTGGTTTTACTTCCAGTATGTTACCTCTTCTTTTTCTCAAGATGTTGAGCCAGGTGAGGTCCTGATTATCTGATTTGGTTTTGTCTTCACAAAATAGCTTATGTTCATCTTTGAAAAGATGATCCATCTTCTTGAAAGCCTTCTGGCTGCATGATCACTATACTACAGTTTTCCATATGATTTTGCAGGATGTAACTCTGGTATTCCCCACCTCCACACCCTAAATCTCGTCATTCAACTTATTTCTATTTTACCCAGTCTATCATCTGCTGAACTGAACATCCCAGGCTGGGAATGGCAAGTGGGGTGATGTACTCACTTATGCTAGGGAAAGCCTACTTTAAACATGCTAAAACTTGAAAACTATGTCAGCATTTATCACATGCACTTTTAAAATCCTTCGGAAAGTTAAATTCTAGCAGGAATATTCTTCACCAAGTAGGTTATATTAGAAGTTCAGGACAGAACAGATGATTTGGGGGCGGGGACACCACAGTCCAGACACTGGTTCCCACCATGTCTTTAAAAATAGTTCTTCCTAAGACTTTGCAACTATTCTGTTTCCCTCTTACTGTAACCTAAACTGTTCTGTTATGAAAGAAATTGAACTTAAAAGAGAGGGAGTTTATTGTTTCAGCAAGCTGTCTCCTCTATTCTCTCAAGTAAATCCTTCAGGTGTTTGAATCTCCTAATGACGTCCCTGGCTTATATTTCCTACCAAGGAAATAGCTCCTTGTGAAAACACCAGGTAAATTAATTTTCAGGCCACACAAACTTTTAAGGTGTGTTAAAGATGCTAGGATGCTGACTGTGAAGAAACTGATTTATTTCACTAAGTACTGTCAATGTTTAGTTACTATGTGCTATGATTTGTATGCTGATTGAAGAGTCAAGGTTGAGCATGAAGTTGTGTCATGATGCCAAAAGTTTATATGAACAAAAAAATCCATGGGAGAGCAAAACTGGAAATTTCTACTGTGCTTTTCAAGTACTTCATGACCTTAAGTTCAGTAATCTTTTCAAATTCTTTAGAAGGGGAAATCTCACTGTTATCATTATGTGAGTTATTAAAATTTCATTTCCCAATTAACCTTCTTGAAAAACACAATTCAGTTCTGAACTGTATCAAATGAATGCAAGACATGCAACATATTTTAGCATTAATTTTTCTTTGTGTCTGCATCAGATGTATTTTTAGTTAATCAGTTAAACCATTCACTATAAATGACAAATGGATCCCCCTTTACTGATGTTTATGTGCATGTGTTCACATGTGTTTGTGTTCCACCACTAACATAATATTCCATGTGGTGAAAAAGTCATATAATGATACCTTTAGAGATGTTCAAGAAACTCCAGAGTAGCAGTCCATTGGGAAGTACAGACAAGCAGCCTCTGAGAAGTATATGATGTTGAGGACTAAAAGGAAGGTTTTTCAGGAAGAAATGGGAAAGATTTCTGAGACCATTTACTAGATCTCTTTGTGGTGGCTTATTTAGCTCTCCTTTCTTGAAGGTACTAGGAGCCTGGAGCATTTGAGTGAGGCTGTTGTTCTCCAAGTCTGATCATAAGTATCCTGAGCTGTAAATAACCAGCTCCTGCAGTTCCTATGTTCTAGGCAAAACAGCAGCTTACTTCCCTTAGCACTTCAATTTCTGTATGCTGTTGGGTTATACTGCACCTCCCAGAAAATGTGGCTATGATTATTTTCTTTTTAAGATTATTGTGCCTCCACCAACCCTTTGCACATATTTTTTCACTCACTACTAGAGCACTGGCAGATCCTAAAGACATAAAGAATTCAATCTTTATTCTGCAATAGAGTGGGGACATTTATCTGCAAGTTTCAGATAAATCTCTAGGTATCTGCTAAGTGCCTGTCTGTATGTAGGCTCAGTAAAGTGGTGTGTCTTTGCATCTCTCACTCTGAAGCTGGGCCTTGGGGCATTCCTTCATGCTTGGTTTCTGGCACCAGGAAGAGAGAGGTAACAGGTATCCTAGCAGTAATTTTATAGGAGAAAGAAAAATAATGTCTGCAGCTAGGCCTAGTTTGTATTAATCAGATGCTTGATAGAAAAACAGATACAACACAGGAAAGGTGCTCAGATCTCCTTGAAAGGTTTACCCATGAATGTCTCGTGTCAAGAAGAGTAGAAGAGTTAACAGTCACCATCAGGGAAGGAAAACAAGCCTTACTTAGTTCTTTGCACAAACAGTTTGCAAGCATCTGCCATCACTATTGTCTCCAGATGTTGATCAGACATAGACAGGTCTGTTGCAGCCCTTAATGTGTTGTCCAGAACTCAAATATGAGTGGGAATATAGACACTGTCTGCAGCATTTGATTTTGGATTGGCACCTCCCCTCTCTCCCTGAAGCAACTTTAAATGTCCTCCTGAGGCACTTAACTGTCTCTGTGTATTGTGTGAGATTGCAGATATCTAAATTTGGCCTTTGAGAACAGGATCTTAAAAGGTAGTTTTCACAGCAACTGTTTTTTTTACATAGCTCAGGTTCTCTGTCACTTGCTCTCTCATCAACCCTGTTTGGAGGAGCAGGAAGAGACAGTACAATATGTTTGCATATAAAAATGAAGCATACAACTCAATGATTTGACACTGTCTTATTGCAAATAAAGAATTCATATTTTCTTAGTGGTTGAAGTTCTTGAACTCCACTTCTTTTGCAGTATCTATCAAAAGATTGCTTCCTTGCTGAACACAGGGCAGAGGGAGCTGTACTTGTAGATTTACTTTACAAATTGGCTATTTATTTCCTGTCTTTATTATCTGATTTCATGCTATGCAAAGACTCCTTCTCTTGCTGAGACAGTTTTTAATAAAAGTTGGTAACTGATGCCTAGAATTACGTTAATACTGATAAAGCAGCAGCATTTCCTGCTCCTTCAAGATCCTAAAAAAAAGCAGGGGAACAGTGGAGTCTGCCATCATTTTTCATTGTATTGCTTCCTGTAGTAGCTACTTTCAAATAACTAAATGTTGCACAGATTCTCCAAAACCAAGGAAAACATTCTCTCTGATTAAATACCCTTGTGAAAGTCAGCTGGTGTAATCGAGCAGCAACTCAGGATAATACTTCCTATGAATAGGGTCCAGAGTGATGGACTCCTTGGAAGTATGCACAATGGAAAAAAAAAAAAAAATCTTTGGCAACTGTGAAAGCACATTTCTGGAATTTGGCATAATCTAGTTAGGCTATAGTTATCTCTTTCTTGAATAAAAGCTGGTGCTATTCATTCGATGTTCAGACAAGTCAGAAACCCTGCTGAGAACTTTAATAAGATACCTAACAAGGGAAATTCTCCACATTAGGCAGCCTGGCTAGCTGACAGTCACTGCTGTGCTATTTAAAGATGCTTTAATATGCCTCAAGTTAATATAATAGACCTCTAGGTTCTAGTTTTTTGTATCTCTTTATGTAGATATTATATGCATATACATATGTGCACATAAACACACATTCATGTCTGTACCCCACAAGATGAAGTAGCACAGCTGGATGAAGTTTTATCACCAGGTGAAATTTTTGACCATAGTAATAATCTCCCATTTCAACCTATAAAAATTAAGATTGTGTTTCAGGCACAGAAATACAGCATTTAAATGCTGCTGTTGTATGCTAACGATTTAATTGAAAATATGACTCAAAGTGAATTTCTTTAGGCCCAAACTCAATCAACTTGAAAATTAACAAAGAAAAAGGGAATGAGTTTAGAATGTTTTTTAAATTTGACTTTCTTATACTGTTTCACACTTTTTAAATATAAATTATTGCTTTTAAAATTAGCAGTAGCTTTGAAAAAATAGAGACTCTTGCAGTTTAAAAATGAAATGAGTTTTTTTCAGGTTATTTTCAATTAAACTTGGATGAATCTAAAATTAGGGACAAGCAGCTTCTATTGAATGACTAAAAATTATTAACTTTTTTTTTTTTTTAATTAACTGAAGCATTTCCAAAAATTGAGAAGGAAAGGTTGTTTTTGTTTTGTAAACATACATTTGTTACAGTTATATGGGGAGGGTTGGAGTAATTACTTCCATTCATCTTGGGATAGAAATATGAGAGAGGCCAGAAGGATTATGATATATGAAGTATTTCTGCTTTAGGGGACTTTGATAGGAAGGACTGTTCAATGTAAAAAGTAAAGGAGAACAAATAGAGATAGTTTTTCTCAATATCCAGCTTAAACATGCATGAAATTTTGGAATACATTGTTTAATGAGGAGGAGGTGCTGAAGCAGCTTGGTGACAAGTGCTCAAATAGAAATCTCACCTGATTTTTCTATACTACTCACTTTCTCAGAAGAGATTAATCTGATCTTTGTCTGGCTGGGTGATTCATATTTCTTTCTACCCATCAAGACTTGATCCTCAGACCTTTGTTGCAGGCTCCATACTTGCCAAGTCCTCCCAGAGAATTTGTTTGTGTTAGTTTGCTAGCAAACCTTTGCATAAAGTTGCTTACCAGATATTTAAAGTAAACATGGGCACAATTGCTTTGGCTGCCATACAGTACTTCTGGACTTACCTTCCTATAATGCCCTTGCTTACTTGAAGCAGCCCTGACAATTTTCCTCTTGTAAGAGGACTGTTGTTTAAAAAACTAATTTCTTTATTGCTTTAAGTTGGGTTATTGTAATTTTACCTATTAAACCAGCTCCTGTTATTTAAAACAAAATGCTGCTGGACATGATTACGTTTTTTCTATCTTTAATATAAATAAGAGAAGCAGTTATAAATAGTTGATGAGAATCTGTGCATGCACAGTGATTTTTAATTGCTGAGAAGTTTCTACTACATTCAGCTTGCAGCTGGCTGTATTGTTATTGTGTTGGTCACATTATAGTTGGCTAACTTATTTTTTGCCTTCCCAGCTATATTTTCAGCTTTGGATTATGCTTTAATAAGCCCAGATGGATTTCAGCCTAAGTAATACATTTAAATATAAAATACAGATTAAACTCATTAAAAATATTGCTTCAGCCCCAATGTTGGTAGTTACATTTATTGAGTGATGTTCCTGTAAATAGGTAAAATGATCTATATTGGGTTTGGACAAATTGTGTTTGCATACAAAATACGATTTTCTGTAATCACACTGTCAAATTTCATAATGATGGTTTTGCTCATCTCAAAAGAGGTTGTGGGTTTATGCTCACATACCCATACTCAGATAAATACTTAACTATGTGCTGAGTCTGAAGAACTGCTGGACTTAAAATGCCATTATAGAGCAGGCAATGTTCAAAGCAGATTTGCATAATTTGGTATTTTATTATGGAGCCTTTATTCCAGTTTGAGCATTAACTGTCTGAGAATTAATCAGACAGTCTGCAGCCAAGCTCTGAAAGTTTTGGTAACAAAGCAGAGCCTAACCCTACTGAAATCAGCAGCAGGTCAGTCCATGGACTCCCTTCCTGCTTAAAGGAAGAGACAGCACAATATGTTCACATACAAAAGTTAAGCATACAACTCAATTATTTGATATTGTCTTATTTCAAGTTAATAACTGCCTGCCACACCCCATGCTCTTCCATTCCACTTGGTGCAGTGCTTGTGTGGCTTCATGAGACTCCAGCCAGGCTGTGGTTTCAATCTCTGCTTTGATCAACACGAGACCTACCCTGGCACTCACAGTGAAGATGCTGCTGCCTGCTTGTGGTAGTGGGAGCTTGTGTGAAAATTTTGCAGTTAAAAGAGAATAGCAGTGATTAGTCAAAGGCCCTCAGACAGGGGGCATTTTATTGAATAAGAAAACAAAATTTTATACAATTTTTTCTCCAAAACACAGAAAAAAGGACTAGTGCTTCAGAGTCCTAGTAACTGTAGGTGTTTCTCAACAGAAACTGTCAATTTATTGTTATTGCTAGCAGATGGTCCAATACCAACAATTTTTAATGATTTTTTTTTTATTAAATAGTACTATACAGCTGAAAAATAGTACATGTGGTAGACAGTTTAAAAAGGCACAGAACACACACTAGTAGTCTTGCTCCCAGGATGTAAATGTTTCAGAGTTTTTCCTTTAAAAAGTAAGAATAATCAGCTGTGGTAGTAGGTAAGAAACTGGAAAAAGCATGTGAATATACTGAAAGCAGTATATGATACATATTTGCCAAATCCATCTTGTTGTACTAATATGATATTTTTTGATAAGATATGTCAGTTTTTCCATAAAGGTCTCACATTGCTGGTTAAACTAAAGATGATAATGGAATTGTCTAAGAAATGTAGGGTATAAGGATTATGATTAACACTGTTTTGAAAGGAATTTAGTAATGATAAAATGTAGAAGTTTTCACAGAAACCAATGCTGTTTAATATTTTCATTTCTGACCATTACAGAGGGACTAGCAGTGTTCTCCTATCTATTTTTTTTTTGCCATCGAAAAAGTAGGATATATTATCAATATGTGGATAATGTAAATGTCTTAAAATGACTAAATGAGATTAAATAACCTTTTTATCAACCACAGCAATATTCAGATAGACATCATGGTAATAACTACTGATGTAAGGAAGATTTTTAGCTGAATAATGGAGGGGGAGGAAAATCAAATGGTAGTATTGAGGCATGAAAGACAGTCAGACATCAGTGTAATGTGGCTGTGAAAATCACAATCCTAAGATTTGCCAGTAGCAATATTTCTGTAGAAAGAGGAAGATGTAGTGCCATTGTAACATTCAAGTGAAAACACAGGAGTTCAGCCAACCCAGCTCTAAAAAGCCCACCAAAGTTTATCTGCAATAGCCTTGGAATTATTACTCAGATGAACAGGAAAAGGAGAGCCTATATTCTAGGAATCTAAAGTACACGGCTTCTCTGGTCAAGCAAAACAAAGGTTAATAACTGTGTTTAAATCCAAGAACCAAGCACCAGAAGGGGAAAGCACTTTTTAAACAATTAGATTGATAAAAGTGACTATGAATTTTTAAGGAACTGATTCAGGCCTGAAGTGTCAAGCTTCCAACTGTGTTAAAAAATAAAAATCTGAAGAAAACTTCCAATAGGAATGGCAAGGCAAAGAATTAAACTAGTTTTGAATGGTCCTCCATCAAAGAAATCAGAGTTGTGAAACATTTTTTCAGTTTTGCTATGAAGAGTTTTAAGTAGTGCAGCCAGGTTATAAGTCATGGATGGTTCATATTAGTAAGACACAAAAATATTTTAACATGAATAAAACTGTAATGATTCTAATGAGATTTCGACTAGTATTTCCTACAGATTTCACTGAATCCACATCAAAATTCAGTAGCTCAAGGCTGTATATGACATACATTTTTCAAGAGTCACTTTCAAGAACTAAATTTCTCCAAGATTTCTCTATCAAAACATTAGAGAGATATGATCAAACAATTATCTTAAAGTGACATAAATTGATTACTCACATTTTAAACATTCATTCTCAATATTACTGAGCAGATTTAAGAATCATTAGTTTCATTAAAATTCAAATTATTAAAGACAATTATTAATTTTTCTTTACCTGAGAAGTAATTTACCCATCAGAGTCTGCTTGATTCTTTCTTTTTCTGTACAGATTTTTGTTCTTCTCTATAGAGAGCTGAGGCTTTTTATCTCCTTTTCCTTAACCCATTTCTCAGCCTCGACAGTTTTAAAAAGTGTTCTTTACATTCTTGCAGCTGTGTCCACTCCATATTGAAACACTCTTCACTTTTTCTCATGTTTAGAAAAGGATGAATAACCCATTATTAAAATTTATCCTTCCCAAATATTTTCTCCTGAAAAGGACAATGAATTTTCAAATATGGAAAACAAGAGAAATCTTCCTATTACTATACCAATACACATTCATCATCCTTATATTGGAATGAAGGAGAAAATTTCCTCTCAAGATCAATGATTCCTCAAGTAAAAATAATTTTATCTTTGGAAAGATGAAAGCTGTCTCTCCTTTAAAAAAAAAAATATTAGGAAGTTCATTGTTAAGCATTATGCAATTTGGTCAGATTCTGAAAACATAAAGATAGAAAATCAAATATAATGAACCATGAGAACAAATACAACAACGTACTACATTAATACAAAGATTTTCATTGTGAACAAGAGGTGCTAACAATCATGCAGGCTTGTCTACTTTGATCCAAATTATGTGAGCACTTAGCCATAGATTGATTTTTTTAACCATGAGAAAGTGAGATGAATTACAAAGCACCCAAAAACGCCCTCCTGAGCATTAAAAAAGGAAAGGATGTTCTGCAGCTCAGTGCCCAAAAGGCATAACATAGCAAATGAAGCAGGTGTGACAGTTGATATTCCCTCCCTGAGACCTAACCAACACATCTGCAACACTTGAAACCTACACTTGAAAATGAACAAAAAGTGAAGTTGATGGGAGTTTAATGAAAACAATGCCTAACTTCAATTAGTTACAGTGGAAGTTCACTAATTTTCACTTGGCTAACTCCCAAACTTCAAAATTTTAAAGGAAATGCTATCTTTCCCTTCATCTCAACAAAGATTTCAAAAACAGAGCCATAGGGGTATTGTTTCAGAAAGAAACTGTTACCTTTCTATAAAATAGAACATTATGCTAAGAGCGTGTACACGGATCTTGCTGCTGGCAATACATTGGCCAAGAGAGGAAGATAGCTGGCAACACATTGGTCATACTCTTTGAGCTTCCTTTGACAGTGCTGAAAACTGAACCTAGCCCTTTAGTGCTCTGTTGTGCTCGTGAGATGTGTAGTTTGTATTTCCTAGGTCTTAATTATTAGCCTGGAGAGCAAACTCCTTGAGATAACTGACTGAAAGTAGCTCATATCTGATTTTTACTTTTGGTGCATTAGAACTGGATTAATCTTTTAAATTGTTTGCATCAGCTTTCCTAATGTGTCTGACTGTGTTCACTCATAATCATAAACACTTTGTACAAATCAGAAGCAATGTCCAGGCTTAATATAACTCTTAGCTCTTTCTTCTTTTCATAAAAATTAGAGAAAAGAAAATGTGGGATCTAAATTAAACTGTCTTCCAGTTCATAGAGCAGGACTAAGCAGGTACTAAACTAACTCAAAGTAGTTTGCTCAGATGAAAAGCTGGCTCAAGTGGCTTTTTACTGAGAGAGTAGTCCCTATGCATAATCCAGAGGTAATTTTAAACATGCATTTGTTAACAAAGAAGCAATCAAAACAAAATCCCTAAGTATAATCTAGATGTAATTTGAAACATGCAGAAGTTAATAAAGAAAGAAAGAAACAGACAAACAAAACAAAACCTGACAGTGGTGGCCTCTTTATAATATATACCTTATGGACCATACTTCTACCTTAACAGGTGTGCTTTTATTATTCACTAGTCTTTTAAAAAATAAAACTAGAGATATCTTCTATTGGATCAAAAGGGCTTTTAAAAATGAAAAGTTCCACTAACAATGACAGAGAAAATCCATGGCAGAAGATTTGGCTAATCATTGATCTTTTTTTGAAAATGAAATCAACAGCTCTGCATGAATCACTTAGATTAATTGTCACAAAGGATTTTACTTTTCCTGTATTTTTATGTAAGGTACTGTCTTCAGTTTTATGAAATTAGTTGTTCACTTAGGGTAACATCCTGGAATAATCTTTGGCTTTTTTATCTTTTTTATAGGAATTAGTCTTCAATGTGCAGGAAGTTGATAGCTCATGTAATTTATGCAGCACTTAAATTTTCTTCCTATTTTCTTTCTTTTCCTCCTTCAAATAGATTTAAGACTACTTTCTTTGCACTATCTGCACAGCATAAGACATTCACATTTACTCAGAGGTTGTAAACTGTATTCAGTGCTTAATCATATTCTTTATGGACATTGCACAATGGTATTTTTTTTAAAATTGGAACAATCAGAGACATCCATCTTAGAAAACAACACTTTCTAATTAAAAGTAAAGTCTCTTTTTATTTTGTAGTGGTCATTAGTATTGACCACTATTTAGTAGTGGTCAATCCTGAAAATCCTTCTTAATGTAGAAGGTAATGTAGAAGGTCTTTATTATAGCATCCCATTAACTTCAAATACATGGAATGGTGATGTGTATCATAGAGGATAATAAGGATATCTATCCATCAGGATGTCTTTGTGTCCCTGTTTTTCATATTTACTATTTACACTAAGCTTTTGATGGGTGGTTACTTCTTCTGACAGTTTTACAGAGTTGCAAGAGTTTGCAGTCTAAAAAAACTCGCTGCTCTGAGCATGTTTTGTATGACATTCCACAGAGAAAGAGACAACAGTCCCCTGTGCTGGCTCCTTATGAAAATGCCATCTTTACTTTATCTGAAGCCTCATCTGTGGTTGCTTCCTAGTTCCTTGCTAGCACATAATACAGGATAGATAATGACTGGTAAATTAGCTTATTTTCTCTTATTTCTAATGTGGCAAAGTAAGCCAATGATGAAGCAAAAATCTTTTCTGTTTTGTTTTGAAGACAAATGTAGCACCTCACTTAGTGGAATCTCAGCTGACAAACAGATTCTTTGGCAAACATTTTTAGAAGGTTGTAGCTATAGTTACAATTGCCCTGTAATTGGCCTGATGCTCACAATACTTAAAATCTGCATTCTTCCATTTTACTGTAGCCAATTAGAGATCTCACCTAAGGAGACTACAACACTTTTAGTATTGAAAAAAAATAGCTTTCTGAGAGGAAAAATGCCTTTAATTTAGCACAAAATGCTGCAAAAGGGTACAATGCTTCTATGTTTCTGCCTCCTAGGACAGATAAAGTTTTGCTGATGAATAAATGTACATGAAATAGTCCTCCTGATGTAGCAGTTACTTTGAACAAAGGGTAGAATCCAGTGCTCAGAGGTGAAGAATGAGTATACTCCAAGGTACTCAGTAGTTGTTTCAGTTTGCATGGCTTCTTAATTAGAAGTTTCAAATGCCTTAAGACATCCCAGGGCATTCATCATTGGGACATAACTTACAGGAAGTTCAGCAGAAGGTTTTACAAGCAGATGAAATACAACCAAAGACATTTTTCCTTTTTAGTTGATCAAATATAAAGAAAAGTCTCTCTGGGTTTTTGTCTCAATTTATTTAGTATAAAGAACCTGATTGCATTTTCAAGACATATAGAAATCTGTTATTTTAAGTAGTTGTCCTAATTTACACCAAGTGAAAATTTTGTTTACTTTGTTCCTCTTAATAATTTGCCTTTAATAGCTTTTATATACCTTAAGGCTTTCTGGTTTATCTCAGGTTTACCTTAAATAATTTGCATTGCATTAATAAAGAGGTAATATTAATGTTTGTTACTTTTCTTGTCATGACTAATGCTGTGCTGTGTCCCCACTTGTTAGGGTTTGCTTCCCCTTTCTAATTTGGCATCACTGTTTATATTTTACCCTCTCTTCCTTTCAACCTACCCTATAATAAAATTTCTTCTTGAAAGTAAATGTTGTGGTTTATTCAGAGGGTGGGGTCAAACCAGGCTCCTGTCTTACTGACATTTTTTACTCTAAACATAAACTTTACACTGTGCATTTATTTTTTAAAGCTGAGTTTAAATAAAAAATCCAACTTTCTGCACTTGAAAGGTTTTCTTATAAATTCAGATCTGATTCCAGGCACAAACATTGTTAATCTAGCATTGCTTGAGGTTAACATTACAGTTTCTCACATGTTGACGTCCTGACAGATTTTTTTTTTTGTTCTTATAAACAATGTCATTTTCTTTCAAGCTGGAGTTTCATTTGCACTATTTAGAATTTTCTCAATAGATTATAACAAAGTGCTCATTAAAAAGTTCACTTTTCAGAACTGTTAATTAAAAGGGCTTGCTGGGATAAATAAACCCATATGTTGTTGATTAACCACCTTTTAGGGGTCAACAGTTGGAATCTCCTGCTGTGCTTATGTTAATTGTTGTCCAAAATTTTACCAGGAACTGCTTTGTCCATATGGCACTTGCTGAAAATGTAAGACCTATAGAGAGAATGAACAAAACCCAAAGAAAAAAGGTACCTCAGGCTGTGCTCTATGTGTGGAAACTTCACGGTGGCACTTAATGTGCTCTGAATCTTACCTTGTGTAAAACACAGAAAAATTTTAAAAGTAATAGAGAGTTTATGTGGGTGTATGTGTGCCTTCATCATTATCATATCTATGAATATCTGCCACTATTTATAGAGACCTGCATGTAAGGAAATATAAAGGTAAATTTTCCAAATAATGAACAATATAAAGAGACTGCAATATGTTTTAAAGACCAAAACAATGTGGAAAATAACTCATACTGTTGATTTTGAGTGTGTTGTTTTTCAGCTAAAGAGAATGCACTTTTCCTTGTAATACCCAATATATACTGACATTTCTTTTTTTTTAGTTAATTACCCCCTGAAAATCTCTGTCTTCATGCCAGGTGAATCCCAGAAGTGTCTAAAAGACTGGGAGATTTGTGCTTTGATTCTCTTTTTTGAAGTTTAGAAACACACTTACTGAAAATTGTTCATTTTTTAAAAAGTTCTTTTTAAATTCTAGGCATACAAATTTTTCATTTCCATCTTTCAAAACATAAAGAATTTATGAAATTATTTGCAGATGAATTTTAAAAAGCCAAACAAGCCCCCAGACCTTATGCAGAGACTTAAATAAGACCATAAGTTTTGCCTAAGGCTGTTAAAATTCAGTACCCATTGCACTAAATCTCTGCTGAAATTATGAAACGTTGCTGTCCAAGTTAGAGCTTCAAACAGTGATATCAACTGGGTAAACTCCTGAAAAAAAAGGTTTTATTGATCATTTCTTTTCTTAATGTGTCTTTTTAAGAGAGAAAATCAATCATTATTGAGAAAGCCTCAAACTTTAAAAAACCCCCAACTTTTCTTCCAAGAAAACCAGAGAATAATTAAGGTTTTGATTAATTTAGTTTAGTTTGTCAGTTCAAAAGGAGTCTGTGAGTGACCTACCTAAATACCTGGATCACAGTACTTCCAAACACAGGTGAGGAAAACTGCTATTTTCAGTGTGTTATTTGCTGCCCAAAAGTTTCTACAGGTGACAGCTGGCAGCTGGATCTGATGGAAGATGTCTCTCTGCATACAATCCTGTCCATCAAAGAATGAGAAAATCCTGTGATAAATCCCCTTAAGTAAAAAAGGACAAATTAACACCCTTTTGTTCCACAGACCACCAAATTAAGTTGAATACATGGTTGCCTCCACTCACACTGAAATGGCTGTGTCTTCAGCTCAAAAAAAGCTGGAGAAGGTGATGGGCTTGATGATGACCACACAAAGTGCTTGACTAGGTTTAGTGCTCTGTGCCACCACAGTCTCACAGAAGAAAGCCACTTATTCCTGGCCCAGTCTGTATTCATATTTTACATTGTCTGGCAAAACAGCTTTGTCTGGAGAGAAACAGTAATGAGTTTTTGGTTTAGGAAAAAAAAAAAATTATGAACTATTTAAACAAAATATTGCATTGATGCAGCAATGCTTCATACGGAGACAGAATTGTGCCTCATTCTCCCCAGGCTCCTCAGATTTTGCTGTACATAGAAGCAATTGTGTGTGTATAAATACTGTTCAGCACACAACCTCTTCTGGTTCTTCATTGGTCACAAAAACTAAAACAGATCCTCCAAACCTCAGTCTGCTTCTGCAGACCCCTCTCCTTTTCCACAAGGTTAGTTCTCATCTTTGTTTTATAGGCCTGTGATCTTAAGGAGTATTTTTATCTTGTAAAACAGTTATTTGATTTAACTGTCCTCTATGAAGAGCAATTAAAAACCTCAAGCAAGTCTTTCTGGAGAAATGCCTCTGAAACTATTCAAGCTTGAATCAGGATCAGCAGCCGTACAGTAAAACTATGGAAACAAAGAGGAAAATGGATTTGTTTCTCACTTGTTTTCTCTCTTTTCCCTTTCAGGCTCCTGCCTTTTGCCTTGCTCTCAGTATCCCAGCTGTTCAGCTGCTTTCTGATATTTCATGGCATCCCTCAGTATACATTTCCTGGTTATTGTCAGGGAGCATTCAGTGGGAGGCTTGCTTTCTTATCCCACACAGGGATAGCAGGGTTGGGGTAAGATGTTCCTTGGACAGAGAAGGTGAAAAGGTCAGTCAAGTCCAAGGTCAGCCTGAGAAGCCCAGTGAGCAAGTCAGGGTTGGCAGGAGCCAAAGATGGGCACTCTAAGAAAATCACTGGGGCAGGGAATGTTAGCCTGGGATGGTATGAAATGGAGTCCAGGGATATGGACGGAGAAAAGGAAGACACTGAGGAAGGCCGGGCAGCAAGAGGTAAGCATGCTGCTGCTCTCAGGGCTGTGAGAGGTTGTTTCCCTTCCTTTTGAGTTTCCTCTTTCACCTGATATAATTCTAATTACCTCCAATTTTTGTATTTCACCCAGAGTAAGCTATCACACAGGGGTACCCCTACTCACAAATTCTTTTCAAGTCTTTAAATTGTTAGTGTTTTCCTCTAAATAGAGCTCCACTTCCTCTTCGCTTATGACAAGTAATAGGATAACTAAGAAAGTTATTCAGCTAGAACTGCCAGTTTCAGGGTGGTTAGAAAACAGTTTAAGTGAAAGAAAAGGAAAAAAAAAAAGGAAATTAGAATGTTCAGGAGCTATAAAGACATGGCTAATTCATATTTCCACTAAATCTCTTTTGTTTTTCTGAGACCTCTTAGGTATCAAGCCTATTTTCCAGCAGTCATGATTCCAAAATATCCTTTCAGATTTTTTGGAAATAACTTCATCAGAGGCTGCCCATATGTCAGTACCATCTCCAGCTTCTTGAAGTACTCCAGGCCAAAGTTTTTACAGGATACTCACTAAATTTGTTGAACAGTTCCAAAGGTGAGGCATAATCCTGTTCTCAACAATGGCTGATGATTGCTGAGGATACACTTTTCTGTCATTTCTGGTGTACTGTCAGGGACCTGATATTCACTATTGCTGGGCTTTTCCAGCTAAAATAGGTTTGTTATGTCCTTGGCTTCTTGGCAAACAAAAACTCAGCACAGGGTGGATTTATAGCAATAAAATCAAAATAAAATGTTTTACAATAGCAACTCCACACTAATGTGAAATGCCTTCTGCAAATCTACTTTTGGAAATTCAGACTATAAGAAGAGCAGAGAAATTTAAAAATAAAGTTTGAACTTTTTAAAATACCTTAATTTGTGGGCAATGACTATGCATGAGGCATGTCCAAAAAATGTAAAACTAAACCAACCAGCAGTTCAATTTTGCCTTTGTCTTTTAAAAGCTTAAAATATTCCTCTTAAATACAGGAATTCTATATTTAGATTTTGACCAAACTCCTGTTTTTCATTTGTTTTTGTTTGTTTTTATTTTTTTAATGTCAGCTGGTTTGGTGTTTTTGAAAGTAGAACTGCTGCTCTGCTTTTCTTCTGTAAGAAAGGTACTACCCTGAAATAATCTGTCTGAATGAAATGTCATTTCTCTATGGCACAAGGAAGAGTATTACCAAAGAGTGGATTTAAGTAGTCTACATGCTGCATTTGGGATGAAGGTTTTGAAATATTACATTGTTATGAAAGAAAACATTGATGTTTTTGAGTAGATTCTCAGCTGGTGTTTCTCAGTGTAATTGCTCTGATTCATGCCATGAAAGGATTGACTCGCACTCTTTGTTCATTTGTACTAAAGTTGTCTTCTTTTGTATCGTTCATTTAAAAAAAAAAACAAAACAACCACCTGGAGGAAAAGTGTATCTATAAATAAGGAAACTTGCAGATAATGCCTTGCCTAATTTAGTACATATGCACAGTCACATACCAAAGCTGTTGATGATAATAGGTGCACCATCTAATGCTCAGAAATCTGCTTTCAGATTCCAGAGCCATCTAGCCTTGGGTTAGGCAGTTCTGCATGAGAGAATATAACAAGCCAGAGTGACTGTTATGAGTATTCTCTACAGCTTAATACACTGCTGATCACTTATAAATATTCTACAGAAGTGTGTTATTAGATTTAAATTTCTTTATCTTTTTTCTTTTGGTTTCTATTAGAAATACCTGCCCGAGGCATTTGGAGATGTCATTTTTGCATAATGAAAAAGGCTTAGCAGGAATGCAAATTTCCAGCAAATATTTTTCTTTCTTTTAGGAGCAAATTCTCATGAAATTTTCCCAAATAAAATTATCCTCCTTTGGCAGTTTAGCTCCATATTTCTATATGCTTTCCCCCACCTCATTTTGAATGCCAAATTCAATCTTGATCCAGAAAATTTAATTTAGATTTTTTTTAAAAAGTGAATTAAAATAGTAAGTTGAAGCGGTTGAAAGTACTTGCAGATGAATGGAAATTAAGAATATAGAATCTTCATATTTCCCATTACTCATTTTAGAACATCAAAACAGAGAGTTTATCCAAAGTTCTTACTGCTGCACTGCTGACAAGGATCTAATGATAAGAAATAGAATTGTTTCTTTTCGACATAGTACAAATACAGTGCAACTGAATATGAGAACCATATTTCTTAGGTAACTAATAAGCAAGATCATAACATAAAAGCCCAGTTCTTCCTTGGCAAGTGTGCTTGCTTAAAACCTTAGTGACACCACTCATTACTCAGCAGTACCTCTGGAAACTAGAGAAGTGCTTCCACTTAAGTGCTTCTTTAGTGTTTACAAAACTAATTTGAGGAGATATGCAGTCATCTTCCCATGACTAAGTTACCTTAAAAGAAAATGAAAACATTAAGTAAAAGGAAAAGATAGGTTGGACATACATAAGAGTAAATAACCTGTTTCAAACCCTTGCTAAATGGGGAAAGGATGTTTCATGAACATTTCAGAGATTTCAATATTAGCGATGCTGACATAACCCCCAAGTCCATATCCTTGCTTCTTGAACACAGATGCAAATGATTACTTTAGTTTTAGTGCTATACACTGTTTATCTTTATGTCAGGAAGATGAAGAAAATTGCAGAGAAGAACCCATTTAAACATTATTCCCCTTCTATTTGCATAAATAAATAACTTTTATCTTTCATTTTTTGGCATGTCTGTCTTCATTCTTGCATTTTTTTGATGAGTCTGTTTTCCAGTTCTCCCTTGTCTCTTGGCAAATTTATATTGCCTTTCTGCAGCTGATTTTCTTGCACTATTTCTGGAGCATTTCTACATTTTCCCCACTGCTTTAAATGCAAACTCTAGCTAGCTGAATGTTTTTATCTTGGTATTCCAAGCTGGTCGTACATCTGAGGACTAGCAAGTACCTTTGTCTCTCAGGACTTCTAATTACAGCAGAATTTGCATGGAGATATATAACATTGTTCTAAAACTGCCTGAAGATAAATTTTAGGTCATCAATTCCCGAGTGGTTTTACCTTAAGTATTCCATTAAAAAAAAATCTTTGTTTTTAACCAATAATTCATATCATTATTTTCATACATACATACCTAAAATAATTATTTTCACTATTATCTTTCTTTATCAATACATTCCTTTCCATTCCTCAGTTTTAGTCATATTGACTTAGATTTTCTTCAACTCTGGCTCTGTTTCCTGTAACATTAGATCTGGTTTCTTCATTTTGTTGATCCTGTCCTTCATTCTCCTGCAACCTACATTCAATGAGAGAGGTTAACTCAGACAATTAAAGAATAAATAGCAACAAGAAAGGAATTTATGAAATTAAAATTAATTTCATAAATTACCATGTGGCTTGTCAAACCTGATAACCTCCTATTTCAGTTTCTGCACAATAGAAAACCATGACCACCAGGTTTTTAACAACAACTCTCATCTGCACAGTAGGCACAGGTGAGCATCTCAGCCCCTAAATTCATTTGCATCCCCTGTGACTCTCATGTGCTGGTCTAGAGCTGGGCAATCAGCTCTTTCCTTCCTCAAGTGGGATGTGTGAAGGCTGTGTTTGGAGGGAAACAAGGTATTTCAGTGGGTACAGCAGGCACAGAGTTTGTGAGCTTTGGCCTCCACACAGAAGCATTTAAGAGCTCTCTTTTTACTATGTGGAATACTTTGCCTTCAATGTATTTTTGAAACTTAGATTTGTTCGTTATTTTTTAAATTCAGTTTAAAGTAATTTGCAACTGATCACAAACAAGGGGGCTATTTTACCAATTGTCCTTTCATTAAGAAGAAATAGACTTTTTAAGCAGGTTAATGTAAGAAAACTTCCAATAAGCTTGTCTACTGTTATTAGAAAAATGTATGTGAGACTGTTCCTTAATCATATGAACCAATATGCTCTCTCACAGGCATTAGGATGTTTTTATTTACTAATTTTGATAGGTGCACCTTTCTCTTTAATAAGGTGAGATATTATAATGCTATTTATTCCTTTCTCATTTCTAATATATTTTCCTGATTAGAAAAAAACAACATAATTTATTATAATTTTAATTATTGTTAATTTTGTGTTTGTGTCCAAGTAATTTTCGAAATGCCTTGTTTTAGCAATCTCTGTGAAATTAGTTTCATAAATTCCTATTCTTTCTTTTTTTGAGCTATAACCTCTGAGGCTGATATTCTTGTATAACGTTTGACTAGGCTGTTAGAAAACATCAGTGTCTGTTTTCATTCTGACAGCAATTGAAAGACCTTGCTTAACTCTTTTGGGGTGTTTAGACATGCTGATAAATATTAGACAACAGTTATGTGCATTGCACTAACTCGGGCACAGAAGGAAAACTTTTCAAACAAAATTGCTGCCATTTCCATCCAGTACACATGAGTGTCTTCTCTTCCACAGAAACATCCACTAACATGTCATTGTCACTATCTCATCCTCCCTCAGCAGTCAAAACATGCTTTGGAAATAAGTGCCACCTACCCTTAACACACTCCAGTGTAACATGCAAACAGACACACTATTTGTTGTACTCCTCCCATGCTGGGTGATTCCATCTGAAATACAGGTAGACAGCTCTCTTTCTCTTGCAAGTTCATAGTGTTTTGCTGTGAAAAGAAAATCATTTTAGTATCAGGGGATATTTTCGAGTTTTTTTTTTTTCCCCTTATGTTTTTCCTACCCTGAGACTGCTGCTAGATTCTTCAGTTGCCATGGTGAGCAGGGTGTAGGCAGTTTCTCCTATCAGAGAAAAAAATAAAAATCATGAAATGAATGCTAATGTGAGGGGAAACTGGCAGTACTTGTTTTATAACCCAGTCTGGTTCATAAATAAAAAGCTTTCCACCTCAGGCTTTCATGGGGCAACACAGGAAAATGTCATAAAATTAGGCACTCATCTTGAAATAAATTCCTAGTTGTTTTTTTGTTTTGTTTTGGTTTGGTTTTTTTTGCAATCAAAAAGACCATGCAGAAGAGAATAGTCCAGTGAATAGGCAGGTGAAAGACTGGCCCTGAATTCAGGTTCTCTTGGGAAATCCAGCTTCTGGTCTCCCTTGTTGAGAAGCTCAGCCAACAGTACTTTTGTTAGAAAAACACTAATTTGATAGGTCAGTGTGTACTAGACCCTCATAAATGCTAGAACCTCATAAATAGAGTTAACTAGAAAACATGTAAAATTTTACACACACTTACACCACTTTTTCATTTTTTAAAATTTATGTTTATCATAGAATTAGAGAAATACAGAGTCATAGAATGGGCTATATCAGAAGGAATCTTAAAGATCCTTTAGTTCCAACACCCCTGATGATGTGGGCAGGGACATCTTCCACTAGACCTGGCTGCTCAGAACCCCATCCAATCTGGCCCTAAACACTTTCCCAAACTTTTCTGGGCAACTGGTTCCAGTGCCTCATTTCTCTCATGGTAAAGAATTTCTTGCTGATATCTAATCTAAACCTGAAGTCTTTCAGGCTGAAGCCATTTCCCTTGTCCTCTCACTACAGGTTAATAGTACATGTAAGTAGTCTCTCTTCATGCTTCTTGTAGGCTCCCTGAAAGTACTGGAAAGACAAAAATAGATCAACCCAAAGACTTCTTTTCTCCAGGATGAACAATTCCAATTGTCCAGACTTTTCCTCACAGAAATTGTACTCCATCCCCCTGATAGGGGGTTTTGTTGACCCTTCTATGGACTTGATCCAACAAGTCAATGTCCTTCATGTGCTGGAGATCCCACAGCTGGATGCAGTACTTAACATCCTTCAAAATACATCTCCCTTCAAAATATGGCAAGTTTACATAAATTACATAAATTTCTTCATATTTATGTGGACTTCTGAGGACATCTGTTTTCTTTTCTACTTTTTTCTTTCCATTAGGACTTTATTTCCTCTACCTTTTCTCAACTTTGTCTTTCTTTTTAATTTTTTTCAAGACAGATGTAGAAGTAGAAAACCATTAGAAATACTAATTTCTTTGAAGAAAGCATGACTGGTGGAACTTATAAGCTTTTCACAAGAAAAGCTTTTTTTTTTTTCCTCTTGCAGTCTTCTCTCTAGAATGCAGTACCTGAAAAAAAGTAGATGTTGACTTTTAAATAGTGACTGTGTTACATAGCTTATTTATAGATACAAGGGTTATTCTGAGGCATAATCAACATCTATAAGGCATCTCAACAGCTTGTGCTATACTAATGCCTAGCATTCCTGTCATTGACCTGGAGTCCTTAAAGAGCTTTCAGAAACTAGTCAATCTCTTAGCTTTAATTTAGACATGGTGATCCTGTAGATTAGTGATATTAAATCAGTATCTCATTGGAAGAACAGCAGTATGTTCCCTCCCAACATATTAGTTATGTGCTTAATAATGAAAAATTACTCTCTTATTTTAGCTTGATTAAATTTTGCTGTTATGAAAGCTTGTGAAAAGAGAATTTTAAGTTCTGTTTCTGAAAAATATCCAGAAAAAATTTTTTTTTTACTGCAATTGAAAGTCCCAAGTCTTCACTTAAGACCTGCTGATAAATTATCAGTAACAGTCAAAAAAATTATTTACAGTATATTTTCAATGGGAATTGCTTTATATTTATATAAGGCAAAATTTGGTGGAATTAATTTTTAAATTTTCTGTAATAGAAAATCTTTTACTAGAATAACTACTTTTACCTGCTCAACTTTAAGCTTCTGGATAGATAAAAGTATGAAGATAATTTTTCAAGGAAATAAAATTAATTGGTTTGCTTTTTGTGTGTTTATGTGTGAGATTAAAGGATAGCAAAGCACAGCAGTTCCTAGGCAAGTCCAACCTAGGACTCACATAGTCTTAAGCTAAGGAAATTTTATACCTTCTTGCCAGGGACAGGGAAATGAGCCACAGAAGGCCATGAAGACACCTTCTGCATGCAAATCTTCTTTAAATCTGAGGCTGAGACATAACAATTGCTCATTGCAGCTATCCCAATAAATCACTTTACGACTCAATATTGTAGGAACAATACTCTAGGCAAGGTCTGATGCCTGAAAATAAATATTTTAGTCTTTCTTAAGTTTTAAAATACATTTCCAAGCAATTTCTTTCATCTGCTTAGAGTTAAGAGACAAGTTCACTTGACAGATATATCCCATCACAGTTAACTGAACCATTCAGCTGCTAAGCACTAAGAATATTCTAGTTTATTTGTTAATAATGATTACATCATGAAGGCTTTAAAATTAAAAAAAATAAAAAACTAAACCAAAGAACTTATCACTATTTGGAACCATATCTGCACTTAAAGATGTAGAGGTCTGTAACACCTCTCCTATGAGGACAGGCTGAGAGAAATGGGGCTGTTCAGTCTGGAGAAGAGAAAGTTCTGGTAATACCTGAGAGCAAACTTCCAGTACCTAATGGGGGCTGAGAAGAGAGCTGGAAAGGGGCTTTGTGCCAGGGCACATGGAGATAGGACAAGGGAGAATGGCTTTAATCTCAGAGAGGGTAGGTTTAGACTAGATATTAGGAAGAAATTCTTCATATGAAGGTAGTGAGGAACTGGAACATGTTGCCCAGGGAAGCTGTGTATTCCCCATCCCTGGAAGTGTTCAAGGCCAGGCTGGATGAGGCTTTGAGTAGCCAGGTCTAGTGAAAGTTGTCCCTGTCAGGGAGTCTGGAAGTAGATGGTCTTTAATGTCCTTCCAACCAAAACCACTCTATATTTCTATGAAAAATAAAATTTGATTTCTTTCACCCATAGACAATAAGTTACTTAACTAAGTTTACTTTATGCATATTCTGTCAAAACTATCTAGATAGTATTAATCTCTTTTTGCTTGAAAAGGAAGTTTAAGGAATCCCAATCTTCCAGGAAAGCTAATAGAATGTTGTCTGAAGAAATTATTGCTGTTATTGATTTAAAGAACAGTTCTTTGGGATGGTGTAGAAGACATAAAAGTTTGGTTCAGCGAGCAACAGGTTAAAATTAATTCAGGTGTAATAATTCTCTTGTATTCTTTTCATCAGAGTAATTGGTAAAAAACATTGCACAGAAAAGATGACAAGTGATAGCATATTTACTGTAGAGCACAGAAAATGCTGAAGTCAAATTATGTGGCTCTAGGCATTTTTAGAGATAAACAGTGATTCACTGTGTCACAATCCTCATGACCTGCCTTTTTTTCACTTATGCAGCTGCCCATGACCAGTGCATGCCTAAAAAAGAATTAAAAGCCATACAAATATAAGTACTAACTAAAAAGGCATATAAAAATGTGGTAAGGACCAATCTGATATATCAATAAGTAAAGTCTGAAGCTCTATTCTTTGCTGTGTGTTGTATAAGAATGGGTTCATGTAACTCTAGGAAAGGATTTGAGGGGCTAGGAATTTCAAATTCTGTGCCATCAAGAACCAAAGTACGTGACTTTAGAGGAGCAGTGAGCCTCCAACAAGTAAACTTAGGCAGCTCACAGTCCTGGTAGCTGACTTCTATGGGTATCAGTCTTCAGCCTAATTCTTACACTGTGCAGGGGGAGGGTAGCTACATAAATTGAATTTTAAGTTGGATAGGATGCATTCTGTATTATTGACATAAAGTGTCTTATTTGGACTCAATTCAGAGAAGTTGGTTGTTGTTATGCCCTATTCCCCTTTATTGGGCACTTGTTAGCTCACTGAATCTGCATTTCGACACAGTGCACACATTGCTTTCCATTGAAATGAACCCACGTGAACTTTCATAGCAGTGTCTAGGAGGTGAAAATGGTACTCTGAAGAAGAATCTGATTTTAGAGGCTTTTGGCATGCCTTCTCATTAAGCATGTAGGACAAGAAAAATCTTGCAGGACAGAGAATCTTAGAATAGGTCAACCATTTTTATTTCTTCTCAGTTAGAGAGGAGCTTATACTGAAACTGCACAAAAATGTCGTAATTTGGGCCAGTCTCTATGTTCACAGCTTAAGCAGAAATTATCCATGTGTCAAATCAGTTTAGGCTTGCTGCAAGCAAGATCAACAGTAGTCAGTAAAAACCAGAAGAGCTAGTTCCCGTCCTAGTTTAAGATGAATTCTCTAATTTTGATTTTATCACAAAAGCAAATCCTAGAGTACTCAAATGTCAGTTACTACTTATTCGACATTAGAGAAGAGATTTTGTATTGGATGGCAAGGTTTTTGTAATAGGAGGGGGGCTACAGGGGTGCCTTCTGCAGAAGCTTCTAGAAGCTTCCCCAGTGGCTGATAAAACCAGTGCCAGCTGGCTCCAAGATGGATCTGCCCCTGGCCAAGGCTGAGCCCGTCAGCAATAGCGCCTCTGGAAAAACAGATTTGAGAAGTGGCAAAAAACCCCTTCACAGCTGCAGCAGGAGAGAGGAGCAAGAATATGTGAGAAAGAGCCCAGCAGACAGCAAGTCAGTGAGGCAGGAGGGAGAGGAGGTGCTCCAGGCATTGAAACAAAGATCCCCCTGAAATCTTTCATGTGACAAACTGACCACAGCCCCAACAGGAAATACCACATTTTGGCAGCCCAAGTTTTAAAAATTTTAAGATTATAAGTGCAATGCACAAAAGTCAGCCATGAAAAATCAATACAACTTCTGTCATAGGATTTTACAAATGCCAAGTCATCAGTTTTTATTGTGTGTAAAAGATAACCCTTTTAGCCCTACATTGCCCTCTAGTACTGTGCTGTATATTGATTTAGATTTTCTGAGAAGCCTAGATATTCTTTGGAGGTGTCTGCTCCAAGTATTAATCCATCCTGACCTGACCTAGCTTAGAAGATCTGATGGGATCCTAGTATAAGATAATATGGCTAAAGTCAGGTTTTCTTTAAAATATTAAAATATTTAAAAAAAAAAAATCTGTGTTTCTGCCATGTAAAGAAAGCTATGGATAGATTAAAGAAAATATATAATAAAAATTAAGATCAAAAAAAGAAAAATCATAAGAAATAAGAGTATTTTTGAGATAAAACAAAGATAAGAATCTTACAGTCATCTGAAATAAAGTGAATTATCTAGACTTCCAAAGACGTTGACAGAAAAGGATGGGGGTAGTAAAAAGGAAATTGAAGGTTTCCTCATAAAATAGTCTACAAAATAACTCATGACTGGAAGACACATTTTGTGTGTCTTCTCTGAATGTGCATGGAAATTAAACTTTATTAGGCACATGTCAATAAATTAAAATATAATATTTATATTTATACATCCCAGGATTTATGGAAGTGGCCTAAGCAGACAAGTCATTTATTCATTTAGTATTTATTGCTATACAAGGAGAATTAATTCCTTTAATCACTTAAATATTTGTAAGTGCCACTGGGCAGCTCTCCTTAGCTTAGGTACCTGAAGATTTCTGTGTACTTCCTGGTGTTGTGCTTATGTATTTTAGGACATTTTTGTTAGTTTCTTCCACCAAATTATTTGAACTGCAGCTAGACTGACTCTCAGAAATTATCTCATTATTACTGATAGGTCAAACAAGTACTGGAAGAACTTCAATAAATTAGGAAACATCTAGTCCATTATAGAGTAGAATAGAATAGAATAGAATAGAATAGAATAGAATAGAATAGAATAGAATAGAATAGAATAGAATAGAATATGTTAATTAGAATATAGAATATATATATATAATATGTTTATTAGAATATAGAATAACCTTCACTTAAGACAGAAGGTCTTATCTGGATTTTTCAGAAACTCCCATGCAAAGTCCCCGCTGGCAAGGAATAATATGTGCAAAATTCAAGCATAAAGAATCAGGCTGAGACAATAGAGCCAGCTGTGATCATATTCTTAAGAAAATAATTTTATTTCATGAAATGTTTGGTGTTGGTGGGGCATAGTGTGATGTGTTTAAAATCACATATCTTATTAGCTGTAGAAATCCTTCCAAGAAACTGATTTTATCAGACCAAACCAACATGATTGCTGATTTTTCTTCTTTTCCCCTCCTTTATAATCCATCAAAGTAGGAACGTCTTGAGGCATTCTCTTCCTTCATTTATTGTTAGTAAATGCTTCTGTAACTGATTGTTCAATTAGATAAAAGAAGCTCAGAGCAGGGCATCCACTCTACACTTGACAAAGTACACATCATATCTTCTGCAGAGAGAAAATTTTTGATTCTCAGCCTTATGATGTAGGAGCTTAGATTTCCTAGAATTATGGTGAAGAAGCAGATGAAATCTTGACACATCTGGCTGTAAAATGTGCTGCCATTTTAGCTGGTTGGCACTGAGCAGGATGCATGACAATGTGCAACAGATGTTAGAGTATTAGTCACAATGTTTTACTTTCTGTGCTGAAGTATTTAGGAGTTATTCGAAAGAAAAGCCTTGACAGCTCACGTAAGTTGTTTTCATTCTGCTGAAGCTGGAGAAATAATGGGGCCAAGCTGCTCCAAAGAAAAGAATGAATTGTCAGAGTCTGTGTGAGGTCTGCTGCTGAAAAAAGAAAGAAAAAATGCCTACTAGCTCCTTAAAGGTCATTATTTAAAGGCTGCTTGGATAATAATCAGGACTAGGATGGTTAAGACTATGTCCATGAGGAATGGGCTTTCCTCTGAGGGGGGCATCAGGCTTATCACAACTGCTGAGTAGCAGCTAGTGACTCCTGAATTAAGAGACATTTCCTTGGTGAAGATTGAAATGGAAGTCTCAAGCCTGTGAAGAGGTGTCTTGTTGAAAATGTCAAGCCTAGAAGACTTTTAGCATTCAGGAAATTAGTTATTTCTCCTGGGATCTGGAACCACATTTTGGATTCTTACTACAGGTAGGTAATAACTCTTTCCATGGAGTCAAATTCACAAATCCTAATATTAGAAAAAATTATTATTCTCAAATTCTTATTGAAATTAGTCATTGCCCTGTTTTGATTAGTATTATTATTCTTCTACTGTTTCTCTTACATATTTTAGAAATATTCTCTTCTGTATAGGTACAAATAAAACCATGTGGGACTTTCAAAACCACTAAGGCCAGTTCAACATATGGTATGATATCACAGGCAAGTCACAAGTCTTTGAAAATCTCCTCTATGACCTATCACCCCAACAAATAAGGCCACTGGCTCCTTTCAAAAACAATTTATACTGAAGAGCATTCTTCTATGAGTGTTAGCCAAGTTTAACAGAGAGTCAGTGTTGAATCATTGCAAGTACCTTCTGAATTCTCATTTCCCAGGAGAATAATTTTGGAATATGAAATTCAACTTTGTCTCACCTCATCTATTTTTTTGTTTGTTTGTTTTGGTTTGGTTTTTTGTGTCCTCCTCTATGAATTCCAATTTGATGGGCACTTCCAAAAAACAACATTCATGCTAGCCACTCTGACATACAGGGCAGGGTCACGACATACAGGCACCACAGCCTGAGCAGTTATGTGATGACAGGAGAAAGTTGTGTACCTTCCCATAAAAAGAAGCATTGCTCCCATGGTGACTGATGACTGTTCAAGATGCAGTCATTATTTCCCTGCCTATGGCTTGAATAATGGATTGTATTTTACTGACAAGTGGGTTTTCAGCCTTCCAGACACCCCAAATCTTATGCTTATTTATACTCTAAGTTGAAAAGTGAAGGTCTATCAGTAAGATAAGAATTTGCATGATTCGTTTCATATCTCCAAATTTTAATTTTTCTTCAAATCCATTTTAATGAATGGTTAAATAATAAAAAAAAAAAAAAAAAATCCCTCTGTATTACTCAGATGCTAGACTTAGAACTGCTTGTTACAAGAAACACAGTTCAGCATCAGGCAGCTGTATTGTTGCTTCTCTCGCATCTAATTGACTTTACTTTAAAGCAACTTTTGATAGCACCAGATCACTTTAAAAAAAAGGATTTTAACATACCATAAAGAAATTTTTGGATGAATTTCAAGAACTTTTAAAACTTTCCTCTTATCAACACTTTAATAATGCATGTTTATGCTGGCATTTTATTTTATTATCATTCCCTACAAATAAGACTGAAAGTTTCCACTGACTTTTGAGGAAAAAAAACCCACCATACAATATTTTTACTAAATATGATTTTACTTTATATCCATCATATCTTGTCAGACTGTCTTATTCATCTTATCTTTTCCAAGCTTAGTTTCTACATATGTTGAGCAGAATAATGTATACTGTCTAAAGACACAGTAGCAGAAATCTGGCACTTACTGGAGACAGGTGAAAGCAAAAGGTGACTGAAAAACTGTAGTTATTGCTGCCCCACCTGAAGACAGGACTTTTAGAATATATGGCATAAAAGTTCCATGCCTATTCAAATAATGATTCTGAAATTAAATTAGAAAATTAAACTAGGACTCACAATCTGCTGAGATATTCTAGAAATCTTACACCAAAAAAATAATTGGTCTGACTCACCATGAAATCTTATGTGGGATCTGCAGGAATAATCAGGTTGGTCATAGAAATATTTGATTCACAGCTCCCCAGATTAAGACAAAAAAATTGTCAGGCTATCTATAATCTTGATATTTCTTATATATTAAAACATGTACATTTAATGTAGTGCAGTCAAGCAGAATTACAAGTTACACAACTTACGTATTGAGAATATAAACTTGTAGGAATTAAGAATTTCTGTTTTGTAAAGTAAAGCATTCATTTAAACAAATGAAAATACACAAGTTAATTTAATTTTCAAAATAATTCTGTAGTTTATTACCCTTCATATATTTTGTAAAGATATTCATATTGACCATATTGATTTTTATATAGATTTTCATATCTGAAAATGTTTCATGTTAATGGAAAAAACCCCAAACCACAAATAAAGCAGTGTACACTTTTTAAAACCAGCATTGTATGGTGCAGTGGAGTTAATATCCTGCTTATTGCTTTTTTTATTATCTTAGGACACAACTTTCCTGTAAAATTGCATGAAGGAGAAAATAAACACAAAAAATCCCCAAATCCTACAGACAGTGCAACATGGGCAAAACACATATTTTTAGGTGGCATTTTGTTTTTTGAAGATGGCTTCTTTTCCCTTGGCTCATTGTGCCTGATACCACTGAAGTCTTAACCTGGTCTTTCAGTAATACAATAATTCTAAAGCGTGAAATCGCATATTCCACAATTAAAATTTTTCTGGACTGTACCTGAATGTCTTCTGTATCAAAAATCACCGAAATTAACATTTAATATGTATGTTCTGCTTTTATTGGTAATATTGGTTAAAATAGGCTATACTGGGGTTATAATTTAATTAATCAGGATGAATTAACTGAAATTCAATTCAGTTTCATCTGATTGTTTTTCTAGTGTCAGTGTGGAACATGTGCATCCATACATATCACTGAGGACTAAGTTACAACCAATGGGGAGGAATTAACACTGTCAAAGTGTAATTCGTTGAAGCTAATGCAGATACGTGCTTCAGGAAAGGACATATTTTATCATCTCAGTGCCTATTTCTCTGCAGTAACTATGGAGAAACCCAAAGGTGATCAGCTCAGATATCAGTATGTGCAAGGTGTTTTCTGCATTTTATCAAATGAATTAGAACTCAGGAATCAGCTTGATCAAATTTAACTGTTACATATCCAGGCAAAAAGTTTCTAGCTGTCTGTTTTGATAGAAAATCAGAAATCATAACGAATTTTTAATAATTTATAATACCAGCTTGATTTTTGTATTTGGCATCATTTGACTATGACGATGTCACTTTTGGTTTGATTTCAATGCATGTGACTGGGGGAAAATAAAGATATGCATATATCTTCCTCTTTTATGGATTACAAGAATGAAAGAAGAGCTTATGTAAGTCTTTATCTGTAATAATTACTGTGCTTAATTGCCACTCCAACAAATGAACTTTTGCAAGAATAATTTTCCTTAAGCATTTTAGGTATCAAATCAAAATTTTAAAACCCTTAAGAATTGCAATAGAAATTGTCAAATGTGATTCTTAGCAAAAGCTAAAGACAGTCACCTAGACCCTTTCAACAAATGTGCATTATCCATCCAATTCATGAACAGATGTCTCAAACAGTTAAGCTTAACTAACAAAAATAAATATAGTAATGTCATTTATGACATGATTCTGAATACAAATTTTCCTCCATCGTGCTATATATTGCTATAACCCTTTTTTTGTTAAACCATTTGTAAGATCCTAACTTATTATGAAAAACATTTTGCTGTGTTCTATTCCTTTCCCTTTTTGCTTTCTTTTTTTCCAATATGTATTTCCATTCTTTCTTCATAAAACCAAAATGATTTCCCCGTTTGTGATTTTAGCTCTTGCATGTCTTAATTCTGAAGTTAATCTCATTTACTATGTTTTCCCCTTTAAAAATCATTCATCTGTAAAAAACGTAGAGATTTCACACCTATGTAAAATTTTAATTTCAGAGAAAGAACAAGCAAAAATAGAAAGTTTTTGAACATGATTGAAGACATACTTGAAAGTATTATTAGAGGAGTTCCAGAAATTAAATGAAACCAAAATGAGAGCTAATACTTGACAGGTAGAGATTCTGTACATTCTCAAAATAATTAGATGTTCTGAAAAAGAGATAAATCAATCAGACTGTCTAGTTAGATAAAATGCAAAGGAGTTATAGACTGTTTTGGGCAATTGTGTTACAGAAAGTTATAAATTTCAGTGTTTAAAAAAGCATATTCTGTGATACAGTTGAGTATGACTGAAAAAAAATTAAAAGGTACTTTAAAAATCTTGAAGATATATTTGCAGAGCTTAGATAATGAAGAAAGATAATTTTTTTAAAAAACTACAAATACTAAAAAGTAGGAGACTACTTTCAAAGAAATGGTTGAAACCCATCATTTACTAAGATTGTGTAGAGTTAAAGCACATCATGGAAGTAACCTTTCTTCTTTCCTGTCAGGTCTTTAAACTGTGCGTCCATTCCCATCCTTCAAGAATTGCTCAGAAATTAAGGGTTCAGAGAGGAAGCCACTGTTCCATATGCTCAGAAAAATATAAAGGAAGAATGTGTCATTTTGTCTGTTTTGGGTGAATAGTCACTGAAATGAAATTAAAAAGACTTTGTAAAATAAAATCAGCTGAATCAGATGCAAGCTATTTAATACAGGTTTTATATAATTTCATATACTTATATTTTTTAACATTTTTATTGTTGGCTAATTTGCTTCTGCCAGAATGTGTAGGTTCTGGTGATGGGTATATGAAAAGTCTTCAGTACAGTTAGGAGACTGTAGACTAATTGAAAACAGTCAATTATCAATTTTTCTATCCTACTGAGATGTCAACAAATATACCAACTCCAGCGTTGTTGTGTCTCCAGTCTTAGGTTCCAGGTAGTCATAAGTACTTGTTCAGCTACTCACTGCAATACAACATAAGTTGCATGAAGTGACCAATTCTCTTTGTGTGGAAGCACAACTATATAAATTGTTAGATTATCATTGTTTTTATTTTCACCAACACACATTTTACAGTAGGAGTCACTTCTCTTCGTAATTGATGCTGTCCTTCAAGATTTCCTTATGTTTGCCAAAAGGGATAAAGTTGAGCAGGGCAGTCAGGATCAAAGAAAAACACAATAAACACTGATGATAATAAATTATCTCCTTGAACACTGTAGAAAATATCTATTTTCTTACCAGGAATATTAAATTGCTATTTAATGTAACTCAAATGCAAAACAATGCAATTTCAGAGGTGAACAAAAATACTCAAATAATTCACAGAAGTGAAAACTTAACTGGATGAGAAATGCACCAGGTTATCACAGGAGAAAACTCAGTTTGCATCTGTGGTCAGAAATGATCAAAATGTTACACTGCGTATTCAAAGAAACAATAAATAAGATAGAAAATGTTGTAATTCCCTGATACAAGTCAGTGTTGTCATTTCATCTAGGATATGAAGTCTTGTACTAGCCTGCTCATTTCCAAAAGAAAAGCAGCAAGAGCACTGCTAGAGAAGGGTGAGAATAGCTAAGACCTCTCGTTGACTCAGATAAACTGCAAAACATGAAGCAAATAACCCAGCTGAGCACTCTGCCTGGTGGAGGATGCAATCATCTTCCAAAATGACACTGTGCTTCACAGCTAGACAGCAGCACATTTCTTCCACGTGCTCATAGAAAAAAGTCATTCCTGAATTCATCTTCACCTGGAGAATTTTGCTGCTGTCACAGCCTTTCCTCTGTGTCCACCCTCTCCACTCATACCTGTTGGGTTACCCCACCCCATCTCTTGGTCTTAGCACAACCACAGTGTTACTCTCCAGGCTGGTCTGGATAGGCCAGAAATAGCTCTGGAAAACAGCTCACAGTAAGAGCTGCAGCCCATATGAATGCCCTACTGGACATGTCTTAGAATCCTTCTAGACTGTCTTAGAATTGTTAAGGCTGGAAAAGACCTCCAAGGTCATTGAGTCCAGCCATTAACCCAGCACTGCCATGCTCACCACTAAACCATGTCCCCTTGTGCCACATCCACATGCTTTTCACATTTCTAGGGATGGAGACTCTGACACTTGCCTCAGCAACGTTTTTCCATTGCTGACCCCCCTTTCCAAGAAGAAATCTTTCCTAATATCTAACCTGAACCTCGCCTGGTACAGCCATTTCCTCCTGTTCTGTCACTTGTTACTTGGAAGAGGAGTCTGACACTCACCTTGCTACAACCTCCTTTCAGGTGTTTTTGGACATGATCCTGCACCTCTCTTTCTTTTCATGAAGGAACAAAAACTGAACATGGGATTTGAGGTGCAGCCCCACTAGTGTCAAGTACGGGGGTAAAATCACTTCTTCTTTAAGAAGGTGATCATGGCAGGAAGTGGAATGATTCGAGGCATCAACTAAAGAAGGAGGAAGAAGGAAGAAGGGCAGCACTTTCATGGGATATACAATTCTGTTCCTGACTGAGAATTCTACACCTCAAAGAGGACTTCACCTCATTGGGAAGGGTGCCAGAGATATATCTTTACTGACACCAAGTAGGTGCCCACCACAGTGCTGGTGTCATGCTCAGGCCATCTACCTCCACTCAGATGAAAGACATGATACACTGCCCCTCACATTACTTTTTTATTGATTTCCCAAAATCTGTACAGCTTTCTTGCATGCTTTTTCCTCTTCACAAGAATTGATTTTTTTAAAGCAAAGTTTACACATAGTTCAGATTTCTGCTAAATCCTTTCTTAAAATAGAAGTTGTTATCTACTGTGATGTGCAGATATCTCGGCAGAGGTGTTCTGAGTACAGGGATCAAAGATGTGGGGTTAGGGAAGGATTTTGTCTAGCTATGATAGCTCCTGTCACAATGGCTGGTAAGCATTCTCAAGCATGAGGTAGAACAAAGGTTGACAACCCAGTTAGCACTAAGGACCACATTGCCCATTCTTTAGTCAGGTGGATGACTGCATACTTCTCCAAGGCCTTTCAGAACTGAGGTGAGCAGAGTCTGTGATGGTCCTGAAGAAATTCCAGAATTCACAGCTGTAATTATGATGGTAACATGATGAAGAATTTAATAAGGACCACACACAGGCTGATGATTTTAACAAAGATTTTCCCTTTCATGACACTCTGGAGTGCAGAGTACTTTGAGGTATCTAGTGCAGTGGGATTCACTGGCATAGCACACAGTGTTGCTTGTGATGATTTCATGAGAAGTCTCTGGACAGCGAAGGTTCACAAGGTAATGACAGCTCATTTCTCCACTGGGATGGACATAGATGATGGCCAGAGGTCCCTGCAAAATATGACTGTGTGCCATGGATGTTCTACACCCATCACTGATCATCCTGTGTGTTGCTTCATGTATCTTCCCACTAGTGGGGCACTGTCTCCAGGGTGCCAAATCTCCATCATAGAGAGAGGGTGCTGTGTGCAAGGTGATGCCTGCACTCTGATGGTTTGGGCATGTGCTTCTTGTGGGCAAAATATTTGCCATGCATGGGCCAAAGGAATGGTATGTAAATCTTGTGAAATGCATTCTGTGAAATTACAGGGCCTGTGCCAGCTGACTAGCAGCTGAGAAAGGATATTCTACTTTAGGAGACTATGAATATAATAGAAAGGATGAGTAGAGAACAAGCCTTCATATTCTTAGCACAGAATTGTCAGTGAAACGTACATTGTGTAGCTAGTACTCATAGTCCAGAAGAAACTGTTACAATAATGGGAGCAGCAAATTCTTGGAAGGAATAAGTAGAGGATGTGAATAAATTTGAAGATGCTTTTCATAACAAATAATCTCTTAACAGTGATTCTTGGTTAAGTGAAGAAAGGAGCTGCTAACACAGTGACTACAACTGCTCCTGACCAGTACAGACTTTGTTCAGTAATTTATACACCTTAAGATACAATACTACAAGGTGTTCTATTCAGAATCCTTCCTTGCAGAGCATTTCAATAGTTCTGGTCACAAAAAACGTCAGGCAAACCAACTTTATAAGCACATAATGGAAGTGCCTTGTTATTCAAGCAGCACTGCTATTATAGCGTGTCTTTAGAAAGAAAAGAGGCAGGGTGTGAAGGAGAGAATGTGAGGGAAATCATGTAAGATATATATTTGCATCAGCAAGGTGGAAAAAGAATAATTTATATAGAAGTAGTGAAAACAAAAAACCCACCTGGGCACTCTACCTGGTGGAGAAAGGATAGATAGAAAATCCATAACAAAGTGATAATAAATAATTAGATCTTCATAAATAATGCTATTTATTTGATTTGTTTTCCATGTCTGAAATTTTTTAACAGATCATGGGCCCCTGAAATGTGCATTGTTCATACTTATTTAATAACTGCTTTCCCTTTTGATAGCTTATTCAGAAATTTAGTATTGTCAAACATGTTTGTTCAGACAAGACACAGGATGTAGCTTCTGTTCCTGGATTGAAAGCCCTTCCAACTAATGTTTCTCTCTGTTTTCTATTTAATCTTAAACTGCCTGTGGATGTATTGAAAGTAATTGAATGGATGCATGAATTCATAGAGAAAAGTTTAACTAATGATTGACTTTGTTTTGCCATATACATTTACTCTGATGGTCTTGTGGTTTCGAGTTACCACCAGTAAAATTGGGGTGATTATAGGGAAGAATATAAGTCAGTAGGGTCCAGTGCAGTGTAACTGGAACTGTAAACCAAATTGTTACTTCTATAAAACAAATAGCTTAAAAAACCCAAAAAAACAAGTCCAAAACCAACAAAACAAAATAGGAAGTTAGACAGAGAATCCAAACTCCTGTTCCAATTCTTTCAGGAAATTAAAAAAACCCCCAGCATTTAGTTTTCCATCTCATGTCCTTATAAGTTCTCCCACTTGAGTACTCTTTCACTTATTTTGCATTAATTGTGTTTTCTCAGATCTTCATTTAAAACAAACACAGTCTTTTTATTACATGTTACTGTAATAAATTTCAGTGCTCTTCATGAATATTTATTACATGATATTAAAAAAAAAAATCATGTTTCTGTTTTCCACAAGGAAACTCTCTCTCTCAAGGTAAGTTTGAGACTACAATTCCTCAGTAGCAAATCTTTCTGGAAAATGTCCATCAGTACTTTGAGCCTTGAATCTGATACCTAGAGGATATAAATCTGTAGATAAAACTACAATGAATGTATGGCAATGGTGATTGACTGGAGGTGGAGGTCACTGCAATAGGATGGGAATGTCAGCATCTATTTTTTAATAATCTTTCCAAATGCATACATTTTCTAGGAGAAAAATAGAGACTGTCAGGAATACAGTTAGTTTATTTAAAGGAATGCAAAGCATAGCAGGAAATACAGGCTGTATACAGGCAGAGAAATTAGATTTTGTAAACTAAAGCAGATCTCTTTAATTAAGATCAAGGCTCATACTCTGCCCACCTTGCCAGCCTAGATTTAAGGGAAAGCTTTGAGAAATATTTATCTGAACAGATGTCTCGCTAAGATAGCTGTACAGAAATACATCCAAGAATTATGCAGTCCTTTCAAAATTAATGTTGCTGAGTTTGTTTCGCAATTAAGAACATAACTGAAAATACAAATGTTTGAAATATTCATAAGGCCCAAACTGTCTCTGTATTATCCACCCTGAACAACTCTTCCATGTTTAGAATGAGAACAGAGACACTCCTTGGGAAATTCCTACAAATTGACTGGGACAAAAATACCTAGTAATAGAGTACCCAAGTTTATATCAACAGAACTTTTTTCCTCTTTTTTTTTTTATATTTACATATTAAAACAATGTTGTAAATTTGCTTGCTGTAACATTAGAAGAATGGCAGAACATTTTTTCTTGCTTACAGAATGCTTCTGCTTTTCCCAGGTGCAGAACCATCAATGAATTTAAGAGTTAAAGAACGACTAATTAAGAACAACTGAGGATGCTTAAATCCAGATGAGAATATCTACTGTGAATCCCATGATGGTTTTATATTTCCTGCTTTTCCCCCTACTAAAATTAAGTATCTTTGGACAATATATGCATAACATCTGTGGAAATATTTTCTCAAGATGAAACACATTTGTCAAACCATCAAAGCAAAAGATGGACAAATCTAAACCCTCTGCTGTGAAGATTTCCTGCAATGGTTGCCCACGTGGAAAGGAGGGAGATTCCTAAATTCACCTTAGATTTGTGATTGCTGCTTTCAAATGGTTCAAATATTTCGTAATTCATGGTGTGTGGTGGCACAAATTGTGATATTTGATCATAATCAAAAGCAGATTACCTTTCTTGTCTCTTCCAAAGAATAGATGTCTTTATATACTTATGATAAATACAGATTTCTTCATTCTTCACAATGAAAAATTGTTAACAAATACAGTTAATGTTTTAAAAATAACTTTTCCTAAGGTTCTTGTTTGGATTACTCCTTGAGGTAAAGAGGGTTTGGCATGTACAATTCTGTGCATTAACCTGGGGACAGCAATCTCAAATGCATCTCTGAAACTAAATACTTTAATTTTCATATTGAAACAATTTTGGCAGTGGAAAGCTAAACTTACATGCTCTGAAGCACTCTGAAAGACCTGTTCTCTTTTTTCTTGGCAAGAGAAAAGTCTTCTTTGGAATACAACTAGCTACTAAAAATAGTTCCTGTTTCCCCCAAGAAAGACCAGTTTATATGGTTCTACTATTCCAGTACATAAAGAGGGAAAAAGTTGCCTAGGAAATGTGTCAAAGCCTTTGAAATGAAGTTATGTAAAGTACACAGACTGGTTCTGTGCCTCTGTAGAAAATCATAAAAAAAAAAAAAATCTTGATAACTTTTACTATGGTACCTTTTTGAAATGCCTAATATTAAAAATATGCCAATATTTATTTATCTGCAATTTCATCATCTGATGGGTAGGTAAGTTATCATAAAGAATTCAAACTTCTGACAGAAGGCTACCAAAAATTATGAAATTTTCAAGTCTTAACTTCACATTTCAGGATAGAATTTCTTTATATGACATGGAGTTCTCCATATCACTGTATCTATAAAGAAAAATATATTTTCCACTTTTCCTGTCCATTTTTTGTGTCACTTCTTAACCTAGCTATGAAAGCTTTGCTTTTAGAATACCTTAAGACAAGACTGTATTTACTCTAGGGGTCAACTTAAAACCAGCAGGTCGAAGAACTGTTTAATTTGGCCTGGCCTGACACCTTTTATGAGCACCACAAATTTCGTAGTTCTGAACCCCCAAATTCATCTCTCTATTTAAGCTAGCCACTGCAGAAAGTACAGACTGAAAGGAAAGAGGGCAACTTTTACAGCCATTGATAAATTAGGCAGCCAGAAACATTTATTTTAATTAAAAAGAAAACAAACTTGGAAAAAGTGAAACAGTAGTTTTCCTTTTCAAAAGGCTTTCTCCAAGTGTCAGTAATGTCAATATGAATTGCAGCACCCCACTGGTTATCCCTTAGCAGAGAATTTACAGCTATAGCACTCTCACCCTCCCTGTATGTCGATTACCCCTTTCTACACCTTCTCATGATTTAAATTTATGTGTCCTGCACATCAGAGACCCAGGAGAGCAGCCTTAACCCTCACTTTAGGAGCCAAACTGAACCAGCTCCCTCATGGGGCTCAGAGAGGAGAGACAGATGTTCTCAGGTTGGTGTGGAAAAGGGATCTAATTCAAATTGTTCCCTGCAAAGGAGCCTCTCTCTCTTTGGTGAATAAATGAAGGGTTTCAGAGGTGAGCTGTCTTACTTTAGTGAATTCCCTCACTGTCAGTGTTAATTCAGGTATCTAAAGTAAAGCAGTGACTCCCCCTTCACTTTTGCATTTCTGTTTACTAAAATGGATCTGGTCTGTAATTCAGGATTTCAAGGAGTTGTTGCCCTTAGGAAAGGATAAATGCTTAAAAAACAGTAATAACAGTGAAACTGCAGTATCCTTTTAGAGGAGTTCTGGAAAGAAGCTGAAGATCACTGCCCTTGTGAAGTGTCTTCTCTTATTTTTCATGAAGCCCTTATGCAGCAGAGCAAGCCAACCTTTTATGAAATGTTGGTCTGTGAATTCTGAGAGCATGCAGTCACCTCAGCAACACACAGTGCACTTCTACTGACCCTGAGCCAGCCCTGTTTGTGGCTTGAAGCAAATTATAGCCAAAATGGTGGTACTCAGAGGCAGAATCGCTCTGCCTATCCCTAGCAAGACTCAGAATATGCTTGGTAACAGGCTGGGAGCAGTATTTGCTCTGGTGCTGTGGGAAAAGTGAGTGCCTTACAGCCACAGCCAGCCTTCAGGGGCTGCCTCCAGAGACAAAAAAAAAATATATAAATAAAAATAAAAAATAAAAAATAAAAAATAAAAAATAACAAGATAAAAGGAAAGAGAAGGAAAATGAACCTCAACAGAATGTAAGAGTTAAATCTAAGACCCAGTGAAACTAATTAGGAGACTAAAGCACCCAGTGTAATTACATTTCTTTTCTCTGTCTTCCCCCCACAAGATAAAAGCATGCAAATAAAGTACCTCTTTTCCAGCAATCTAATGCAATGAAAATGTAATATATTGCCAAATACCAAGTAATGTATTTTACTGGAAAATTAGAGAAGCAATATTGTTTGTTTACTCTAAGACTGAGAACAATCTGAATGAGATCCCTTTTGTAGAAAATCTTTGTGTATTCACAGAGGTCTGCACACCACTCAGAAATGGAGAGCAATCTCTTTGAAACAATAACAAATATTCAGTCCTTAGGAGCTGGATGAGATAAGAAATAACATTATATACTGACCTATATAGTAACCCATCAAGAGTCAATTCATTATTTTTATTATTTAAAACAGCCCTTTGCAGGCATTACCTAATTCTTCTAGCCTCCCCTTGTTTATAAATAGAGATGCTGAGGAAAAGAGAATGTCCAGAATCATAGCCATCTAAAGAGTGGAAAGAGAGTAAAATATCAGGAGCTCTTTGCTTTCAGCCTGTGCTCAATTCTCTGAATCTCTTGCAAGGCATATGGAACAGAAGCCAAAGTTTAGAAAATTGCTGGTGATGTTGCAGACAAAAGGAGACATTTGTCTTCGGGTCAGACACATTAAATTGATTGTGGGATGACTCCAAAAAGACCATAAGAGCTTGAGTCATCCTACAACTTGAGTCGCATGCCTTCTTCACAGGAATAACCCTGGAAGGCAGAAGTGAAAAAACCCACCCTATCTCTCTCTTCCTGGCAGATGGCATTGCAGCCAGTTGGCAGAAGGCAGGATATTACGTTCTGATGGAAAAGGATACAACCTGGCTCCAAATATAATGACTGTCAATGCATGGTTCATTCATGTCTGCTTTACTAGTAACCAAAACTGGAAACAAAAATGTGTCAGATATGTACTTCAACACTCATCTGCAGTTTTTTCTTCAAGTGGAATCTTTTACAGGACACCAAGACAGAAACTGAAATCTTACTGATTAATTTAAAACATCTTGTCTTTTAAATATTACAAGCTGGGTGCAATAGTATCATGTCCAAACCCCACCCAGCAACCCAGCCACACGCAGCTCACTCCTCTCCCGTGGGATGATGGGATGATGATGAATGAATCAGGAGGGTAAAAGTGAGAAAAATTGTGGGCTGAGATAAAGAAAATTTAGTAGGTAAAGCAAAAGCCACACACAGAAGCAAAGCAAAACAAGGAATTCAGCCACCACTTCCCATGGGCAGGCAGGTGTTCAGCCATGCCCAGGAAAGCCAGGCCCCATTACACACATCGGTGACTTGGGAAGACAAACACCATCACTCTGAACATTCCTGCTTTTCTTCTTCTTCAGATTTACATGCTGAGCAAGCCACCATGTAGCCTGGGATATCCCTGTGGCCAGCTGGAGTCAGCTGTCCTGGTTCTGACCCACCCAGCTCCTTGTGAAGCCCCGTCCTCCTCGCTGATGGATTGAGGTGAGAAGCCTTGATGATGTGCAAGCACTTTGATCCCTGTGTTACTACCACAGTGTCCAGCACAAATCCAAAATATATCCCTGTGCCAGCTACTCTGAAGAAAATTATTCTCAGACAAAACCAGCTTAGTTAAGCATCAATGTAAAGTTATTCAGGGACATTCTTCCATATTCAGTGCAAAGAGATGGCAGGAGATAGCTTGCCATACAAGAGTGCCTGTCTTAGAAACCTATTTAAGGATGGAATGTGCTGTGTTCTGCAGGTAGCTGTATTTTCTTATTAATAACACGGTGAAAGGATAAGGTTTTTAAAGATGCTTAAGTCTGCTAAATTAGCTAGTTTTTAGCTAAAGCTAAATGAGATGAAAAGTGCTAAAATTGTTTCTATTTTTAGGAGATATATCTATATACATATATATATAGATAGATAAATATAGATATAGATATAGATATAGATATAGATATCGATATCGATATCGATATCGATATCGATAGATATATGTTTTACAATTACAATTATTCAACCTATATTGAAGCTCCATATCAAATCTATAGATAACTACATATGTGTTAGTAGCAGGGATATTTCTTCTGGTCAGACAAGAAACCCCCATGTGTAGGAACATTTCCTGCATGCCAACACTGTCATGCACTTAAAATTTAAACTGCAGCCATGTGTGCTGGAAACATAAAGATATTACCAAACTATCATATGGCCAACATGAAAAGAGTTTTCTAGGATGGCATATTTCCAAGGCATGTGGAATAAAATGTGTGGTGAAAAGTAGGGAGAAATTTACTTGCTAGCATATATTATTTCTAAATTAGTCCTTTTTTTTTTCCACATCCTTCATACCACAGACATGGGACTACAAATTCAAGTTAGTCTAAATTCTGGACTAGAAACATCATATCAGCACATCAGAAAATAGAACCTACCTAATGCAGGTGTTGTAACTCAGGGTGATACAAAACATTCTACAGTAACATGCTTAAAGAGGAAACCAGACTGTGAATGAAACAGTGAAGTTATGCCTAAAAGCACTTTTTTTTCTTTCCATGAGACTAAGAGAGAGAAAAGGAAAACTATTTGATTAAAAATAGTTTAAGAATTTCTGCACAGTGCACAGATAGTCTTATTTAAGAAAAAGATTTTAAAAAGGTATTTCTAAGAAAAATCAAATATTATCTCTTTCCTATGAGTTGAATTTTGACACAAGGAAGAGTCAGAATACCTGTAAGTTAACCAAGGAGAAAAGAAGAAAAAGATGTGTTTGATGTCTGTAAAAGCATAATCACATGGTGAGGCTATTACATTAATTAAAAGACAAAAATGTATACAATTAGTAAGAGAGGGAAACACAGAAAAATTTAAAAGCCATAATCTACCTTTTGGTGATGCTTTCAGTCCTTTTGCTTCCATCCTCATATGGGGGAAATCTTTATTCTTCTGTCTGTTTCCTTTCTACATGCTTGGTTAAAAACCCATTGCAATCTTTCCCCTGATCTCAGCATGCTTTGGATCAGACCTTACTCTAACAGGCATAGGCTAATTTGTGTGAGACATTTATATTATCTTCTTCCTGCTGCAGTCATGTGCAATAGTTATATTTCACTTTTTTGATGGCTTCAGCTAATGAAGAATAGCTTTAGCTCATTTCAGATCTTGTCCAAATATACCCACTGGATGTAATATTATGGCTGAGCTCTCATTATAATGATGCCATGATAAAGATGACCTACAATTTTTGGAGAGACATTATCAGACTCCTTCTGCTATCCATTCATCATTCCATGGCTGAAAATGTCAACAAACAAAAACATATTCTCATTATTTAACAAGAAGTCTCAAAGGATGCCAAGAAAACATCTGCAAGATAATTCAACCAATCAGTACCTTTGAAGTTTGTACTGAACAGCCTTTTAAAATCCAGTTGGGCAAACTTTTATAACTTGCCGTGTGATAGTTTATTCTCTAATTTGGTATGAAAAGCTTTAAAAAAAAAAATCAAACCAACGAGACAAAATTGAAGGTAGTGTGGAAAGCGTGAACAGAGGAGAATGGAAGAATCTTAAAATCTGCATTAGTGCTGTTCGATCAAGGATTAGAAGCTTCTGATAACATTAACATAAATTTGCCATTGCTTTGGAGCAATCAGGCCCAGACGACTGAAGCTTTTTCACAAAAATTGAGCTTTCTGAAAAATACTGAATAGGAAACTAAGATGTTAGGAATGTGATGAGAAAAAAAATTAGTTCTTCAGTATTCTTAACTTCTTTGTATCTTACAACCATCATGGATATTCTTCTTATCAAACAGATTGAGATAATTAAATCTCTGACCCACTTCCCAAGTAATGGGTAATATAATACCCAAAATTTGTTGTAAGATGTTGAAATAAACCAAAAACTAAACAACTCTGAGGATGTCAAACCACATACATGACATATTTTGCCTACAACAAATGTGTAGGTATTTCTGTTCAAAACAAATAGTTTAAACTGTTAAAAAACCCCTAAGAGGTACTAGTAAAGGGCTTGTTTATGCTTGCTTGGTGGCTGAACCTCCAGTGCAAAGGTGCAACTATGTATTTCTGTTAATAACTTTTGCAACAATTGCTCCTATCAGTAAAAAAAACCAATCCAAAAATAAAATGAAATCTATTCTCTTAAAAATAACCTGCCTTTTACAAAAAGAAATGCTCCCTAGCAATTACAAAATAAGTATTTTCTTATATAAAGAATATACATTAAAAAGACAAGACATGTCTCTCAAACATGTTAAAATCATCTGAAAGACCTATATACCGCTCTTTTGATGTTACAATTTTGTAATCAACAAAGAAAAGCAAGAGACTTATGCAGGAAATTACTGTTTGCCTGATATTAGGCAAAAAAAAAGAACATTTATTTTGAAACAGCAAAGCCCTCTACTCTGAAAAGTGTTTATTACCATTAATGTGTTGCATCAATAAATATTTCTGCTTGTTAAGCTAAAGTATTTTCACAAAGAAAACATAAGGTATATAGGTTAAACAATAGCTCCAAATATCTGGAATCAAGGCATACTTATCCTGTTAGACTTTGTCTTTAGTGCTCAACAAATCAGTTGTTTTACATATTATCAGTCAAAGAATTAAAGAACTTTTGCTCTGATTGTATTGATTAAAGCACAGTGTGGCAGAGATGACACTGAACCACATTACTTTAAGGAGATCCATCTGTGAAACATCTGGTGATTCCACCAGCTAGGGAGACAGGATTCCATGAGCTCCTCACACTTGCCAAGCTTTGAAACACGAGTAATAAATATTCCCAGTAAAACATGTAATTTCAAAGTGAAGTATTTTGCACCACTAGAGTTATTTAGGAAGGATGATGAATATGAGGACATGCTTCTGCAGCGATATTTTTGAGGAAAGTTTTCACTTTTTTTTCCCATTCATATAATTCATTAAGCTATTTAAAATAAAATGCTGTTATTTAGATCACATTTATGTTAAAAAAAAATAAGGAACTTTTAAAGAAAGCAGCTACAGTGTATAATTCAGATTCTTTCCCTCACTGCATATAGCCTCTTGATTTTCAGATATTATTTTATAGCCTTATTTTTTCCCTTGAGCTCCAAGACCTAACACTAAGGGGCACTAGAGAACTGAACTGCATTTGTTCAGATCCATCAGGAACCAGCTACTGAAACTAAGTTGCAAACTATTCACAGTGCTAGGTGGAGAGTGAATGGGGCTTTGGGTGAAACGCAAGAGGCAAAACAACAGTTCTGTGTGACATGCTCGCTGTTACAGAAAACTACCACTGGAAAAGCAAGGACATGCTCATTTTGAAAATACCAAATGTCTTGTTATTGTTTATTTCCAGGTGTTGAAAAAGAACTCTCAATTTTTTTTTTTTTTACAGAAAAAAGTTGGGAAATGTGTGAAAATATTAAATGACATGAAAATGGATTTTTTTTGAGAAGCCAAGTATATCTAAACCATCTTAATGTACTTTCTTCGAGTATATTTGCTTTGATCTTAGACAAGTGTAAACAGAGGAGCAAAGACTTAGGAATTCATTTTTATATTAAGTTTCAAAGGAGATCTGAATACCAACACATTTTCATCCCCAATTCTTGAAGTTTCACTATGGAGATAAAGAACTTCTATAATTTCATTGTGGATTGCAAAAATGCCAATTATCCTCTTATTTTCCCATCAGGACAAAAGGGAAACAACATTAAAAAAATTATATAAATTAAGCCTCTTTGCCAAGAGTGGATTCCAAAGCTCACGTTTGTCAGTCAAACACAAAATAATTTCAAAGTCACTGCCGCATACCTTAGCAGAGCACATTTTGAAAATCTCAGACCTGATGTCAAGAATCTGTTTCTCATCCCAGTTATTTTTGGTTTGGTTTGAGTTTTCTTTTTCTTCTGTTTTTTTTTTTCCTGTATTTCTGCTTCAGTATTCTATATTCTTCATATTCTAGCAAGAAATACATAATCAAACTAGCAAAAGGAAACTAAATAAATGCTGTTACATTTTAGAGTAGTAAAATTGTCCTGAATGCATTTTAAAAGCTTGGTCACAGCCTTGTCCCAAAACAGAAAGATTACAAAAAGGCAAATTCAGTATCAAAGCCAGTATGCCAAATCATTTCAATTAAAGCTCCAAGACCAAAATTAATAATGTACCATTAGCAGAGAGTGTGAGGTGATTGACTGAAAATTGCAAAGACACATTCTGCTTTGGGTACTGTAGACCTTTCCTTACAATATTAACACTTTTTTCTGTCTCCTTAAACATCCTATCAAAGTAAAATCCCCAGATAACTTCTGCTTGGTGTAGTATTTGACTCATAGATCCTCTAAGGCCAGATGAGACCATTATGAAAATGCACTTTGACCCCCAGCACAGCACAGGGCATTGAACCTCTCTAAGCAATTCATACCTCATGTTTGAGGTTTAGGATCTTCTTCTGAAAAACATCCAGCCTTGATTTATTGCTCAAAGTGACAGAAATTCCAGCACATTCCTTGGAAAGATCACCCTTCTGTTAATGACAGCTGCAGTCAGATAAGGTACAAGTTTTTTCTCCTCTAAAATGGTTTACTTTGGGTCTTTTCTGACTACACTTTTTGAAGCTGAACTCAAGAACCATCAGCAAGCTGTATCAATTTACAGACCATGTATGTTAAGAAAAAAGGCTTTCTTTAACCAAAAAATGGGGCAAAGCCACCTTTTAAGATACACTGCACACCTTTTCCAAGGGCAATTATCAGTTCCTCAGGATAGAGAAAGCCTCTGGAACAAGGGAAAATATGGTTTCCAAACCTTCTGCCAGTCCAACGGAGAAATTAAAATAGACATCTTGGTATGCTACCCTATGGCCATATAGCATACCTGATGTCTCAAGGTGAACACCAGGTCTTCATCTGTTAGTGCTCAACTTCTAGTTGGCACCTGCTCTTGTCTTGTGTGTGGGATCCAAGTTCTTCTGTTGCTGTTACATTAAGGTGCATAAGTGAGCCAGAAGAAAGGAGCGAGAGACACTTTGGAGTGCCCAAAGGGTATGTTCATTTCAGCAAGAGAACTCCATGGTTGGAGGACAGGTGGTATTTGAATCTCTGTCCTGGGTCCAAGTGGAGATCACCATCCCAGGTGATTTCATCATTCTACAAGGAGGGCTAAGCCTGGCCCCACTGTCTTTCTCTATAAGCAGTGATGTCAAAACAGGGGTGAACACACAGACAGGCCATATTTACCCAGCTCATGGGCTGAATCAGGGTTTTACAAAACTTCTCTTGGGGAAACAGCTTGGGATTTATGGTCATTTTACTTTACAGCTCTCTGAGAGACAGGCAACTGTGTTCAGACATTTCACTGTGTGTCCAAAACTGGCCAGGATGCAGAGCCTGTAGTGCCATATGCCATTTTTTATTTGCTATGATGAGGACAGACGTGGAGACAGACCTCTCCAGCCACCATCCTGTGTGGACATGGTGTTCCACGGCCACAAAGGGAAGGAGACCCTGAAGGAGAGAGGGCTGGACAGTGCTACTGAGCAGTCCCTTCGGTGAGATGAGTAGAAAGAGTTGCATCGAGGAAGCCCTTTGGAGGGTCCATGTGGTCCCCAGTGCATCACCCACCTCCTCCTCCTCAGGCAGGAGGAGGCAGAGTTGCTGCTGCTGCCAATGCGCCAGGATAGAGCGATCTCGGCGCGGGAGGAGATGACGCAAAAGGCAGAGCTCCCCCCAAAAAAGTGTTTCTCCAGGACGAAGATGGCGGCAACTTAGCCCAGGGGCCCAAGATGCCTGTGCCCATCGGGGGCCCCCAGCCAGGCAGTTCCGCCCCGTGCGCCCGGGGACACCGCGCCCGGCGGCAGCAGCGGCGGCAGCCGCAGCCCATTGTCACCAGCAGCGGCGGCGGCCCCGGCAGCCTCCTCCTCCTCTTCCTCTTCCTCCTCCTCCTCTTCAGCATCCTCGGCAGCGCTCCGGGAACCCTGCAGCAGCGTCTCTCCAGTTAGAGCGGAGCGGGGAGAGAAGAAAGAGACTGAGACAGCGGTGCAGGCATCTGTGCCGCGGCTCGGGGCTGAGCAAGAGGAGCAGCGGCGGCAGGGAGGAAGAGGAGGCGAGGAGCCCTCCCGTAGCCGTCCGTCGGCAGCGGGGGACGCGGCATGCGGTTGTCCGGGCGCAGTGGGCTTTTCTCAGGAGGGAGATGGGGAGCTGCGATCTGACCATGCCTGGGTGAGAGGGGGAAAGGACCAGTCGCGCAGCCCCGCCACCACCAACTATCACCACCACTACCACCACCACCACCACCACCATCTCCTCTCCCTCCTCCTCCTCCTCTCTCTGCGTTATTGCTCTTATCTTCTCCACGGCACTCCGCGTTGGATGGACTGGGGCTGTTTCGTGTGGTAAGACCAAGGCAGAGCCACCGGCGAAAACCAACAATATCTCGGAGGAAGAAAAAGAAGAAAGAAGAAAGAAAGAAAGAAAAAGAGAAAGAAAGAAAAAAAAGAGGAAGAAAGAGAGAAGGGGGAGAGTGGAAGAGAGAGAGAGGGAGAGCAAGCGAGCTAGAGAAGGGAAGGCAGGCAAGAAAATCCCCCCAATCTTTTAAGTCAATGCATATTGTGGTGACACTGGCAAAGGAGCCCTCACGGTGGAGTCGGCCAGGGCTGTGCGTTCCCAAAATATGACCAGGGGTGCTTGGATGTGTAGTCGGCAGTATGATGACGGCTTAAAAATCTGGTTCGCACCCCGGGAGAACGAGAAACCCTTCACGGATTCAGAGAGGGCTCAGAAATGGCGACTGTCCCTGGCATCGCTCTTGTTTTTCACGGTCCTGCTCTCTGATCACTTGTGGTTCTGCGCCGAGGCCAAATTCACGGGGACCGGAGAGAAGGAGCAGCCGCCGCCCGAGAAGCCGGAGCCCGCGGAGCCGGAGCTGCTGGCGGGCATGGGGGAGCCGGCGCCCCCCGCGCCCCGGCTCCTCGCCCCCCCCTCGCCCTCCCTCCCGCCCTCCCCCGGCAGCAGCGGCGGCGGCAGCCGCGGCAGCCGCACCAACGGCACCGAGCCCCGGCACGGCAAGGCTGCTTTCCTGGGGAACTCCACCGCCAGGCCCCCGGAGACGTGCCCCCCCCCGGGCTCCTCGTCCGGGCAGTGCTTCAGCGTGGGCGACGCGGAGGCGGTGTGCCAGCGGCGAGGGGGGTCGGGGCGGCCGCGGGGCACGGGGCACAGCCCGGCGCCCGGCTGGGACCTGACGGATTTTTACCTTTCCTTTTGTAATTCCTACACACTTTGGGAGTTGTTCGCCGGGTTGTCCAATCCGGACACTTTGAACTGCAGTCTGGATGTGGTGCTGAAGGGGGAAGGCTCCTGCAGCCAGTGCGTCCAGGCTTACCAGCGCTACGACCAGCACGCTCAGGAGAAATACGAAGAGTTTGAGGTTATGCTCCAGAAATATTTACAGTCGGATGAGTACTCGGTGAAATCGTGTCCTGAGGATTGTAAGGTAGGAGCCCCTGCTGTGTTTCCTGTCCCTGGCTGTCGGGCTGGCGTGCCTCCCTCGGCTGTTGTGGCTGCCGTGGACCCTGTTGTGCCTGCTTCGGTCTCTGCCCCTGGCGCCGGCGGCCGCGGTTCTCACGGTGCGGGCTATGCTGCGGAGGGTATCGGCCGGTGCCCCCCTTAGCGCATTATTAAAACAGAGGAAGAGAGAGGGGGAAGCTTGAGAAAACGCAAAAAGAAGTGATCCTCGGTCCTCTGGGAGCGTAGCGCTGGATTTCCCCCTCCTCATGAATATGCGATTGGCTCCTGCTCGGCTGCCGGCTTCCAGCGGGCTGGGATGCGACTTGGCGGCAGGCAGCGACAGGGTCTGCATGACAATGAGCGGGGCTCCGAGCGGCGACCGGGGTCGGGGCTGCCCGACGGCGCTGCCCTGGCCGCCGGCCCTCGGTGTGCAGGCGGCCGCGGTGCCCGGGCACGGGCGATTCGTCCCCCCGCGGGGCCAGGGGCGCGCACCGGAGGCTCCGGGTAGGTTCCGCCGGGCGCTTGGCCCGGGGGTGGCGGTGCAGGACGGTGGCAGAGCGGTGCGGCGCCGGGCCTCCTCGGCAGCGGGAGCGGGACAGTGTTTGCAGGCGCTCTGCCAAAATCTGTGGAGCTGGGGAAAGCTGGAGGACGAGAGAGTCTGTTGACGGGCACCGCAGTGGCCCTTGGTTGGGAAGTGATGGTGACAGCGTTTTGATAAGCCGCGGCTGTTTCCTTTGGTGCCGCTGGTGACGGCTCAGAGAGATCCAGAGGCTTTTCTTTGCCTTTGCTAGAAGACAGAGGGTCCCACTTTAGGTCTTGTAGATGTTGCCTTCTCTGTACTTTTGCACAAGATTAGTTGGCCTATCTCTCAAGACAGGGCAGAAGAAAAGAGTTGTCCTCGGTGCCTAAAATAGCTAACTGCATGCTTTTCCCCCTGTATGAGTACTTGGTAGGAGGTGGATATTTCTGCCCTGAACTAGATTATCTCAACTACTGTAGCACTGACCAGTCTGAACCAAATTCTGCTCTGGCAGTAGAACACAACCATGCATGTGAATCACTGCTCTAAATAGGAGGCCTGGCAGTACCTCTGTGCTCTGTAACTTCAGCAGGGCCATCTGAAATCATTAAATGATAACAGCCTATGCCTAAACAATCCCATTCACCAATAACTTAGTATAATTTGTGCATATATTTGGCACAAAAATGGATCCAGAGTCCCTCCAGAAGCTGAAATAGCCTGCTATCTAATTGGATAGAGGTATGAAAGTTGCTGTATTTATTTTTTCTCTCTAAACCTGACAAAAGTAAGGTAAAATCACCAGAAGTTTTGACTCAACCGTTTTTAGATTGCAAACCGTGTGTGTACACACTCATAGCTTATATGCTATGTACTCAGTTACTGATAATGTAAACATGTTTTATTTCCAGAGTAAATTGGATAAGTAAAATAGGGTATCCAATGTAAATAGATACCTATTGCGGTAAGGAAATCTCTGTCATTTCAGTAGCTCTATAATTAGAAATTGACCTACTATTCCATGATGCCAAACAATCAGCATTTGCATGCATAAAGTGATTTTTTGTATCACAGTTTAGTTTGACTGAACTTTACCACAAAGTCTTCAGTTGCTCTACAGAATATCAGGGTGTAAAAGGTGTTGGAAATGAAGAGAACAGCAAATTTATGCTGTTCAACGATTTTCCCTTCACACACCCAAAGAGGACAAATACTTCTTTAATGATAGAGAAAAAGTTGTTGACATTAAAAATGATTGTGTGAAACTTTATTGAACTAGACAAACGCCAGTGACCTACATTTCTGCCGTTCTGAATGCCAGATGATATTGCTTTATGTTTTGAGAATTTGGCCAACCAATCTGTGTTAGAAATGAAAGATATTTCAGAAGGGGAAAGGGAAAAAAAAAACAAACCATGGGTGCAACGTAGTCTGTTTTCCTTTCTGCAGGGAATCTGGTGGGCAGTGGAGATGCCCTCCCAGTGCGGGTGGGGAGCGCCGCGGGGTGAGCCGCGGGGCTGGGCTGGTCTGGGCTGCGCTGAGAGGAGGGCCAGGGGACCGCTGTCCAAGGTTCTGCAAGGCAGCGCACACACAGCCCGAGGTCAGGCAGAGGAGATGCCGCTCTCTGCCCCCGTGCCCTGATTTGGCGCTTCTGGGTCCCTCTGGAGCCTTTTGATTGGTGTGGATAGTTGCGAGAGCCAAATGGATGGCACGTCCAGCGGTCTGACGTGTGTGTTCATGTGCTTGTGCATGGGCTGACCTGGAGAGTGTAGAGGTGAAACTTGAAACTCAAATACTTTGTGACTGTTGCAATATTTTGTTTATAAAACTCAGGACTTTTTTTTTTTTTTGAAGGGGGGGGTGTATATGTGTAAGTAATTTTTTTTTTTTTTTTTTGCATGTTGGATATTTAGCTAATTTTTAGGTAAAGCATCAGAATAGAAAATAACTTGACATGTGTGTGGTTTAGGTACAGGTTATTTGGTGGGTGTCATGGTTTATATGGTGACCTGCTTTTTCTTTTAAACAAAGTTCTAAAAATACTGCCTTTACTCAGTAACCATGTGTTTAAGCCTTGTCTCAATACAATGAAAGGCTTGTTAACCAGTCTATTTATATTTAAGATGACTTTAGCATTATTGGAGGGCAGTTTGTTCACAGAAAAAGAGATATTTTCATGCAGTTGATAAATTATAGCTGATGATAAACAATAATAAAATTTACTCTGAATAACAGTCAAGCATAAACTTGCAATTGGGTGTTGCTTCCCCAATCCCCAACTCACCTCAACACCATGCACCATCCTCAGCTCAGTCAGTTCTCACAGTAAAGTGTGAAGATTATGGTGAGTTTCTCAGCAAGTTATGCCTTTCCAGAAAGAAGTCTTGGTGATAACAGATAGAACGTATCACAAATGCCTTTGATGCATGAGTATAAACCTCAGACTTTATGTTTTCATTATTTTATCTGAAACCAGAGAAGATGAACTATACTTTTAAAATAGTCTGTCTTCCACTGGAAGTCTCCGGGTCTCTGAAGAATATTTTAAATTAATTGCTTTATATCGCAGAATTTTGTAGACAGGAGTTGTTTGACTTACAGATCACATTTAGCTATTCTATGTGGTGAGTTTCAGTTTTAACATATGAGCATACTCAGGTTTTTTTGTTTGTTTTTCTTAAGTGTACTGTCCTGTAATTAAGGTCTTACCATCAAACTTTTATTGAGTTGCATTGGAGTTTTAAAAATATTGTAGAAAATGCTGACAATTTTTAACATTTAGAAAACAACTATTTTTGGTGGTATCAATGAATATGCATATGCCTTTGATATTGTTTGTATGTCAGTAGACTTTATGTCTTGTTTAGAAACTTGGGATATCAGTGTTGTCACACTATAAATCTGTCTCCAACTTATTTCTTATAAACTCTTCTTGAAGTCTGATGTCTCCATATATTGTTTCCTTGTCTTGATACTCACACATTAGTAATGGCTAAACAGTAAACATAACAGAAATATTTGAATTTATTACATATTCAACTACACGGTGAAACAAATTTCTGTAGCTTTATTGAATCACTAAAGTAGCAGAGTAACTGGAAATCTGGATTTACACTTCTGCTTTTCTGTTTGAAACTTAATTCAACTTTTTAAAAAAATGCTTATGAAATCTTGTTATTGCCTGTTATAAATTTGTGGTTATTTTTGCAGGGATTCGTCTTGGAAATATGTATCATTTCTTGATTTCCAGAAAATAATTTTTATATGCAGTGTGTCACAGCACAGTATTCAGATAATTAACAGAAATTGTATTGGCTTGACGTTGGAAGACACAGTTCCTCATTATGACTTGTCAGCCTTCTATCAGGGGAAATACTCAAGCTTTTATTCTTAAGGCAGCAGGCAATAGCTCTGTGGAATACAAGAAAATTCTGGCTACTTCTGATTAAGAACTGGGTCAAATAACTAAATAGAACATAAAAATGAAAAGATTTTTAATATTTTTCCTTTTTTTTTTTTTCTTAAGGGGAGTTTACATCTTCGTGATTAAGTGTCAGAGGCCAGGGCTTTCCTGGAAAATGTGTTTATTAAAGTTTGAACCAGTCATCATTTTTGACATAGGTTTCCTTAACCTAGTGCAAGTTGAGAGTGTTTAAAATGTGGGTTTTCTTAGCACTAGTTAAAATATTGAAATGTACAATTCAAGTAAGTGTATTATATTTAAATTGACATTAAAATAATTCATTTTCCCTCATAGAATATCAGAGAGGAAAAATAAAAAGATACTAACTCTTCTTATATCAACATTGCTAAAAAGCAAACTTTGGCTGATGTTCTAGGTGGTCAACATGTACACACAGATTTTTGTTTTTCAGGAATTAAATCTAATTTGATAACTTCTGATTTGAGCATTATGGTATTGGTATCAAAAATATGTCATAGAATACCTGAGTTATAATACTACTCATCTGAAAATTGTGTATCAATAAAGTCTTTCATCATTAAGTGCAGATGGTATAGTTGAGTATAAAGGAGTATAGAGTTGGTATTTCTCTTACTAAAGAATTTTTTTTGATCAAAGAACTGTGCTCAACTACTTTTATTTGAGTAACAGGGTGGTTGGAAGTTATTTAAAACAATTAAAATCACATTTCTTTTTAGATGTTATCTGGAAATATCAAAGCCTATATGAATCATTACTTTCCTAAGAACTTTTTCCTAAACAGCATATGTAGTCTAATTAGGTTTTGATTTAAAATCTCTGTTAAGCTGGCAGAAAAGAGCAGATGAGAAATACAAACCCAAAAGCTCAAATGATAAAAGAACCCTTCAGTTACAAAAGATCACATAGAGCAGCATCTGCCACAAAGTTAGATATTTCAGTTGCACATCTTAATCACATATTTATACGAGGATAGTTCTATGAAAGAGTGATATCTAAACTAATCAGAAGAACCCATACAAATTAAACCTAGAAGATCTGTACTTGTGGTCTAATAAAAACAAGAAAAATCCCCACATTAATTACTGAACTAGTGCCTTTTCTGAATCTCTTGAAATATAATTAGTCTTTTAAAGCTCTTTTTTAAAAAATGAATACTATGCTGTACTTAAAAAAAATACATAATACTTAAATGTTTACACTTTTTAAAACTTTGGTATAAAATGCTGTGAAACTAATGTGATTGTGTAAATTGATGTTTGCACAGTTTTATGGTTTTTAATGTTATTTTTTGATTTTTTTTTAAAAATAAATGTTGAATTATTTTTCAAAACTAACTTAAGAAAAAGATGAATTTAGTATAACTCTTCTTGTAGCATTGGTATAATTCAAGAAGCAACACTGACTATGTGCTAAGAGATTTGTATTTTGGCCTAGAATCCTGATACAGCAGTCAGTCTCAGTCTCCTATTTTGGGCTAGGTGAATGGTACTGCACTCAGGGAAGACTATGCACATGCTTAGTCATGTCATAGGTCAGGTCATTCATTTGCTTAAATGCTTTACTGGATAGGGGTCAGATTCACTCCTAAAAGAGAAATTCCCCAGGGTGTTCGTTTAACTTTTAAAAGTTTGCATCTAGTTGATCATCAAGATACTCATCCCATTCATAGTGTCAATCAGCATTCCTGATTTAGGAGAAAAAAAGGACTGCAGCTTACTAGCACAGAGTAGTTGAAGTGGATTCCACCCTAATCCAGGAACCACCATTTAATGTTTCAGGGTATTAATGTCACATAGTTTGGGACCTCATGGCTCTACCCTCAATTTCAGTTTGTTCACTTGTTCTCTTTACCTCAAGCAGTGTGCTTCACATGCACCTTGCAGAGACTATGACAACCTTGCTTCTTCATTTCAGGTTCTTCTGGGAAAGGTAATCAAAATGCAAATGATGGTTCTATCACTTATCCTGCCTAAAAATCATTTGGTCTATACTTAGTCATTTATAACTTCAGTCTTGCACTAAGATCCATAATGTATTTAGATCTCTGAATTGCCTGAAAGGGAAAATATAACATAGAAGCTGAATTCTCAAATAATGCTGTTTGATAAATGTCAGTCATAACACCCCAGAAGACAGAAAAATAAAGTAATCCATCTGACAAAAAGAAAACAAAAAACCTAGATATCCATTATGGATATTCACAAAAAATATAAAAGTTTAGATTCTCTTAGTAGTCAGTGGAGATACATAGGTAATTCTAGAGTCTAAGTCAGTTCACAACAAAGTGAATATCTAACATAGGTCAGATGGATTATGCCCTAAAATACTTATTTTATGTTTGTTGTCTTTAAAGAGGACATACTGTCATTTTATATCAGATACAAACACTCCCACCCACTGTTGATTTCAAAAGTCATATTAGATGAATTCTAACAAAGTGATTTTGGTATATTGGATGAAATTATGTTCATATGCAAAATTTTAGCTCTGAAAATGTTTGTAACGTCCTGCTACTTGCACTGTCCTACACCAGCCTAGTAAAATCACAATTCTATTTCACTGCTAGGATATCTGTATTCTGTTGCTGAAGAATCTGTGAGGTATATAGTCTGCTTCTCAAGGATGAGAATGGGAAAGAGCCTTCTATGACATAACTGCATTTTCATCACCTTTTTTTTGAGAGAGAAGACCCAAATCTTCTACATATGACTTTTCCAGTTGTTATTTCTGTTGAGAAACTAGACGATAACAATTGTAGGTCATCTTCTTAACAGACATTTTTGCAGGTAGATCTGCTAGAAATTATTTCTTTTATTCTCCCTTCTCTCTTTACAAGAATGGTGGATTTTTTGGGGGAGTGGAGTGTCTATGTATGAGAATTTCTTCCTTTATTCCAAATCAGAGGAAACTCCCAAGACTACCCAAACCCCCTCTGTCAAGAAACACACTTATGCCACTTTGCTACAGTATGCACACTGTACTTTTCTAAGTACTTTTCACTGTACTTTTCTCTTGTCAGAACTGTAGAGCAAACATCTCCAAGTGAGAATGTCTGGGAGCTTGATTTCCTTTACAACATCAATCAGTTAGATGAATACAAATGTAGTGAGGCACTGGAGACATATTCTGGCTTGTAGAGAGATTTGATTAATTTAGAGATATGTGAAAAAATAAGTACCAGATTTCTTTTTGGATTTGTGAATGGACTTTTTATGCAAACAGGGTAGGTGTATGAAATATGTGAATTTCTCCTTTAGAACATGCACACTGAAGAGCTATATTCAACTAGCTCCCAGTCCATAATGACAAAAAGGATAGGGCATGATGTAAGTGGCTCTGAAGTGAAGCTGATCAATGCTTGCTACTCTCCCACCCTTCATCTCATCTTGTCTCCTCTCCTTCAAAAAAACTGATAGATGTGTTTGAAAGCTGTGTTTGATATAGGATTGGCCTCAAGCCTTTATGGAACAATCTGGTATGACCCTTTGAAGCACTGATTGAATACAACAAAGTTGTTGGGATGAGTGGTGATGATAAATGCTGAAGTGACAAACTTCAGCAGTTATATATTCATATTTTGGTCCTTTGAAGTGCCTTTGAGAGCCCAATGGAAATGTTCACCTTTAATATGTATTGATTCTGAGAGTTGATTCAGATGCTTCATCTTTAGAAGAAAAGCTCATCATTAAAAACAACAGTAAAGATCATCTGAAGTTACCAGCAAACAATATGTTTCAGTCTAGGTTTTAGAAGTCATTGTGGATGTTTTAAATGATTTCAGTAAAATTAGAAGGAAATGGTACCAGACAGAAAACAAATAAAAACAAAAGCTCCAAATTTTCACTTCTGGTATATGATATTGGCATTTTAATGATTTTTTTAAATGTTGTGATTTAGGTAATTTCATTATTAAGGCATCATATTTTCAAATATATCCATTATAAAAATTTTAAATTGAGAAAACAAAAAAAAAATGTATTATGTTTGCATTTTGGAATGTACAATGTGTTGCAGCTTTTAGGAGATATTTTCCATGGAGGAAGTATGATATCTGGAGTGCTTTTTAAATACATGTTTAATTCTTGTTGATCCTCTGCATGTTAGATGAGATGTTGCCTTCAATTTGCCTGAACACTTATGTAAATGGTATCTTGGGCCTGTCAACAGACTTCATCTCTGTTAAGCATCATAATGAACTATCTTTATTACATTTTAAAGTATTAGCAATCCAGAATCAGAGGGCATTCTTTATTAAGCAGATGGGAAAAAGATGAGATACTTTGAAAAAATATTTTTCTCATTTTATTCATTCTTTTAGGAAAATAAGAGAGTTTCCAGAGTCTGCTGATTGATAATTTGCTAATCATTGCTCTACATTGGTTAGCTTGCTTTCTGTATTTAGGGGATGACACCTACAAGTTCTTCCTAAAAAAAAAAAAAAAATAAAATTTGTATGAGACTCACTTATTTAGGTAAATACTTGGATTTCAAGGGAAACTTTGAGCAACTCTTAAGTACTTTAAAATCTATATTAAGTTAATTACATATCTTAGAGACCTTTGAGTATGGTAACAGACAACTAAATGTTAGATGATAAATATAAAAATTTATTAATGTAAATTTGTTTTTCATGATGAACAATATACCAGATGGAAAAGCTTTTGCTAGTGTGGAAAGTATATTCTTAACTCATATTAGTTGAAATGTTGTCCTCATGCATCAAGAAAATATAATATTTTACTAGTATAACTTCATTTAGAGGGGTATTTTTTCCACTGATAAAGTTACATTTTCAAAGGCACTAAAATCATCTCTGCTGAGACAAATTTTTTTATTTGTATACACACACACTAGATTAAAAAAACAGATGTTTTTCAAAATAAAACCCAACTTGTAGAACAACAACTAAATGGCAAATGAAAAGTCCAATTTGCTTTTAGGCTTTTTATATAGAGAATAAATAAAGCAAGTACATATATTTGAAAATGTACCCACAAAAATTACATGTGAATTTTTTATGAATACTCTTGACATCACCTTCATCTAGATTTGTTGAAACTGGATTTTTGTATAGAAGGGCTTTAGGATAATGGAGACATACTTCATAGCTGTGTATTGAATGACTTGCAACTTACTATGCAACTGACTGTAGTGTTGTCTGGTAATAGCACACCACGCTTCAAATGTAAATTTTTTTTAAAATATAAGAGAAGTAGACATTATATTATATTATCAGCATATATTATCAAAATAACAGCAATAAAATTATATATGTAAATTGTAATCTTTATAATTAAAACATCTACAAGAAATCCCAAATCCATGCATTGGTAGGGATTAAAATCTTTGAAGAGATAAAGAAAAGTAATATCTATTTAGAATACTGAATGTTAGTAAAGTCCTTCAGCAAGTTTCTGGTGGTTTCCCAGTAGGATGTGTCTATACTGATTCTAGCCCAGTTAAAGCCAGGAAATCAGTGTAATCAGTGGAAAAACATCCATGTCATCAGAACCTCATTTACTGGCCTTTTTTATAATTTATTAAAGTATCCCAGATGCATCTATCTTGGGATATAGCAAATTTTATACCTCTAGAGGTATAAACCCATCCTTGAATATTTCTCCTTTCATACTATGTTCAAGCTGTAAATATTATGGTCGTGCTTTAACGAGAGACTGGGTGTATTGCAAGCAAGGTTTTCTTTTTGCAGAAGGGAGAAAGTATGGGAATCTCACAGCATCCTGTGAGTGGGGATGCCCCAGCACGTGTTGCCTGCCTGGAACTTAGAAGCTCTGCCCTGGAGCAGGGCCAGGGCTGAGGATATATGAGGATTAGATTCCAGTGGCTTGAGGTTCTGCACTTAAAAAGGGAAGCAAGTCAAAACCATAGCCAAGGTCCCCTGGGATGGATTTTAAAATTCTTCATGCATCCAGAGATGAGAGATGTTCATTTCCAGTCCTGTTCTGCTCTGGAGTTAAAGTCTTGATGTAATATTTCTACAGAGTACCTGACAGAACTTGGACTGGTATTATGAAGAAGTAGGAGTTTCTGAACAAGGTACATTTGTAATATTACCCAAATTATATTGAAAACAGAAACAATTTTTGTATTTTTACTGGGTTTTTTTTTTCATTAATGCTTTATGATGTAACAATCCTTGGGGAAATGATCCCCATTATAAGCTGAGTTTAGCTAACAAGATATAGTGTAGCACTGGAGTTCAGGAAATGAGACTTCCTGTTTTATATTCCAATTCAGTTAGAAGTGCATTATGGTTTCTTTTGTCTCTATTTAAATCTCATAATTATTAAAGCTGAACCTTATAAACGCACATTTTTTGTTGCAACCTCACTAGGAATTTAATGAAATTAAATCATTGATGTAACAACAGCTTTTTAAAATCTAGGTACTGACATTAATTACTGGGACCAGAGCAGAAAAAATGTACTGCAAGCCAATCTCTGTATGACAGATATGAATTCAAAATATTATTTTATTTTTGTTTGTAAGTATAGGCCAATTTTCTTTAGTCAGCAATCCACAACAACATAAGCCAGGACTAACTCAATTGAAATAAATGGCTTTACTTGAATGTAATGCTGTTTTGAGAGGAGGAACATGATACATTTAAAACTCAAATATATGAATTCAGAAGGACCGTTCCACTCAGACAGATTTGTTTTACCCACCTTGCTACAAAAAACAATATTCAGACTGCTTTAAATGCTCATTTTCCTGTCTTTGACTGACATTGCTAATTTGTTATTGTTGTTGAATTGATGTTTTTTTTCCCTTTGTTGTTGTACTTGGTCTTGACTGTGTTCTCTTATTCTATTGATTTTTCAGGCAGTGCTGTAGAAAAATATTATGAGCTTAAGTTGTTCAGCTATCCAGGGAGAGGAAAACCTTGAAGAAAACAAAGAAAAATTATTTGCCTTTTCCAGCCAAGGCTGTAGGTCATCCACCAGGGTTAAAAGGAGAGATGATGATCAGTAGTTTAAATCCAGAGAGGATGCTTTGATTGGTGCAAAGACAGTCTGTATTTATGCTGGCATAAACACAGCTAAAAATTTAAGTTTAAGTAGAAGAATTGATCAGGTAATAGAAGTTTTGCTCTTTGGTACACTTCAACACTCATAAAAGAGGTAGCAATTTTAACAATGACATCTTAAATAAAAATTACAGGTTTGATACACACGTATGTGTGTATATGTATATACGTATATGTTCTAAAGGAAGCGGGACAAGGAAATTGTTGATGTAGGATTAAGCATTCTGGAAAGGCTGGGACAGTTCTGCAGTAGTCCTGTGGAAATCTGAAAAGTCAGGACTTATGGAAAATTAGGAAGTACAGGAAAATGTAGCAATTGTTTCTAAATTATCTTCTTTTTTCAGGATTTGTTTATTTTCTGTGTGGAAGCATAAGTTACTTAGGGCATTTTCTTTCTTTCATCAATACTTCAGAAAGGTTCAGTAGTAAAAGTAGAATACAAGTGCATCTGTTGTTGGGATGCCCGCTAACCCTGTCTTACACTGGTCTTCACAATGCATTTGTAGAGACCCTTTGTGGAATATTTTAGATTATTTTTGTTTCTGTGTCTCTATTTGCACATTATCGCAAAGTTTATTGTTCGGCTTATATGTGGGTTTTTTTTTTAAGACCAGAATATTTTGATCACTGTGATTATCTGGTAGATCAGGTTTTTATTACTGTTGTATAATGTGATTTTTTATTTTTCTGAAATATTTTAAAGGGCAGAATGATGTTAGCTTGTGCAATATAAGCATGAATTACAGTGACTTCCCAAGTATTTCTTTATAAGTTTTTATAGTTTCTGGTGTTTTCTTTCTTTCTAATTGCTACAACAACAGTCCTCTTTAAATTGTGCTATGAAAGTAAATATTTACAGCATGGTTTTTTGGGATTTGTGCCCAATAGTTTTTTATATAGGTCTGATTTGAAGAAAGCCAATAGAAATTTGGGATGGATAAGATCTTTTTCTTCTTTTATAGTTGTTTAGGTCTGCAGGAGGAGGAGATAGGTTTTGCAGCTTGCAGAAAATATTTGCATCTCAGAGTTTTACCAAAATCTTACCTGGTAATGAAGATCAGTAGCTCATATGAAGGAATGTGATAGCTGTGAATATCAGTAGACTTTTTTTTCTTTCTTTCTTTCTTTTTTTTTTTTTTTAGAGTTCCTCTAAAATTGTACTCCTGAGTACAGGGTAAAGTATATATGAATACAGAGGTGTTCAAATGATTTTATGATATGTTTGAAAGAGAAGAAAAAGACCTGAAAACCTTCAGAGGTTTTTTTTCCCCTGCAAGGAAAGCACTTGCAGGGAACTCAAATATTACAGTAATTCAGCAGTGCAGGAGGCCATAGCATGCAGGTGCACTAGGAGATGAAACTGTGATATTGCTCAAAGGGCTGGCCCTGCTTCACACTTTGTTCCTGAGTTTGTGTCTTAATAGAGTTAAAAGGCAACTACTTATTTCTTACAGAGTCTGTAACAAATCCCAAGTGCCTGAGCTGAGTACAGGCAGCTGCCCTCAGGCTGTCCAACAGCATTTCAGTTCAGGTCTGAGGTGTGCTTTGGAAACTTCCCACTCACTCCTACTGCCTCTCTTACTGCCCCTTGTCTCACCACACAGGCTGGGTTGCTGTCTGCTGAAAGCAAAGGCATGCAGGTGCCCTAGAAGTGCACCCATAATGAGCTGCAGGCACCAAGGGATGTGCAGTCTCTAAAAAGGACTAGGGCTAGCCCAAAGTAAAACCAACAAATCACACATAATGTGGGTGCCAGGCTCTTGGCACAGTCTCAGTTTACAGAGTGTCTCTACAGAGCCCCACTCCCTGTTAATACTCATGCAGTTATAGTTAAAGAGGCTGAAACTCAACCTGGAGATAATTCTCAAAGTATCTCAGCAATTTCTTTAGGACTGCAGCTCAAGGCCCTGAGCCAAACTGATGAAATGATTCACTGCACCTGGCTCTAGATAATCATGGCAGTAGTGATCATGTATTATCCCTTTTCATTTTTTTTTTCCTTTTATCTTCTGTTGGCATGCCTATGAAGGTGATGCAGATTTTTGCTCTGTGCTTTCCCTGCATCTGCCAAGCCTCTGTGCAGCAGAACCACTGCAGCTCTGCTGCATTTTGGGTCTGCCTCTGTCCTCACCGTGGATTTCACAGCACCTTCCCAACACACAGACATAAGGCTGAACAGAACTGTCAGTGCTTCATTGTGGCAATTCTGGAGTTTTTAGTTTCAGAACGGTGCAAAAATATCTAGATAATCATGAAAAGGAAACATTTTTGTGAGGGAAATTGGAAGCAGTGAAACTAGTCTGTCCTGTCTTTATTTGATACTGCTCTCACTGTTTTAATGTATTTTCTTGTTTCCTGATAAAATAAAAGACTACGATGCAGTGTTCAGGCTAGATTTTAGGTGGCCACTGAACAGACAATTAGTTATGCAGGAAAGCCCAAGTAGCTGATTTTCTTTTTTAATTATTTCAGTTTCTATATACATGTGAAGACTTCCTGTTCTTTGGATTTCTTCAGTATACAAGACAAAGGTGTGTCTGTGTTATGGACTGGTATTATTTTTCTTCACAGAGTAAACCTTTTTTCTTTGAATGATTAGAAAGTACTGTGCAGTTCATAAGAATATAGAACATTGGAAGAATATTTCTCTGCTGATAGAATATTTGCTGCTAGTACACAGGGAACTACTACTTTCCCAGTTTTTATTATTAAGATATTTTTATTGCAATATGTCCAGTAATCACAGGTCATTGCTCTTGAACCCTGACAATTCATGCCATGTATAGATTTTGTTATAAGTAAATTTAATGGACTTGTAGGAAGAAAATTAGTTCTTCTAGAGGTCATATTCTAATAGTAACAATGTTCCTGATAATCTGGGGTTTTCTTTAACGTTTTTAGCTTTTGGTAACTATCAGGAAGCCTTCTTACCTTTTCCTCAAGCTTGAAACCTGAGTAGGGATAAAAGGAGGCAAGAAGGTCAGTGATATATTGAGCTAGCAAAAGTGGATAAAGAAATAATTGGCTGAAATAGTATCAGTGTGTGTGATTGATCAAAACATGAGGAGAATACCTGCCAGGTGATCAGCACTTTCTGCACCACCAGATGTTACTGACCTGACCAGGAACTGCAAGGAACACCCTGCAGCAGAGACAAGACATTGCCCAGCCAGCAGGAAAAGCAGTCAGAGTGGCAGACAGCCAAAACTGCAGATGTTTAGCTAAGGTCAACATAAGAGTAGACAGAAAATATATTCACATAAGACTTCAGTCAAATGTATCTCAGGTTATACTCATGTTGCTTTACCCTGAAGCCTGGAGGAGCTGATACAGAAGAATGACAAAACTGAAAAGACTGTGGTTTTTTGGCAAGCAGGCTGTAGGAACTGACATACTACACTGCTCAGTGATCTGCTCTGGGAATAAGCTTGGAAGGTAAAATGAATTTTACACCAGACTGAAAAACTGTTTGTTAGTTTGCAAAGTTTCTTCTTAATTCATATTAGGCAGTAGTCAATTTATCATGCTTATGATTCAATAAAATACTTTTCCATTTTCTTTTCTATTAATACATTTTCATACACGAGGATATCTTACTTTTAGAGATAAATTTCTCTTTCAAAGGTACTCAGAATAGTGTTCAAAATCATTATTTTCTCTAAATGTGTAGCAATTACACCAAAAATTCATTAAAATCTAGTTCTTATTGTTGCATGCGTTAAGTCTGTTGGTTCTTTTTAATAATTGAGTAAAGATTTCTGTTCCTATACTTCTTACAGATTTTTTTGTGTAGCTCCTCTAATTTTATATATATATATACACATATATATATATCTAGGGGCAAACTATTAGATTGAAGTGAAGACTAGGGTAGAAGGAGATGATTATATTTATAAGAATTTTATTAAATGGGTAGAGCTAAACTAGTAATCAAACCCAGGAAAATATAATTTTGAATATATAGAGACATATGTTGCTTATTTGCTCATTTCACACACAGTTTTTGAGCTGTATTAATGGCTACTGACTGATGAAGGCATTTAAGTGCAGTTTCTTGTTTGACAGAGAAGGATTTTATTTTTATATTGCCCATATAAATGAGAATGTCTGTACATCTGCTACAATACAAGAGTTTCCTACATCTCTAACACATTACAATGTAGGTGTTACCTGCGATTCTTGGCAAAAAGGATGCATGTATCAATTGTTCATTCATTAAGATTTTGCTATTAGCTAAAGCTGCCTCTGGTAGACACTGTTTCACACATTACTATTGCTTTAATTATCTAAAGGAACACTGGTGCAGGCCACACTTCCTGGTTGGATGCAGCCAGGATTGTCCCAAATGCATTTTTAAATTGTGCCCACCAGTGGTAAAGATGACTACTAAAAACATCTTTTAGGATTTAGCTATCCTTTTCCCTTTATTGTCCATCACTACCCAGCTTTTTCTCTTCATTGTTCATCACTACCAAGCCTTTTCTCTTTTTCCTCTTTCCTCCCTCCTTAAGCTATCTGCCAAACCAACCTCCTGATAAGTTTGGCTATGGGTCTTTGATGCAGTAATATTGTGTACTAAGAAGGACAATTTTCTGAAAGGGGGAATAAAAGATGAGTATCCATGAGTGAAGACCTGCAGGTGAAAAGAGTGGTTTATGATGTGCAGAAGTTGGAATAAGAATAAGCTGTGTGCCCAGGAAATAGAAGATGATCACTGCAGAGGTAGCTGGATTATTCATTCATTGTTTGTGTTGGTTTGATTCTGGCTTGCTGTACTGAACAGAGTTCTGTGAGGAACTTTTATGTATAAATCCACAGAAAAATCAAAGTCCTTCATTAAAATGGTGTTACATTTCAACTTGGCAACATCAAATGAGGAGTTCTGTATCTTTGATTTAAATATTAATAAAAAACAATTCTCTGTTTTAAATATGCTATTTTCAGTTTTGCTGAATTCCTTACTTCTCTTATGAAGAGAGTTAAGTAATGATATAATTTACTTAATTTATAATCTAAATTTATTTATTCATTATGTCTTTTTTACCTCACAATTTAAAGGTGCCAGGCTTCACCCCTAAAAAAATAAATCTCAGCCCTTTTAGCCTTTATGCCAATACTTTTTCTTCTCTTTCTCAGCAATATCCCTATTTCAGACTGTGATTAGTGCCAGAGAAGTATTTTCATTGATCTGTGCTTATCAAGGGGGTCTTCCCCTGCCTTCAGTGGTCAAACTGGGTTTTTAATTCTAGTTGAAGTATTTAATATGATTCTTTCCCCTGTGCTTCTATTAGGCTTGGCAGTGCTGCATTCCATCTGCCATTGTTTCCCCTTTCACTGAGCTCTTTCAAGCAACCTAAAAGCTCCTAGGCCTGCTTTGGCCTTAATTAATCTAAGCCTTGTTGTGTCTGTTGTAAACATTTCCATCTTATTGTTAGTTCCATTTCTGGATGATTAATAAATAGATTAAACACTTTCATCCTTTGTAGAGAACCTGAGGGCACCTGCCTGTTAACCTTTAGCCACACGGAGCAGTGACCACCAATAAATGCATTCTGCTTCTGTGTTCTCCTTTTTGTAGTTGATTTCTAGTCAATAACAATGCTTTACTTCTCATCCTGTGATTACTTGGTTTCTCTAATAGTCTATTGTGGGGAGCATTCTCAAAGGCTTTTTGGAAGTCCAGAAAACTTGTATTTGCCAGTTCTTTCTTCTCTGATATTTATCACTTTGCCCAAAGAATACTAATAGGTTAAAGACATATACAGGGCATTAAGACTTCTAACTTTGATCTACATACTTAAGATTTTTCCTTTTAAATGGCTCCTCAATTATTTTTGCAGTAACATGTGTGCATGAAGCTGAATTCTTTCTCAGTTTCCCTCAGGAGTTACATGAAGATCACTGCTGTCCTGGGTGGTTCAGTATACTGTACTAACTGATTTCAATTGGAAACTGCATATTTGTGGAGTTCTTTTGTTTAATCTTAAATTGCTTTGAGAGTCTTCAATAAATGATATCCTGTTCTTGAGATACATCAATCTTTTATTTATTGATCCGTTCCAACAATTCCTCTTATGATACTTCAATCATCAAATGTTCCTTTTCTTTATTTGGAAACTCTGGTATATCCTCGGCGCTATGAGTCAAAAAGAGATGTATCCTTATCATCTTGTTTAGTTTCCCCTTTAACTTATTGGAAGGGGAGTCATGGTCTCTCTTGGTTATATTTTTTGTACCTAATTACTACATATATTCTCATTTAACTGTCCCACTTCCCTCTTCAGATGTACCTGTCATTGTTTATGCATCTTATACACCATAGGCACTTTGTGCCAGGTGCACTGGAAAATCCACTTTTCTTGCACTCCCCAAAATAACTTGAAGCTTCCATGTTCAAAGATCTGATTGGCTTGAAGTGTAATTTATCTATTTTATTGTTATTTTTAGCTCTGTAACCCTTGGAAGGGAGAGTAAAGTGTTCTCCTCAAAGATGGGTGCAGAATTGGAGCCATGTGTGCTGGGTCATGCAATTGCGTCATAGCTGGAAAGGGAATAACGAGGTAAACTGACATTCTGATGAGAAATCTAGGACAAAAAAGAATCCTGGGAATTCTTACTGATACACTGTTTCTAAGTACTTGTTTTCCAAATCTTTCCCACTGTATGTGCTGCAGCATCTGTGCACACACATGCCTCATTTTCTCAGTGTTGCTTTATAAAACCATTGTAATATGCATGGGTTCTGTACCCCATTCATTCAGAGAAACAAGCAGGTGTGGGTTTTTTAAAAACTCTCCTCCAAAAAACCAGGAAGCTTGGGGATGCCATGCTCCACTATTTGTATAATTGCCTGGTAGCTGGAGAGCTCAGCTAAGAGGTAGAGAATTTGCTGGTGTTATGTTCAGTGTCCTCCACAGCTTGAAGATATTCAAAGGCACTTGAACATAGTGAAGCAGTGGGAATAACATTGAGTGGTAGCTGAAAGGCTTAAGATGAGAAATATGTAGCAATAACTTTCTCTGACTTCAAAACTATTTGGTCTTTTTCTATGTATTTAGAGATTTCCAACTCGATTTTGCTGAGAACTTTTTTTAATGACTAGTAATAATAATAATAACAATAATTCTAAAAGTATTTTGATAAAAAAAACTCCGGCCACATCTGCTGAATTATTTTGGATCGTATATGTCTTGACATTTCTTTCACCTCATACAGAACTCTGATGCTGAACAATCCCCTCCTCATTTGAGCAATGAAAGGTGCTTTTATGTCACAGAAAGTGTGGAGTAACTGTTCAAACTCTCCTACCTACCACATTAATGATTTTGGACTTAGGACAGAGCAGTAGTGGAACAGCTGGCCTGTTTGAAGCCATTCCCACATGAGTATACCTACATCAATATATGCCCTCCAGGGAATGTTTTAAACCATTAAAAGCTACAAGGTTGGAAACTTTACCAAAGCTATATATATGCAGCAAAAGACCCAGAGGAACTTTTGCCTCAGTAATAGCTTCTTCTGGGTCTTCCAGCGTACACCAGGGCATATTACAAACATCAAAATATGCTCAGTGGATACAGGCTACATTTCAGCTCCTCCAGGGATGTTTTACAGTGATGGGAATAGAATCCCTTCTCTGTTCTACTCTCATAAGCATTCAAGTAGGAATTACTTAGGAGGACAGACTCCGAAAACAGTGTCTAAAGGATATTAAAATGAATGACCTGGCTTTCAGAGATGCTAAGCACTCACATGCTGAGTTAGGACACAAATAAGGATCTAATTTCTATCACATGGAAAGAGTTAACACAGGAAGAAATGCTTTTCAATGAAAGTAACACAGTTTAATGTACTTGGTAGGAAAAAATGTAGGTTTTTTTGAGTATGAAATATTTTTTTCAGATTTTTTTATGTTTTCCAGTGATCATTCTGGATACTTCTGTAAAATCTTCTTATAGCCACAATAAAGTATAAAATATTCCATCATGTCATTAAAATGTATTTTGTTGTGAAGGTTACCAAGCAGACAACAGAAACAGTGAAGATAGTCTATGAGGAAATTATTTTTTCCCTACAAGTGGTTTATCTAGAGATGTTGCTGATGCAGTAGCCAGGTGCAATACCTATGTCTCTTTACATGAGGAAGAACATGGTCTCTATAGACTGGCAGGAGGTGAGTTTTCCAGATGGAAGAAGAGAAATTCAGCCAGGGTGGTGTGCAGATCTCTTTAACATAAACCTGAGCTGCTTAGCTGACTTAGTACTAGGGATTTAGTGCTTGTAAACAACTCACTTCAAGTTGACATCATGTCAGGTTTTGCATTCTATTTGGATGTGATCAGTCGTACATGCAGGGGCAAAGGATTTTGTGATAAAGTATTTCTGCTTTCTATTTAGCTAGAAAAAGACAATTGATGGGCAGCTGAAAAGGTATTATAATAAAAAAAATTCATTTGATTTGCTTTCCTGGTTAAGGATCATATTAAAAGAAGTTCTGCACTCACTATGTAAAATTGTGACAATAGAAAACTGTTTGGAGAAATCATTCCTTACAAATTACTTTTCAAAGATTTACTGAAGGTCAGACTCTTTATCACACAGTTTGTGAACAGGTTCAATATTTTTTTCTTCCTTTCTGTAATGCAAAAAAATACCTGCTTACCATTTACCTCGTTAGGCTTTTACCCAAATGTTTACCAAAAGACTGTCATAGACAAGGTGAGCTCAAATTTTTTTAGGTAATATTTCAGTCAAGGAAAGTCTCCCACAAAGGCTGTTTTTTTCTTCTTCTAGCAGTCACCTCCCTGAGAATTGACTGCTTGCCAGAACTAGTCTCCTCTTGCAGAAGCTCACCATTCAAAGAGTGAAAGAGCACACTTACGATCTTTATCGAGTGGAGGCACTTTCCATACTGCAGCCTTTTGAGACAGGTGCAGCACTAGCTGCTTCCTTGTAGATGACATTCCATGGACACAGCATTTCAGCTGAGACCCTCTGAACATACTCTGGTGCATGTTCATTCAGCACTTTATGAAAGGAAGGCAATTGACTGGCTTGAAAGAATCCCTTGTGTTTTCCCACCATAAAACTGGATGTGTTTTGCTCTGTCTGGCCTGGCTGTAAGATGTTTCCGTGTACAAGATGTTCCCATGTGCTGGTAATCACTAGCAGTTGACTCAGTTCCTTGAGATCATCAGCAAGAAAAACAGTAACTCATGGTTTTGCTTGTGGCTGGCATTAAGATCAAGCTTAAAGAGACATTTGAATGAGCATTAGAGAAAAGAGTTAACTACCTTTTTGAGGAGAATAAGTGTTCTCGCTTCACAGCACCTACTTTTCTAAGATTTTTTTTTTTAACTAAATCAAGAAAATTAGCATTAAAAGCATAATTAATGAGCTCCCTGTCTCCAAAATGAAATCAGGGAATAGCTGTTTTGGAAAAATGCCTATTATATTTTTTTGTTAGTTTTATTTGTTTGTTTTTTGTTTTTTGTTTTTTGTTTAATAGACAGGAGATTATATATTTTCATGAACATTTTAACTTTTAATATGTAGAAAATGCAATGCACTTGAGGACATTAAAACAGTCTGGATTAAGAATCTGCATCAAGGTACATTAAAATCACAATGTTATAAACATCTCAAATAATTTTGAAGTGGAAACTTGACTGGCTATTACAGAAAGTTTAGACTGACTACCATGTGATGCTTTCTGTCTGTAATATCTGTAATATTATATTTATGTAACGGAGTTTTCAAGAAAATCTTACATAAAAACCTGGATGGATGGCTTTACTCAATAAAAAAAATTATGTGCATGAAATCTGTTTTCTGTTTTGTTAATTCAGGGATTAATTATGGTATCCTAGAACTTCCTGGATCTAGGAGATCAAGTGTGTTTATTTCAGGCTTTATGAGAATTAGTGAGTGTCTATTAATTTCATCAGTTTCCATTGTCCTAACATGGATTTTTTTCATCAGGTCAGTTTTCTTCAAAAAGGTAAAATAATTTGCTTGCAGAGAAATAACATCTTTTTGTTTTGAGGGACCAAATGCACACTGACAGGAAAAGTTAAATCTCTTTCTCAAAGATTGACTTTTCTACACTATAATGAAGAGTTTTGCCTGGAGTTTAATGATGTTCTGCATCTTGAATTTGTATTTAAGGTTATGACATGCTTTAGGCTGGTAATTGGCCATTATTGAGTTAATAAAAACATAAAATGACCTATCTTTTCTTGATGTAAAAAAGCAATAGGACAGTGCCCCTCTAGAAGATTTGAGTGCTGTAAAATATAGCACAAATGGAGTCAGTTAAATCACTTTTCAATTCCAGTTATGAACAGAATTTGCAAACAAATTGTTTCCTTCAGTACTTTGCACTTCAACCTACAAGATGCTGATCTCTCATAGAAGAATTAGATTTGCTAACATGAAAGTACACTGAAATGGTGGCCTTGGATAAGAACTGCATAAGTTACCTTTTTTTCCATACTGAAAATTTATATGAAGAGGGAATTTTCCAATGTGACTTTTACAATTGTATTCCATCTATGTATTGATCCAGGGGTTGAAGATGACCTAGTAGACCTGAGAAGTGATATTTAGCTTGGAGTTGTTTTCCCTTGTCTGGGAAAAAAAAAAAGTATCCCTGCATTATATTTGTTTCACTGGCAGAGAGCTAAATCATGACTCTTCTGTAAAGTCTGAATAAACAAGCTTTATGAGGGGTTTTGTTGGGATTTGAAGGGATCAAAAGAAATCCCCTTTTGGGCTGCAGAACACTTGGGATGTAATTTGTCTCAGCAACTTTTGCTGTCCAAAAGGTAAGTGTCTGGTTAAGCAGGTTAACTTGGCTCCCTACACAGTTAATGGGGAGAAATGGTTTCCTCTCTTCTCTAAATAGGCATTTAAAATAGCTGGGTTGAATTACCCTCTGGAGTTTCTGCACTCTCTCCATTAATTAGGGAGAGATTCATCAGTTCTAGCTTTAATGTCTAGAAGTTAGACTTCAAAGTCTTAGTTAAACACTGTGTATCAAAGAGGAAAAAACAGCCTTTCCAAAGAATCGTCCATCTTCCTCTAATATGGGCATTTGTGATAGGGCAAATAAATGTATGAAGGGAGCCTAAGGTGACAAATATCTAAGCAAGATGGGAGGTTAGACTAGATGGTTGAAAATAAAAGAGATTAATTCCTCCCTGGTTACTCGGACAGCAAATTAGCCACAGGAACTGCAGATCAGGTGTTTCTGTGCTCTGAGGAAAGCAGGGCTATGAATCCATCATGTTATAGATGTGCTGCTGATCTCCCATTGCCTTTTCTCCTGATTTTCTGTTAGGAAAAAGCTATATAGCACTTCAAAATATGTTGGAGAAGTGAAGTGCCTCCGCAGGATGTCTCTGCATCAGAGCCTTCTGCACAGTGGAGGCTCTTGATTGCTATGCCTTTGAATGCTTTCCACAGACATTCTGCAGGTTTAGATGTCTAAAAGAGGGGGGGCTGTTGTTTGCAACAAGACTTTGTGAGTGAAAATACTACACTTGCTATGTGCCAAGGAATGTCGATTCAAATTATTTTTTCATGCAAAAGCAAGGATTAGGGAATCTAATGAACTGAATCGCTCAAGATGTACATGGTTCCCCTTCTTAGAAAATGGTGTTATTCTGCATAATATTCTTTGCACTTCTTTACTACTCAGTGATTTCCTTTTAACCCACACTTAAAAACAAGCTTATCTTTAGCAGCAGTCTGGATTTCAGTACAAGGGGTTTTTTTGAGAAAAATTTCAGCTATTTACTGTCAATGAGTCCTTGCTGCCTAGTTTGACTGCAAACCTATTTTTCTAGGCTTTGGTTTAATGAGTAAATTAGTGCAATGTCAAGTAGAATACAGATGTGCAGGATGCCAGCTACTATCCTCTAATTGCCTGCATGCATATGCTTGGTCTCTGACAGTATTGAGAGCAGTTCAACACTACTTATTCTACCCACATTGTCAGTATTATTAAGAAAACATAGGGAAATACTAACAGACACATTAAGAGGTGGTTTTCTTCCCTCTCTTTCCTCTTTCTCCCCACTCCCTTCCTTTCATCCAGGGTCACACACGGAAAAATGTGGGGCACAAAAAGAACAAACACCTCTCTAAATGTCTCCAGGCAGTTGTTCATAGAAGAGGCACAGTTAGAAGTTGAAGAGTAAAAATGGAATGGGGAAAGTCAAACAGAAGTGCAAGCTGCAGTAAGGAGCCTATGGTCTTCCACTTACATACCCTTTCTTACCCAGGCAACTGTAATAAGATTTTCCTAAGGTTCCTTAAGGTTTTATCCTTAAAAGTAATCTTGGTGATCATAAGGCCATTTTTTATTTGCTTTATACTAGTTTTTTGAGTTCTGGACTTGATATTTTTATTTTTATTCTCTGTACATCTCTTTCCATGACTGTATCCATGAGTCTTGGAACTATTTGATTGAAATCCAAAACAGGATAGGAATGGAGACTAGCAGTTCATCTAACCCTCTTAAATAAAAATCAGTGTGTCTCTCAAAAGCTCAAGGCAGGCCAAAATATTTAACAATTGTGAAATTTTGCTGAAATGATTTTTTTAAATTTGGTTCTGTTTGCTTTAGTAAGGTTTATCTTTCACTGTGTTACTCAGAAACAAAGAGAGGGGGTACTTGTCTCTATTTTTCTGCTGTGAGAATTATCTCCAAATTGCCTCTACAGAGCATGACTTAAGGACATGACACCCAGAAAGAAAAATGCAATGCCAAGAGTTAGCCTTAATTCAGTGCAGTTGATACTACAAAGCATTAATCTTTTTTAGGGAACCTTCAATGAACATATCTATATTAGATTTCCTTCCTTTGCTTGTACCCTGGTTGCTAAGGAGAATGAATTATAAACATAAGAAACATGCCCAATTAGCAGTACAAATGTAAGGATCAGGAAGATCAGGATGAGAACTGTGCACAGCTCTCTGAGAGGCGGGAGAATTTTTTCTGTATTATGCTGAAATGCTAGGAGGTTTCAAGTTCTAAACCTCACAGTTGTGGTATTTATAAATAGGCTTTCTCCAGGTGGTTTCTGTGTTATTTTTTAAATATTAGACAAGAAATATTTCCAATTTTCCCACCTAATCTATTTTTCTAACATTTGCCTCTCTATCTGACTTTTGTGTGAATCTGTTGCTAACTGAGCCTTACACCACCCTTTGTCCCATGAAATGGAAGTTCAGCATATGGTAGAAAAAAGTAGAAGACTTAATTAGGCATAATCGTGGGATAAAGGGGAATTACAGTAGAGAGCACTGGAAAAGTGGTCACTGCTGCTATGTACTTTAACTGAAAAAGAATAAAGAATGAAAAGAGCTGACATGCTAGAAGAGGAAAGGAGGAAGAAATTATTTAAAAAACATAGATTGGGTTGTAGCACATAGTGTTGGTTTACAGGGGTGGTATTGCCGGGCTAAGGCAACAACTAATGAACCAAGAGAGGTCTATGTCCATGTTAGCAGGTTTATATGTGTTTATTCAAGTGGTTTTCCTATTGCACCTCCAGGTATACATTTTTCATAGTCAGGTGTGATGGAGAAGGAGGATAGAGAGAAGGAAAAGGAAGAAGAAAATCCAGGAGAAATATAAAAAGTCTTCAGCTGCTGTCAGGCTGAAAAAAAATGAAAACAAGTCTTCACATCTCTCAGATGTAACTTGAAAGTCAAATGTGGTTTTATACTAGCTGTAGGAATTTTACCAAGATCAAGCAAATTTCACACTAAACTAGATGAACCTTTGTCTACATAGAGCAGATGACACACTTTAAAAACCATGATGTACAGGACTTACAGAAAGTGAAGAAGAAACATAAATACAAAAGTAGCTGAAAATAAGTAGTTTGTATTAGTAAACTTTCAGAGCAACAGGCTATAATTCATTGAAATACTTAGTAACAACAGCATCAAATATTAGAATGATCTACAAATCACAAGGGATGGACTTCACATTTCAGAAAGCCAGAGTGAGTCTTGAACAGAAAAATCAAGTGATATCAAAACTAAAGAAAAACTTGAACCTTCTACGCTTAAATTTCAAATCTTGAATGTTATCCTTTTATTTATGAGCTGTGAACAGAAATAGGACCTCTGGTCTGGAGTTCAAAAGAGAAAAAGAATTAGCCATGGGATTTTTTTTTCTGATTCTGGGAAAATATTGCAGAATGCAGATTGTTCAGAAATATATATATTCCAAATATTTTTTTGTGTAAGATTTAAATAAATAAAAGAGAGCATCGTGGTCTGGTTTTGAAGATAAGCTTGAATCTGAACCAGCCACCAGCAAATACTGTTATTTGAAGTCTATGTACACAGCATATGAAATTATTAACTTGTGTTGCTAGAATGTTTATGGCTTCTTGTTCACTAACTCTGAAATCTAACAATGTATGTTCCAACAGCTGAAAACAGATAGTTTGTTGAAGTGTCAGTTTAGTATCTCAGTCAACAATAATATCAAGACCCCCTTGCAATGATTTCTCAGATGCAAACAAGGACCTGGACTCAAGTTTGCCTTATCTCCAGTCTGCTGTTTTCTCAGAAGCAGGAGGTCAGCTCCTGTTGGCTAAACTTGATAGGGAAATAAGGCAGAAATTCCTGTGTTATTGCTCCTTCTTTTTTAACTCCTGTGGTCCCTTTGCTGTCAGTAATGTTATTTCATGAGACAGGTGGATTGACATAGGGCAGATTTAAGGCTTGCAAGTTTTAACTGTACTTCTGGGATGTCCTTATTTTATCTTTGATTGGCCTTAAGCTGAGAACAGAAGTTGCATGTATTTTGTGAACAGATAAGGAAAGGATATGCCAGCCCACTTATCAGCTACAATATAAAAAGAAAGAAAAGAAAAGATATAATAAGAAAAAAAGTCAGTTACAATATGAAAAAAAAAAGAAAAAAATAATTTAAAAATAAACCAATACTCTCTAGAAAGTCTATACTGTTTTTTTCTGTCTCTAAAGCACAATATTATATGACTGCAGTATAAAAAGACAAAAGGAATGATAGAATTTATAATTCAATTTCAGGGAAACTTCAGATATGCATCAAAACATATTTGAAACAATAACAAAAACTGCAGTTAGGGCACACAATCACCATATGATTACTATGTAAGATCATGGGATTTGTGAAGGAATTTAGCTTCTTATCTATAAAATACCTTTTTATAGGTTAATAATGCCCTTTACAAAGACTTAAATATGTTGTCACAGTCTAGGAAATTTGTGTGTGGATAACTGGATGTATTAGAATCATAGAATCATTAAGGCTGGAAAATACCTCCTAGGATCATCAAGTCCAACATCACCATGTTCACCACTAAACCACGCCCTCAGGTGCCATAAACATGTTTGTGTCACTCTTCTAGGGAGGCTGATTCCACTACTTCCCTTAGCAGTCTGTTCCCATGCTTCACAACTCTTTCCATGAAATAATTTCTCTTAATGTCTAATCTAAACCTTCCCTGCTGCAACCTGGGACCACTTCCTCTTGTCCTGTTTCTTGTTACCTGTAAGAACCGTCTGACCCCACCCCTCCATGCAGTCTGGCTCTAACCTTCTTTCAATAAGGTCAATAACAGAGCAATAAGGTCTCCCCTGAGCCTGCTTTTTTTCTGTCTAAACAACCCCAACAACTCTTCCTAAGAACAAACTACAGTTACTGCAGAAGTGGATGATACTGGACAGGGAAATTACATGGTTTTATTGCTGGAAAACATTTTCAGGAAATCTGGGGAAATCATATTAACCAAGGGAGCATAAGAAGAGACGGACCTGTACTAGGGTAAAATATATCAACCTGATAAGTGTTCAGCTGCAGAGATCTGCTGTGATATATGTTTAATTTTATGCAGAGTGAGTACTTCCTGGAAAGACAAACCAAGACAGTGCATATGTCTTTGTGAGACAGAATCCTGAATTTAAAGTATCACTGAGTTAGAACTTCAAAAGCATCACCACCCATCAGATGTCAGTAAAATACTCATCAGCATCTTTTTGATTTGCTTGAAATATGTTCATTGCTCTAGACAGGCACTAATGATGCCAATGGGTAGAAATAAATAAATCTGACAGAGAAATACGATCATGAAAATGGCCCATCAAAATGGTGTAGATCATGATAATCACTTTCACCTGAGAGCACTGTCAGTGAATAGATCTGCCTGTATGTATCTGCATGACCCTAATTGTTTTACCTTCTTGAGAAAGTGTCTTGGAAATCTGCTTGGAAAGTAGCTGATGCACAGATGTAGCTTTAGAGAGCAGTGAAGGACAAATGAGTTTCATGTCTGAATAGTTTAGGTTATTGCTAGAGGGTGAGAATTTAGCTCATACAAGCCAATGAGCCTTTGTTGGCCTGGCTTTCCAACCAGCTATTCACAGGTGGCGTGCTATTGTAACTGCACTCAAAATAGCACTGGCTTTTTTTTTTAAACCATAATGATAATTGAAGGTTTGGCAGTCAAATACTTCAGATAATTCCACTTTCAGCTTGCTTGGTGGAGTTAGTTAAAAGAAGTACAATACACTGAATCTCTGGCAACTGCACAGAAGCAGCTTTTGTGGCTGAGGGTAGGCATTAAAAAAGGAAAGCTATACGTAGCATAAACCTCTATCATTTAGAATATCATTTTTCTTACTGTGTAGGACAATGACATGTGAGAGGAGCTGGGGTGCCTGGGCTAGCAGAATATCAGTAGTAACATTTCTTAACCTGGGTCCATGGTGCTGCTGAGGAAATACAACACACACTGTTGGTTCTAAGAATCTGACTTCTCTGGATGCTGTCTCATGAATTTAGGTAAGAGGAATCCTATCAAGTTGTTTATGTGAAGCTGTGATATTGAAGTTTTCTTGGTTTTAAAAAGCTGCTTGTGTCAGTTTGTGGAATGTAATAGTTTATGTCTTTTACCAGCTACTCATATTTTTCCAGAATATTATTTTTATATTTCATTGGATGAGCTTTGACTGCATTCAGATAGAACTACATTAGAAAGATAGAATTTAATTTAGAATGGGATTTTCCTCATTTTCAATCAATAAGAATAGTAAGGTTCATGTTTGCTCTTTGGGAGCAAAACAGGGCCACAGAGACAAATTTTTTTCCCCAGAGAATGCAAGACACCATGTTTTGGCAAGGGTAGCCTTGTTATTCATCTTAGAAAGAGTTTTCTATAATAACTAAAATTTTTTGGTTTCGAAAGATATTTCTGGGTCTCTCTCTACACAGCTGAGCATTGTCTAATAATTTTAGTTTATAGGTGGATAGGTATTGTTACCAAATTAGATTGTGTTAGTTTTGTGAACTGACTTTGAATTAGTGCAAATGAGCACATAATAATCAGGGCAGGGAGAATTCATGCTGTTGAAAAATGGGTTAGCTAGTGCAACAAATCTGCTTCCCAGGAAAATGGCCAAGTGGAATCTTCAAAACCTCTTATTTTTACTTGCCTTCAATCAGGAGATGGAATAAACTTAAAGTGTGAATTAAATAATTTGTAGGCTATTGAAAAATGTGAGCAATTTTGTAGCTAGGAGCCAAAGTTGGTGGCTGAAATCTGAAAGATCATTTGAAATGAAATCATTCTGGTTTCATTTCAAACTTTGTTCTTTGATTATATTTCCCAGAGACAGACCTTGTTAGGAAATATTTATCAGGGAAAAAGGAGAGGGTCACACAGATTTTGATCAAGAACTACTAAATTAGACTGGAATTAGGAAATGTTTGGCTAATTTCATTAGGTGAGGGAAAAGCCTAGCTGCAGACTGAAGGAAGTGTCACACCTGGCAGGACTTCTGTTAAAAGGTATTGGATTCTCCTATCCTGTACATATGTGTAGTTCAGGTCCAACAGCACTGAAATTGCTGATGTTATGTTAGGCTAAAAAGTTAAAGGAAAAGCAGGAAACTTGAGAATGAAGCTAAAATAAAATAAGAATTTGACTCTATATTCAGAAGGAGATGTAAAAGAAGGAAAATACCTATCTCATGTTTTTGTCAGGAACATGTAAGCATCAGAACAGAGGGGACAGAAAATGAACACCTAAATAAATTTTCCTTAAAAATCCTAAAAGTATGTTTTGTTCAAATATGATTCTCTGCTAAAATATCCTGCATAAATATCCGGCATTTCCAAAGCAGTAAGTGTGGCTCTGGGAACATTTGGGGGTTTTTAAACTTCTTTTTAAAAGGTTGAGCTCATCTCTGATAACCAGGATAAAGTACTCTTTAGGCACCTGATTTTGTTCAAATAGAGAAAATTTCATGCTCTGTTGAAAAATATTTTAGTTTCATTGTAGCTACTCTATACTTACTCATCAATTTAATGGTACCTGGATACATTTCTGCTGTCATGGAGATGGACAGAAAAGATCCCAAGGCAGAAGGTAGGCTCAACTTAGTATTTTCTATAGTCTGCTTATGAAAAAAAAAGGTTAAAAAAAAAGTCTAAATATCAGTATCAGTCCTTTTTTATGAGTATTCATACTAACAGCTTCTCTTGACTACTTAGATTACTCTGGAAAAAAAATCTAGATGTCTTTTTTTTGAGTCTTTAGTGATTTTTGCATCGCTCAGTTTAGCTCTCTAGTAGTCCAAAGGAATGGAAATTGAATTTCAGAATTCAGCCTCAGGCTCTTCCGGATGTATCAGCTTTTTGCTATTCACTCATTCCAGCACCCATGAGTCAGGACACCAAATGTTCCCAGCGAGGCTGCTTCCAGTGCCTCGCTGAAGCTGCAAGCAGTTAGTCACAGATGAAAGCAGCATGGATAAGTATCCATGTGGCATCAGGAAAAATACCATGGAGATATCTTTTTCAGCTGAATAACACCTGGCTGAGATATTTACAGCCAAAAGCAGCCTCAATTGTATGTGAAAATGGGAAGGAACTTTCCCACCATGAGGCACTGGGCAAGAGGGCAATGTCCAGACACAGCAAGGGTTATCTGTATGCAGAAGCTGGGCTGAATTAGCTGTAGAGTTTTGAGAAATATTAAATCATTTGTATTCTTTGAAAGTATATTCATTCCACTTTCAAATTATGAGAAGTTGTTGGATTTTCTTAAATCAAAGTGTGATTTATATAATTACTGTATTATGATTATCTTTATTAAAGGACTCAACATTTTGTAATGGTTCCTGCAAATAAAAGGGAAACTAAACAGGATTTTTTTTTCTTTTAGGGAACTGCTTCATTCACTATTTAAATGAATTCACTCATTGTTTGGCATTCTCTGTTTCAAGATTATGCCTGAATGGAAGATTATTCATTCTGATTTTTTTCAATTTCATTGAAACTTCTTGTAAACATGATCTGTAATACAGAATCCGTCAAGACCCAAGATACAAGGACTCATAGACAGAAAAAAAGCCCAACCAAAATCCAACCCATTCTAATTAGTGAGGTAATTAAAATACACTTGCAGTGATTTTATTTGTGTGGTTGATTGGTTTTCTTCAATTTCTTTCACGGAAACATGGAAAATATTTAGTTTTGTCATCTTTTAAAAACCCAATTGCCACATTTATCTTGTTATCTAGGCAAAGTAATTTATCATTTAAAACCATATGTCATAAACATTTGTTAAATCTGTGTATGAATGATGTTCAAGCCAACAAAAGAAATGAAGCAGAGAAAGAAAGAAAAGCAATCAATTTTTAGCCCAGTCAGTAGTACAGCTCATATCATTATGTATGCATTACTTCTGTACAGGTAGTCCACGTTACTACTGTTTTGGCAGAGAATTAAGAAATGGAGAATTGTTGTTACTTAGGAAGATTAATTGGCAATATCACATTTATAACTCATTTTAAACCCAGCTGTGTCTCATGAGTAAGTCAGTATTTTACATTTCTGAACTGGTCTGTAAACAAGACTTTTGCTTATTACTGGGAGTGTTCAGGAAGTAATTATAATTTTCTCTCTATTTGGCTCAAGAGTGACCTTATTCAGGATACTTAAGAAGACTGAAGTCCTCTACTCTGCATAAGTACCACCTAATCCATTACATGTTTTCACTGATCAAGGAAGGCAGTTGCACTTACTGAGTCTGTACGAAATGCTTTATTCCTCCATGTACTACTCAATTGAAGACTGTGTCCATCCTGTTACACATTTTATGCTGAAAGAAAATAAAATGTCAAAGGGTCAGATTCTGCATTATAACCTAGAGAGACAGATGTTTGCTTGGTGAAGACCTAGAAAGCAAAGGCAACTAGCAGCTCTCGTCCCAAAAACTGAAAAGTGTTACAAGACTGTATAATGTACCAGAGAGCTGAAACTAAGGATGGAGCTAACCATCTTTGGATAGAAGAGAGCTAGCACCAGGCACAGTCCTGAATCTGGTATGTTAAATAAGAGGAAAGTTTGACTGAACTATGACCAAAACTCTTTATCTTTGGCATGTCAGGGCAGTCTGTGTCGGTGGAAAGGGAATTCTAAACCTGAAAGTAATGTCCAAAGTTTTATGGCACATAACCTATTTTCTTCAGAAACAAGACTACTTCAAAACTACTACTTCATTCAGGAAGCAGAGTCTTATGACTTAATCACCAAGGTAAGGATTTTTATAGATGAGTATTTCTTAGTCCCTCTGTTAGTTCTAGACTACAATGCAAGCAGAAAGACAAAATTTCTGCACTAACATGACAATGGGCCAAGAGATACTTTACCCTGATGTCTGCATTTCACAGTTTTGATTTGGACTTCCTTCTGGACCCTCTTCTTTCGATTTTATAATTTTTGATTACAAATTTTGATATAATAATATATATTCCATTTTTGACTCTACTGTGTTCTGTATCATAATACTTTGTCTAACTGGAAAACAATGACGATAAACTCAGCCTCTTCAAACTTACTGAGGTTAGGCACCTCAGTTAGTCCTGCCACCAGAAGGCTATCATGTAGTAAAGGGGAAGCAGGATCATGGTGTCTTCATACTGATATCTGTGGAATCCTGCAGATTAATTTTGATATGTACTAAACCAGCAAAACAATTTGTTTAGAGTATTTGTGTGGATGACTGCTTTCAGGAAGAAGTGTATTGAGAAATATCACGACATGAGATAAGTAGAGAAGTTCCCCATAAAACTCAGAGTTTTAAATCTTTTGCAATCCTAACTAAGCATTCTTGAATTAGTTTTCTGAACACATTGCATTAAACTTGTAGCCTGGACTACCCTTTCCACTGAGAGGTGTGTTGAGGGTGGTTAAAGACTATTGTTATATAAATGAAAATAAAGTTCTGTAAAATAGTGATCTGACACCCAGTAATCTTAATCTTTAATCCATTTTAAACCACCCAATTCTATAAAAGGCAGAGCTGATTGAATTTGCCTGAATAATTATTCCTCGTTTATTTAGTTGACATTTACAGTCAAAAAATTGTGGGTTTTATTTATATAAAGAGAATTTTTGTTATTCATATGGTAATTTAATAAATAAAATGATTTGTCTTAATTCTGAATTTAAGCCTGTGTTTCTTTAGTTTACTGTAGTATGTTTCTAGATGTTATTTAAATTAAGATTTTTATGAAAATAAATCAGTCAATCTCTTTTCAAGTAACATCAAAGAATCTTTCAAGATTTCAATAGACGTTAAACCTCACTGATTTAATGGCCTGACCAAACACCTCCTATAATTAGAGAGAGGAGACTTCTGAGATATCTGAAGCACATTTGTATTTTTCACTGGACAAGAAATTTGGAGCAAAGGTGATCTTAATTTACCACTTGTGCTCATCAGACTTTAGATGATGTCCAACTGTGAGAGTAAAAACAAATGTATTGTGCTTATCAGACTTTAGAAGACGTCTAACTGTGAGAGTAAAAACAAATGTATACATGCTCTCTCTAAGCTTCATATTGACATAAAATAGGAAACATACTTTATTGTGAGAGCAGAAATTATCCTGAATACCAATATTTTTTTAGTTGTCAAACTGGACAATAAGAAAACTCACTAAGGTCCTCTGGCCAATGTAAACGTTTGTTATGTTAATTATTAATCTGAGCTTTAAAGTCAGTTGAGGTGAAACAGGAACAGGAAGATGGGATTTATCAGATCTGTGATAGGTTATTAAATGGGACTTTTCTGTAGGTCTTGGTTTATTAAAATGATTGTAAAGACAGTCTAAGTGTTTGGCTTAAATGCAGACATCAGTTGTTGACATCCAAAAATATATTAGATTAATCCTTCTGAAAAAGGCTATTTTTTTCCTCCAATTTTCACTTTAATACAATGGACATGGGACTTGGATTTTGCAAATAGTTCAGTATTTTAGTTCTGACAGGCTGCTCTTTTGAAATGAACGTCTTGATCACTCCTGCTTTTGAGCTTTGGTTCACCTTACACAATGGCCTCAGAGCATGTGAATCAGATATCTTTGGGTTCAAATTTGACTGAAACCTGTGCGTCACCTGCTTACAACCAGCCCTAGACATACTCTGAAATCCTTTTGTCCCAAAACATAAATACAGCATGCATTGGAACATCATGCAAAGGCTTCAATCCATAAATTCCCATATTGAGTTGCGCTGCTTATTACTAGAGAAAGCTTCAAACATCACTTTTTGTTGATAATACAGACACCTCAAATAGTTCAGATAACTGATAAAGGCAAAAAGAGGTGATAATAATAGGCTAGTGAAAAAAACCCAAATGCAGCAATTTTTTTATTATGTCACTGCATAAATGAGTGCCAAAAAAGGAGTTAGGACAAGAAGACACCTTGAGCTGGCAAAAGAAATATACAAACCAAAATTAAAACACTTTTCATATTTTCATTTAAAGAAAACCCAAAATAACTACATATCTAATATCCAGTTTTGGATTTTTTGCCGGAGATTTTATACAAAATTAAACTTGTTTTAAAATTTATTCTGATACTTAAAAACCTCAACCCCAAAAGTGCTCACTAAATTAGTGCTCATTATGTTAATAATTAGGGGGTTTCTTTCAAATCAGTATGAAAAGTATGAAGTAAACTTGTTTAATCAGAAATTTGTGAAGAGGCTGATCCACTTGTTGAAACAGAAGTAGAGAGAGAGCAGTGCAAATATAATAGAATTTCAGAGGTTAATTTCTATCAATCATATTTATGAGTAATGTATAACATACATATATTTTAAAGCTGCTGGCACCACATTTTGAACTAAAGTTTTTCTAGTCCATTTACATAGAAGAATGTTGGGTACCGAGTAAGACATAAAGGAAATTAGATGCAGAAGAGAAAAAAACCTGCTTAAATTAGCAAAATTGCTTAAAACTCATTTAGCTTTCAAAACTGTTAAGTACTCCTGTAGTTAAAAATTAGCTGTCAAGGTTAGGAATTTGGGTAGGCACATGACAACTGTGTTTTTGGTGTTCAGAATTCAGTTGAGAGCACTCCTCACCATTTGGGTCTTGCATCTGTTTTGATTAGAGCCCAAATCAAAATCTGGTTGGTGCCTGGATCCAGCCTCCTACAGATACCCTCCTTAACCAGACAGACCTAACAGCTTTGTTACCTGTAAGTTCATTTCCTCTGGAGGTCTGTGATGACTCAGGTATGCTTTCAATTCCAATCCATTTTTTCTTCTTCCACCCACAAGCTGTAAAAATGTGAAGCAGACAAGATAAAATTTAATAAGAGACCAAGTTATATATATTTTTTTTAATTTAACTTAATTTCTTTATGATTTCCTTTGTGCTTTAATTTGGAACAGAAAGTCTGCTTAATGGAGTCCATGTATGTGATTACATCCACTTTCTGTTTCAGTTCAGGTCTATTTCTGTACAAAAACAAATAGTAAAGAAAACACAACATAAATACAAACCCAACTCACTCCAGGGAGTGTATTAGTTTTTAATCAGAAAACGGCTGGAAAGGCACAGCTCCTCAGCAGCACAGTTTATAGAGTTTATACCCATCAAGAAGTCAAAAGGGGGCAAAACATTCACTGCACATTGATGGGATACTGGTGCTAGAAACCTGTTGGTTCCCTTTATCCTTTAGAGAAGCTGATGGAGTTTTGGAGGCAGCTTCCATTTTCACCCCTACTGCGTTCTTCCCAAGAGCAGCCATCTGTTGGAAATATCCCATCAGGAATCTCTCAGCAGCAAGACAGCTCTAGCTTTTGAAGACACCTGGGATTGACCAGAATGCTTTTTGAATTCTCAGGTTTAAGCATGCTTCTTTTGGGTTCATTTTTGTATAATGCTCCAGCTGACTATGTTTGAAGAGTTTTTTATCTATTGAGAGGAATATTGATGAAGAAATGAGAAAAGGGGCTTTGAAGGAAAACAGGTACAGTAAAACCTGTCAAATAACATTAATGACGGTAAGGTTTCCTGTATTACATTACTTTTATTTAATATTCTTATATAACTACAAAAGTAAATCCCCTGAAAATTGTATTCCCACTGACAGCTTCCCTGCTATTTTATGGTGCATCCTCTGTAGTTAATGGCCTATCACAGCATCCACTGTAAGTTCTGATTTGTCAAGGCTTTATTGTAGCAACAAAATTGTTAGAAAGGAATTTCATTCTGTAGGAGACTGAAAAATGAATTTTAGTTTAAATTGATTCAGCCATCTCTAAATTAGAGCCAAGAGGGTTTTTTTTTTTTTTATTTTTCAGGTTTTATCTATCTTTTTCTTTAATAGGCCAATTTCTTTTCTATTGTAAACTGGAATAGTTGTTTTGAAGTTGGAAAGAAAGATCTAGAAGTTTGGCTTCTGGCAAGAATGCCTGTCTCCAAAATCACACAAGAATCTATTTTACTGCTTTCAATGCACTGCAGATCTGAGTCTACAGATATGTACTTGGGCAATTTTTCAAAATGTATCCAACAGTGAGAGAAATTTATAATGTATGAAGGAGATGTACAGATGCTATGCATAGTAAAGTTCCTGAATTACTGATTTTGTGTGATATTTCCATTACTATTTGCTCCTCAATCTACATCTGCAGCACCTAAAAGCTGCTAAAAAGTCTTTATCAAATCTAAGACTTTTTAAAAAAGACTTTTTCAAAACTATAATTTAAGAAAATGTTTCTTTTCTTTCCTGCACAGACTAAAAATACAATAAAAACACCAGATATTGTTTTGAATCCCTCATACTTGTGCCACAGAAGACAGAGTAGACATAGAACCTCTCCTGGGCTCTCTGATGCAATGTCAGGCTCTTACTTAATACAACTGCAAGTAGTGCTGAGGGAAAATTGTAACACATCATTTGCGAAAATGACACCCATAAGAAAAGAATTTTATGCATAAACAATGTAAAAAAATGGAATGTGTGACAATATGACTGATAAATTCAGTGTTCATATGTTCTTCTGGACAGAGAAAGATCATCTGACCAATGCCATAGTAAGACAAAGCAATTTTTTTAAACAAATAGAGTAGAATATACCTGACCTTCTTTTTTTGACATGTTCTTGCATATGTAAATCCATCATTTAGATAAAGCCATTGAATAGCTGTTGCATATAAATTATTTCTGTGTTTCAAAAAGGTATAAAATCCAATTTTTTTCTTCACCAAGGTTAAATCATTGATTTTTCCACGTACAGGGCTTGTGCTATATTTTTAAAGAGCATCAAATGGAGAGGCTGATTCAATGTTCATATTCAGTGCTAGAAATTGTTCATCAATGTGAAAATATGAATCTGTGAAATTCATAACTTATTCATTTGTTTCTTTACTAACGGAAGAGTCTGATGGAGGTCCATTTTCCTTTGAAGTCCACCTTCAAATTGTGTGTCACTCTAATAAATAGGATTCTACAAGATGCAAAGACCATTAGCAACTCATTTTTTCATGTGATGCTGTCCCTCAGATTGATGGGATACAATGAACTTCTGAATGGTGGAAGAAAAAAAATTAGTTCAACCTGTTTTATGAACACCTTTCAAAGAAGTGAATTTTTTTTTTTTTGGTTCTTACCCCAGTTTTTTTTTAATATCAGCTTCAGAGTCTTATGAAAATGTTCAACAGTGTTTTACAAATGTATTACAAGAAATCTCTATCTAATGATGGTAGAGAAAAATATCAGAAAAAAATAAAAGCAACCCAAAAAAAAACCAGTAAGTGAAGACTTACATATATTTGTCTATGTTAGAATGTAGATAGTTTTCTCAAACGTGTATGAGCAGTAATTTGATTTTATTTGATAGCATTCTTCAACTTCCAAGTGGCACTATTGATCTTGATTGTATATTATAATCTAGAGTGTTGCCTATGGTCTAACACTGCTGGAATTTTATTTTGAAAGTTTACTTTTTTAATTCAGAAAATGTTTAGTAACAGACAATTGCAAAGAAACTAAGCTACCCAAGGTGTTTTCTGACCAGATCCTCTTGAAGTAGTCCACTGCATCACCATTAGGTTTTTGCTTGTGCTTCCCCTCCTTTTAGGGCAACAGTCTGAGAAAAGCAATTATCTGGCTGTGAAACATATTTCTTGAACAGCAGGATCTGGCTCAGTGGCTTGCTCCTTATATCTACAGAACTATTCAACAAACAGTGGCAAGAGGGAAAATAGTGACCCTTTATCATCTGCCTTTGCTAGTTAAACTGTTGATTGTTTTTGCCCAAAGGCTGTTTTTAAGACAGGTAATACTGAGTTTATGATTTACATTAATTTCTTCTCTCCTGTGACCATTTGAAGTCAAATCCCCAGTCTATATATTAGTTAAATGTCTGTGTGTATGTGTGCTTGCAAAAGGGAGAAAAAAAATCACTATCAAAAGCACAAATATATATGAAAGTGTCTTTAAATAAAGATGTACCTTTTCTGTTAAGTTCAGACAAAGACTTGAAGGCTTTATTTGTTTACTAGAAAACAGATAATTAATTTGCTTCTTCAGCCTAATCCAAAGGAACATATTTTCTTCTGCTGATGGGTTGATAAACAGGGATTTTTATTTGGTAAGTTCAGAGAGGAAAATGTGTGCTCTTTGTTTTGTTTTGCTTACTTTTTTTCTGAAATAAAAATGCAAAAGCCACTTTTCCACCAGAAGTTTTCAACCCTGTCAGCAAAATATGTTCTTTCTCCTGCTTTTAATGTGCAGAGACTGGTGAAGGATTCATTCTCTGCAAAGTTCAGGTGAAGTGTATGATTATAAGAGCACAGTTAACCACTGCAGGAGGTTGTATCCAAAGCACCTAGAGTTTTTCTACCAGTGTAGAGGAATTCCTGGATAAAAGTCTGTGGAGTACAAGTAAATATATCATAATACTTTTGTTTGTAAAATAATTTTATTTCCAAATCTGTTCCATAACGAGCCTTAAAAATAGCAGGTTGCCAATCAAACATACTACTAAAAAGCTGTCTATGTGATCAATAAGTGAACATTTTTAGGAGGTGTAGAGAACCAACCTTATTAGTTTGTTCCATTTGCATTCATGGTATTTTATAAAATAGTTTATAAATGAAATATTGTGTTCAATATTTTGCAATTATGTTTTTTTAGAAGACATGTATGTGGGTGGAAAGGGAGTTGCTTTTCACTGCCCATGATCTTCTGCCTGGCCCCTTACCTGGATGTAAATATAGTAGCCTGAGGGAAAGTTTATAACCACTGGAAGTGTGACTTTTCCCAACAATGTCAGATGATCTAATGGAAGTTATTGATTCTGCCTGAAAAGCTCACATTCATGTCATCACAACCATTTACATCAGATGCTCTCTTATTCATTTTTAATGGATTCACACTTTGGAGCTCAGAGCCTCTTTGTTATTTACAGCTAGCACCTGCCAGAGCAGAGCTGTGCACAGTCACCTGCTTTGCTCACAGTTCCCAGCAAGCATGACTGCACTGGCCCCTTCTCCTTGCCTTTATCTAGGGGAAAAAATGGATGTGTTATGCATCTAGCCTGTTTTGGGCTTTTTTTGATTTTTTTTTATTTTTATTTTGTACCTGCATGCTAAACAGCAGGACACCTTCAATCCTGGTCAGTGCCAGGCCTGCTAGGACCGCCTCCCTCTTTCTAGTTCTTTACACACTGAAGAGCCAGTTCAGCTCTGCTGGGGAAGAAAACAAGGAGCAGCCACCACAGCAGATTATGTAATTAAAGATATTCAAGGCTGTTAGAAGTACTTAGGCACCCCTGAAATTTGAAAAATCAAAAATCCAGACATGCCCTCTCCCCTTTATGAGTTTGGAAATTTGATTTTTAGCAGGCTGGATTTGCTTTGCACATGAAAAAATGATTCCCATCTAATTTTTTATATGCAGTTTCTGTATCTATTTGCCATAATTTTAGCTGACTATAGTCAAACTACCAAAACACCTACCATTACTGTGTTGGGGAGGTTTCTCCCACTTCACTCTGCCCATTCTAAAAGTGTTTTCTGTTAAAATAATCTGCTTTTCCTTTTACCCCCTCCTACATTTGCATTTGTATTTTGTCAATAAGTTGTATCCCACATGCTTCTGTTCATGTGCATGTTCCTGTTTATGTGTTGGATACCTCTTTTTGCTTAACCTAGTAATATATCTGGAGTCTGAGGCAGACATTCTCAAACACTGCCAGTGTTTAAACCTAGATTTATCTTCATTCACATTTACAGCATTTTCCCTTGAAAATTCTCTTCCAACTCTCCTTGTGTGATATTCACTGTCATATAAAACCTGATATTAGTTTGGTGTGCTTGCCTGGTTTCCTTAGAAACCTTTCTGAGTTATTTCCTGTAAAGGAAATTATCATCCCACATTTAGGAAGGTACAGTTACAACTGAATAATGTTTTGACAGAAATATCAAAATTAAATTCCACACCTTACTCAAGCACCACGTCTGAATTAGCCTAATTTATATTTTCAAATCCTAAGTGCCTTCTCTCCAATGTTGAGCTGGAGATCAATGTCCATCATGTTTAGAAGGCATCTGATGAAGAAAGGTCATAGCTAATCTAAGCACTGAAGCATTATATACAATAATTTCATTTTCTAAATCTGATTGTTTTAGAGAGTTTTTAGTGTCAAACCAGACATTTGCATCAGACTCAGGAAATGATATTACACCAACAGTAAATTTTGCTACCAACCTTTTTTTTTCAGTAGCATACAATGCGCCAAAAGTGAGTCTGTCTCTGAATTTGGTCTCTAGCACAGTGTGAGGAATAACTTGGGGATGTTAAGGCTTTGATTCATATTCCACAGGTTCATTTGCCCTGACTGACATTCATTTGAGACTTCAGGTGCCATGGGTCATGCAAAGAATTCAGACATGGAGAAGAACCATTTGTTTTATCCTGCTTGCTTGCTTATGAGCATCTGTAGCAGATTTATACACCTTGCTTTACTACTGCTTCTGCACCCTGTGTGTGTGTATATGTGCCTTGTGCTACTGGTTTAGTGGCACCATGATGTTGCAGATGCAACTGTTCTTAGTTTGTTTGCTGTAAACAACATTTTAAAAAGCCTTAGACAAACATTTATTATTAAAGGAAATGATGCAGTCTATTCATTGAGATAAATAATACTATATAACAATATTGTATAGGATAAATTGAATGCCAGTTGTTACAATTGCCCTCAGCCATGAACTCTCACTTAAAATAACCCAATATATTGCAAATCTTTCAAAATTAACAATGATCTCAAAGGCACTACTTTCCAGAAGACTAGCACAGACATTTTTTACCCACTTTTATCAAATGTATATTATGAAAAGCAATGTTCCTGGATTTTCTGCTGACAATTAAATGAGCTGAGCATTTCTGGTTTCAGATAAAATCTGAAACTATTGGTCATACTGATATATGATTGTGCTCAATTTTTTGGGGTTTTTTTTTGGTTTGTTTTTTTATTCCTCCTCCACATTTTATTTGTAAGGAATATGCACAAATGAGGGTTCACATATATGTAAGCACTGAAGGAGGCTGAAGCTTGCTTTTGTACCGTGTGCCCCTTGTGGCCAAGACATACAAGCCTAAAATATTGTGGTTCATCACTCTCTCCTTCAAAATATAAACTATTAATCTTTGCCTGTGATGTCAATTGATTCTTTTCCTTATTTGTAATTTTTTTTTGCTCTGCAATTTTGCAAGTATTCTGGTGAAACTCAAGATTCCCATCTCTGTTTACCACAGGATTCTAAAATAGTCGTTAGTATGCCCATGAATGCAAAAAATACACAGGTCTCTTTGTAGAAAGCTGTGTGTCAGAACAATCCTGCCCCTACAAGTTTAACAGTGCATCATAAAAAATACATAATGGTTACATATATATGCTGTGATATATTAAAAACATATCCAGATAAAACTGTGCATGTTAAATACTTAACTTCATGGTTAGTTGTAGGCTGATTTAGTTAATTAATTCTGGGATTTTACATACTGTAGTATAAAACCCCCAAGATAAATGCTAGAGATGCTGGGCAATGAAACTTACATGGATACAACATTTTCCTAGTCACTGATCACTTTGCTGTCGTTAATTTTTAAAATCTGCTTGGTGCTTAGACTTGTAACCTGCTGGCTGACATTGAATTGTAGCATAGCATTATAGAATCATGAAATTGTTTGGGTTGGAAGGAACCTTTAACCACTGGATCAAGTTGTCAAAGCCCCATACAACCTGGCCTTGAGCATTTCAGGAATGAGGCATCCACAACTTGTCCAGGCAGCCTGTTTCAGTGCCTCACTACCTTTACAGTGAAGATTTTCTTCCTTATACCTATAGCAAATGTACTGTCTTTCAGTTTAAAGCCATTCCCCCTTGTCCTATCACTACATGTGCTTGGAATATGCCCCTCTCCATATTTCTTGTTGGCTCCCTTTAGATACTGGAAGCCTGCTCAAGGTCTCCCCAGGGCTTTCTCTAGTCCAGGCTGAACAACTCCAGCTCCTCATCCTGTCCTCATAGGAGGCTGTAGAGGGCCTCATAGAGGGCTGTAGCCCTCTGATCATCTTGGTGGTCCAAGAGGAACAAGTCCTCCTCTGGACTTGCTCCAACATCTCTGTCCTTCTTGTGCTGAGGACTCCAGAGCTGGATGGAGCTCCAGCTCCAGGTAGGGTCTCACAGCAGATTAGAGGGATCCTGCTGCCTTTGGTGCAGCCCAGGATAGGATTGACTTTCTGGGCTGGAAGTGCACATTGCTGGCTTGTGTTGAGTTTCTCGTCAATCAATACCCAATAGTCATAGGACTATTATAAAATTAATTAATATTCTGCCATATCACTCTGATTCAAATTTGTGAACATAAGGTAGATAATGTGGTCAAAAAAGCTAAACAGAATCCCTAAAATTCTGGTATTTCAAGTAGGGATGGGATTTAAAGTGATTGTTTTCAAAACCAATCCAAGAGAAGTGGCTTGGATTTTACACACATATAATTAAAGTGTTGCAGTGCAAACTGTACCTGCTTTACAAATGAGATTAAAATCCAGGCCACTAGCAGTTCTATCTTCATAAAAATAACTGATCTGGTGTCAAATGGGATTATTGAACCAAAACTGAGAAATTCAGAGTGTTCTTGATATTCCAAAGGGAGATTCTCTCTTGATGGATGATCTAAGTTGAGGAGATGACATGCAGAACACCATTTTGATGCATCCCTCTGCTAGTATACACTTTCATAAATGCTTTTGAACCTCACTTAACAATATCTAATCCATAAAATTCTAGAAAATCTGCAAACATAAAAAGTTATTTGGCAGGTTTTATAGATAAGTGAATGAAGTAAATTTTTAAAAATCTGAAATTTTCTGCTAATGATTTTTTATTTTCAAAAACCAAAAAGTTTCTCAGATGTCCTTATAAAAGATTCTATTTTAAGGGCAGAGATACAGCAATAATAAAATGTTAAGTCTCAAAATACAGAATATTTTTATGCTATTTGCAATATAAAACAGGAAACGTATTATTTCAGTTTATGGTTACAAAGCTTTTATCAACATTTTCTAGACACTGTCCAAAAGATTAATCTATAGCTTGGCTTTTCACTATGAATAATGGGTAGATTCTTGAGTCTTTAATATAATGTATCTGCATTATAGTTTACTGTAAGTTATAGCAAAGTGCTTTTTCACAATAAAATAAGGAAATGCTGTGTCATTAAATAGTCATGTTTTGCTGTATTTTACTGTGCTGTTGTGAACTTTGTGCTGGTCTGAACTGTAGAAAACAAAATTGTTCTGAATAGTTATTAGGATCATCAAATATAAGACTTTTATCCATAAAAAAGATTCTATTTCTTAATTATTTTCACATCACAATTGTAAAAACTGTAACTCTAGCTGTCCTCTTTCTGAAAGGTTTTAGGTAGTTAATGAAGCTTGAGCATTAGTTCTTTGAGAAAGGTTTCTTGAATGTTTTGGCAAATCTAGAAATGAATTTTATTTTTCTTTTTTGAGACAGAAAGACTGGTGCTTGAAAAACCTATCTATCTTAGTAGTATAGTGCATGCACAATAGTTGGACAGTCAAATGCAGTACTCTAAGGAAGAATCTCTGCACATTTTTATATCTCTAAAGGAACAGTTTTCAGTGTTTTACTTCATTGATCTGCCTCAGGTCCCGTTACACCAGGGTGGGAAGCCAAAAAATAATTGGAACAGTGGGTCTGTTAGCTTTACTGCTGATAACCATTGATAGACAACAATAACCACCTCTATGCTCACCCTTTCATTAAGTTCACATTAGCACACCCCAGGTTCTGAACTAAAACATTCTATGCAAACACATGAGGGAAAACTGCCATATGCTGTCAATTTCAGAACTGTTTTCATTTGCTGTGTTTGAACAGTGTAGCCAAAGCCCTGTTTCAGTACAGTGCTGGGAGGGAGACCGAGATGTCAGGTTAGTCAGCTAGTCATCCTCATTGCTCATCTCCTAAGTGTTTATCTGGCCCTAGAGCTGATGCCTTCCCAGAAATGTGTCATGGCAAGCCATGGCAGGCTGCTTCTGCATTGCTGCCCATCAGCCTGCTGCTACTCATATGGTGTCATTAACAATTGCTCTTTCAGAGATGCTTGCAAGGCAATGCACAAGCTCCTGACATATTTCAAACTGTTCCATCCTTGTTGTATTTGGATTACCTCTTAGCATGTAGGATTGATATTTATAAAGATTATAAGAAAAAAGACTAAGCTTTGTGAGCAAGAAAGGATTAGCTGTTTGCTAAGGGGTACATAATTTTCATAGAAACACATAATCACATAATGGTTTGAGTTGGAAGGGATCAAAAAGACCATTTAGTCCAATCCCCCTACTGAAGGCAGGAAACCTTCCACTAAATCAGGTTGCTCAAAACCCCCATCCAACCTGGCCTTCCACTAAACCAGGTTGCTCAAAACCCCCATCCAGCCTGGCCTTGCACACTTCCAGGACTGGGGCATCCACAGCTTCTCTGGGCAAACTGCTCCAGATTGCCAGTCTGTCAGATCACTTTTTATGTATGTGATCTATCACATTTGGAGGTTTTTTGCTTGCTTTTTGCTTGTTTGGGGTTTTTTTTGTTTGTTTTGGGGGGGTTAATTTTTTGGGGGGTAGGGGGGTTTGGTTTTTTTTTTCTTTATGTTTGAGTACTTTTTGCTACAGGTCTATGTGGAGTAGAAGAGATATTTGAAGTACATGTGAAATCATGTAGATGTACTCATGGAGATTACTGCTCTCATCAAGGCTATAGACAGGTACTTGTAATTCAGAATGCAAACTGGGAGAAGACCCTGTTAGGTATAATTATTGATAAGTAATCTGGAGGGGGAAAGAAAGACAGACTAATATTTTTTAAAGTGGTGTCAGCTTTTTAAGATTAAATGGAAATTTTCCCTCGCAAGAAATGGCATGAAATGGCAATTCAAATACTCTTTTTGTTTACTGAGATGCTTTAAGGCCTTCACCACCTGCTGAGTGCCTGGAAGGACGAATAAGCATTGGAGTGACAGGTTTCACACTGCTATGTCATAGATTTGCACAGCAGGACAGAGTGGTTTCCGACACTATTGGCTGATCTGTTTTTCAAATAGAAGTCTGCATTTCAAATTTTGAAAGAAGAAGGTTCTTTTCATCTTTGCAGTTCCGAAAAGAAATTAATTTTTTATGTAATCCTTCCTGAAAATTATGAAGCTTCTCGAAATACAGAACATTAAAGGGATTATATACTAGACAATAGCCTGAAGAAGGGAATATTATTTAGAAGCTTAAACCCATGAGAAGAATATATGAATTTATATTTGTGAACATTACCAGAAACCATTATTCTGTTTAAACTGTCTCCTTCAAAACTGTTCTTTTATAAGACCAATACAGATACCAGTTAGTGGAAAAAAAGGCAAAAGCCACAAAGTAAATCATGTTGTAGTTCAATTACACCGGACCAAGGTAGGGCTCCCATGGTGGCAGCATGACACATTAAGTGTTGAGACATTGGAGTAATTCCTTTGATCGTGGCCAAGTTGGACTTACAGCTTTTTATTTAGGCAGTTAATTCTCAGCCTTGGTAAGGAGCAAGACTTGCATGCTATTCTTTACCGTGACTTGTCTGTGGGTTGTAAAAAAGTTAAATTTTTTATTATTCAAATGTTCAATTACTTTTTGGCAAGCCTATAAAGAAGTCTGTATACAAGAATTAAAATGAATACACATTTAAGTTGGTGATTAATTTTAAACAATAATCTCATAGTCATTGCTAATAGACAATTAAGAAAAGAAACATTTAAAATAAAACAGATTTTTTTTTTTAATTTGTAGAGTACATTTAATTTTAGGAACTCTTTCAGATAATGATTAAGACATGGGTATAGAGGAAGCTATTCTAATTGTTTTTGTGGATAAACTTATCAAGACATTGTTTTAAGTTTTTGATCATAGACATTATATCTTGAAAGTCAGCAGAATTTAACAGTTTGTTCTTTCATATTTTTTACATATAAGGACAGCCATGGAATTAAAAAATAATAGTAAATATTAAGAGTATGGTGGTCACCACACCAGGACAACTTAGCAACCAAGATGTTCTCATCTTATATAAATATAAAACTGCTGTGATGGTGTCTAGAAGAAGCTAAAAATTTTATGAGGGTATACAGGGTTACCCATCTCTCAGACTTAAAGCTGCCCTTGCTGTCCTCTTCACAGCAGAAGAAATAAAGCCCATCAGCTTCCATGAAGTAAGGATTTAATTAAAAAAATATTTTGTGCAGGGAAAAAGAAAAGTCACTTCTTAGAATTACTGAAACTGAAAAAAAAAAAAAAAAGCAGTTACCATGGAACACAGAAGACATGGATTCAGCTTCTTTTTTCAATTTGTTCACAAGATCTTGCAGTCAAGTACAGCCCAGCCCAAGTGAGTACCTACAGAGTATTTTCTGGACTGAGTGTGAATTATTCTATATTTAGGTTATTTATGCTCTTCAGTTTATGTAAATAAACAGCTGATGATGTGGAAAATTGAAACTGGGCTCTTCTTCTTATGCGAAAAAATTAACAACTAAATAGAATCAATATCTCTTCTGTACCTTCTCAGCTTTTCTTCTTTTTCTTTTTTTTTTTTCTTTTTCTTTTGTGGCAGCTACCACCTACTAAAGCCCATGTCAGCTTTTCTTTACTACTTTTGCAGAAGAACATAGTATAAGCTACAATTACACCTTCATTTTGGTAGCCAACATACTATATTGCCTTCAACACTAGTTACTTGGTGCCTCCTACTCATAATGTATTTATCCTCACAGTACTCCTATGATGTTGAGCAGATGGTAAAGTGAGTCACTAGGTACAGAGCTTGACTCTTCAAGATCAGACAAGAAGATTGTGGTGAAACCAGTCCCAGGTTTCCTTCATTTTCTGCCAGACCCCTGGTGTGTTTCTGGGAACTGTGAGAGCCTCCCCTCAAGGGACAATGGACATTGATTATAGATAGTAGACAGGTTCTTCTTCTTTACCTACACCCTTGGCGGAAAAAGAAAAGAGGAAGTCATGTTGTGGGCTTAGTCTTATGTAAACATCCAAAAGTGGTGGTTCCAGCTTGGCAAAGCTGAACAGCATTGTAGAGTTCTCAAATCATGTTGACTAGGAGACTGTTAAAGACAATTTTGAGACACACAAGAAGTGCAGCTCTCTTGCATTTCCTCTGACTCCAGCACATGCTGTCTCCTACTGAGTTCAGCCAACAGATGATTAATTTTAGTCTATTGATTCTACTGGCAACTACTACAAGTGTCTCCTCTTGGATAAGGACATGGGAGCTGTGTGTGATGTATTGCACTCTTTCCATTGAGCCTTCTGCACAAGGTACCCATCTGGCAGCACTTCTGTGAGATGTGGTGGGTATGACTGAACAAGGCAGATTCTTTTCTGGTAATCTTCTCATTCTCCCAGAGTGAGACACCATTGTTTCCTACTCAACTCTTTTGGAAACTATGCTGTCTCTGACACACCACTGGAAACCTTTTTGGCAGGGAAGGTGAAGAGACCTCATTTGACACTCTTAAGTGATTTTGAGCTTTCACTAAACATATATTCCATTAGCCATCGAGTGCAGCAGTCACATGGTAGTTTGAGTAAAACGTAAATGCCTCAGCATGATATGGGAAAGGTTCCCAGAAAAAACAAAAAATATTTTGGTATTTAGTGTAACCTGACACAATGGGAGCAGAATACAATTTAAGCACATCAGATACCATCTTTTCTCAGCAGTCCCTAGATTCTGATTTCTTTCGCTTTTCTGTCTTCTGTTGTTCCCCCCTCTTATTTTACCTCTTACATTCACAGGAAAAATGATTTAATTATGGAACTAATTTTTTTTACTAGAGAGAGAGTAAAAAATTTTTCTGTGGAGTAAGTTTCTTTGGGATCTTAGTTTTATATTGTTCTTATATTTTAAATATTTGTAGGGAAATTGAGATTTCAGAGAATACCCTGGTTCTGATACATTTGGTATAGATTATTAATATTATTTAGCATTACTTTAACGATCAAAATATATTAAACTGCAATGTTGATACCTTGCACACTAAATTTAAAAAATCACATTAAAAATCTCAAATTATGAAAAATAAATCTAGAATTTATGAGTTCGGATAAGTTATTAAGGCATTTTGTCTAACTTGGTTATATTTTATTTTATTTGGATTAAGGAAAATTTCTAATTTTGATTTATTGTGCTGTTTGGAGAGGAAGAAATAATTAAAGTCATGAAGATTTTATGAGGAAAAAACCCTCATTTTCTTCTCTAATTTATTTCACAGTCTAACCAATAAGTTCTTGGTGTAAATTTTGGCATTGAGGCATATCAACCAATGGAGCTTAATAGGCAATCTCTCCTGAAGAAGGGATATTACAGCTGATAGTGTGGTAGGGAAGGTCTTTACTGCTTCTGTGTGAAAAGCCTGGCAAACTAACATACAGGAGGGTACAAGATGGCAAAGACAATCCAGAGACTTAAGGCTGAGTTTGAAATAAAAATATTTTTTAACATTAAATAATAATATTTACTATTTAATTTTATGGAATTTATAATTTTGATGTTTTGGAAATATATTTCACTTTTTTTCATTCAGTTTTCCATTTCTAAATAATTTCACATTTAATCAGCAATTTTTAGCAATAATTGATGTAGAATATTGCAGAATTCTCAGAATATTTCTTCAGGTTATTTTTATTATTTTAAACACATTATTTTATTTTGTGTTTACCTGTGAATTTGCTGAGAATTATAATGAAATTATATTTGTTAATATAACACTAAGAAGGAGAAGGATTTATTAGACATAGCAAAAACATACATGACCAAGTTTACAGATAAACTCCTTGACATCCTTGCAATCCAGCAGTAATTCAGAGAGTTATACTGAAGGAATAAGAAGAAACTTTACCAAAATCCCTTTTTAAAAAACATCTTTACCTGTGCTACTTCATGACATTTCATTTCCCTATTCTCTTGTAGAATTTACCCTCTACACTGTTAGCTTTCAGACTTAACCCTGTCCTTTAATGCTAACGCTGTCCTCTAAGCACACGGAAAATATCAGAGACTTCCAGTTTTCTATTAATTTATTTTTAAATACTAATATTTTTTAAAGTTTGCAGAATTCCTGTGTGTGAATTAATGTGTGTTTAAATGCTATTGCCATGCATGTAAAGTTTGTCAGTCCCCTCTGAAGCTTTTCTTTATTTCTAAAGTGACAGGGCAGTTGTAGGAATAAGTAAAAGTCTGTTTGGGAAGAAGTCACCACCTAAAGTATAGAAGAGGGGTATATTTCAGATGGCACACTGCATCTTTGGGGCCAGGAGCTGAAAACCTACTTCCTGAGAAAGCCAGTTTTAGAAGAGTGCAATTCTTTGCCCTCCAGGAGGCCCAGATAAGCAGGAAGTGATCTCCACTGACAAATCATATAAGTTTAGAACAGTAGAGTGGCTGGCAATAAACTAATCCTAGGCAATAAAATAATCCTAGGTTTGAGAAATAAACATGCAGTTCAGCAAACTGTTCTTGTTGGGTTTCTGACATCTGCCCTAGGGAGCGTGCATTGAAGTATAAAATATATGATGCAATGGTGCAGAACAAATTACATTTAAAACAAATGAAGGAAAGGACATCAAAATGCCCAGAAATGTCAAGCTTTGTAGAAAAAAAATGACAGGAGATGAGCTGATTTAGCACTAGTAAATTAACAAGAGTGGTGTTTGGTCTTCAAGCAAGTGAGAAGTGGCTACAGGAAAAAAATTGTCTAGTTTTCTAGGCATGTCTAGTTAGCCAAGGCATCCTGCTTTTGGACAGGCCTGTTGATCATAACCCCTTCCACCATATATTTTGTGAGGGTGAATCCAAATATCATCATCCAAATGAAGGAAAATTGACAAAATGAGGAGCTTGGTGGTTTTAAGCTTTTTGTTGAGACACATGTCACATTAGAACTAAAAAATAAGAAATAGAAACCAAACGGTTGAGGGCCGATATTAAGGCAGGTCACCTGCAGGGGACTTGAGCTGGATGGCAGGTGGCAAGCAGCTCTTTAGTGTCCCAAAAAAAGAAAGAGCCTATGGTGGTATGTAAAATGGTTTCTGATATGATGATGGAGATGTAACATACCTTTTGGGGAAAAGATCCTCGAAACTTCTTGTCTCAACTGCTACCTTCAAAATCTGCAATCTCAAAATTAAGGAAATGCTGCATAACGTAGATGGTCCAAAGAAAGCAAAATCATTAAATTTCTTGGGAGTACTATATTCTGGGGAACCTAATTCTGTCTCTTTCTACAGGAAGAGAGCAATGAAAATAAACTTGTATTGATTTCATTATTTTGCCTTCAATGGATGTACCGGAAATGCTTTTCAAGAGTTTCAGTGAGATGCATCTTTGTTCCAAGAAATCTTACCCTCTAAATTTCAAATACGACAAGATGAATGAGGATGACACATAGTAAGAAGGATGCTGGGGTAAAGAGGACCAAAGAGCACAATGATGAAATGTTACAGGGCTCAGGTTAGGCATAAGAATAAATTGAGTAAGGTAATAAAGAAAAATAGAATGGTTACCGTGCTGTTTTGCCTACTTTGGTCGATAAATAATTTCAGTAGTGTTGTGAGTATCATCCATCTTTATATACCACATCAAGGCAGACCAACAACCTAATACTTGTTGTTTCCTGGCTTCCTTCAGAGCCCCATCTCACCCACGAGCATGGTGGCTCCTCTGCTTCCGTTGCCCAGTGCCCTCCTCGCTTAATCCAACTGTCTTGTACTTCCTCATCACCACCGCAGTGCCAGAAGCTGGGCTCTGCTGAAGGGGATGGGCAACATGCCACAGGTTTCAGCATAGCCAAGAATTTGCTTGAGCTGAGTAGAGTTATGCCACGTTTGGCAGGCAAGCCCAGCTTGCTCCATCTGCCCGCGTGGCAGCAAGGGAAGCATCTGGAAATAGAGTTGGTGCTTCCGCCTTCCCCATGCTAGGTGACACTCATTCTGCCAGCCATGGGGCTGTAGTGGGCAGAGAGATGGTATAGAGATGGCTTCAGAATGAAAATCTAGGCAGATAAACAGGCAGCCTTTGGCCAGAGGAGTCACAATAATTTCTGGCAATAGAAATTGTCACAATAGTGCCTGCCAAGAGAGGTAAACAGTTATCAGGAACCAAAATTGCCAAAAAGTAAGAGATGAGGAAGGAAGATAAAACTAAAACTTTAAGCATGTGCTGTGGATACTCTAGGGTATCTCATGGTCAATCCAGAAGCATTTAGTTTACTTTTCAACATAATGTGGCTGATCCTGTACGCTCATTCTTGACTGTGATGTTCATTATTTCAGACTCCATGCCGTTAAAAAACATTTAATTTATTTTCTTGAAGCACTTGCAGTATTACATCTATTATTTCAGGAATACAAATGTTTCCTTCATGTCTTAGATTAAAATGGCAAGCTTTTTAATGATAGAGAAACTCTATGAAAGTATTCATTTTGAAATATTAACATTGTAAACCTTTTCCCAGAAGTTTACAAAGCAAACACTCCACAATGACATTTTGTTGCCAGATTTTGAATTTTGATTAAGGGAGGCTTATGAGATGTGGGGGTTTTTTACCACACCAGTAATTCTCTTTTGAATACAGCTATTCTTTAGACTTTAAAGTACAAATTAAATATTAACTAAAAGAGGCTTCATTTGTTGTAACAGAATATCAAAACTACATGTAATTTTCCTTTTAATTAAACATTTAGTTCTCTGAGAACTGAAAAAAATAACTTACATGTCAAATTTGAGTAGACTAATTCAGTTCAAAAACACTTTCAAATGCACATTTGCTCACTTTAAAATCAAAGCTGAACTTGATGACTTTGCAGTATTGAAGACAAAGAAAAATTAGAGATTAAACTATCTCACCCATCTGATTAGTGAAATAGTGACTTTTTTATTTAGAAATATTTTTGCCATAAATCTTCATTTGTAACTACAAAGGATGCACATCAAATCAGAAGTCATGAAATATAAGTCTAGGGCACTCTAACATGGTTCCTTTATAGAATTCCTTTTATGTCCACATATTTTTTTCAGGTTTTCACATATAAGAGCAAGACCACCTACTCTATCTGATCCTGATCACTTCAAAACTCATTTTTCCACTTGGGAAAAGAACTGAAAATGTGTTTCAGGTTTCAGGTGGAGCAATGAGATGTGCTACAGACTCTCCATGCTCTGTTTCAAGCTCAAGTGACTTCAAGCTCCTCATAGTCCAGGGCAAAGTATCAAGTTAAATTGCCCTGTATAAACCTTTTTTTTTTTTTTTTTTAATATTTGGAAGTCAGATTATTGGGAAATAGGTCTTGGACAAGACTCTGAAGAAAGACCAGGGGACATGGGAGATGGTGCAAGGGTTATGGAGAACCTCTGTATTTTGTCTCTGTTGCACAAAATCTGCTCCAGTAGTTGAGGGTGCCTTTTGAATAATATCTTATTTATGGAAGTGTAGACAACTCCCCCTGCTTGCAATTTTCTCCTCATTACTGATGAGCAGATCCCTGTTCTCTTCTTCCTACTTCTCCTTCTTCTACCTACCTGCTCACCCCTGCCAAGTCACGGCTTCAGATGAGTACTTGCGAGACATTTATAGAGTAGGTGACTGAACTGAGCTTATCTCTGCTGCAACACTAATGTAAAACTTTTGTAATTTTGCAAGATATGACCTTACAGGGGAGTTTGAAGCAGGCCCCTATAGGTGCTTTCTTAAATTAGGGTATCAGGCCACAATCCTAGGGATACACTGAGTACTGAAATAGTTGCACAATAATATCAATATAATTCCATCTTTCTATCTCTCAGTATAAATCTAATAAGTTGATATTAATGCCATATATGGATATTAATGGACCTGAGAGCAATCAGGTCTAATGAAAATTTTTCCCACAAGGAAGTCTGTTATGTCAAAACACAAATATTTGCTTAGTCCACCCTATTTCCCATCTGAGGTGTGTATACACATCTCATGGATACCACAGTGCTGGGTAGAGACAATTTGAGAACTGAAAGCAGTGTCTCTGTACGCTGCTTGATTTGCAGGGCAGGCATGGTTGATACTTTGGTTATGCAGTATAAACATGAGCGTCATTAACCTTCTGCACATTCCAACTACTATTTTAATGAAAACTGCAGTTTGAAAGTTCATATAACATGGAGAATAGGTTATACTAATGCCAGCCCAAAATGTTTTAATGTTTACAGAACAAAAGTAGCAATATGTATATTATAAAGGTCTTAGCTCAGATCCCTTATAATTTTTACACAGGTATATTTACATAATTAACCCTGTGCTTATTTTAGAGAAAGTAACCCAGTGGTTATGATGCATTAGGTTTCTGCTGAATTTCTCAGAGAAAAATTCTTGACATGAACATTTTTAATATACCCTGCCAATATTTGGAATGGCACTTTTAAAACAATTATAATCAGTCAGTTAAGTAGAAGACTGGCTTTTGAATTGACAGAAAGCTTATTCAATACCAAAATAAAATTCTCTAATTTCTGACAGGATGCTTTAACTAAAATGCTTCAATTCCCCTTCCAGCCCAGAAAGTTGAACTCAGAATTCCCTATAAAGCTGTGCTCATCACTTCCATAGACCGACAGAAATTCTTATTTTCTGTTAGAGAGATACTATTTTATAAGTTAGAAATTCAGAGCTTTCACTTAGAACTGTTTGAAAAATTATTCCAATCACATTCTGATATACATCCTTTCTTGACAACTGAAGCTGTATATAACACAGGCTTACTAAATCCATTTAAACAGACTTTTCTTGGAAGTAGGAAATACCTGTGGAGATATATCAGCTCTGGAAGATACAGCTATAAAATCCATTCAAAATAGAGAGAAATCATCTCAGGAAGAACAAGTAAACAAAATTATATTTGCAAGCTCCAGTTGTAAAATTACTGGTTTTTACTGCCTAGCCAAAGATAAAAAAAACAAACCCAAAAAACAATGTGAGATGCTTGTGCCCACAGAGAGTGATATTTTTTGACCAGTAGGCCAACATTCCCTCCTTTTTTTTTTTGTTCCACCTCCTGTTTGGGTCAAGATGGGAGAGGGAGGAAATGTTCTGGTAAATAAAACAGAAGGGAAGATTATTTGTAAAACATTTAAATATGTGTTAATTTATTTCCCCCTCTGTCTGCATTTTATATATATATTATCACCCTGTAAAAAAAGCCTTCTTGACTTCTGTGAATGAAAGCAGGAAGATGAGAGCAGAGTGCCCTTTTATGGATACCAAAGGGCTTATTTCTTGCACTGTGACCTGCAGGTGGAAAAGAAACTACTCTGGGAGTACTTCTGGGAGTGCCGGTCCCTCCTTGTCATTTCAGGATGGTTGGTGGACTCAGTTGAACCTCTCTGGGTCTCATCTTGGCTTTTGCCTGAAAAGGAATTTTGTGCTGTCACAGTCCAGCACCCACAGGCCCCCCAGGGAGCCAGCAAGCTCCCCAAGTGTGACGAAACTTGGAACTACTACTTTAATTTTACTTTGGCTTTAGTTTGCAAGTACCGAAATTCTAGAGGAACAGCTTATGCCTTGATCATTTAGGAACAAAGACATGCAGTTGTGCACAATATCCTTTCAGATGAGTCTGAAGTCTAGCTGGTGTGGGGCTTCCAAAGGAGCTGATAAAGACATGTTCAGATTTTTCACCCCACATAGTGAAATTGCATGCCATGCTGCTAAAAGTGCACCTTTTTCTGCACCCTTAAGTGTTTAACACAAACTGCTGCAACACAACTTAATGCCTTCTTATTCTGATGCTAATATGCACTCTGAGAAAACTGAGTATATATACAAGTTTAAAAGGGCAAGGAAAAAAAAGAAAATTTCTGTTTCTTAACTTATTATTTGTGTGCAACGGTTTTTCTAACAAAATATTTTCAGGTACTAAGACTGATCATATCTGCGGTTGGAAGGATAAAAAAGATGGCACTGAAATGTTTAGTAGACATGTTTTTTTGGCTAAGCAATCCTAGCAGGCAAAATTTTTCGCTGTTGGATATTTTTGGTTAAATTTGTTTGTTGCATTCTTTTTTAAGCCAGTCTTTACTTAGGATGCAGCAGGAATTTGAAGGAAGTAATTTTCTTCGGGCTGCAGCTGAAGTTTTCAAGCAGAGTCCTCTAGGGTCAATTTTCAGGGTGTTTTCTTTGACCAGATTCCTGTCAAAAGTTAAAACAATCAGTTTTAGATATACTCTTGAGTATAAGATCTTCAATAGTCCTTTTAATTCTGAGGAAGGGCAAGGAAATAACAGCAAATGATAAAGAAGATTTGAGAGAAGGCTAATTAAATGAGAAAAAGTAGTAGTTGAATAATTGGAATTTCTTTTGATGTTTCTCTTCAAAAGCCCATTCTTCTTGGTGCAGCTTGGCATCATATTTATATGGTCTGTTACTGTTCAGAATATTTTTCTCTTTATGTGTTCTTAAATATGAGTAATTTGTGTAGCTCAGTCTTCATACACAAATAGGCTTGTGGTTATATGCATAAGTAAGTTGTTTGTTGGAGTTATCCAAAGGATGAGTGATATTAGAACTATACATCTGATTTATCTGATTAAAATTTGTTTAGTTACTCTGTGGCTTAGGTGGTTCAAACACAAAATACAGTGAAAGTAGCAAGCAAAAGTTCAAGGACAGAATCAAAAGTAACATGGAGGCTTGCATTTCTTTGTGCTTTCTCTTGCAAAAAAAAAAAAAAATCAAATTGCCTGAATTTGTGTGAGAAAAGACACAGAAATGGATTTGGAATATGTGACCCAGTAACCACAGAAAGTTATTTTTAAAAATACCATCAGAAGTAGGCTAACTGGGAAATTTACAATGCTGTGTATGAGTTGCTAGCACCTATGTTAAGCTTTAAATAAAATCTGTTAAGGAAAATGGTAGGTATCACTGGGTGGGAAAGCTTAAAGATGGAGACCAGAATTATGGCAAAATGGTAATGAAAAGTTTGCAATCATATTTGTTCCTCTCACTTCTGTCTGGGCATATATTTTGATTTCCCAAGACCGTAACTTGCAGTTTTCAGTTCCACAGAAAATGCTGCTGTCCCAAGGGCTGCAGCAAGGTCTGTGCTTCCATTCTGACCCTGATTAGTTTATGGCTTCCCTCCAAGCTGAAATCACTGTCTGTAAGTTGCAATATGGTCTATTCTTGAAAAGGCTTTTAAATGAGGAAAAATAACTAAAAATATACATTACCCAACTTTAATACTGCAAAATGCATAGTAAGGGATTTTGAAATACTGTTATCCAGCAAGTCCAATACACACAAGCCATTAAAGTAGAACTCATATTTATCCTAAAGATTAAAAAAAGACAATGCAATTTCTAATTTGGCCCATTAAATTATGTCCGCTTTTTACAGAGTTAGGGCTGTGTATGTAAATATGTCTTAGAATTTGTAATCTTCGGTTGAAATTATTTATTCCAAATTTTTCTCTTTATTTTCAATTTTTTTTTCCATTCTACTTGAAAAATAATTAACTTTTGACAAACATTCAGTTAAAGCAAGGCACAGATATCCATCACCTGGGTAATTTTTACTTGTGAAGCCAGAAACAGGCTGGAGTTGAGTTTCTCTTTGTTACCTTGGAAACAAATGGAGGTTTGGCTTCAAGAAGCTCTACACTTGAAATGAGGGGTGGAGTTTTGATGTTGTGGTTCTTGTTATGATGCAGAAAGGGAGGGCAGTTCTTGAAAAGATTGTGGCATATTGCCCTTACCAGGATACAGAATCTACTTAACGTAATAGCAGCCAGGTAGTTTCATGTAATAGGATGAAAGGGAAATGAGAAAATGGCACTTGCATCAAGTCATTAGCTTTCACCTTCTGGTGCTGGGTTGGGTAGCTCACCCTCCTGAAAAGGTGCCTAGACAAAACAGGAAGATTGTTGCTGTCAATTTATATATATTCCAAATAAATATATACGATATACTGCCAATAATTTGCAGTAAGACATTTTTGCTTACATTAATAATCTATTTACAATTTTCCAAGCAGTTAATTCATTGAGTTAAGCAAAGTTTCTGATGTTTCAGGGAGTGTCTAGTAGGTATTTTTTTATTCCTGCTGAGGGAAATTTTGAAATTTGACCAAGAAACCCTCTCTATTAAATCATTTGAATAAGAAGACATTTTGAATTCCAATTTGGATAATGACCATATCAAAATGAGGTATATTATTTAGGATTTTGTAGTTTAGTTTCTACTGTTATCTTTTGCTTGTGTAGTGTGGACAAAAATATCGATATATATCATCAGGACAATTTCAAAATAGAAAAAAATAAGTTTTGGAATATAACTACTTTGTTGAATTTTACACAATAGAACGAGATAAAGGGCCTCTGGGATTTACAGGGATTTGAATTAATTCTCTCTATACTCTGGCTGTGGTGAGAACTATTAATATACTCATTTTACAGTAAATGTAATTAGGCTTTCATTCCACTATTGTTAATACCTGATCTGTGTGCTACTGGGTGACCCAGTAGTGCCAATTTCATCTGAATGAGAAATGAACACACAATTTTATTTCTGGAAAATTAGCCAGAACAAATATACAGAGTTTATATTGACCTCTGACTTTTATGCTGGCTTTTGCTGGGCAGCAGTGGACAGACAGTATTTGAGCAGTCTCAAGCTCACCAGTGTAAAGCTAATTCACCAAAAAAGCCCTGCTTTGCACTCCTTTGAATCAGCAGCTGGCGTTTCCACATGATCAATGGTTTGCATCATGAATCCATGATGGTTTTGATCTAACAAGGTATTTCAAAGCTGGATTTGCATTAGTATCAAATACCATAATTAGGCTTAGCTTTTGTCAACCAGTTAATATTTTGGGGGATTCTGTAGGAATAGAAATAAGGAAGACTAATACCCTGGTTCAGTTTTGTGTCTCTAAACATTGGTTCAACAAACCTTGTGAGCATGGGTTCTACTAAGCATGTGAATAGTGCTGAAGCAAATGTTACCCCGAGCCAAACAGTACAAATTTACTCACAGCTGTGTGATTGATGAATAGTAATTGATTGGATCATTTTGGATTGATTTTTCTCTTTTTATCCTTTTTCCTATACTTTCTGATGATCTTGTTTGATTTTATTAAGAGCAATTAAATAAAATTTAGCATGTTCTTGGCATAATGCACATAAGAGTAATAGATAATTTCCCTAAAATTTGTATTCAATGTCAAAAATGTATATTATCAGGAAAAGCATTGAAAAAAGAAAAAAAACCACAATAATGTAAACAGCAGCAATATTTAAATAAACATGATCAAGACTGCAGTAATTAGAGACGTCTTAGATTTCTCTCCTTTATTAATATCTTCTCTCCTGTGTGAATATAATAATAAATTATAATCTTTGAAATCAGGTGCTTCTGCAAGCTTTGTTTGGTAAAGTATATTGTATGTGATGTTTTTATGTGACTAGCAAGCTGTTCACAGGAATTTATAAAATAGGTTCCTAATTTATTTTCACTTTTTATTCTTGCTTCTCAATATTCTAGTTTCACTTAGGGTGGGTAATGAAAGCAGCCTGCTGTCTGTTTCAGTTAGTTCAAGCTGTAGTCCCCAGCCAGGGTAATTTTATGGTTTACACATATTAGCAAAGCACTGGCATGCTCGGGTTTCCATTTCAGCAGGAACAAGAAAACCAAATAAGTAAGCTGTTTCAACTGATTTCCTCTGTAAAAAACATCATGACAACATTACCTCTGAGACAAATCTGTGCATTAAATAAAAACCAAACACATGTTTCCTCCAGCCAAACCCAGACCACCACCAAATAATAGCAGGACTCAATTATGTGAAATATTTTTATTTTGGTTTTTATTTTTTGTGGGGTTTTTTTTGTTGTTGTTGTTGGGGTTTGGGTTTGTTTTTTTGTTTTTGTTTTTTGTGGATACGGCTTTATATTCTATTTTATAGAATAAACTTTGGAGCTTCCTTGTCTCCTTCTTAACTCTATTGCTAATAAATAGGTGGCTGCTAATTTAGGAGTAATTTTGTTCAAGGAACTTACTGCCTGTGAAAGGGGTGTTTCAGGACAGTGTGCTCCTCAGCCTCATGCATGGCAGGAGCTCGGTGCCTCCTCTCTCACACATCTCAGGCACTAAGGCTCCATCTCCTGTGTGCACGCACTGTGATGGCAGCAGCTCTCCCCCCTCCTGCCTGAGCCTGGCAGTGAACAATCCATGTATCCAGCCACTGCAGGGCCCTCACTGCATCCCTCCCTCTTACCAGCTGGAGCAGATCCAGAAGATGATCACATTTTGGGGATACAGAGAACTGGGGAGGCTTTGTCTCCCTTCTGCTGGTGGTTGCTCTTCCATGGCACTTTGGAGTACTGCTGGCTGAGGATTGCTGTTGAGTCCATGCTACCAAATGTGGTGTGCTTGCAATTGATCTGAATTAGCAGTTCAGGCTTTTGTTTCTTATAATTTCTGGACTGTAAGGGGAAACTGCAGAGCAGTGACATTATGCTACAACTTTTATAAACCTGCTTCTTTCCCTGCACAATATGGCCAATTTAATGGGATGGTTCAGGACATGTGGGTCTTTCCTTCTTCAGGGAAGCTGGCAGGATAGTCAGACACACACAGTAGATAGATATACTACCATATGGCCATTTTAAAGAGTGGTGTGAACTTTTTTTTCTGATTAGATCTAAACTTTGACCCTTTAACTGCTACTGATTAACTTACACAGTATGTTCTATTGATCTACTTACATCTGAGCTCATTAAACACATAAAACCAACTACAAGCAGAGTAAAATACAGCATTATCAAAACTAACATAGAAATCACATTATTATAAGCCTAATACTGCTGTTTATTTAGTTCCCTGGAAGGAGAAGCACTTTGGATGCCTTCTAACACTCATTCTAGTATCATCTGCACTGTTTGTCTCCTGTCCCACACATAGTTTTGATAAATGAAAAAACAGTTTCATTCTTCTCAGCCAATGAACATGTTCACAGAAATGCTCAAGTGCTGTACCAGCATGAAATGGCAAAAGCATTTGTGGAAGTGTCCAGAACGTGTGGTGTTATATGCCAAAAAAAATGCCAGGGTTCTAGTGGCCAAACATTCATTTAAAAAATGTTTTACAGTAGTAAAACATGCTTTCCTGTTGGATTAGAATAAAAGACAATGGCTTTGTTTATGATCATAGTCATTAATCCAATTTAAGTGGTGGGAGCATTCCACATAAGGGATGGTTTAGTTTAGATAATTCCCATACAAAACTGGATGCATTTTTTCCCATTCATTTTCCTTCATATTTCCAGCAATTTATTGGCTTAGCTACTCCTGGCAAACTATGGGATAATTCCTCTGAGTTAGGTGATGCTATATTATCTCCAACTGTTATAAAGACATTCAGCATTTAGCATTGAAAAGAGCTGAATGAAGCAATTTCTTTCTTTTCTTTCTTTCTTTCTTTCTTTTCTTTCTTTCTTTATTTCTTTCTTTCTTTCTTTCTTTCTTTCTTCTTCTTTCTTCTTTTCTTTCTTTCTTTCTTTCTTTCCTTCCTTCCTTCCTTCCTTCCTTCCCTCTCTCTCTTTCTCTCTCTTTCTTTTGTTTTTTTATTGTCTTTCTCTCTCTTTCTTTTGTTTGTTTATTGTCTTTCTCTCTCTTTCTTTTGTTTTTTTATTGTCTTTCTCTCTCTTTTTCTTTCCTGTTTGCTTGCACTTGCTTTCTTACTTTCTTCCTTGGTTTTCTGCTTTTCTCACTTCCTTGCTTTTCTTCCTTTTTGCTTTCTTCCTTACTCTCCTTCCTTCCTTCTTTCAGTGGCAGCCATAACTAAAAGGAATACTAGGAAAAAAAAAGTATCAAAAGCAGATCAACAAGATTCTGTCTTCAAATAAGATGTCTCTTGGCTGTTTTAAATGTAAACTGTGCAGAGTTTATCTTATTTTTTAACATTATCTCAATAATCCTAACAATTCTGAAAGCCTAGCTAATGTTTTCCAAGTAGTTACATAACTGTCTAAGGACAAGTAGATGCTTCATCTGAACAGTTCTGTATATGTATAGATATCAATATCATCAGTATTTCTTTCCCTAATGGTTTGTTTCATAGTGATTCGGTATTTTTGATATTTTATGTATGTAAATATTTGTATGGTGTATATGGGTAGATATCTTAACATTTATATGGAACATTATAAAACATCTATTCATGTAAGTTTATTAAATCTTTCTACAATTAAAATAGCTTAAAACCATGAATTTGTAATTATGCATTGACAAAGGTTTAGAAAAAGAGATTAAAAAATACTGCTGGCACCAAATATGTTTCATCATTGAGTTCAGAATTCATCTATAGAAACATTTGATATTTTCATTCATATTTTCAGCGATCATATAAAGTTATAGATGGAGATGAACAAATAATGGAAATGATACTTCCTCTGTGGTGTTGTTATACCTTCAGGAATAATATTATTTCCTTGAGATGGATGTACTTGGATTCAAAGCCACAGATCCACTGTAGTCTTGTGTTTGCAGGCTGCAGTGATTGCAAGAGAAAAGTGTTCTGTGTTTGAAGGATAGGAAGATTTTGGAGGAAAATTTGAATGGGTTCCATAAAAGGCCCATACACAATGTGATCCAACTAGTCAAACCTTCTCATAGGAAGACATAAGCAAGCCAAAAGTGGTACTAGAAGTGTGTAAGAAGCTTACTTCCTTCATGATGTGAAGGGAGGAATTCATATCTGCTACATGCAGATTCTGGGGGCCTGGCACAATGTCCTTATCCTAAGGTTTTGTGCAGAGTTATGGAGATTTCTGAACACAATATTGCCAAACACCAAACAAAACAATGACAATTGCACTGCAAATTTAGCTACAATTTCTCAATTTAGAAAAATTTTACCTACTTTCTTAGATTCATTTGTTCTTTAAGGAAAATCCTGAGCAAGGACATGGTTGGGCAAAAATTACAGATTTTGACCATCAGCCCTGTCTGCCTTGCTTTTCCTGTCTTTGCTTGTTGCGTACCCAATCCCCTTGAGTACAAAAAATTTTGATGAATTAGGTCAGTTTTACAAGACACTTTGAAGTTGGAGGGCAGTGGACAATTATTCAGCATTATAACTTTATTTTTCATTAGAGTGAGATACTTGCTGTAAAACAATGAGTGCAATTTAAAGTTTCCATCAAAGACTACAAAGGACATGTGCTCCTTTTTGCTTTGAAAATATAATTATCATGTGTTAATATAGTCTAGGAAGTAGGCTATCTTCTCATGCACAGACTCTTCTGAAAAATGGTGGAGGAAGCCAGAAGACCTAATTTCCCGTTTGGATTGCTCTGGGATGTATGTACTATAACAATGGGGAAATGTAAGTGGTTGCTGATGAGATATGAAAGAAAATGTCTCTGTGCTTTAGCTCTGCCTCTAGATTTCCTCAATTGTTATGCTCACTTTGAGAATGTATTTCTTATTGTATGAAGTGAAAAGTAAGTGTGAACAACAACACGAAAGCAGAAAGAAACAGAAAGACTTTTTAAAGCTTTTTAGGAGAGTGACTTATTTAGTCCTACAGTTCTAGAACCTGTAGCATAATAGTCATGGTCTGTCTCTCTTGTACTCCTAGATATCATTATAGTATTAAGAACTAGAGGTTTAATAGTAAATATTATTTCTTGCTTATACAGATAGTACTAGTAGCAATATCAAGTAGTACTAAAGAGCCCAGAAATGTATATATGTGAGAAAGTCAAAAGGCATACTTGCAGATGGTAATAAAGAGGGCAATTTCCATTATGTACATATATGCCAATAGCACTGTGCACCTAAAGCTGTAGCTTCTGCCCAAACAAACTTTGATATCCAATATTTGGATGGTAAAGGTCTATTTGACATTTTTACAATACAAAGAACAGCTGAATGCCATGTTGGAGCTCTGAAACCTGATGATTGTGGTTTATTATAGCTGAGTGGACAGGGATTAGCACTTTTATGAACAGTGATACTGATCAATGATTCCAATTCAATTATCTGTACCTTAGGGAAAAAAAATCATAAATAAAGATGGAGTACATTTTAATGGATCTATTTCATGTTTGTAGATCACTGCAAGCTTGTTAAAAACCCTCACAAACCTACAAAAAGACCCTTCAAATCTAAAGTGTACTACCAGATTAGGTATGCTAATACCTTCCTTCTCCTGAGTGAGTTATTTAGCCAGGAGCTCTCCGAAGACAATATATTACTTAGTAGGTGTAGAAGTAATGTGCTGAAGAAACAGCTTGTGCTGTTGTGTACCTTTGTTCATACTTTTTTTCCCCCACAAGGTTTTATAGCAAGTATGTGACTGTTTCAGAGAATCACCAAATCACAGCATGGTCATGGTTGGAAGGGATGTTTGTCAGGTCACCTGCACCAGTGCCTCTTCTTGAGCAGGGCTGTCTAGATTCAGTTGCCCAGGAACATGTCCAGATGACTTTTGGACAGATTCAAAGATGGAAACACCACAACCCGCCTGGACAGCCTATGATCAGTCAATATCACAGTAAAAAGCCTTTCCTAGTGTTCAAAGGGAGCCTCCAATGTTTCAGTTTGAGCCCATTGTTTCTGGTTGTTCACCCCCAAAAAGGGCCTGACTCTGTCCCCTCTGTACCTTTACTCCAGGAATTTATACAGTGACATGGTCACCTTCTCTTCTGACTAAAAAGTCCCAGGTGTCTCAGCTACACCTCACAGAAGAGATGCTCCAGTCCTTCAGTCATCTTAGTGACCCTTTGCTGTATTCTTCTTGTACTAAGACCAGAACTGGGCATAGCACAGTTTGATCTCAGTGTTTTGTTTCTTGTAGCTTTTGGTAATTTAAGAACATTGTTCAAAACAAAACAAAAAAAAAAAGAACTTTGGCAGTAGTCAAGATAAAGCTTCTTTACGTTTGGGGGTTTGTTGCAGTTATCTATCTTTAATAAAAACATTTGCCATGTTTGTAGCATTTGAATACCATAAGGACAATTATATTGATTCTGCTAGCAAAACATGGGAGCACACTGTATCATTGATTTTGCATGTAATAAGGTTATAATGGATAATTGAAAGGAGAATTTAGCCCATTGCTTCTTAAACTCAATTTTCTTCCTCCCAAGCCTGCCTAGGCAGACCAGCTGGCTCCAGGCAGGACCTATTTAAGTGCAGAAATAGTGTTAAGCCACCTTAATGTGACAAATGGCAAAAAGCACTTTGTAAAAATTTCATTCAGAAACAAAAGAGTGAATTGTTGAGTGAACTTGTGAAATAGATAGGTCACAAGTACATTTTTATTTTATCTCCAAAGAGTTAAAAAACAAGTTGGGGATCTGGGATAAGAAGTTAAAAAAGCACAAAGATCGCCTAGTAAAAACCGCCCAAATTACTGTCTTTTTGGTGTTAATTAGTGTAAAAAAACTGAATTTTGTTTTGAGTCAAGTAAATCTTATGCTGCCACTGTTGGTGGTAGCTTTTGGCTACTCTCTGACAAGATGCTTTTTCCTCGTCCTTCTTTAGATGTCTTGTAGAATGGACGCCAGTGAACTAATGCACTTACTTTCTTAGTGACAGCTGCCAAGGTGCTGTCAAAGCCAGCTGTCTCATTATTCCTCTTTCATTACGTTTTCTCCTTTTTCCTTGTACATGGGAGAAGAACCATATTAAAGCATTCCCTGTGACTCGGTTATAATTGCACCCTCTGTTAGTAATTGCTCATCCATTCAAAAGCTTTGCTGCAATATTTTGAAACAAATTGACATCATTCTAGTTCTGCAGTTAATCTGCTATTCAGAGAAGCATAGCAGGGGGATGTCTTATTGCTGTACTTTCTATGCATGGGTACTTTGGAAAGAAAATTAGCTTTAGAGACACTGTTTGAACATTTTAATGAAACCATTATACCTAGGAGACTGTAATTTCTAGATTTCAGTCTGATACCAACTTCCCCGTTTATAGAATATTGTTGTGCTCTGGTTGTGCATGTCTTGATTTTGTGTTACACATTGTACATATTTTACTTCAGTGTGCATAGGAAGTTTGACATTTTATTATGTGAAGTGATAGAAATGCATGAAGAGATTTAACTGTCATACTGTCAACTTATATGGGAGCCCTAATGGAGATACATTATGCAAAGCAAACTCTCTGGGATGCTGTGGTCAGACTTTTGTAGAATGGCTTTCATTGATGTTGTGGCATGCCATAAAAATAACGTAAATCACTAAATTGAAAGACCAAAAAGACATCTACTGTCTTCTTCCTAACAGGAGATCCTGTTCCTCTCCCAAATGCAACCCTTCACACAGAAATTATAAAGCCCTAGCCTGAAATACAGGGCAGCAACCTGTGCAAGCATTAAGAAACAGAAAATGTTTGTCTACATATTAGTATTTAGGAGCAATAAATATCATTGAAAAAACACCAAATTTGACATGAATTTTAACATTGCCTGACTGTGAAGAGTGGGAGAAGTACTGACAAATGAATATGAATGATAACTTTTCCAGACAGCACGTAAGCAGCATTTTGACAGTTAAGGATAACCGCTATTTAAAAAGGCATTTTCTGCCAAATCTTGATTTGCAAGTGAATGCAGTTTGAAATTTAATATTTCCCTGCTCCACTTCATACCCTGACAATAAAGGCCTTGTATGACTTGTTTGCAGTTTTGTCTTCTGAGCTAATGGCATTTTGTCAGGACTGTAAAAATTAAAGTTTTTCTTCACAATGAGTTTTTGTTTGTTTTTGTTTTATTTTGCTTTGATTTTTTCCCTCATGAAGATTCCCATTGTATTTATAACCACTATTTCTCTTTTGTGAAAAATTTCTTCTTTCACGGCCTAAGAAAATAGTGGAGGAAATTTACTATATGTCAGGACTATGGCCATTTTCTCCCCTCAGTTCTATCACCTGAGGGCAAAATATCAAAAACTCAAGGAAATTTTGAAGTGTTTCCAAAAGCATAGTGCTGTATCACATAGCAGCAATAAAATTGCATCCCTTCTTTTTTTTCTTATACATCACAGATTTCCCAAAATGTCTTTGCCATTCTGAGAGTCAACATAAATTTTGTAACATCGCATTTAATTTTTGAAAACAAGAATTATCTGCCTCCTGTATTTAGCCTTAGACCTGCACAAAAATCACTGACAATGGTGCCAATGTGAATATTTAATCTATCGTGCTTAAAACTGAAATGAGATTTTTGTATCCTGTGTTTTTTTCTTCTTCTTAACTCTTCCTTTGTCAGTATGGTTTTGGCTGCCACTGGTTAATATTTACTGCTATAATTTTCAAAATTGCAGTAGATATTAACTAGTATTTCATCAGGAGTTTTTTATGGATAATTTCATGAAAAAGTTTACATAGATTTGAGGCTGTTCTACAGAATTAAGTGGATAGAGAGCCAATAACTTACATGGAGAACTCCATAATGATTTCTGTCCTAAAAAATGAGGCTAACTTTCATTAATAACAATTGATTTTTAGCCAATTTATTATAATGTAACTTATCTTCTAAAAGATGTATCATTTTATTCAATATCATTCTATATATCTGTGTTTGCGTTTGTTTTCTGGGCCATTCTTCTAGAAACCTGTCCTAGTTATGTTTATGCAGCTCTGGAAGGGTCTGTCTTTTGCAATGCACAGAATTACTGGATTTCATTCAATTGTTTGTAAATGTAGTATTATTTTTTTACTTTTCCATAATTGCTCCTGAGAAAACAGATCTCAGATCAGGAAACCATCCATTTTTGAAAATCATATCTGTAACTTGTGTAATTGCCTTGTTTTTACAAATGTTGGTTTATCTATAAGACTGTTAAAAGAAAAATGGCACTTAAACATTTCCTTAACTTGTTTTCTTTTTTAAAATTTGTAATGAGCACAAATCTTCCTGCAGTGAAATAAGCATACGCTATTACTGAGAAGTTCACTCCGAGGGCTCTTCCAATTTTCCAATTTATATCTGGAAATCTGAATTTATAATACATTTCTTTAGGTATGACTGATTAGAACTGCAGCTCCACTAGAAGTTAATTCAGATTAACTATATGTGCCTCAGATATCTTGCTACTCAGAAAAACCTTTTCAACTAGTGAAAACATTAAAAGAGTAGAGGGATAAGGGGAAAGCCTCCAGCATAGCACTGAAACTTTAATTTGTTCTGTTAAAAAAGACAAAATTATTGAGACTTAAACCCCAGACTACTCCGAGAATATTGACTATAGAGTCAACCAATTTAACCTTTTTGAAGACATCAATTAGTATTGATAGAAACAACTTAGAACTCTACTTATTTCGCTTTTTATAGTTTCCAGGAAACTGTTCTGTTTTGGATGTTACCTCGGTTAAGGCAGTATGACTTGAAATTAATGTATTTATAGGTGACCATAATAGTCTTCAGGATGACTGTTTAGCTCTGTATTTAAAATATATCTGTTAAAAATTGCTTACAATATTTCACTACTACTAAATATGGCTTTATATTTCCTAAGTATGTCTGAAGTAACTGGTTTTTAATTTAGTTGTTAATTTGCTGGAAATTTTATTTGCTGGACTATATTTGGTCAAATGTAGTCTTCTCTGTGTTAGTATGTTTTCCCACTTATCTTAATTACAGAATATCTATTCTGTTTTCTTACTTATTCCTGGTGTATTATATGAAAACTTGAAGACAAAAAGGCATAGTTGGAGCATATACAATATTCTTTTCAGCATTTTAACAAGAGTTTATCCTTAATATATATATTCAATAAAATCTTAAAATATTCCTCCATAAAAATAAATTTGCCATATAGTGACTGGGGCAGGTAACTGTAGGGGCTTACTTAGGTGGTACATCATAATTGGCCTTTGCCAAAACACATATATTAATTTATTCTTCTAACATTGGAAGGCAGCTCCAAGCATATCTCTACCTCTCTCCATTGTGGAATAAAAGAGATGTTCCCTGAACTGATGCACATTTATGATTCCTATTAGTTCTGGAGCTATACAAGAACTCTGAAAAGAAAGCCCAAACTCTTTACAACAATCTTGAAGCAGCTGTATATGTTATATTTTTCCATGCTGTCTGTCTTGTATATGAGAATGCTTTCTGCAAATATTCCCTTTTAACATTCCTCTGAAAAAGAGAGTTTTGCATGCATACATATATATACATGCATACATATATATACACATATGTGGTTTTGACAACCTGGTCAGAGAGAGAAAGCCAGAGAAACTTTCCCAGGCGTCATTCTGGGAAAAGCTGTGAGAAGCTCATAGAAAAGAATTAAAACCACTCTTAAGGCTTTGCAGCTGGTGTTTTGAAGAGCTGTTTTCTCATAAGATGGTTTACCAAAGGGTGATTTCCAAATTGCCTGATGGTGGTGGAGTGTTGATTAAAGGACCAATCAGGTCCACGTCTATTGGAGTAGTGTGTGAAAAGGAATGGGTTTCTAATAAAATTAGAATCGATTATTAGCCTCTGAATATGTATGGAGTATGGGTTGCCTATCCTTTCTGTTCCTGACTCACCGGTGACACCACACTCTAAAATAAAAGCTTCATAACATAAAGTGCTTGTGATTCCAGAAAAGAAATGTACTTGTTTGTGAAAAGGAAGAGCAGAGGGGGAAACTCTTTTCTATGTCCTCTGTAAATTGGCACAGAAAATGACTTTAATTAGTCTAATAATCAGTATGGGCTCTTCACTGACAAGAGAATGCTCCCTGGCTCGTCTTTGCTTATCTTCTGTGAAAATGGTAGCTCTGTGTTGTTCTTTAGCAGGCTAAACTGAGGTGGTCTATAAATCTTATAAATTCTATTTATCGTTACCTTCTGGAAAGTAATGTCATAGTCTTACATAGAAAGGCTCTAAGATTAGGTAATTTCATTCCAGAAACAGATGGGACCCACAGGACTGGGTCTAGCACAGTACAAATCAAGTCTATCCAAAAAAGTGTGTGTGCTTGGGGCTGTGGTATGTGGCAGTGTAAAATCAAATCTACAATTCCTTGAGAGTTATATGAAACCTAACTTGAATTAAGCCTTTTACACATATAAAAAATTTTTGAGGGAAATATAAATTTTTACATGGGTACATTCTCTGTTTTTATAAACAGTATATTCATAACCATCCATGCAAGTATTTTACTGGGTAACATGTTTCTGATATTCAATCAGATGTACAAAATCCTTGCTGATTACACCTAAGACCTTTCAGAATATTTTAAAAGCTTTTCAGATCTACTGACACAAAAAAAATCCACGCTATTATGAATAAAATAAACTCATGTGCTTTTAGTTTGCCTGTGAGCATTCTGAATGATGAGAACACAATCATTTCTCTTTCCTTAATAAGGATTAATTTATTGGTGATATTCCTACGTACTCCTGGACAAGTTTGGGCCAATATGAAGGAAAAATATTGCACAGTGTTTCATGCTATGCAGAATTTTCTTGAGAATACAGCACGGTTCTCAAATCCTTTCTTGAGAAGATTTTTTTTCCCTACACAATGCTTTTACATTTAAATATTTGACTGTTAGCACTTGTGCTGTTGGAACAGCCATAATTCAACAATTAATTACTAATTACTGCACTTAGATTTGCCAGTGAGGTGGTTCAACATAAATTGCATAATCATATTAATTTGTCTATGAGGAGAAAGCAGGGCTGTGGCCAGATTTTCTGGAAAATTTATGAACAAAGATATGACATTGTAGGAAAAATGGGAAATGTTATGTGCACTGTAACTATAAAAATAATTTTGAGAATCTTCACACAGAGAGTGTGCAGTAATGAATAGTGAAATATAGCTGACATCATTGAACAGATAGCATCTAAGGGTGCAACACAGCAGTAAGGATTTCTGCTGTAATGCTTGCAAGGAGAGCCTTGTGATTGGTATTGAGCAGTGCAATTGATTTGTCATCTGGAGCAAGCTGTCCAGAGTTCATATATTGCTGAAATTAAGGCAAGGCTTCTCTTATTGACTAGATTAGGGGGAAAGCAGTTGGGAAGAATAATGAGAATAAATGCTATAGCTGAGCATCAGTAACATCATAAATAATGCAATCAATAAATGACAGCATCAGATGAAGACCTCTTGAGACACCAGAAGTTAAGATACTAATTTGGTGGTTGGAAGGTATGGGAGGAGCAGTCTCAAAGGCAAAAGGAATGGCAAAGACAGATCCAAAACTGTCTACAAGTAAAAGAGGGGTACAAATAATGCCATGCTACAGCTCAAGTTAAAAGGATGCTTCCATGGATATCACATACATGTATAGCTGGCAGATACAGAGTCCTAGAGAAATTAAAAATAAATAATATCAGGAAAACTCTGAAATGAAAAACCTGTTAACATTGAACTTGTAGATATGCACAGTATCTGATAACAACAGTGATGGTAGCTAAGGCTATGTGTGTAATTTATAAAAGCAATAGTGTTACTGGCATCACTGGAATCAGTAAAGATCTTCCATTGACTATAACACTAACTTAACACTTGCAGACTGATTCTGTATTAAATCAGTTAGCTGAGATATGCATTTGGCAGTCAGGCTGCTTATATAAGCAGAAGTAGCAACCTGAACAAATGCAAAACCATAGTTCACTGGTAATCATAGAATCACAGAGTGGTTTGAATTGAAGGGACCTTAAAGACCTGTTCCATACCCTCTGCCATGAGCAGGGACACCTTTCATTAGGTTGCTCAGAGCCCCATCAAACCTGGTATTGAACAATTCCAGGGACAGGGCCTCTACAGCTTTTGTAGTCAAACTGTTCCAGTGCCTCAAAGTAAAAAAATTCTTCTTAGTATCTACTCTAAACCTGCCCTCTCTCAGTTTGAAGATATGTAAAAAGTCCTGCTCTATCTTTATTGTAGGCCCCTTTTAGGTACTAGAAAGCCGCTATAAGATCTCCCTGAAGCCTTATCTTCTCCAGGCTGAAGAGCCCCAGCTCTCTCTCTGTCTGCATAGGAAAAGTGCTCCAGCCAAAAGAGCAAAACCAGGGACAACTTTCTTGCCTCACTCAAAGAAGCAAGAAAACATTCTTAAAACAGCAGTATGTTTTAGTGGCAGGATGGATTTGACTTTGTTACTGAGAAAATGTGTTCTCAGATCTCAATGAAGTGCAGGTTAAGAACTCAAACAACTTTATAGGTATGAGACAAATCAGTGTTTAATTAGACACTGGATGTTATTCTGTTGTGACTTGGTAAGCTAAAAATATAGGCCAGATACAGATTCCATCATCACAGCTCAGTGAAAATAGAACAAAAAGAGATAGGGAAAGACCTTCCTTGCTTTCCTGTATGATGAACAGACTCAGAGATGATGTGATATGTGACAACTGTGTGATAACTTTCCCATGTGATAGCTGCTCCTGCAGAATTTTCTGCAATGCAGGTTTTGCATTGCCCACTCAAGACCCTTGAAATCCCCCACACCTCAGGTCTGTATCACTCCTATATATTGCTATGGGAGGGTAATATTGGAGTTTCTGGTGGAAATCTTATGCAAGCACCCCAACATCAAAAAAATCCCAACATTATAGCTCTTTAAAAATGCCTGTTTATTAAAAATTTGAATGATTAATGTTTTGGAATGGGCAGATGCTGAAGTGATTCATAATGTGTATAAAATGATAATTGACAAGAGAAATGAAGAAGACCACAGGGAAGAAATAGAAGAATAAATGTCAAAAACAATTATGTGATTGTAAAATGCTAATACAAATGCAAAAGGGAAAATATTAACAAAAAGATGAAACATTATGTTCTGAAGCACTTAAGTGAATGATAGTCCTAATGAAAGGAAAAACAGATTTATCAAAGAACTCCCAACTTTAAAATTTGGTTATTTATCAAATTAATCATCCCCTCCTATGCAACAAATATGAGAGCACAGCCAGGGCACATTTTCCCCTCCTGCTGTAGGTGTGGCTCACGGGATGGGAGCAGCCTCTGAACACCCTGGAATTCAGGGAGCAGGGAATGCCCTGAGTGGGCTCAGCCCCTACCTGTGTAGGAGGCAGAGGAGGTGCAGGGAGGTGGCTGCAGCAGATGGCTTCACTGACACTGGGGTGCTTGGAGGGGCTGGTGGGCAGGGCAGCCTTCCTCCTGTGCTGGTCGAGTAGTGTGCAACCCACAGGGAAAGCTCAGTCTTCTCTGGTAGGTTATAGATCCACATTATGCTTAGGGTCTGCACCTCATTTTCAAAGCAAAGGGATTTTGTGAGAAAAGCTTTTTCCCAACAATCACATTTTCTACATTGTTTGCTTTAAGGAGTAGCTATTAGCCAAGATTGTTGTAAGTAATTTAGAAGGGAATGGGATTTTTTAAAAACTGTAATTCTCTTCAGGGAAAAATAAAATTATTTTGCAAAATTCTTGCCTAATTCCTTTATGTTGGGTATGATTTGTTATAAATCAGGGTCTACATTTGTTTATTCTTCACTGATGTCCCTGGTTGGATTGCACCCCCCAGGATTACTCTCATTTTTTTTTTCTCATACAGCTGGTGAGAGCTGCCTGCAGGAGATATGTCAGAACTGTTAAGAAAACAAGAAGAGAACTAAAGCTGAAGCTAATATTAAATAATTCAGTAGCTAGGCAGGTATGATACAATATTAAAATGAATTTACAGGAAGTATTCTGCTGAAGAACATTAAAAAATACATTCTTTAAGTTAAAAACAGAAAACTTGACACATAGGCATGCCATTGCTTATAAAATAATTTTTAGGAGCTTTTGTTTGTTTGTTTGTTTGTTGCTTCCTGATGTAGTAGGAGAAGTACCATCCCATTCAAAGTATGGAAAAATTCTGTTAGAACTGAAAACTAAGATATATAATGAATTTTCTGAGGTGTTCTGAAGAATGGGATTTTGATATTTGCTTCCTTGTTCAGGCATGAACACAGACAGAGGCGCACACACAAAATTTTATGCCTCCTAATGGTGTAGCTCTGGGAAAACTGTTATTCAGACTAGACTCTTGGGTAATAGGAAAGAAAATGAGTATATACCACTATAAGTGAAAGTCAATTACCCTGAATTGGGGAATAAGGGAAGAAAAGATTATTTTTCCCCCTAGCCTCCCTAAGTTAATTCTTCTCTCTTAAGCATGCACTAATTTTTGGCAAAGATTTTCACGAGGTCTTTCAGAAAATCCTTGTGGCATACTGTTTCAGCCTTCAATTTGATTTGATTTTCTGTTTAATTTTCCTCTGTCAAGGTTTCTCTCTAAATAAAAGGGTCCACAAGAAGTCTTCCCAGGCTAGTATACAGGTCCTGCTATTTTAAGGTTTTCATAGTTTTGTTTTTGTTTTGGCTTTTGCTTTTGTTTGTTTGTTTGTTTTTGTGGTTTTGTTTTTGTTTTTTTTTTTAATTTTCAGTGTTAATTAGAAAAAATGTGCATCCATATGGTATTAAAGACTTACATCTATACATAGAGACAGAGTAAAAATGATTTTGTCAAAAGATCTGGTAATGAAGCAGCCATGTGGACTAATGTACTGCTCTGTGGTAATGTCCACTGGACCAATATATAAAAAAAAAATAGAGAAATTATTTATGTACTAGTATGAATTTGAAATGGATATACACTGATATGCAAATAGGATTCCAAGCCAGCTGATTGGCTTGAAGCTAAGGAAAGTAATTTGTTATTCACAGTGCTTTGGCACGATATTTACATAGGCTTAATTTTAAGCACTTTGCAAACTTTGCAGTCTTTTACAAATACTTCTGTGTAGGTTTTTACTGGGATGAAATCTTCTTCATAGTAGCTTGTAGGGTGTTATGTTTTGAACTTGTGAGTAAGATGGTGTTGATAACACATTGTAAAGCTTTACTTTATGTATTCAACTGCCTTTATCTCATCCTAGGAGATTTCTCACTTTTGTCTACTGATTCCCTTCTCAATCCCACTGCAGAGAGCAAGAAAGTGGCTGAACAGGGCTTGGAGACCTACCAGGTTCACACCTGGTAACATGTAAACTTTGTAAATAGTTTGTGGTATTTACTAGATTGATAGAACTAAATAAACTAAAGCAGTATTTCAAAGTAAGTTCAGTATTACTGAGTTGTAAACAAAGTAGTCGAGACACTCATCACTGCTTGTAAGAGGCTAAGAGAAAAATTATCTTATTATTTATTAACAGATAAGTGAAAAAATGTAGAGTTCTTGCTCACATTTACTTTTGTGCTACTACTTTTAAAAATACATGTGCAAAAAAACTTAATTTAACAGAGTTATCTTTCCTTTGACACCTTAAATTTCACTATCTTTTTGTAATGACTAGGTGATTTGCGTGTTGCAGCATTTGTTCATTCAAGTCCTTTGTCTTTCTGCCTGAACCATTGTATATATTCTCTGCATTAATTACAGTACCACAAATAACCTGATCTACTGCAAGTGAAAAAAAAAAGGGAAACAGCAGGAGAACAGTAAAAGCTTGAAAATACTTTTATTGTGGTTATTTTTAAAAAAGTGTGCTTTTTCAGTGGTATTTTTGGAGTGTCTAAGTTTTGTAGTGTGGTGGAAAATCTGCAAATTCAATTAACACAAAGGTAATAAAAGGTGAAAGATTTGAGAACATAACTCTGTTTAATTTTGGTTTTTTCAGCTAGTGAGCTTCTTATAAATTAATGGTTGGCATGTTGAGTTGATCTTAAAATGGACTACAGACTATTTTTACATCATGCTGGCAGTATTACCAGTAGAGGTCTAGTATGCCTGCTGCAATATTATTCAGTGTTAAAGTGTGAGCAAATACTTGCATAACTGTGATATGAAGTTTGGGGTTTAGGTTTCTAACCATGCAGCAAATGCTATTGTGGTAAAAATGACAGCTTTTCCATGTTTGCAGATTTTTGAGATTGCTCTGTTCTTCTCATCCATATGTAAATGTTGTGAATGCCAGGCAGGATTAACTGAGAAGTGAGTTAGAACTGCATGGAAGCCTAGTTACCTGGTGCCTCCATGAAGTTAAGACAACAAAATCAAACCAGGAGAAAAGTTTTTCACCCAGAGGGTGTTTGGGCACTGGAACAGGCTCCCCAGGAAAGTGGTCACAGCACCAGCCTGGTGGAGCTCAAGAAGTGTTTGGACAACACTCTCAGGTACATGGTGTGACTCTTGGGGTGTCCAGAGCAGAGCCAGGAGTTGGACTCGATGATTCTGATGGGTGTCCTCCATCTCAGCATGTTCTGTGATTCTATGGAACCCAGTCAGCTGATAAAATGCTCAACGGAATGTTTCACATTAATTTCATTGGTTAGGCTCTTTCTTTTATACTACTTTTTAGATATACTGTTAGAGATTTTTGATGAACAAGTACACCAAATAAACACAGAGAATATTGATCAGGACTAGGAGTGTCAGGAAAAAAATACACATAACTGACAGTGAAAACTTTGATTATGGGCAGCATGCTGGAACAGAAGAAAAACACTTCTGTTTAGGTGCTCTACAGTAGACTTGGCAATGTATAATGTATTGCCTTAAGTAAGCTTTAAATCATTAGGAAAGCATCTAAATTAGTGCCTTGACTACAAGCAGCCCTAGTTATTTCATAGTTTCCACTGAATCACTTGATGCCTTCAACATTTGGGAATATGTCTCCTAATTACATGCCAAACTAGAAAATGTTTTAATACGTTTTTAAAGGAGAGTGGAGTTGACATTCTCAGGTTCTAAAATAATCTGAAGCCCAGATTTTTTTTTGCTGATTTTAAATGATATTCATGTCACTGGATAAGACAGTTTAGACATAGCTAGTTTGAGATTTTTGATAACATGTACTGTTTGATCTCATGGCTGTTAGACTCCTAACAAAAATCTTTTCTTTTTTCCATGATCTGACACCTGTAGCAGTCTCACTTTTGTATCAGATAGCTAACAGTTTAGTTTCAGCTGCAGGACACAGTGTGGGCAGTCATCCACATTCAGCAAATACTGTATGCAGACTTAAAGCAGGTACCTGCTAGGTAAGAGAGGGCTGTCCAGCTGAAAAGTGCAGGAGCCTGATGAAGCTTTTGGTATCCCTGTTACTCCCTGCATTTCTTTCCACTCTTTCCAATGCACTAATCTATTTCTCAGAATTATCTCTCATGTGCCTCCAGCAAGCTGGCTTGATTTAAAATGAGCTCATATGTCATCATCTCTCCCATTAACAGCGAAGACGCCATTCACTGAATCAGGCTGTGGCAGATGTAATCTACACAAGTTGCGTGTCCCAATCTTTTCTAGGAAAAAGCTTTGTTAAGGCACATGGAAAATGAGGTGAAGCCAGCACTCATGGCTTCACTAAAGGCAAACCATGCCTGACAGATTTGGTAGCCTTCTATGACAGGGTAGCAGTGTTGGTAGATGGATATGTTTCATCCACTTGGACTTGTTCAAAGCATTTTATACTGTTCTGAGCAGCAGCCTTGTCTCTAAATTTGGCGGACATGGGTTTGATGGCTGGACCAGTTGATGTATAGGGAATTGGCTGGATGGTGGCACTAGAATAGTTGCAATAAATGCCTCCATGTCCAAATGGAGACCATGAAGAGTTGTGTTCCTCAGGGATCACCACTGGGACCAGTGCAGTTTAACACTGAATTCTTAATACTTTTTCCATTTCAGTGAGCTCTATCATACTCATTTACTACCTTTCTTACTAGCCATACGTCTCCCTCAAGGAAAGCAAAATTTTGATACACAGATTAGGCTATAATGATAACTAATAAGACATTAGAACTTCAGCTTTCTTCATCCCAGAGTTTTAGATTTATCATCAAGAAATATATTATTTTGTGTTATTTTTCATATGTTCCTTAATGGCCCTCTTCACAGATTTGGAAAGCATGGAGGTAAGTGCTTCTGTATATTATTGTTCCTCTTTTTAGTATTTAGTCATTCTGTAGAAAATTCAGAGTAGTATTCAAACTTACTGTTTTACCTGGAACACTACAGCCATTACAACCCTGGAGGAAGCAAATTCTTGAAATACTATCGGCTTACCAACTGGTAAAACATTGCCAGGTTTTGTAGAGCATCAAACTCATGTTCTGTAATTGTGTACATTGCCTATCAAATTTTCAAAATATAAATAGATAGAAAAAGTATTTATAGTACAGGATTGGAATAGTTTAAAGTTTATTTTGCATGTGATAAATTATTTTATATGTATAAACAATTCTAGAATTGTAAGTCTCCACATCAGTCTCGAAGCAGAAGGTGATAAATCTGGCTACAGAACTACTTTAAACAAGTTCTTGTATTACTGTAAAGTAATACAAGACAAAGGAAATGGAAAGCAAGTGCATTTTTTTAAGCAGAAGTAGTAGGCCCATAGGTCTTGTGAAAGAAGAGACAGAGAGGAGAAAGGAGGCTGTGGGAGAAACATGGTATTGAAAAAGCTGTTTATTTACCTGAGTTTTATGACAGCTGTTTAGATTTTAACAGGTTGCTTATGGGTGCCCAGAATGGGATCTGTGTCTTTTATGAGAACTAGCACCACCATTTCATTTTCAGAACACTAAACAATCCCCACCTTCAAATTTAGATAGGTACATATGTTAATTCATAACCATTTAAGTACACAGCAGTAATGAGTTTCCTGCTAGGTTAATTTGTGTCATATTCAGTGTAAACACTTGATATCTGCTGGTAATCATTGTATAAAAGCCTGAACAGCAGCATGATATTTCTCAGAAAAATTCTGTAATTATCTGGGGAAAAGATGATCATTAACACCTTATTTGGTGTTTCCTTGAAGTAAGCAGAACACACGCTTAAAAAAAGAAGAAAATAAAAACAGTTTGGGAACATGTCTGTTGCAATATAATTAATCATGTGCCAGAAAGAGTCTTTAATAACATGGTGTGAGCTGCCTGAGACAGCTGGCTGAGCATCTAGATTGCACTGGCATTGCTTATTAATTTAACTGTATCATATGGTAAAAATGAGGCCAAAAATATTTAAGAACCACGTTTTTAGACTTAAAAAATATTTCAAATAGCTATAAAACTTATCACCTAACTCTGAGTCAAAGCACTTTGTAAAAATGTGTTTGCAGTTTAAATGGCTGTACATGTTTTCTGGATTGTTTGCAGTGGATTGATGATGCTCTGTTCAAACTTGGCTTTTCCCCATTGAATGTGGTGGACATTTTCCCATTGATTTTAACTGGAAAATGGTAGACTTTCTAGCATGATTGCCCCTGTGGAACACTTGACCAAAATCAATTAAATACTGTGAATTCAGTTAAAAGATTGTGTTGAGAATATTGGGGTTTTCTATCTTAACACAGTACTTTAAAACTGGATGTCACATAAAACACATTTGAGAGACTATTTCAGTGATGTTGTTATTGATATTTTGTTGTAAAATACTGTTGTTTACAGTGGATTGTTATTGTCTGTGATGCAAGCAGGTAGTGAAAGACTGCAATTCTGTCATTCTCCATTTGGTTTAAGGTAGAAAACCTGAAACCAACTGTATTATGCCATTTATAGAGAACACCACAAAAAAACCCTTTAGTAATACTTCAATAACCTTAAATGCCTGAAGTTGAAGCATTTAGTTTTAAATCTGCTTTGGAAGAATGGCAATGTAATTCTTGGTAGAAGGACTTTCCCAAAATTTCTCAGCACACCATTTGTATTTTGTCATTCAGAAGTGAGAAAACTGTCATCCAGTCCCAGAGCAGAGAGTGAACGTTTTTGAATGAAATGAAAGGCAGGAAATTACTTGCTAGAAGAAAAGAAACAGAAGCCCATCATGGTAGAACAGACGGTGTATAGAGAAGGGGAGAACTGGAAAAGGAAATTTTAAAAATGTATTAATTAAGGAGCAGTTATTTAAATGTGATCTTTCCAAGACTTAATCGGAAATAATGTTATAAAGATGATAGCAAAATGATGATAATGGTCACTTATAGTATCCAGAAAGGTCTGGACCTTTTTATGACTACTTTCTCATATAGAAAGCCAAGAGTTTCTGGAGCATGTCAAAAAGAAATCATTGTCACCATCTGAAAGAAGAAAAGATAAAACCAGACTGCAGAAACTACAGTGTACTGTTTTTCTTGACAGTTCCTGACAAAATCTTGGCCAGATTTCTTATTGACTGCTCTGCATGCCATGTCATCTATTATGTTCTGCCTGATGTACATTCTGTGACTTCAGAACCAGTGATGTGCATGTCAAGGGTTGTTTGGTGTCTTGTCAGCAGCAACAAAAAGAAAGTAGGCAACATGTTGACAAAAACACTCAGCACTGTGGGTAGACCTAGCTGAGGGCGTGAAAGTTTTAGAGACCAAGGGACTTTACTGATGACTTGAACTTTTCCTCTGAAACTGGGATTCTGTCTGGGCATTATGTATCAAGGTTGGAAATCAAGGAAAAGCTAGTGTAGCTTGTTCTATGAAAGAATGAGTATTTTGTTTAGGAGAATAGATGCACAGACACCTGCGAAATTGATATCAGCAGCTGGAAGACTGACAGTAGAGTAGAACAAAGCATTTGGAACAGGAGTAGCTAAATCAAATTTCAGAAGCAAGGTGAAGATAACATTCAGTAAAGGCAAAAACATCAAGTGCAGCTGACATAAATTTCAATCTTCTTCCACCACCTACACATGGAGTGACTCTTTGAACTCTTAGCTTGAAGATGAAGCCATTGACAAAAGTTTCTTAGATTATGAAAGAAAATGAGTGTGGCAAGAAAAACCCTGCATGCCATTTAAAGAATAGTTGAATGACATTTAGGTGAGTGACTCGTATGGAAAGCAAAGAAAATAAAAGTTTGAGTCCTACAAAGCATCTGAGTGTGAGTGGTTTCTTCCAATATAAGACTTCAGTGGGGAAACTCATGGGATCAAGGTATGAGGAATACTTTCAGAGAAACAGTGCAAATCCAGACAGTAGAAAGATAGATAAAAGAATACATGTTACAGCACAGTAGATTCAGATGTATAGTTGCAGATACTGAGAACTCCCCAATGCATTTAGAGGCTGTCATTCTCAGAAGGACGAAGAAAACAAACACATATGTCTGCCTGCTGTGTGGCAGTTGTACTTAGCTGATGGTGTTTGTTGCCTAACAAATTTGTTTGTTTGAGAATGGCCCACTGGTGGTGGATCCTTTACAAACACTCCACAGTGACATTGCAGAAGGAGTAGTTACAGCCTAGATTCCAGTATTCCAGCCATATCCCATCAATATTCCAGTCATGAGCTGTATTGGGAATAACTGGTAGCTTCACACCTGGTAGTGTAGCTGTACTAGCATACGACGCCTTTGGGGCGGCCTGCTGAAAATTAGGAACAATTGCTACCTGACCTTAGGTGCCTGCAGTGTGAAAAATAATGTCTTAACCATGAAACAGAGAATAAAACACAGAACAAAGCTTTTAAAAAGGTAATTGTGAAACTGAAGCTTCCTCCTTCATGGTTTTAGGGGAAAGTCTTCAGCTTCAGTCTTGTTTACAGACAATTCTTTCAAGATCAACCTCAGGAATAGTCAGAACATTGATTTAAATTGTATTGATCTCACATGAGGTTGGGGTGAGGAATTACTCCTGATTTGTCTGTTTAAACACAGTTTCCAAATTTTTCTAAATAAGTAGGCCTTCAACTCTGCCTCACAGCCTATTTAAAGCTATTTTTCTAAATAAGTATACTGCTCACTATTTGGACAGTGTAATTAAGTTGGGTTTGGATATAGGGTATCATTACATCATATTTTTGAAGACTATTATATATTATACCCACACAATAATTTTTAGTAAGAATATTTAATTATGGAAGTTGATATAGAAATAAATATCTAAAAAAATAGAATTACAATAAAGTTTTTCAGATCTATATATATTTATTGAAATTACAGAAATTGTCTGAGCTTAAGTTACATGAAAATATTTTTCTGGGCCTGTTTTAAACAAACACACAAGCAAAGAATAATTGGAAGATAATGGATATTTCAAACAATGTTTACAACCTTTTTTTACCTCAAAATCAAGATTAAATTTTTTTGGAGAGTCAGGATGGTGTTTTCTTATGTCATTTGAGGCATCTTGTCTTCAACAGCACAATCATATATAGCAGCCAGAATAGATGGGTACTCTACCCTTTTTGGTTTCAGATTTAAGGCTAGAGATATGTATATGCTGTTCCACATAAGTATCTATAATTTAACAGAGGAGCTTTTGCTGTGAACTTTGCATTCTGCACCATCTGTCGCTGCCTACTTTCCTGTTGCAGAAGATACAAAATCTTTTTTACTCTCCGTGGATTTCCTAGAGATCTCTCACAGTCCTCCAACACCTCTTCATCTAAAAAGTGCCTGCTAGTAGTTTTCACCGAAATCACAACTAGATTCAATGTAAGCATAATGTAAGATCACAACTACTCCAATGTAAGCATAATCCCAAGACTTTCCTTTCTAAATTTCTGACACTGTGGTTTAGGGAAGAATTCAACCTTTCCATTTGTATCACCTTGTACAACAAAGTATGAAAACCATATATTTTTATTGACCTCGGCAAGTAGGGTAGGGTGAAATGCATGATTTTAAATGCTGTTGTTGTTGCACTTTTATACATAGCTCTGAATTATTGCAACCACTGTAAAAATGTAATGGGACACTAAGTAAAATATACATTCCACTTCCTAGGATATTCAGGTTGTTTCTAGTCCACAAAAAAGCTTTTCTTGAAAACTAAAAAGCCTACCAAATAACTAACAAACTCCACTTGGGAAATCAGTTCTGTCTTGCAAAGTTCCCTTTTCGAGGTGGTCCTGCATTCACATGGAGTTCTGGTAGCTTCAGACCTTACAACCACAAAAGGACAAGTCAAGAAATTCACATGTTGCGCAAGGAAATGCCAGGGCTTCCTCCTTCCTCTGGCTCAAAGGGAGATGTAAGGCTGCAGAAGCAGCCGAGCCAGGTAACCTGCTCTCTGTGGTGCCTGCTGACCTGTGGATGGGCTTGTGATTTGTGAAGGGAATTATATGGTATTTTATGTGGGTGTCTTATTAACTCTGGTTAGTTTCTTTGAAGAAAAGTTGCGGTTCTAGAAACCTTTGCATAGGGAGTAATCTGCAGAGCAGAACTAGACCTCACACTGCACATCTGGCTTCATGGTTTGGGAAGGACAACAACTTCTGAGTGTTTCCACAGTGTTCATGGACATCTAAATCTCACATATCCGAGCAGCATAATAATTTTATTGTTCTAGTATCTATAGAAAGGATCTGACCTTTCAAAGCCCAGAGTGCATCCTTCAGCAACCAAGTGGCTGGGAATTCAATGTTTCTAGGATCCCACTGAAACAAAAACATTCTAATCTGTTCTGATGAAAAGGGTTCTTTACAGGTATGTCCTTGCCATGTCCCAAATTGTTTTTCTTCTTGTGTTCCTGCAGAATTAGGGAGAAGTGAGAGAAAAGCCTAAAACATTTATTTTCCCCAAGAATCCACAGTCAGTACTTAAAATTAACTTGAGGACTGTCAGGTCCTCAAGTAATAAAGCAACGTTTCTCCCTCTCCCTCTCAGGTTACAATTTTAAAGTTAGGCTATCAAACATAAAATTAAAATTCCTTATTTGCTTAATTAGAAGATACCTTTTCATATTGTGTTTGTTTTTCGCTTGCCTGAATTAAGAATATTTTTTCCATGCAAACTTATTCAGTTAGAAAACAAAAAACAATAGGTTTGCACAATGAAATTGTTTTTTTTCTAATAAGAGAAATTACATCTCTAAAAAGTCAAGTTGTCCTATATATGTTCATAACAAGTTCAGAAATTAAGTGACATCCAGTTAAGTAAAAGAAGTTATATGTTTGAAATTGCCGTTTCGAGACTTCTTTTTGTATCTATAGTGATACATGTCTTGGGGAAAAAAAAAAAAAAAAAGGTAAAGGGGCTTGATTTTACAGTGGCACAGTGAACTGGCACAATTGTAACCTTGTCTGTTATCCAGCAGCTGCTGAAAGCCCTGCCAATATGTGCTAAACAAGAGTTACACCAGTATTAAGATCACTGGTTACTCCAGCATCCCAAAGAAAAACTTAAGGCAAATTCTACATAAAATGCAGTCTGCATATTTTACATTTACAAATCTGGTTATGCGTGTATGTTAAAATATGTTTAATCTAGAGTATCAATCTGTGTGTGCTGCCTCCAAAAACTCACTTATAAATACTTCCCTTCATAGTGAATCTATCTACTATCAGGCTGTCAGTATCTGAAATTACTCCAGTAAAATTTAGAGAGCAATAATCTTTCTTTTTCAAGGAAAATATGACAGGTGAGTGTTAATTAAGTATCAGGGAAGAATAACTTCAGCCACACTTGAGCATTCTTCAGTCTAAAATGTCTGTAACTTCTGTACTTCCATCATTACATTCTGTCTTATCAATCATCTTTGCTGCAGCTTTCTCAGTGGGATTAGTCAGGTGTTGTGCCAGCTGCTGAACACACACATTGTGGGAAAAAACTCTTGTTCTGTGGGAATCCCAGAAGTTATGGAAGCATGTAAATTACCTTTTTAATTAGGACCATTTGTTGAATGCTTGTAGACATGTACATAAAACAGTCATAGTCATGAAGCTTTTTTTTTTTCTAATTGAGCCTTTGTAGACATTTGCATTAAACAGTCTTTAAGAATTCTTTTTTTTTAAACATCAGGGAGATCCTGAACCATAAAATCATCTCTGTGAAACTAAAGCTTTTGGCAATAGCATTTGACAGCCAGTATTGGCAGGGGAAAAATAATCAGCAAACTGCTTTGAAATTATATAATACTATTTTTTCAAATTATTCAAAATATTCCTAAAAGCAGATCCTTGAAACTAAATTTGAGTGAATAGCTATTTTTACAAGGATCTAGCATATATTTACAGAGAACAGTAATAAAATTGCCTATTCAGCCTAGGGGACTAGGGTTAAAAATTTCTTCTACTGATTTTCAGTATTTTCAGACATTAGAGGACCTGTGTTTTATTTGGGAAATTGATATTCATAATACACACCTCACAGGAATGTTTTAGAGTAGTGAAACCTCTCCAGATACACTGAGTATTCTTGAGGTGAAAATACTCATTATACAGAGAACTAGCTATTTAAAAATTCAAAACAGACCAAAGTATTAAGCTGAGTACTGAACTTGCAGGTCAGACAAATAAGCAATATATAAATATATCAATAACAGCACTACATGCATGTGCTGTATCACTCAAGAGTTATTGATATATTTTAAAAATCTTGCCTTTTTCATCAAAATCACTAAAAATTTTGCATGAATACTAAATATGCCAATCCCACCCCCAGTTTAAGTCATCCTCAAACTATTTATGCATCTGTGATGAATTTGTAGGAAGGCATCAAATGGAAATAATGGGGAGAGGTGAGAAAACTGAGCTATGGGAGGTGTGAGATAGGCATGAGATTTAAAACTGTCTCCCGTAGGAGAGATCACTGTGCATGCCTTGCAGAATCTGTCAGCTACTAAAATAGTTTGTAAAAGGGAATCTCCTCTGCTAGGTATTTTCTGAATCTGATGCTCCATTTTCATCTTCTCTTTTTTTCTTTTTTCTTTTTCTTTCCTTGTTAGTTTGTCTGGCTTTAGTGTTCCAGAAAATCATTTTTTAGGAAACAATTTTTGGAGAAGTTTGTTTTAGTGGAGAAAAAAGTATTCTAAGTGATATTTTTTCATCTTTTTTGGGGTTTTTTTTTGGATGGGCAGACAAATGAAAAATATATGTGTAGTAAATGTGGTGGTTTCTAATCCATTATTTTATATAGCTCTGCTCCTTCAGAGGAAAACAGGGGATGGAAACAGACTGTAATTGATTTCATCAGTACCAAGTGCTCCAGAATAAAGCTGGTAGTGATGACTCTTCTCTAGGTGTGCAGATCACAGAAAAACCATTACTACATTGCCCCATTTTTGTCAGACTGAAGATTTCCATGGCCACAGCATAGGAGGCCTTCACAACTGCTAATTAATTTCTTTTCACAGGACTCTTGAGAAAGCACAGTTTCCTTGTCCTCATTTTCTAGAAATGGAACTGAAATACAGAGGAATTAGGTGCTTTGTTCAAGGTCACAGAGGAAGTTGGGACAGAACTTGGAATAGAGCCTAGCTCAAAAATTATGCCTTAACTAATATATCATTTCCCTCCCCCTGAGGTATCTATGCAAAGGTAGTCACAACACAGTTCTTGGTGAATCAAAACTCCTCCACAAATAGCAAGCAAAACTTGAAAGGTTTAGTTCCAGTAGGAGTACCACTACTTCCTAAATAAAGGAGATAGTCTAAAAATGTTCCTTAGGAATATTTTGAAACTTTTACCAGAAACAAATGAAATCATAGAGGGGTTTTTGTTGGTGGTGTTTTTTGGTGGTTTCTTTTAGGATTTTAGATCACTGCTATCTTTTTGTCACCATTTTTATCATTAAAATGGTATGCTCTGTTCAAAGATTTAGCCTCAATTCCTATTTTGTCTTCCTGAACCAGTTGTTCAATCTTGCTTCAGTGTTTAGACATGCCATCTAAAAGCATGTTTATCCCACTGGAAATTTAGAAGCAGATTTGTAATTGATCTCTGAAAAGCCAAGAGAACACAAAGTAGATTATCATAGGGAAATAAAAGTTTTTCATTATCTTTTTTTTTAAACTAGATATGTTTTGTGCATTAGCTAGATCCCATAGTTTTACACTGAAGTAAAAGAGATGGGGATGCTGTGAAGGTATCAGATTGCTTTTCAACCGTGTCTAATGTCTGAAACAATTTCATTATCTGGGAATAGCTGGACCGAATGCATGCAGCCACACTGAGGGTCCATTTGCAGTGGCTGAAGGTCTTCTACATTACATTACAACAATAATCTGGTTCTAAAGAGACAATCTGAAATTTGCGATTGGAAATTCTCACTTTCTTGTAAAATCAAGTAAAAGTAAATGAATGCAAGTATTTTAATGAGTAAAATTATTAATAGATGCGCTGTAAAACTTGTAGACTGATCAGGAAAACTTTTTGTGGGCTACCTAAAAACTGCATGAAAAGTGATTTTTTTGCCTTGCTCACCCATTATTTAGTACCTCCTGAAACTACTGCAGTAGTGGGTTTAGAACCTTATTACCATCCAGCTAATAACCAAGGTTCTAAAAGTTGTGTATACTGTCATCAGTCATTTGCACCTGTAAATTCCTGAGTCTGTACAATAATTTTTACTAAAATCGCTCTGTTATTGAGAGTTTATCTAACATATCTTGAAAAAACCTCTGTCTGGTTTCTGGCATTATAGATACCTTGTGTCTTGCCCAAGGTCTTCTGAAAATTGAAACAGCCTTCATAAAATACATTTGTGCCGTAACTTTCTTTGGTAAAAGATGACAAAGTAAAACTTCATGTTTTTAACTAAAGAGTTGTCATAGGGGCATTTTTTAATTAGTTACCTAACCTTATAAGATCCAAATGTTACATAACATATTTGGCCCCAAATCCCCTCGTAGCCTGTTACTTTTCCTATTGATCAAGCCTTTCTCTGCAGTGGTTTGTACAGTAAATGCTGTTCACTGGAGTCATCTCTGTATCTTGGAGTAGATTGAAAGAGACAGGGCAGCCGCTGCAGGTCAGATCTGCTGGGAGATCTGTGTTGTCATAATAAGCCAGTTCCTCAGTAACTTGCAGCAATGAAGTTCAGAGGCAGTCAGCTCCAGCAGCTGCTGAGCAGACCAAGTATTGATTGGAAGGGAAAAATGAGGGAGATGGTGACCTTGTGTTCCGAGCCTGACAAAAGTGTGGTTGGAATGATGCTCTTGCTAATGCAGCGCCTTCCTAGTTACCCTGCACGGTAGCGGGAGGCAGCTGTGCTTCCTTCCTGCCTCAGATCTTCCACTGCTGACTTCTGACATCAAGTCATTAACTTTGTTAGCCTTGCTCCTCCCTTGGAGTTTCCTAAAGGAAAGAAAGAAATTCTTCTCAACTTGAGCCTCATCAAAGTCATGAGAGTCATTTTCAAGTGTAGTCGAGATGAAACTCCCTCAAGCCTACCTGTATTTTCAGCAATTAATGGGGAAGTATTTACCATTCAAAAGGCTTTTGCTGTTTGGATTTCCTCCAGTTCAGAATCAGCTCTATCAAATTGGCCAGTGCAATTTATTATCTCCTCAGGGACATTCAGCTGTCCCAGCTAACCTTTCCCAGAATAGATCCAGCTGTGTCCTTTTGGACAAAATCTTTCCACTCCCCTAAAAATGCAGTCATTGTAAGGATGTCCTCGACAGAACTATTAAAGATACCCTTAGGCTTAGCTCTGCATTAATGACCTATAGCTCATGACTTCCATTTCAGCTGTATATATTTTGATGTGAGGGTTAAGAAGGATAGCATAGGTTAAAGTATAGCAGCAAGATCCCCAGGGAAACAAAAGTGCAATTATTCTGTAAATGGCAATTCAGAATTAATGGTCCAGGAAAATGACTTTGCAGAGAATTCAGCTCCCATGATTTTATTTGGAACTGACAGCAGTTGGAAGACAGTCCATTACATGACCACAATGCCTTGCATTTTTCTTAGCATGTTTAATCTATAGATACTGAAATTTTTCTATGTCTTTGCACAATTTTGTATATGCTGGCAGTGAGAAATCTGGAAAAGAGGAAATGAGTTTGATCTGCTTGCTCAGAGTGATGTGGTCACTAGATGAAATTGGAACATAGGCATCCTAGTTCCTTGGTGTAATATCAGTTTATTCTGACAGGTATTTCACTGATTGTGCTTTGAGCATCAGTGGTGAAAAATTAAATGGATGATAGAAGTAAAGGTTTCCAGGAAGTACATTTTGCTTTAAATAATGTAGAAGTTCTGCATGGAAATATATGCAAGAGAGAAAAAAACACAGTTGAAAGAATATTAGAAAACATGACAGGAAGGGAAATTGATTTACCCAAGGCGTAAAAATGGTCTTACCTAATAGAAGTATTTGTATAATATTTACTGTAATCTTGCATATTGCATGTCAATATCCTCATTCATATGAACATCTTAAAGAGAAACAAGGGGGGAAAACCTACCTTAAATTATTGCTTTCCTGTTTAAAAAGTCAAAGAAACTCCTAGATTATTGTGTAATGGAAAAACCCAAAACAAAACAGTCAAAAAAGAAAAGAAATATTCCTAATTGGGCTGCTGGAGTGGAGGGTGGGTTTTCCATTGACAGAAGATGGAGTTAGCAGCTCAGACTTTAAAAACACAGCTGAGCAGAGTAGCTCCCAATGATTAATCTATCTCAGGTGTATTTTATCAGTCAGGCTACAGCCTAAATTAGGCTTGTTACTTATCAGGCTTTTATTCAGAAACTCGTGAGGTTGTTTTCTGGTTGTGATTTTAATGCTACCTTGATGACTATATTAGTTCAATGAAGAGTTCAGCTTTTCTGTTTGTTTTTAAGGAAATGAAAAGCAAACATGGTTTTGCTCAGAAACTCTTGCTGCTTTGTCTTTTTTCTTCCTTTGAAGGGGGGGGTATTTTTTCCTTGGGTGTTAATTTTTAAGGATGCTAATTTCCAGTGATCTCTGTTATTTTGTGAGGCACTGTAGGTGGCTGTGTAAGTGGAGAAGACAGAAAAGCTCATGCTAGAACCATTTATCCTCTTGATTGTTAAATCTGAGGTGCGCAATTTGATGTTGACTTATTTTGTCTACAATTTTACCAAAACACCACCGATAAATGGTAAGAGATACTTTTGGTGAAGGGGGTTAGATTTCTTTCTTTATGGCAATTGCTTTCTAAATCTCAGTATGAATGTTGGTAGGTATGGAGGCTTGTGTAGAAATTTTTCTTTGAAGTTTTTAAGCTTGGTTTAGATTTAAAAATCAATTTCAGCCTAGAGAGAGAAGAAAATATCTAAGAGATAATTTTATAACTTCTTGATCTCTGATCTTCATGATTTTTTGTCTCAATAATTTTGTATTAAAATGTATTCATTTTTTCCCAGAATGTATGAGGAAATGTCTTTTAGAAGCTGAGGTACCTAAAGCAGGTCTGTGTTTTCTGTTTTGTTTTTTTAACAGTTGGTCTAATAGTTACCCTTAGTGATTATAAAGATGGTTTCTTGTTCCAACTAGGATTTGTGTGTGCTTTACTAAGTAAATAATTAATATTATGGGTGCTAACACCACAGATCACATCTATGTAAATATAAACAAGCTGCACCTACATTTACATCTGTTTTTTGATCTGGACAGCTATTTCTATGATTTAGCTCAATATCCTGTCTTGTACATGACTAATAGCTATCTAGAATACAGCAGTCACACAAACATGACTTGGGTGAAGGGAAGGAGAATGCTTAAAACATATGTAGTATGATAAAATACTTGGAAATCTCATTCTGGTGGCATTTTATAAGGGGATGACTAAGAATTAAAAAAAACCTGTGAAGTAAAATTTAAAAGAAAACTCTTCTCTTAGACCAGTGCTTTTAATGATGATTTTAACTTTCACATTAGGGCAAATGTTTACCTAATTGTGACTCCGACTTAAAGAGTAAGCAGTTTCATTTTTTGAGTTCCCAACACATGTGCACATGCACAGAGTCACCCATATACACAAACTGCAAGGCATTAAAGTGGGATGACATTGGGAAAATTTTCTTGCAGAGACATAAGTACACATCATGATAAATTTATTTCTGAGTTTGCATTTTCCAGTCAAAAATTTTAATTTCAATATAATTTCATCTTTGTTTTGAATTTCCTGGCTTTCTGTGATTATCTATTTTTCTTTTTTTCCCCGAATGTTATTGGATGCTTAGATGCTTTTGAAAAATAAGATAATCTGAGAATATTGTGGGTGTGATCTTAAGTGGAGCGCTCACAATTCAAAATGGTTTTGTGAAGAACCCAAGAGCCTCAGTATCTCATTTGTTAAGTAGTTCAAAGATTCTGACTAACTTTTAATAGCTCATGAGCATTTGTGTACCTGAGTAACTACCTGGCTACATGAAGAAAAGCTTAGGCTCTTTTGGATGCAGTTACAATGCAAATAAAGGTCCAAGATGCATGAAAGAACTCTAAAAGCTCAAAATATAATGAAAGGCCTCTAGCAATGAGGTATGAAAGAAGAAGAGCTGCTTTCCAAGAAATTCTTTAATGTTAGTTGTATACAGAAAATGCAGGGAGACTGGTGAGTTGCAGAGAAGGGCGGTGCAGCATTGCAGAAATTCTCAATAATGCTCTCATCTACTTGGAAAGCCTATGAGATGACTTTATCTAGACAGCATTTCAAATGTACTTTAATTTTAACTATGGAAACCTCATCTCAGACTGAGAAAGCAAAAAAAAAATGCAGTCATCTCACCTAATCTTACAATCTTTATGAACTAGCAGCTGTGCCCCATGCTGCCTGGAGACACTTGCACTAGAAATTCTGATAAATCCCCCACAAAGTGCAGGTACCAATATTTCTTCTTTCCAGAAACTACAAGTTCTGTGCCATTCATCTTGGAAAATACCCAAATATATTCAAGTTTATGTTTCTAAAGTAATATTAAGAGGTGATTAAAGATTTGAACATAGATTACATTTGTTTCTTTAATAATGAACAAGCTGTCTAAAAACTACTGGAAAAAAAAGAAAAGTTTTGATGATACAAGTAGAAATAAAAAATCAAGACTAAATAAAAAGTTTAAATTTAGATTAACAGTGGATATTTTTAATTTATATTTAAATATAGTACTAGTTTTATGATATTTTAAAAAGTAGACTGTGTTCACATGCTCATTTTACCTTTAATTATAACACTCTTTCAAATATTAATGGTTGAAGATGGAGTTTTCAGTGAATAATACCCCCTAAGAATGTCACATCTGACTTATGGGATGATTACATGCAAAATATATTTTTACTATAAAAATATTTAAGACATCATAGAAAAATCTAACCATTACAATACTAAACCATAGACTCACTAGTAAAATAAGACCTAAGGAAAATAAGAGACCTTTTAGATCTAAAATACTTTTTATCCTAATTGCATTTTGCTGGATATTATTGTGAGGGAAATGGGATCCTGAAGTGACATCCACTTCACTCAGCATCTAGGTAACAATTATCTATCTCCTCCAACAATGATTCTGTGAAATTTCATATTTTATATGGGAAGCCACAGTAAATATGTCATTTCTCAAGTGGAAGAAATACATAAGGGCCAGGGAGAATATAATAATTTTCACAGTGGCATATTGTATTATCAGTGTTTATAAAATGACTGTAATTTAATAAGAGAACTGATGAAGCTAAATGCATAGGATGTACATGATGGATATGTATGAAAACAGCTTTTCCAAAGAGCTATCATAAAAAACCTTTCTTTTTGTTGAAATCTGGAGTAATATTTCCAATGACACCTTTATAAACTTTTCTTTCAGGTGCATCCTCACTACCTAGTTAATCTGCTTCTCAGATAGAATGCACTTCCCACAATTATTTTGAGCTTTGATTTCAGAATTTTTAGGCAATCTCTGCATGTCCTATGTACTGTAATTATTTTAGTTTTGCTGAGTAACCCCTCTTCCTCTCAGCTCCCATTTGAAAACAAACATATTGATTACTAATTTGTTTTCATTTCATATTTGATTTAAATAATTTCAACTGGGAATTAAATCATGATAACTTCAACCAGATTTATATTCTGTCACAAAATCTTTATTAAAGTTGTTGCTCCCTAGGAACGCTAAGGACTGTCACAGGTGGTGCAGTGAAGTGAATGGGTGAAGCTATCACCACCTTCCATTCTTTGCACTGCTTCTGAGGCATTTTGCCAACCCTACTGGACAGGTTTTTTGTGCATTTTTGAAGTAACTCCTTGTTCCATGTGATTTTCAGTATGCAGTAGAAATCCTTCTGTGTGGAGACACAATCAGCCAACAGTTTTCAGTCTGTCAGAGCCTTTGCTTTCAAATTGTGTAAAGCATGAAACACAGAGAAACTTCCTGGAGGGTGGAACATGAGGAAGACTTCATGCCAAGAAGGATGATGCCAGGGCAGTACAGGCACCTCTAACACACAGTGGCCACCAGGACTTGGAGCCAGTGCAATGTTGTTGTTTTTTTTATTTAATTTTTGTATTCTACTTAAATATCATTTTAGACACCAAAAGAGTCTTGAAGAATCAGCTGATTCATTGGATATGTATTTGATGTGAGCCCTGGATGATTCTATACACGAAGACCTGTATATTGTAACTGATATAATTGATTGCTGCTGCTTTAATTGGTAAAATTAAATTTGTTGGTACAGTTTTGTTTTACTTCTTTTTCTGAGTGCATCAGCATGAGCCAACAGTTTCTTTATGTAGAAATTAAAGGAGGACACAACAAAGAAAGGGTACCACTTAAGGCATATATTAATCACAAAGACATTGCAACAGTATCATATATTGCAAATACAATAATTTGTGATTTCTGAGTCACAATCAGAAACTTACAGAGGGGTTCATGCTGGTTTCTAACCTATGCAGGCAGGACAAGAGTGGTTTTACAGTACTGGAGAATAATAATGTTATATGTTTTTCTGGGAAGCAGCGTGTAGAGAGAGATTAATGAAATTCAAAGAACTGAGAGTGCTGCAATACAAATTGCAATCCTGTGGCTGTTTCTGTAGAAGCTTGTGTGTGGACTTCTGCTCACAGGTAGCAACCCTTGAACCCTTGGTGTGGGGAAGAGAATTCAGTGCTCCTTGTGGTCTGAAAAACTGTAAAGTAGTCCACCAGCAGTCTGAGGAGATGGGCTATGCCTGTTAAATCAGCCATTCTATACTAACATGTCGTGTGAGGAAGAAAGTTAAATAAGAGCTTGGTAGCTACTGTGTACAATGCTCCTGCTATCCACCTGCTGTTGACTGCATTCCCCTTTCTCCCACTGTCCATCTGCCTTTTCTATTTTAATCCTCGTTTCTGATGTACGTCATTGCTCTTTTCTGTGATGTCAACAGACTTTGTGGTTGATGTAAACAACTGTGGACTCTTAAAAGGCTGCTCCTTGTGAGTCATGGCATCCTAGCACCTCCAGGATTTTATTGGAATCTCTCATTCTGTGTGTGGGTGCCAAACACTACTTTAAGCATCAGTGCTATTGTCAGGAGAGAAATTTATCAAAATTTTGTGCCAGGAAGAGGGTCCTAAAGAAAAAACATCAATCTGATCTGGTGATACACATATCCAGGTACCTATCTAGAATAAAGATAGTATTGCTTTTAGAAAACAGGAATACCAAACCATGAGGGAAAAAAACAAAAATCCATCATCATTCCTCAGATATAAGGCTATCATAATAGGTCTCTTGGAGACCATTAGAACCCATGAATCCTTTTTAAACCAGCCATATTTCAAACAGTGACTATGAAGACTTTCAGAGTTTCTGATTGGGAACTCAGTTTTATGACAACTTTTTATGTGCAGAAATATGTGGCTTTATTTAAAATATGAGTATGTTTTGAACTGACAGATTCCTATAGCGAGTGCAAGTATCACAGTGACTAAAATTCTAGTTGGGTTTTTTTTTTTATTATTGCTTTTGAGAAAATAATTCAGTGCAGCAAACACAGTAAGAGAAAACATAAATGAAAGACTTCTCAACCAATGAAGACCAGTGGTGCAAAATCAGCTAAAGAGTTGTTTGAATTCAATATCATTAAGAAATTACTTAATCTTGGAAATAAATATATCTAATAAATTACTTGTAAAAGAAATGTCAATAAGTTGACCATGTTTGAATATGTACTATGAAATTGCAACTAAAAATTATTTTGGATTATAATAAATGCCCTAAAAATACATTCAAATTTAAGAACTTAAACCTTGAAAAGATAATATATGAATTTTGAATCTTGTAATATATGTGATACCTATTAGTGCTTATTTTACAGCTAGAAAAGCAGAGATGTGAATCTTGCCTCCCAGTATCATTTGTACTTTCACTTTGGGGAAATATTGATTTCAGTCTAAAGAGCTGCCACTTCACAGAACTACATATTTTCATGTGTAAGTTTGAGAAAGCAGCTGTGGGTGTTTTTTCCCAGTCTTAATATTTTAACTGTAATGATTCTGCATTAGTCTTATAGTTATTCATGTAAAAGGAACATTATCAAATTTATTTTTTCCCTGAAACTGTAAGAAATATACATATGAAAAAATGTAATCACTTTCTATCTGACATTCAGTACTTAATGAAATTCAGTAAGTTTTAGTAGATTTGTTGTCCAGTTCTTGCAATTTTTCTCATGATAGATAATTTACCTGAAAGCTACAGGTGCTAGACTCATGCAAGTTTTTAAGTATTTTAGGTTTTTTTTAGAAAAACCCAGCAGCTTGGTGAATACCACAGGATTCCTCCAAAAAGCAGCACTAAGCTGAAATTAAAAGGAATCCTTTTTTTTAACTAGCTTTTTCTTACTGATAAGTGAACATTTTTTTTTCTTTAAAAGTACCATAATTGCAAATTATTCCTTTTTCCCCCCTCATGAGTGATGTCAAATCTTTGCCACATTGCTTATGAGAGTCTGTTGTTTTCCTAATCTAACTTGAGCTCATTATAAATTGATATTTAAATGTTTCAGCTAGGAGAATTCAAAAGTTCTTTCTTAAAAATTTTTATAATTAATTTTTTTCTTCTTTACAAGTGCATCTCAGTACACTTTTGGTTGCTTTGCATGACTTCCCTATCAGAACAAATATTAGATGAATGAGTAATGTTCTGGGCCCTTATGTTTGGTGAAAATTTCCCTTCTTGGATATTAATATTCCAAGACTGAATTGTATTTTATGAGGAAAACACGTTCTAAGAACTATGCTGTTGATTGTACACAGAAAAACAAATCAACCATAATTAAATGTCATGTTAAGTTTCTGTGAAATGTCAGTAGGGAGTCACAAATGCACTTTAAAATACTTTGAAAACAAAAATTGCCTTATATTCCCAGGTTTAAATTATGTTATCAACAGGCAGGTCTTTATCTTCATTTTAATCTGTTTCCTAAGTAATGAATGGAATTTGCTGCAAAGGATGTTGCTAATTGAAAAACACTCTGCATGTTTCAATCCAAGATGTAGCCATTCACACTCATTCCCGGAAGGTTCCTTTTGCTATAATTCTTTGTTTTGACCTTCTGTAATGATGTTGTTTTTCACACTCTATTCTGCATTAAAATATGCTTTCTCAGGCCTGGCTATATGTGTGCTGGAGAGGCAGGGAGCAGAGAATGCCTGGAGAACCATGGTGGAGGGTCTTGGGGAGTACTAGGGTTCCCCAACAGCCACCACAGGAAAGGCTGACTGGCTATTATAAACAGTAAGATTGCATGAGATCAAATTTTGAGCTTGCTTTCCCTCAGTAGTGTATCACATGCCATAGACATTCTTCCTCTTCCTTTTCTTGAATTGCTGACAAATAGAAATCTTACAGCTTTTCCTAAAACCAAGCTCTGCTAGGCTGTTTAGGGGTGACCAACAGGAAAAACATCCACATGAGCTGTCTCACTTAATTCTTCTCCTTTCAGAAGGAGGCAAAGATGCTGAGTAAGGACTTTCTGTGTCCGAAACCACACATTTTTATCAGGGTTTTTTCCACAGCTTACGAACTTTAACTTCTCAAGCAGTAACACAAAAGTATTTTAACTTTTCCATATTGATATACGGAAAATAATGGATTTCAATGTATGAGTTACAGTTTCATTTGTTCTAAAATTGAGAAGAGTAATTAGATTGTCAAAGTGATTTTAATGCCTAATAAAAAATAAGCAGTGAAAAAAGTAAGATTTGGTTTGAATTTTTAATCTCATACAAAGACCATAAGTCTCAGAAAGACAATAGCTGTTTCTGTTTATTTGTGTGTTTGTTTCATTATTTGGTCTGGATTTCTAACATTTGGCTGTCTCCATTTTTTCATGCTTGTATCCACACAGCTTATGGTAACAATGATGATGGCAAATGGAAGGCATTATTAGGGAGGCCACTGTGAAATTAATGAAAAGTGTAAGCAAGGGCAGAAAGGAAGTGGATTGAAAAAATTTAAGACTATGAAAGAAACTTGAATTTTTAAGTTTGTTTTTTTCCTTTTTAGAAATTTCCATGTGGAGCATATGCCTTTGCCACCTATGTAACAGCAGCCAGAGTCATTGCTATATTCTTTGTTTGAACCCACAGCCAAGGCAGATGTTTCACTGACAGCAGTGTATTTGTAGCTACTTTCCACACTTGTATTTTGTTTCCTTTTAGATTAAAAAAGGCAGAGAAATCTTGGGAGATGAGTGAATGGATGAGCTAAAGAGTTGCAACAAGACAGGATAGAGTTGGCTTGCATTTGGCAAAATCTGAACTCTTCTGCAGTTACATTTATGGGAGAACTATTGATCTGTCTGATTATACTTGGATTTTTTTGGATAAGGGAGAAAAAGTAAATCTGGATATAGCAAGTTCACTGACAGTATTGTATAAATGTTAATGAAGCTTCTAACTGTACATACTAACATTGCTGTGCCTTCTAGGATGCAAAACCTGTATTTTGGAAGGAAATTCTTAATTACAAGTAGGCACTTAGAGCCTACATCTGTTCATCTGTTGAGGTTTTGCATCTCCTCAGGAGGGTGCATGACAGGGTTTCAACACTGCAAGCAAGTAATTTGGCATATTTAAGCATATATAAGCTTTCTATTCTTGATACAAATGTGCTGCCATTGATATGCAGAGCTGTTCAACCTGTTTGCATTTTTACAGCTCATGTCTCAATAAGTTTCAGCTGGTTTATTACACTGATGGGACTTCATTACAATTCAGACATTCCAATGTCATTTCTACTTTTTTTTTTTTCCCCTAGTACTTTTTAAACAGATTTTCCACCTAGTACCACAAAAAAAGTGACAAAAGGGGTGAGAGGAAAGATGCTCAGAAGAAGTCTTCGTAATTTTTAATTTTTTATATATATATATATAGAAATTTGTTCTGCACTTGGAAGAGCTGTTCTATGAGACATTGCCTGCTAAATGCAGAGATAGATCTAATGCAGAAAACCCTCCCTCTTCTCTGGGTCTCGCTTAGTTCCTAGGTGTTGGACATTTTCAAATGACCTCAAGAGTTTGGAATGGACTGACAAACTCAGACTGTGGTCCCTGCTCTCCTGAATTCTACTGGTGGCATTGTGAATCATACTTGTTGCATGTAACATAAACTGGAGTGCTTTACAAAATATAGATGAAAACCATTGATTGTGTGGGGGGATAGAATGTAAGAACATATAGTGCATAAGGTAGTCTCACCCCTGAGGAGTTGCAGCTGTACTAATCACCAAAGATTAGATCACCAACAGGCCTGCCCTTAATAGACACAGCTGGTTGAGGAAAGAGCTGGAGTTTGTTGGTTGTGCTGTGAGGAGCTGCCCATGAGAAATCACCGAGAAGGTATGGAACTTTTACGATAAGATGACAACAGATTGTACATTAAGTCTTACTGTATACTAATGTCCTTAAAAGTGTCCCTTAGCTTTCATATTTCTTATATTAACTTCTTTATAAACCATGCATTTATATCCAAAGCTCTTGAGAAAAGATGGCTGGAATTAAATGAGAGAAAACTGGGAAGTTATACAGACATTCTAACAGAGGTTGTAGTGATATAGAAATTACAGGGTGAAATGTCATTGCTACTCACTTGATGGAAGGTGGCTGGCAGCTCAACACCTGTTCCACAATGATTCCCACACCCACAGCCTGCAACCTAAAGCAGATGCTGAGAGGGATGGCTTGGAGGGTGGAGCAGAGTGGGGACACCCAGCCAGGCTCTTGAAATCCTTGGCTATCCTCTTGGATATCCAAAGTGAGGGGCACCTATGGTACCTTGTAGCTGCTAAAGCACAAAGCAGCTGTCAACCAAGGCGAGCTGCTGCCAACCCTGCAGGCAGCTCTGTGCAGAGTGCCCATAAAGGGACACTGACTGGTTGGGCACAAGGCTCTCGGCTTTCCTGGGGGACTGACAGACAAAACAAGCACTAAAGATTTGAGGAAATCTCCCTTTTTCATGTGATGGCCTTGAAAGAAGATGTTATTTGTAGTTTTTTGCACAGTAACTATGTGGGCAGGATCTTCCCACAGAGTTTTCAAAAGTAGCTCTAACTTTTCCCTAACCAGCTGTGTAGAGAATCACTTTGGGACAGCTACAGCATCAGGGATGCAGAGTTTAAGAAATAAAATGCTTCTGTCAAGCAGACTGTTTCTCTGCTAATTTGTTGGTGTAGCAATGCATATATTCACAACTTACACATTGAGCCAGTACTTACATTGCATTTTATTAAATTGCATTATAGACATTTTGATGTTTGTTTCTCACTGTGCATGCAATTTGTATTGACACCCTGCCTGCATTGTAAAAATATCAACACAAAAGCTGGAGTGATTTCAGCTTCTGTCAGAAAGGAATGAGTGGAGCTTTATCATAGATTTTCATGCATACTTTTAAGAAGCTGCTTGTGTTACACTGTCTAGTAAATGTCTTCTATGTTTCCACTAAAGGTAATGAAAATCACAATTGATATTAAATAGCAAATTCAGCCATTATGAACACCTGATAGGATTAATAAAAAATTTCAGAACTTATGTTGTGAAGCAGGCCTTGGGTAAGAAACTACTGCTCTCTTAGGAAACCAGTGCAAATATAAAAGATTATTAGAATCAAATCTATTAAGTTAAAATTCTTAACAGTAAAAAAAAAAAAACAACCCAAAGGTAAAAGATATATTCTTTTAAACAGAGTTTGCTTATACTTTCAAGTGAAATGTAAAGAAAGAAATGTTCTGGTTAAAGCCTCATTATTGTCTGTAATAAAAATGAGATGCAATGTAATGATAATTTTTGCCACCAGAGAGCTCTTATTGCATTGTACTAACAATGCTATTCAAATATTTATTCATGGACCCCATAATTAATTCTCATGAAGTGAAAATACCTTCATATTTATATTCTCTCCTGTTCTTTGTTCTCTGCTCTACTTGCAATTCCCACAGGGTTATTTCAAGTCATCAAACTACACGAAGGAGAAAAAAAAAGTCTGCATAAGTGACTGCATAGCCAGAAATAGCACTAAAATCACAAAAATGAATTGCTTACAGAAACTAGTTTAGCTTGCCACTCTTTTTATGTAATTCAGTTTTAAAACCCTATGCATCTCCCCATCGTATATTGTCAAAAAGTCCAAAACTTAAAATTGAAATTTATTTAATATATGAGTTTTATGGGAAGAAGAGGCAGCCAAACTTAAAAGAACTGATGAAGAAAGAGATTGCTGAACAAAAGAAAAAAAATTTTTTCAGGATTTGCGGTTTGACTCCATACAATTCAATATTAGTGATGCATAAACTGTTTAAGTACAAATCCTGTTTCTTCTAGGGCTTCATATAAGATTTTTGTATACACTGAGCAACTAAATTTCTTTTAGTGATGTACACTTTTTTAAAAGTAAACCATGCTACCTAAATATTTGTTTTCATACTTGTGACATTCACATTCCTGCTTTAAGTTCCTAGAACCATGATATAAGGTTTCCTGTTTAGTACGGATGATAGTTATTTTTTGCTGTTTGAAGTTCAGTGGGCTTTATAGGCAGCCTCTGATGGTTCAACATTAACCTTTTCTTCTGCTGATAGCATTTAGATTTGTAATAACCCAGTATTTCGCTATTAGCCTACACACTTTCTATACACAATTCTACTTCACCTTTTACCTTGTATATATCATAAGCAGACTGCTTGTAAAAATGACAAAATAGGAAAAACATCACTTTACAGCTGCTTTTTCTCAAGTGCAGCTATTAGCTAAGTCTTATATCAAGACTCTTGGGAAAGGCTTTTTAATCTTGCCAAGTAACCATTTTTAAAATCTTTTCAAACATGCAACTTAAATTATTAAATTTAAATTTATTTTAGACAGCATATTATGGCCACATCCTGTGGGGGGATAGAATGTAAGAAAATATAGAGCAGAAGGTAGTCTCACCCTTGAGGTGTTGCAGCTGTACTAATCACCAAAGATTAGGAGCAGACCTGCCCTTAATAAGCCACAGCTGTGTCCAGTGAGGATGAGTGCTATAAAAGAGTGGGCTAGCTGCTTGAGGAGAGACTTTGAGTTTGTTGGTTGTAGTGTGAAGAAGAAGGAGACAGTGCTGTGAGAAGCTGCCCATGAGAAATTACCAAGAAGATATGGAACTTTTGCAATAAGATGACAACAACATCCTATGTAATAGTAGACTGGTTCATCGTGCTTTCAAATTACTCCAGACACCTAATGATTAATACGAATTTTGTAGACCAAAGTTTTTAGGTTTCAAATGCAGTTACTGATAAATCCAAATTAATCAGCGTCAGGTCCATACTCCTGTGTTCATGTGGCTGGCACCGTTTCTTCCAATTATGCTACAAAGGTATTGTATCTGTTTTATCAATTTGACAGCTAATCTGAGGAAAAAAAATCATAATATCTAGCTTGAGTATTCTTCTTATCAGAAAAGCTTTTTCAGCATAGATTTATGATAACTTTATTAATTTGGTAAAAGAGCTAATAAGATAAACTAGGATATTCAGGGTATCCTCCATAAGACAAAATGCTTGCTATCAAAACTTGAGCTAAGGAAGGAGAGAGATTTTTCAGAAGTTCTTTCCTCCCTTGTGGGAATGTTCTTCCCAGAGCTTCCTTTTGAAACCTTTCATTCCCACCAGTCCCTCAAATGTTAACCTTAAGTCTTCTAAGGTGACTCATGTCCTGGGCATAACTGGATGCCTGACAATTCTAAACTCCATTCCTTGAGTCTCCTAACCAAGATTCTGAAACTCTGGTGGCAGAATTTATCCAGTCACAGTAAATGCCAAGATGTGAGGTCGAATTACAATGAGTCAATGAAAAGACAGGTACAGGGAGGATGAATGATTAATTCAGGCCTCCTCATCTACTTTTTGGAGAACAAGATGGATGACACAATCCTGCCCTGCCTTCCACTCTGGTGGACCCTCCTCTCTTGCCTCCTTCCCATGATTTTCATTCCTTCCTGTAGAGTATGTGCACAGGGAGAGGTGATGCAGAGGATAAATATACCACCCGTGGAAGGAGCTTTCCCCACATCCAGAACTCTGTCTCTGCGTGGGTTGTGACATCCCTCAGAGCTGACAGCGTATTTCCCAGTTGATTGCCATTTCTTTGAAGTCTGCATTAATTGTAGAATAAGCTAGTTAAACTATCAAGGAGGCTGGATTTGATTTTGTATTCCTGAAAAATCTCCATGAGTCATGTGGACATCTGCTGTAGTTATTTAAGAAACAGGTAGTATATACTTGTCCTCTCTTTTCCTTAATTCTAATGTCTAGCAGGATTTTGCACATGGCACTCACAGTAACCCACTCATGGATTACTTTATGCTTAAGGTGATTTGTCACTTACATTTATCCGCTTTGAATTGAGATGAGCTCCTGGACTTCTGCATTTTCACTTCTGCTGCCAGGAAGAGTATGGTCAGAGAAGTTACAGAATTACACTCCAGGTGTTATGAAATGGTGGTGTTGTGCTGTGTGGTGGTGTTGTATACAGTGATGTACAATCCCAGAGACTTCAGCTCGAAATTCCTTCTCACAGTGAAGGCATTCTTGGTACTCTGTAAACCATATTTTCCATAGTAAATAGAAAAAAAAATGTAAATAAAAAAAATTCATATGAGACTTTTCTTTTTTATCGTGTTTTTTATCATACCCATCAACGCCATGTATACTGTGTGAGAAAGAGCTTCAGTGAAATAATTCCATCACATCTATTTAATTTTGCTCTGCTTGACTCCACAGAGCAATAAGGACTGTCAGGCAAGGTCTGCTGAGCTGACAGCAATTTCATTGTCTTTGTGAGGACTTAACTACTTGACTATCCATAGAAATGACATGTTGTGTAGTAGCTCTAGCTCTGACAGGTTCAAGGTTGTCATCTTTCACCAGGGTTGTGTCTTCTTGTGCGGTTGGTGATGTCCAGAGAATCTTGCACTTCCCCCAAACCACAGTCTGAAATCATGATATTTCAACCTATGGCTAAATCAAGAACATCCCTTTTGGCCAAGCTTTAGATTTCATCTGCAGTTCAGTTCTTCCTCACCGGTGGTGAGGCTGGAGAAACAGCTCAGTGCAGGCTGCAGTTGTGGAATACTGGGCTGCCTCAAGGTATGTGGAGGTCTGTGGCACAGGCCACAGTGCCACAGCTGTGCAAGCAATTCCCAGATCACCTCCAAGCTGGGAGTAAGACCCAGTCACATTTCAGGCTGCAACTGCTAGTTATATTTCATAAATGTGGCAGAAAGTATTTGAGGATGGGTTGCAAATGGCAAAATTAACATCAGTTGCCTGAAAGCTTGGTATTCAATTGCAACAAATGCAAGACAATTTCTCTCTAGTTCAAAAGAGTAGGGAAAGTAAAAACAAAAATTGGGACAGATGAGATGAATTCTGAGCAGAATTTCATAGTCTAAGTAAATATAACTTGCCATTCAGATAATTTTAAAATTCATAATGTAGTTTTCATTCTTGGCTAATTTTTTTGCAGTAAGTAAATTCCTAACACACATTTCCAATTGATGGTGTATTTCTGCAAATAAAGGTGAAAATCATATTGATAGTATAATTTAAAAAAATTCTTCTCTAGTAAGATCCTTAATTAGGTGGGGAAGTCTAATTTTATTTAATGCATTATACATGCAAGTCTTAAATATTTCTTAATTTCAAAAGTATTTCCTCAAGTGGAAGGAATGTTTTGCCAAACATTTTTTGCTGACAGTCCAATTCTTGATTCCTTATTCATCTGTTCATTCAAAGGCTGGGCTTGATGATCTCATAGGTTTTTTCCAGCCTAATTGATTTTGTGATTCTGCATCAGAGATAAATTAGAGAAATAATTGTGACATATTGGGTAGATGAAGGAGTTTGGTTTGGGGTATTGTTCAGATTAATGCTTGATTGATTGTGAGAGATCCTGGGAAAAAAAAATTCCTCTGGTGCTATTTAATTCATATCAGTGAATTCCACAAATTCACTTCACTTCTGTTCAAGAAAGGGCAGAAAATGTTTTAAAAGGTATTCTATTTTTTACTTCAGATACTGCCCTGCTTTGACACCTGTATAGTGACCTGGGAACACTTTTACATGACTACTATTTTCACTTACAAATTGAAATAAGGAAGAATTGAAGAACTCACGTTATCATAAAGAGTGTTTCAGACTTTATTGAAATTATTTCTGCAAAACTGATGGAGGAGGTCTCAAAAATCTTTTGAGAATACTCAGGTGTCTTTGCACAACTCAGCACGTGTCTGCCATGGGCACAGTGCTGTGACTGAGAAAGGACAGTGGGCACGGGTGGCTGCTGTGACTTGGGAGGCACTGCCTGGAGTCACAGGGTTACACCAGCTCTGCACTGCTGCTCCTGTGAGCTGGCTGTAGGCATCTTTGTGTTGTGCAGGTTAAGCAGATCAGGGTCAGCCTTGTCCCCTTAGCCATTAAAACACCTTCAACAGGACCCTCTGCTATGTGCAGGCTGCAGGGAGGCTGCTGAAGGGGAGGGGAAGCCCTCTTACAGAAAAGTCTGTTTTGGGGAGAGCCTTGGCAATCTGAATTGTTTCCTCTCTCTTACTCTTTGTTTCTGCCTGGTTGACATTTTGGTGTGGTAAATCTGTCACCATTTCCTAAATTCCCAATTCATTATTACATGAGTTGTTGATTGGGGTAGACCTCTTTTCAACAAAATGAGTTCCAAGCAGGAGCTAAAATACACAGATGTGAGTTTCTTATTGTGTGTAATGTCACATAGCTGTAAAAACAATCCACAAATACACACAAAGTAAATATATTTTCTTAAGGCATGATTATGAAGAGCAAAAAAATTGAAAAATAGCAATATTTTCCAGGGCTTCATTAACTCAGACATAAATCTGAACATTCAATGAACAAAAAGAAAAGGAACTTCAGATTGTCATATTTGTGGTAATCTATACTGTCATCCAAAAATAACGAAAAAATTTAAGACAGTCATTGTGAAATGCCATTATGTCATTTTTCATGTCAGTCTGTTGACAGAAAATTGCTCCATAACCTGCAAAACCCCTGATTGTGAGTAGAGTCTCTGAGTGGTTTCTAAGTAATGGACCAGGTGAATATATTTGCACCCATAAAGTGGTTTTAATTCAATTCTACCTTTCAAGATAATGGTCTTCAACACAGAAACTACAGAAATTTGAAATTATTTTCAAATATTGATTGAATGAAAAATAAATTCTTTTGAAAATTAGGTGTACTCATGATGTGGAGCAAAACTGTGATAGCAACTGATGTGGCTAGAAGTGAGGCATAAAGATGAACCCACTAAGAAGTTTCACAAAATATGATATAGTTGTTATATAGCTAAACCAGGAGAAGAAAAATGTTAAATGTTCATTCCAAGTTCTTCTATAATAGTGAGTAGGTTTGCACAGTGCAAATTTGTTTTTTAGTCAGAAATACTTAACTGTCATATCTGTCACACAGAATGCCTTAACTGAAGTTGCTTTGGTTTCAAAAGGTAAAAATTAAGCTTTGACTCCACCAAAGTACTCACAACCCTCAAGTGAATTTTTTTTTAAATCACTGCTTTGCTTTCTTATGCCATGCTGCACTCCTGCCCCAGCCATGCCAAGAATCAGCTTCAGGAAGCAGAAGAATATTTAGTCAGGTAAAAAAATTTCTGGTGTTGGAATCATCACTATGAAGTGTTTCAGGACTGGAGAAGCTACACAACTCTATTAAATTCTCATACTCTATTCAATTTTGTTTTATCAACAAATAACTTTTTATTTGGATGTATGAATCACTGTTACTGAGAATAGAAACAAATGGGCTGGATTCCCCAGATCAGCTATAATGGATGTTTTTGTTGTTCTTGTTTGTTCTAATCTAATCTGAATTAGATTAGAATTTAAATGTAGTGATTTATTTGGTTACAGAGAGGAAAAATGTGCAATAAGTGCGTGAGTTGTACCAGTTGAAGCACTACAATATAAAACTGGTAGTCAGATCAAAATGAATCCGAAAAAAGGAGACAACAAATATCTGAGCACATAAATACATGCTATATTATAAATGTGTGTGTGTGTGTGTGCACTTAGACTGATTTATTCAGCCCAAATGGCATTTGTAATTTTTATAAGTTTTATATTTTATAGTTAGTCTTTATATATTGTCATTACATCCTCTGGATTACCAAAAAAAAAGAGAAAAAAATCAATCTAATCACTTATTTTATGCATGTAAAAAGCATGTTTGTAATGTTACAAAAAAAAAAAAAATCCAAAGCCAAACTAATGTTACATAGTTTTGACCACTTTTTTTATCAAAAGTCAGAAAACACTAAAACATCCATTCATAATGATTTCTTGAAGTAAAACATTTAAGACTGAATTATCTTTTCATTTTTCTGATTTCTTGTGTGTGAGATAAATTTAAAAAAAATCCCTTTTAACAGAGTACATTGTCCTGTTTGGAATACTCTATATTTCTCTCTTTCTCTGTTACAATCTATAAAATATTGACTTTACAGACAGCTCATTGGCAGATAGATAAATTCAGGCTTCCAGCCCCTGTCTTTGTTTCTCACATGAATGTCAGCAACCACTATGCAAAATCAGCAGCATACAAGTTAAACAGAAGTAGCAGATGGGTGAATTTCACAGAGTCTTTTCAAAATTAATATGGATGGGGTGGGGAGAGAGGGAAGCATGGGAAATTACAATATTTTGTTGGTATAAAATGATGGAGTTGAAAAATATTAGCCTTTCACATGAATAGAAAATGTAGAAAGTAGGAAAAGATTATGGACTAAATGAAATGATCCAAATACTTGCTTTTACCTACTTTGGAAGATGGAAGAAATTTTCTGTGCTGCTATTGTTTTTCACTTTTCTCTGTATTAGGAATAAAATAATGGAAAAATTAAATTCAAAGCCTCCTTCCATTTTAGAAAGACATAATAGACATTTTTTGGGCTTTAAAATATTTTTTAACTGCTGATAGAATAAAAATTAGGTGCATTTGTTTGCCATGTACTTGAAAAGTCTTTTGCTATGTGAAAAAAAATAGATAACATCAGCTGTCAATCTACTAGTTTGGACAGCATAACACACACAAACACCAGAAGAGGGAGAATTTTGCTTTATTATCATCTTTAAATATTCTATACCTAAGAATCTGAGTTAAATATTACTAAACTGAATCATCATGCATATGCAGACAATAGGCATTATACAATATACTATACATCCTCTAGACACTGGCATGGAGATATTTTTGCATTTCTGTTAAGTGTAGCTAATCATTAACTTTAATTAGAATTTAAAGTGCAACAAAGGATAATCCAGGAATACGTAGCATAATTCATGCCTTGATTTGTCTATAAATAAAAGTAGAAAAAAGGTAGAAATCCACAGGAACAGAAATCCTGACAGACAGTTAACACCTGAATTTTTCTGCTGAGATGGAAAGCATGTAACAATCCTATCAGAAAACCAATAGCTTAGCTACTAAAAATAGGTTTCATAGCTCATTAGAGTGTTTGTGGTTATTATGTGGATTCTTTAAACAAATGTATACTTTAAAATTTTTTCTGTGTGGATTTCACTTGGAAAATCTATGCAGGAAATAATTGGCAGAATCAGACTGACAGTACATTTAATCTGTTGCAAGGATATGACGAGCCTTAGGATGCATTATTTACTCTGTTTGGTATTGGGGAATTGCCACACCGATCTGTCAGACAGAAAATTCTGCTCTGAAATTAAGGTTTGGGTGCCTTCACTTCTGTACTGCATATTTATATTTTGCTGCAAAGTCAATAGGAAGTGGCATGAAAAAACATTGCACCTGTCACACGACTCAGACTGGAATATCATTAAGTATAGCTTTTCATTCAGTCAAACAGAGATCTTATGAATAAATGGACAGCTATCATACAGAACAAACTGAGTTTTTACACTTAAATGACACCACTTTTATTAATAAGGAATTACATAGACCTGACAGGAGTCAGGTCTGCTTAAAAAAAAATGCTCCTTAGATGTACAGGGTGCCTTCCTCCTCATAATAGATAGAATCAGAAAGGGGAAAAGAAAAAAAAGAAAGAAGAAAGTCAAAATAGGATTTAAAAAGTAGGGGGAGCACAAATATACATGTTAATTAGTCCTCTTTCCTTGTAGTAACTGAGGTAGGAGTGGACCACAGTGCTCTCGTGGCATTTTCACATCTATGTGCTTCAGTTGCCACATGCTGCTGAGGAGGTAAGTTGTAAATCCACCGTTCTTCTCAAGGTTGAAGCTGTGGACAAGAGAATGTGCTTACATTGTTTGCTGCAGAGTGCCAAGTATCAGCCCTGCTTCAGAGAGCTTGCTAATTTATTTTGTACAGAGGTAATGGACAGAGGACGTGTGTTCAGGACATGAGCCAGAAGGAGGGAAAATAAAAGTCTTCCAATCTGCCGGCATCAGAGGATATTTCAATATATTATAGTATATTATATTGAGGATGTAAGACAACCTCTATAGACTTTTGGGAGCCAGCTTGAACAGCTTTGCCACAATTACACAGTCATTCTGTTAATTCACCTGCATGCTTTAATCTTGGTGAGAAATGCTGCATTTTTTTCCTTTCCTATTGCAATGCACAGTCATTTTATTTTTTCACCTTAGGGATTCTGGTTAATACATGGAGGTATTGCTCAGTGCCTTATTATCATGGTCTGGGTGAGTGGAACAGCCAAATGAACCTAGAATAAAGTAGCGAATTTTTCTCTAATAGAAACCTGCTAGCTATGTTTTTAAAAAAGTATATATTCTTATATCTGAAAAATCTACTTGTATTTTAAGTATGTATATATATGTATATATATATGTGTATATATATATATATAGTATATATACGTATGTATATATACACATACTTAAAATTATTATTACAGATTACCTCTTGTAAACCAGATACAATTTTCAGTTTATGTTACCAGAGAATGATAGTTGACCAGTCATTTAACAATGCAGATAATTCAGGCCATTGTCAGCCCTATGAGGAAGGCACTTCTTCATGTCTAAATGTTTCCTGTATTTGAAGAAGTTTTGTACTGAGTGTACCTGTAGCACTGTTTGTAATGTAATTCTGGGGAAGCAGTGACGATATCAAAATTCAAGAAACCTTGAAACTTATTTATCTTAAGATTTGAAAAGACATTTGAAGTGGCATAAGAAACAATGAAAGAATAAGAAGTTCCCAGACAGGATTTAATACAGTATGGAAGTAAGAAAAAAAACCCAAACAAAACTAAAATTAGTTCTGTTGACAAGTTAGTCTTGAAGACAGAAAATTGATTGTTGGGATGAAAAGAATGATAACCTATTAAAAAAACCCAGTTTTTGGATGCTGGGAGAAATTCTACTGACCTTAGATAAGATGCCAATGAAAAGTCAGCCATGTAATTAATTTCTGTTAGTTATAAATAACCTGGGCTAATAAATAGAAGAAAATGTTTGTAGTAATCTCATTTATCTTGCATTAGAGAACTTCCTTCAGAAAAGAAAAAGAATTACTTTTAGAAGTGACTAGCATAAATATTTTGTTGAATCAGAAGAAGAATAGTCTCTGACCCCAAACATGCTAGCACTTGTGCAGATGAGCAGTCAGACATTGAAGCAATTTTCAGAACTTCTATACTTCTAAAATGTTTTTTTCAGTTGGAAATGTAAGGATTGATTTAGCAGGCATATAAAATGATCACCCACCCAATGTTCCTTTCCAGCCAGAAAAAAACCCACTTTTTTTCTAAAACTAAGATTTTGAATCTTGAGGATCTGGTTTCCAAGACCCTGCACTTTTCTCACTTTAAGGCAACACAGAGCAATCTACCACAGCAAAGGTAGCTGGCTCAGCATTTTAGGTGAAAATCTGTGGTTTGGAAATATTTTTCTGTGTTTTTAAAAATAAGTACAAATCATTCAGCTACTATTAGTGTGAGCACAAGACAGTAAGGTAATTAAAACATCGTTGTAAATCCTTGTGCAAGATCAAATAATAAAATATTGCTAGAAAACTCTGAAGGCTGAGGTCAAGTGGTGAGACACTGTTAGGAGAAGTAATTTCAAAGACTTTTTATAAAATTTGGGGGGTTAAAGAATAAGTTATACTAAATTGACATAAGATCACAGATAAGATGGATTTGTTGTGCTTAGGTCTGCACAACTGCAGAAATTTGGGATCCTGGAATATGCAGCTTACAAATTGCAGGTTTTACTCTTCAGCAGCTTCCACAATAATGACCACTGGGAGGAATTCTTTGCATCCTTTTCCATGCTAGGTTTTTTGTAGCATCATTCCTCTTGTTTCTCTTTCTTTTCCCCCCCCTGTCTAATCTAGATTAATTCTCCTTTTAAGTTTAAATATATTTTACACAGGGCACCACCATGCATCCATTAATGAAACACAGTTGGCAATGATGTTTTTTTATGGAGAAGGCTTCTTGTAAAGATGGGTTAGAGATCCAAAGGGCTCAGTAATTTTTTTCCAAAACTTCACACTTTCTGTCATAAACAGAGTATTCAATGAAATTCTGACAGAAGTTTTAAGGCTTTAAAGAATTTCTTGAAGTGAAACATTTTTTACAGCGTTCATATATATAGAGATCACAAGCACCTTTTTAATAGTTCAAGCATTCATTTTTAAAGCATTCATTTTTAAAACATCCCATATGTAACTTTGCATAATATAAAATGTATATTTTCTGATATTGAATATATATATATAAAATGTGGTATCAGAGACTCATATAATACTTCCTTTTGGAAGTGACCCTTAATGGCCATCTAGACACCTCCTCTTGCAATTACCTGGGACATCTACCTCTTCAACTAGATCAGGCTGCTCAAAGCCCCATCCATCCTGACCTTGCATGTTTCCTGAGATGGGGCATCCACCATCTCTCTGGGCAGCCTTTTTCTTTGTAAAAAACTTCTTTCTTTAATGTATTGGGTATGTTCTGAATGAAGCCAGATATATTTACTGATAGAAGGTGAAATGAAAACAGATGTTTTCTGCCTTTTGTTAAAAGGCAGAAACTCTGAGTGCCTCTTAATTAAAAGAAAACTTCTTGAGTATTTATTTTGAAAATTTAAAGTTTAGCTTTTCAAATAATTTTCCTAGGAGTGTCCAAGTGTTTACAAACAGGAAAGGAACTAAGGCCAAGCAGCATTTCTAAGTCTTTAGAGCTGAGCTGAGGATGCTGAAGTATCAATAAAAATGGGAATGCTCTGATTTGAAGGCTGGGTTTTGTTCCTTGGTTTCTCTCATTCATGCCATTGCCATCAGCCCACACTCTGATGAAATGTTAACACAAAAATTGCGTGCAAGAACTTGCTGCGGTTTCTATGAGGCCAACTTTTGTTGTCAAGTCTTTTTTGTGGGAGGCTTACATTTAATGTGATGGTCTGATTTAACATGAATTGTTCTTAACAGCCTACATGCCACAAACCTCAAAGAGAGCACTTGTCAAGAGATGGCTAACAATGACAGGCTAGGCAAAGCTGAGCAGCCCAGGAGCTCTTTGTGCTCACACCAGATCAGGCTTAGTGAACTGATGGAAAATGAGTCCAGACAAGCCTCCAGGGTCTTCTGTTTTGTAGTTTGTCTAATAAAGAAAAAGGGGCAAAAAAATTGCTCGGAATTTTCTGAGTTCTGTGGGGCTTTTTCTGTCTGTTTGAGAAGGAGGTTTTTTCCCAGGCAGGGAATAAGAAGTGTGCATTTTCACTGCTGTGAAAGACTACTTTTTAAAATCCCTAAGCTGTTTTGATTTGCAGTTCCCTGAGCAAGGGCACAGCCCCCCTAATCAGGACATTACCAGGTTTGGCAGGCACTCTCTATGTGTATGGTCTCTCCTAGGTTAGATGGCTTTGTTAAGATCTGAGACCTTCTTCATCATTGAAGGAGTACACTCATCATCTTCATCATGAGTGTCCTACTACTTAAAACTTCTTTTATTGTTAGTGCCAAGTATGTATTGACTGGCACAGTAACTAGCCAGTTCTCCCTCTGCTGCAACCCTCTACTCAAATATAACAATTTGCTGGCAGAAAACAAATTTCTTGTCAAGTTTTCAGCAACAGTTTATGAATTTAATTTGTATTCAGGATTGTACTGTACTGCTAAATGAAGCCAACAGCTAGGTATACTTCATTTTGCCTCAGTACAGGATGCATTCCTAAGCATGTGGTCCTGAACACTGAACCTGCTTATACCTCCTTTCATCCTCCAAAATGTCCTTATGATATAAGTTGTGATGTTTGCTCAGAATTTTTTTTCTGCTTATTTGTGATAGCTTCAAATTTTGCAAGGAAATAAAGGAGTTCCTTTTATGACAGCATTGATTCTTAAACATGATCTAATTTATTTCACCTGAGAAAGAAAACATAGCAGATTCCATGAAGGTTTAGCAGTGCAGTGCCCTTTCTATGGAATATAGTCACAGAGCTTTCAGTTTAAAGAGGTTGTGCAGTACTTTGACAGGGTGTGTTAGCTGGACATTTATTAAGAGTGACCTCAGCTGAGCAGTAAGAATCTTGAGTGTTATACTGAAATGTGTCCTTTAGACTGTGTACATGTTAATAATATATTAGATATTTCAGTTGCTTTTGGAGAAATCTTTAGAAATAGGTAAGATAATGTGTTTTAAAAGTGAAGACCATAACTCATTGTTGTCTATATCTGAATCCACTCTTCTCTGTAACTCCCTGCTATAATTACCTGCCTTTTAATAACATGCATTTCTGTGCTTGTTCAGTTCCTCTACAGTGAAGTTTTTCAACTATGAAAAGCCTAAGAATAACTCTGTTTTCATGAGCACCAAAGGCAGAAAATTTACCTGTATATGTAAGGGTGAATTGTTGTGTTTTAGCCACTTTTGTTCTTTAAGAGAAAGAGAAGAGGGAAAGAAAATAATGGAACAGCTTTTCCTTGACTTGTTGTGGATATATAGCCATACAGTTTTTTAATGTCAGTGATTTAACTCAGAAATCACTCCAATACTTTTCAGTGTAGCACAGCATTAGCTAGATGAGCCCTTCTCTGTCCTCCCTTCTAACTGCATTAACCTGTTGTCCTTGAATTTCTCCTTCAAGTTGTGAACAAAGAGCTCTTCAGCTTGGGTGGAAGTGGGAAATGTGGTTATTGATTTAGTCATGAATAAATGAAAGGGTGCTGGAATGTATGAACTGATAAATGGATAGAAGCTATTAGTTTTGTATATTATAGAAAACTTTTTGTTTTCAAGCAATGTGCACAAGAATGCTAAGAGTCAGACACACACATACATTATTTCCAAGCCTTTATAACCTTTTGAGGCTATCTGTATTTATGTACTGGAGTAGGCTACAGTGCATTTTAGAGCCAGATACCTCTGAAAGAACACTGCAGTCCTTTCTGGAGGAACAAACACTTGGGAAGAGACACACTTGTGAGGATGTTTCTCTCTGGGAAAATCTGGATTCACCTCCATATAGTATCCCAGGAAATGTCTGTGAGGTAGACACAGACTCAGAAGCCCCCCTTCCATACCATGCTTTTAAACACACCTTTTTGGTTTGGTTTGTTTTTTTTTTTTGTTCTGTTTTTTGTTTTAACTTTTTTTAGGTGAAATAAATGACCTATAGTTATTCCATTACATAACTAAGTCTTATTTACTTATGCCTGGTTGCTTTTATTTGTAGCAGCACATCTTCATTTCCCTGAAATCTGTGCTTTTTAGAGGTTTCTTTACACAATGATTTCAGTTATCCTAGTAGCTATGTATATATCATTAATATCTCATAGGTTGTAAAAAGCACTAAGATTAAATTATTAATGCACCACCAAGAATCATACACTTGTGTCAGGACACCTTATTCTGATAAAAGAAGGAAATGCTTTTTGTGTCGTAACAGACAACCCAACACCAGCTTGTTAAAATCAAAACTGAAGGTTTATTTGCTTAATTAGTTTGGTAAAAGTAGACTCCTCATAGGAAAATTTAACTGGTGCAAAAGTTTTGTGTAGATTAGCCTCAAAGGTAAAAAAAATGAATTGCACTGTCATACACATATGATTTTCTCATATTAGCTGTATATTAACCAAACAAAGTGCCTAGAAGATGAAAATCAGAAATTAAATGATGAGGGAAAATGCTATTGGACAGCCTACTAGAGGATTATTGTCCAAAGAATGTATAATCTAAAATAAAATTAATAGGTATTTTAATGGAAGGATAATTTACTTTAGATGGCAAATTTTGAATCTAAAGAAAAGGAGAAAGGAGTGTATTTCCTTAGCATATTCGAGTAAAAGAGTGCTGCTAAACAACAATAACAGTTTGTATTTGCTGTGGTAAAGCAGCTTGTTGCTGAGCCCTGGCCACTCTAATATTAATATTACTGAGTCAAGGAGATACAGGAAATCATAGAGATTAAAGTTTATTACAGTTTTTCACCAGAAAATCATGAAGGCTTCCAATAGATACACTTTACTGTTAGACAATATTTACCAAGACAACCATACCATATTTTTTTCTGTCCTTCTTCCCTCCTGATGTTTCATCCATTACAGAGGAAAGTTGCCATCATAGCTGGGTAGGACAAGGGAATGGATTTGGTAACTGAGAAGTCAGGGAATGCAATTGTATCATTGCCCTGTCTACTATTTGTCAGGAAAATAAATTAAGCTTCACTTCCCTGAATAAATTTCCAGCAAATGAAGGAAAGAATTAAGAGAATATGATGAAATATGATGTTGCAATCTATTGGGAAATTAAAATATTGCAAATTGTAATAATCCAAAACCTTGATTGTGATCCCTCTCCCATTCTGTTCGAAATCAAAAAAATTATAAATAATGGGAGGGTTTTGCCTTCCTCTTGATTATTTTGAAAATTTTTGGGGGATATTGAGTCTGAAATGTGTGAGAGAGAACTGCAAAACTTTTTTCAAGCTTCTTCATATTCAGAAGTAGTGGCATTTCTTAATGTATATGTTTTAATGAAGGAACAAGAATGTAATTCTTGAAGAAGTATGTATATGTATATATTTCAAAAGATTATTTTTAAAAACTAATATTTTTAAAGCAGTCATTTATTAAGACAACCAAAGAAAAATGTTGTTGAATTTGAATTTATGAGTCCTCATATTTCCCTTACCTGGGATAGCAGACATAGCTGAAGGACAAAGGATGATGATATTTATACACCACTATTTATAAACAGATAACTGATAATATAAGCAGATAAATCAGAGTGCCTCAGACACTTTTCTTTTTCCCTTTTGAGGTCTGATCTATGGACTTGTCTCATTTGTTTTCCTTTTCTGTTTAAGGATATTGCATATATATTGGTAATCTCTTACTTCCTAATTTTGTAGCAGAAGGCAGAAGTAACTGAAAATATCCATTGGCTCAGTACTCTACACTGACTGTACTTTGCAGGTCAGATCAACTTCCTCTGATACTATTAAGGCTTCTAAATTTTAATCTTTCTGTAGTCTTCCTTTTTTTTCTTCTTCAGAGATGTATCTTTCTTCTCTAAAGGGTGCCCAATGTAAATTTTTTTTTCTTACAAGATTTTAGATTATTTGTTATTAAAGATTTTAGATTAAGATTTTAGTTTTGTAGTTATTAAAGATTTGATCATTTGCTACCTAGCACTGACTGATATACTGTCAGTTCCAGAGCATCCCCTATTTATGTTGTATTAGAAAAGTTTGATAGTTTGACACATCCACTTATAAGCAAAATGAATTTCTTGCTATCTGATGCTGTATGGGGACTAGATTTCAATGCAAAATCTATTTCTTTGTTAATCTCTGGCATCTTTGACAGTGCTGAAGTAAGATGGTTTTGTTCCCCCCGCTGGATTTCTGCCTCACAACATGCATGGCCTTCTTTTGACCTTCACCCCATGTCTTAGACTAAATGAAAGATTTAAGTATAATTATAAAAGGTCTGGTTTGTAATTTACCTTTACTAATATATACTCTCAGTAGCAACTCCATTTTAATTTGGGTTTTGTCAGGGAATCATTATGCCTAGAGATAATTAACTAATATGTTTCCCAGGCTGTGTAACAGATACAGCTGTCACAGGATCTCAGCTTTGTTCAGTGTCAGGTGAATTACATTTCTCTCCCAGGCAGTTACTGCTAAAGACCTTGAAATGAAGCTTTCATTATTTGCTGACTGCTTTCAGTGTAGCAAAACAAAACAGCAAACATTTTATTTTCATTTCATTTATTCTTTGTTGTCCACATATTAAAAATTAAATAAAGTGATCTCTTTGCCCTTCTGCCATAATGAAGTTTTAAAGGCAGTTAAAGCAACAATGCTTTAAAATATCAACCTGCTGATTCTAAAAGATAAGAGAAAACCAAATTTGGTGCATCCAAATTATTATGTAATGTGTATATTATGTAATTTCCATAAACATAAAGTTAATTAGACAGTAACATATCTTGATATTTTGGCTGTCAGATGAGTTTTGTGTATTCCTGCCTCTCCCTTTAGAGCAGAGCTTGCCACTGCTCTCAGCAGGCTGTGCATCTGACAAATGTAGCCCATAGCAAATCAAGCCCTTGCCTGAAACACAACTGGGCTGTGGTGAAGCTGCCTCTCCTACTCAGATCTTCCAGAATTGGGGAACTCTCAGTTGTTTGCACAGCCATGAAGATGCCTTCCACCCTAAATCTGACCTTGCCACTTACATCTGCTGAGCTGTATAAATGGCATTTTCGAGCTGGATCACTTAGTGACACATGGAAGTTTTATTCAGTAGTGAAGGGGAAATAAGTTATGTTAGGGTGCTTATCCTGAGCCCATGCTCCACTTCCTGTGGACTAAAGATCATTCCATGCAGCTTACCAAGAATATTAAGAGATCTTTGTACTGTAAATCCTTTTGCCTTCTTCACTAATATTACTTTAGATATGGACTTAGTTGCTACAGCTGTCTCCCGGGCAACATCAGTTAAAATCCTACTTCTTCTAAGAGGGCCTCTGGGAATTGGTTTCCTGTCAGAGCCTGTTGATTTCTGAGCTCAGCCCTTTTCTTGTCAGTTAATGGGTACAAATTGAGGAAATGGGCAGCATGTTAGAGCAGTGTGAATAAAGGAAGCATTGCTAAATGAGGTGGGTGGTGGAACCATCTGGACATTTGAAAACTTGCCTATTTCTCAGCTAGATAATTATCTAATTTCACTATTATTAGGCATGAGAAGTCCAAATGCCAATAACTTTGCCCCTGATCTCAAATACAGCATCAAAATTCCTGGGTTTTTTTTATATATTAAGATGGTTATTCTTTGCTGCATTTTTAGTTGTACTTTTTATTGACATTTCTTGGGTTTTTACTTACTAATAGCATTATGCAAGTTATGACCCTTAACTTTAATAACATTTCTGAAAGACTTTTGCATCCACTTAAAATTAAAAATAATTTTGAAGGTTTTCTAGATTGGTCACTATTTTAAATTTTGAGTAGTATTATAGTAATTGTAAAACAACTTTATTATAGAATTCTCTCTCTAAACCCTACCCCATAATCAGGGGTGGCTGCAGGATATATTGGAACAGAATGGTGAAACAGAGCATCTTTAGCCTCTTTGGTCCAACACACTGAACATTTTTCCTGGAATAAGACTACAAAAAAATTCTTGGTTACAATTTCTATATAATTTCCTAGGGAGACAGATTTTCAAGTGGATTAATTAGTTGGGGGCTTTTACTGGCTCTACAGCAGTTTTTCATCTGAGAAACTTGATAATGTTTAGAGAGAAGGCCAATTATAAAAACATGATTTAGATGCACCTTACATCTTTAAAGCTCTTGCATCATTTCTGGGAAACATGGTATTTAGAGAGTGCTTGTTGTTTATTTGTTCAGTGAACTTTACTAGAAAGTCTTTGCAGTTTTAAAGGTTTTAAAGGTTTTTTTTGCAGTTTAAAACAGGTTTTCCTTCAAAATGCTTATACACAAAATTTTATTTTATCATTTATAAGTGAATAACATAAAATGGAACATTTTAGGCATCTTTTCAAAGAGCAGGAAAGAAGAACAAAGCAAAAAGAAAAATACCAAATGACAGCCAGAACAAAAACTTAGTCTGATTGAAAATGAAAAAGAAGGAATTTTTTTTGATTTTTTTTTACATCTTTTCACTTTCAAGTTAAGAATTGGTTGTCTTTTCATCTTCCATCATGAAGTTCTTGGTTAAATGAAATGAAAATTAAGAGTAATTATTCCAAATGGTATTAATAACTATGATTATTAAATAGATATTAAAAAATGTGCACTCACAATGGCTTATCATTTTAATCCCAGCATTAGAAACCTGATAATACTTCTATTCTGTTGTTTCATGGCCCTTGCTTAACCAGACACTGAGCAAAGACATCCTCTTTATCCTCTTTTCTACTACAGAATGTATTTCTTTCCTTTGCATATAAAAATATCTATGCAGACTCCCAAAATACATGATCAATATGGTGGGGTGTTCTCTGAAGAGGAAAATTTTTTGTGTGTGAGAAAGAAGGAAAAAGTTTTAGAATCATGTCTCGGGTAAGACATCTTTACCATGCTGTGGAAATTTCCAAAATGCTTTGGAAACTTTCCTCTTTCAGATCTCTTCCTCTCTGATTGGTTGCATCCAGTTTTAACATTCATTGCTTAATGGAAGACAGTGAAAAATTAATTGAGATACTAGAAGATTATGTCAGTCGGCAGTCGGAGGGGTTTTTCCTTTTTTTCTGGTGCTCCCATGTGCCTTTCAGTCTAGTGCAAAGGGTTAACAGCTGCTGGAAGTTTATTGCTGGCTACTAAGGCAGCACAGTAGGGCTCTCTGGTTTATATTGAATTTAAAATATGAGAAATTGTACTTGAGAGGCTTGAGAGGGAAGGAAGAATTTTCATGTAAGTAATGATAGTCAGCTATACACCTTTTTCTTCTTAAGTACAAATAGACAGGAATTTCTTCTTTCTTAATGGCTCCAGAGAAGTCAGCATTTTCAGTGGTGCCTTAGAGTTTTGCCACTGCTGGTTCCTTGGGACTTCTATCTCAGGGCAGTTCATCTAAAGAGGTGCTTTATGGCCAGCTTGTGGATAATTAGTTTAATTAATGTCTCTCACTGATGATAGTAAACTACCTGTGCCATAAAGTGACAGAGTCCACCTCTTAAGAATCTGAAGATGAAAATATTTAAATTATTTGTTTTATTAATGTTACTGTTATTACTTATGGTGTCATGGTTTAACCTCAGCAGACACAAGGTCCCACGCAGCCATTCTCTTACTCTTCCTCCTGGTGGAATGGGGGAGAGAATTGGGAGGATAAAAGTGAATGAACCCATGTGTTGAGGTTAAGACAGTTTAATAGGTAAAGCAAGAGCTGTGGACACAAGCAAAGCAAAACAAGAAATTCATTCACCCCTTCCCATGAGCAGGCAGGTGTGAGGGCATCATCAGGAATTCCAGGCTCCATCACATGAAACAGAGACTTGGGAAGACACACACCATCACTCCACACTTTCCCACCATATTCCTTCTTTCCCAAGCTTTATGTGCTGAGCATGACTCCAGATGATATGGGCTATCTTTGTGGTCATTTGGGGGTCAGCTGTCATGGCTGGGTCCCCTCCCAACTCCTTGTGCACCCTCAGCCTGAGCACTGGTGGGGTGAGAAGCTGGAAAGGCCCTGACTCTGTGCCAGCCCTGCTCAGAGATGGGGAAAACATGCCAGTGTTATCAACTCCTTTTCTAGCACAAATCCAAAATGCAGCCCCATACCAGGTACTGTGAGGAAAATTAACCCCATGCCAGCCAAAACCAGCACAAATGGGAAAAATAAGAAAGTGAAAGGCCTACTCCCTACAGAGACATTTGGAAAAACCATGGCCAATCTAAAGGAATTAAAAATTCAAGAGAATCACACACTGCTATTTATATGCCTTCTTTCTAATGAATAACAGAAGAAAACATGAGGGACTTGTGTTCCTTTATCAGAAGAATTCCCAGAGGTGATAAATCATACAGAATTTTTGGCTTTTTATGTCGTCTGCAGTTTAACTTAATTAACAGAATTATATGTGAATGAATTTGTCCCAGGAAGAAGACAAAGCAGGTTTTTGACTATCTGTGTTCCAACAGTCTCTGACATCACTGAGCTGAACTTCTGCACCAGCCAGCTGCCCAGAGCAGCTTGAACATTTGCCAGGAAGGGGAAAGCCCAGTTCACCCAGCCCCCATCTCTGCTAAGAGCCCAAATCTCTCTGATCTCCCTCTTGTGTTTCCTGTTTCACCCTCAGTGTATTGATTCACTTTCACTGTAAAATGCCCTTCCCACACACACTCCATAGAGAGCTGCAGAAACAAATTCAAGTCAGTTTTAGAAGATTACCTACACTGACATAGGATCAGCTCATGTTTTACCAGAGATTTCATGTCTCACGGGTCCCGTAGCCCTTCCACTCTTGACGGCACCTTCAATCTCATGTCAGGAGGATGTCCCAGAACCTTTGCACATAACCAGACACAAATATCAAGACAGAGATGTACAATTTTCCTAGGTTTCTCAGACTGATTAATGAACCTTAATTTCAGTGTATTCTGAAAACACTGCTGCAGTAAGAACAAGTGTTAATTGCAGACCTGGCACAGAGCATAAGTCAGGACCTGATCCCCCTCTAGTACCCATTCAGCAGTCATGTGTATTGCCCTAATTAAACAAAAATAATAACGTAAATAATAATAATAAGGATAAGTTACCTACAAAATATTAGCTATGAGTTATTGCAAGTATTCAAAGGGGAGTTATCAAGTAAATACTAATCTGAACACTTATATTGGTAGTGCAAGGAAATTAGGGGAATGACTTTTTATGACTAAGTGGACCTCTCCTATGCCTTTTTTTGTTTTTGTAAATTTAAGTTTTCCTCTAAATATCAGTATTTCCGTTGCCATTATATCACTGGTCTTGTTAAACAATGCAAAATTGAGAACATAGCCAAAGTTGTTTTCCTTTTACTTGAGCTTGACTGCCTTATTCTACGGTTGAAAAAGGAAAACCCGATCTTGTTTTTTTCTTTTTTTTTTTTTTAGCTTAATACACCTCAGTGGTGCTCATGTTAAATGACTTTGGGAATTCTGTCGTGTACTGTGCCAGTTCAGAACTGCACTATTAAAGATACAGCTGTACATGAGATTATTTTTGTAATGAAGTTTCCAGGAAACCTGAGTGAATCTAGTGGAGGAGAGAGGAGAGGTCAAGAATGATAGGAGGAAAATAGCAATCTGTAAAAGAAAGAATGGTGTCAGGGATATTGATAGCCCAGTGGACTGTGACAGGTGTAGTTATGCTCAGCCTCTGTGGGACATTTATGCATATAGCTGGGTGCTCTGGAAAAAAAAAAAATCTAGGGGGAACTAGCTGTACAGTGAGATATGCAGAAACTCAAGACAAAACTTGATTTTCTTCAAAATTCAACTGCTGGGCAAGTCGGGGCAAGTTAAACGTTGGAGATAGGTTTAATGTGTAGCAGATATAAATCTATTTCTTATTTGTATGAGCTATGAATTTGCCTTTGAAGAGTTTTGGGTTGACCTTTTGGAATTTTAGATGTGAGTTTTCCTTAAGCTGTGTCTGTGAAATATGTCTGAATATATCTAAACTCATCTTTGCCTGTGTACAACAGTGAGAAATGGCATCCCTATGAATATTCTCATGTTCTAGTCTCAGTTTTGAACTGACTTTAGATCAATCTAAATTCTACCAGAAGCAGTTATGAGAAATTATCAGATTCTGAACCCCACCATTTTCTTGATCCAGAATCTTGGTCCCTGCCCCATCTGCCAATATTCTCAAGCAGTCATAGTTCTCCTTTTTAAAGAGAACTACTTGACCTGTCCAATGAAACAAAATATGTTGGTAGAATCACAAAGATGCATAGGATTTTTGGATGCTGGCCCTCTGCCTCTGCTTTCAGACAAATTTTCTTCACACAGAATTTCCCAATTTTTTCGTCCTGAAAGGTACCTTTGTTTTGAAGTCACTGCTGGGAAATGGCTACATATTGTATGCTGTGTATAGCAACCATAGGTTGTGACAGGAAGAATTTAGATTAGAAATTACCAATTTTGAAGGGTGTATGTATTACTAATTTATTATTAATATATATAGACAACATATAGGATTTGAAATTTAGCATTGAGGAACATTTAAGGTTTGTGTAATTAAAAGTCCTTGCTTCCTCTAGGCAAAAGTTGGATAATACAAAAAAACTTCAAGTGAGGATGGGACTGGAGGAAATACTTTTAGGGGTGCATGATAATAAGGTCAGAATTTTATTTCTTGAAGTTAGTGCAGTTGATTAATTATTTTTGTTCAACAGGAAGCCTTTTAAAAAGACTTGGGTATCTAGGCTTAACTAACAGGGGAACAAACTCTGGTACTCAACCCAGTGAAAATAACTCCACATTAATGTTTCATGTCTAGTGCTGTTTTAACTTTCTCAGAGTGTTTGAGATACCTGTGTGTAGCTTGAAAGTTTTTTGCAGGATTTGCAGGAGAGCTGGCCCTCCCTGTAGGAGCAACTGGAGACATGATAGGGTGTTCAAACAGCATCACCCCCTTTGGCTTGACAGTTGCATCCCAGGTTTCTCCTCCTTTCCTCCTGAATCCAGGCAGAAATCATTCTTTCCAGAAGCAGAAATACTTGTGGTGTCTTCCCTTTCTTTTCAAGATTTTTGTGATTAAGTTATTCACTGATGGTCTTGGAGACACAAGTTTTCTGATTAGGATACTCAGACACATCTTCAAGAGTCTCTTAATCACCCAGCAGTCCTGGAGAGAAGAGGCAGGATTTGGCATGTCAAGCTGTTTCTTTTTTTCCCCAGAAGATAATTCAGGATTCTCCAAGAAAGGAGAAAAAGGAAACCTGTTTCTGTGCACAATTGGCTAGAGTGCTCTACTGGGGTTACAGAGACTTGGCTCCTGATTTCCACATTTCTTTTTTTGGCCAGTGACTGTTTACAGAGTGAGTGAAGAAAAATAAAAAGGAAATGTTATACTAAGTGCTATTAAAGTGCAAAAGCAGTGTGAAATGTATTCAAGGACTACTTATGTAGACAAATGATATCACTTGAGTTTTATCTCATTGAATGATAGTTAAAAGTTTGTTAAAAGAATACCTCTTAATTCAGACTATGCAATTAATAATGAAAACTGAACTAAATTTGGCTAAAATGGTTGAAACTTAATTGACAATTCAGACATAGTTCTTCAACTAGGATTCAGGCTGAACATGAAGTGTTTGCAATTAAACAGAAATTAATAAAAGAGGAAGAAATCTCCCAGTGTCCATTGAAGTCTCCATGTAAATATAGTGGGAAACTCCATGCCTGCTGTAATTCAGTCTTCCTTGGAGTTATATGAAGAAACAAGTTGTGTAAACTGTTGATACCAAGCATCCTTGATTTACATCAATGGTAAAACCAGCTTTTAGTAAAAACAGTACCTTTTTTTCTGAAAAGTATTTTAAACTGTTAGTGCTAAGTCCAATATAATTTCAGTATAAGTTCAGCTCACAAAGATTTGTGGTCTTCATATAATAATACTTCTCCTAGAAATTCCACTGACAGACATAATTAAATTATTGACCAATTGCCAGAATTGAATGACCACTAAGTGCAGCCAACACATTTTAGAATCTTAGAGGGTGCAGCGATTTTCAGAGCTCTTACCTGCATTTTGCCTCAGATGCTTACCTGGGAAAAGCCAGCTGCAGGAAACAAAGTATTACTTTTCTTCTTGCAGATAGCACAGACACTGGTTGAAGAGGAAAAAGAGGGAAGATCAGAAACAAGTCACCTAAGGAAGCTTGAACTCCCACTGCATCAGCTGGCAGTGTGTGTGTCCTGATAGCAACATGTCACTCGGGTGTAGTGGTGAAATCCCAGTAGGCGGCTGAAGAATTAGGGAAAGTAATGGCCTGAGTAAAATTTTGACTCCTCTTGTGTTGGAAAAGACTATCTTCCCTTGCATCCAACAAGAAAAATTTATCAGGTGGCTTGATCTCCTTGAAACATCCAGAATGAAAATTTGTGGAAGGTTAAGGACCGAAATGAAGACAAGGTGATTCCTGTAGTTACAACCACATTAGTTAACTCAGCCGAGCCAGGACTCTGGCTTTGAGCACTGTCACAAATTCATCCTTAACAATTCTCCTTAGAGTTTCATAACACACTCCCTAAGAGAGCACTTGACTGTACCAATACATTTCCAGAGAGTATCCATGCTCCCTTCAAAGATACTCTGATCAGGACATGTTTTTAATATGTGCATAGACAAGACCACCTGCTTTGTGGTACAAAATGTTTAACTGTTGGGACACAAGCTCTGATTGCCCCTTATTTCAAGTTTTAGAGACCTTGCCCTTTTTATTTAGTGGAACAGTTGCTATTTGTTGGCCCAGGAATTGCTGAACCTGCTTGCTGTGATTTATCATTCCTACATTTTAGCAATGGCAGGAATAGCTAACACTAGGTTTTTCATGGCATATACGACTTTTATCTTATTTTGTTACCTACAGCTCCATAAATTTTTGCTATTTTCTGGTATCACAAAGAGATGTTTTGGTGCATGTAGCTGTGTATATCAAAAGAATCCACCGTTTTGCTTTCAGCACCAAACTAGAGGTAATAACATTTTGATGTCTGTTTCTGGTAACTGTGCAACTGTTTGTAGAATCATTCATCTAATTTCAAAGAACATTACTTCCAGAATAATTTAAAAAGTGTCCAAAGTTTTTATTAAAGTTTTCAAAATGTGGGATATGCACACAAGATTCAGACCAATTTTATTAAGTATGTCAATAAATTAAGGAACATTGTGTTGTGAGGTCTAAATGCATATATGGTCAAGCAAAGTTGATTTTTCTCCTTTTTGTAGGGGTTCTGGTAGAATATGACACTCAGCTGCTTAAGAACCTTCCACTTTATTTTCTCTTTTACTGTTAACTGCCTATTTTTGCCTCTGGAAATTGGAAAATCAAGTTATGATTTCTCTTTTGAGAGCTTTCACCAGTCAGATTGGTAGCTTGTCTTTCTCTCTCTGCCGTCTCTTTTCTCACACTGGTCTCCACTCTCGCTGCTCTGTTTGACTTCTACCTGATCCTTTTTGCCTCTTTGCCGAGTGATGTGTCTCTTACAGGTAGATTTAAGCAGTTTTTATCAGTAAGTGAGAACTGATAAACCAGCTATTGCTCTGCTTCCTAACATTTAATATGTGCCACAGACCTACAGGTACTTCTGCAATAGCATTGCTGAATAATCTGAAATTATGCCCTGCAAGTGGGAACTGTGGTTCCATTTCTCATGCCCTGAAATCAAACCAAATAGAAGAAGATCACTTTCATATTTATTTGGGGAATCCTTTGTGAGGCAATACATGATATTTTATCTAAAGCATGGGCTATAGCATGAGTAGTAAAATGGAGATTGCAAATGTAGCTCCTATTTAGTTCTGTAATTTGTCTGGGGACTGGAAATTTGACCTACTTGGTAACATTCACAGTAGTTATTAACATTTTAAATAGCATGCATTATATGGGCAGCAGAACCAGTGGGCAGTTAGATTTCCAGGCTAGTAAGTGAAAAGAAAGCCCAGAAAGACAGTCATTTGAATAGAGATAATACATCAGGTAGCCAGGAGTGACAAGGGTCGCTGGAAGGACAGGTAGAATAACAAAGGACTAAAAGACGAGGGAACATAATTTGAGGAAATTAAATTGGAGCAGAAAATATGAGCATAAATTAATGTTAGCAGGCTGAAAGAAGTAAGGGGTTTGTAAGGACAGGAGCTGAAGGATGAGAATTGTAGTGGGCTGTGTGATACACAGAGGATCAGTAACCAAACAGTAGCTTTGCAGCATCAAGTCATGTGTGGGAGAAAGAGACAAATCTTGCTGTACAGCTAGGAGTTTAGGGCATAATATTACAGAAGAGCAGATGTAGACACAGAAAGAGCTAAAAAATGTTTAGAGCATAAGAAAAGATGAAAAAGGAGCAGCAACTATAATGTAAATCTTTCTGAAGTGCTGAAACTCTGGAAAGAAATACTTTTTGATGGACAAAGACTTCTTGATACTTTTTGCACATTGACTTCTCTCACATCCTGTGGCAATGAGTTTCATAATTTGATTACTTGTTCAAACAAAAAGTAGTCCTTATTGTTTGCTTTTTAGGCTTATGTTTGGTAAATTTTCAAGTGTCCAGTAGGTCTTGTATGAGAAAAATAAAATAAAATTTAAAAAAAAAAACCCTTTCCTATTCCCCTTTTCCATATAATTTTTTTGCTTTATAATAGATTCCTACATCTTTGGATTTCAATGCAAACCTATCAAGGTACATTTCTGCATTTCTGTCTTACCAATTATCATTCTGTTTGTCTTTCTGATCACTGATGAAAACCACTATATGTTCAGAGGACCATCAACAATATTTGCAGCACCTTTTTTTTTCTTTGGCAGCAGATAATTTAATACACCATGAAAATATGCTTGGAATTGTTCTTCTCCATGTATGTTCACAGACTTTTTACCAGTCATTAAAATGAAAGGTTAAATTCACCCCCTTAACAACAGGGTTTCCTTCATTAACTCCTTGGTGTCAGCCTTAATTTTGGTTACTGTGAATAATTTTAAAATGGTGAATACCAACTTTTTGACCTTTGAAGCTTCTCTTGGCTGTAGTTGAAAGGCATTTCCAAAGGCTCTTGTTTCCCCTTTATTTTTCATCCATTTCTCTAATATTCCATTCTCACTCTAAAATGCTCTATAATAACTTTGTAAATTCTGATTAAAACAAATGCTGTTTAACAAAAACTTCATCATAGTTCCTATGTGTCTACTGACTTTGTGATACACTATCTTTGTGTTGGCTAGAAATCAGGTAAAACAGGGCACTTCAGAAATTGTCATTATTTTTATTATTAGCTGTTGTCTTCTGATATTAAGGCTGGTTTGAATGATAGTTCAGTACTAATTTAATTCCTAGAGAAACTGAGTGATGAATCCAGTTTGTGGTGAATTTTTTACAGTTCTTTTTTCTGAGTCTTTCCAAAATATCTTTGATATTTGAATAGAGCAAGATATTCCAGCTGAGCAAGTTTTTCTCTGCTTTCCCTTTTAGGTTAAAATTAGAAAAATTAGAAGCTTCCTAAGCTGTTTTGCAGTCAAAACTAATGCAAAAAGGCAATTTATTTTTTTCCTTTGACCTTATTATCAGTGAGGATACTTTTTACACCTTGCTTATCCGTCAGCCTCACTGTATCTTTGCCAGGTTCCCTGCTGATGTTGAGTCCATGATGAGCATCTGGTACTTGATATGGAAAGATATCAGAAGCTGAAACAGGGTTGTAGACAGACAAGAGACACAGTTGCAATAAAATTTAAGAGAAAAAATTATTTTGGGATGTTGTGGATTAGTGCTATGTAGGAACTGCTGAAGCAAGAAAGAATAAAACAAAAAAAAATAAGGTAAGAAAGAAAAGAGCTGGTAAGGTCCTCTAAAACAAATGAAGCAAGATTTAAAAACCTAGGGAAAAAAGATGGACATGAGAATTTAAAAATATGTACATTTCATTATTCAAAAAAAAAGGACATTCTTTCTGAAGTGTTCACTTTTCCAACTGAACACTGGACCAAGCCAACTGGAGAGAAGATTTTTGCTGTTGTTGCAGCTCATCAAATTGATGAGTTAATGACACTCAGATTGAACAACTGATATCTCCCCTAGGGCCTTTTAAGGTGTCAGTCATGTCAGACCCATGCACAGATGTTTGACCCTGTTGGATAGTACGAAATCAATGTGATTATTTGGAATTTGACGTGTTTGGTAATCAAACGATATTTCTACCTTCTAAGGATGGATTTTGAGACAAAAGCTCTAGATATTTTAGTTTAGGAGTTTTTCTAGGTATCTCAGTTTCTTTGTTGTAGATTATGGGTAATATTTACTTCTTCTCAAGGAACTGTCAGTTACTTCTCTGTTGTCAAGTTGTTGTGTCCAAATAAATCCTTACAGGAATGTTAAAATTATTAAATCTCAAAAATCAAAAGGTCTGTATCAATACAGAATAATTTTTTTTTTGGTTCTTCAAGCACCAAGACAGAATATGTAGTTTGGAAGTCCCCAGGCTCTCGTGGGGTTGCTGTCCAGAACATTGTATAATTGCCTGACTTTTCTTGCCCATTGCATTTCACTTGAAGTGTGAATATCAGCAAAGATTGTAAAGAGCTCATGGAAGTACAGAATGGCGGATCTCAATGTCAAGCAGTAGAAGGTGAGTATTTGCTGAATATGTAAAAAAGAATGGGGGGTGGGGGGTGGGGTGGAATCTAGCTGGCAGTTTTAGCTAGGGATAATCCAGAGGCATATATAGATAGCATGATGTAAACGCACTCTTCATACCTCAGCTTTCTGAGCTGTTCTCAATGCAGCCTGTCTTCTTTTGCCATCCTTCTTTGCTACTTATAAATGTTGTTACCTAGAGAAGACTGTTTTCTGTAGAATTATATTGCCAAAAAGGTGTGATTTTTTTTTTCTTTGCCTAAGCACTGAGTGTAGAGCAGTGCCCACTGAAAAAGGTGGCCTTATTTTGGTAGTGTGAACAATGTTCTAGCCTCAAATCCTTAAGATGCTTTGGAACAAAAGAAAAATGCATATTTTCCTTATAAATTATTAAATTTTCTGATGTGACTTTTGTTTCTCTTTTCATCTTTCCTTCACTGTGTCCACCTTTTTCCTTAAGGAAGACTATGGAATGAGTGCTAGCTCTTGGAATTGAGAACTTGTACCCAGACAAACTTACATATATCTAGGTTGTTAAATTCAGACACAAGATAAATTATAAAAGAACCATAGAGAATGAAGGTAGTTTTTTTTCTCCTAAATATTAAATCAAAATCTGTAAACCACTTATTCTGCCTATTTTTTTTTTCATTGCTCGACATATTTAATTAATTTTCATTTCATATTTCATGAGTTTTTAGGCTGATTTTAGGCTGGGAACACCTCTTTCTGCATTTCAGAAGCCAGATTTGGATAAAAGTTAAACTTAAAAGGAGCAACATTTTTGTTTTCTCTATTATAAATGTATAATTGAATAATTTATATTTATAATATTGTACAAAGAGTATTATACAGTGAATATTAAAGAGTCTAGAAATCTTCTGATCCTAAAGGAAAATCAATATATTTTTTATACATGCAACCGATGATTCTTTTAAATAAACTATTATGGCAACTATGTATCTATGTCTTCTGAAGTCCTGTTTTTGTCAGTACTTTTATTTGAGTTTTCACTCTCTATCCATAGATCACATTCCTGGAAGTACTGTCTTCTGTTTTTAAAAGTAAAAGAAATTTGTTAATGTTTGCAAAATGGCGGTGCAGATTCAGTGACTTGTTTTTCTCTTACTGTTTCCTTTTAATAATATAAGAGTTTATTTCCGGAGAATATTTATTGTTGTGCTGAAAACTGAAATTGCCTGGATTTTTGCATCTCATTCCTCTGGTATTATTTTGGAGGAATTATTTTTGGTTCCATAGATGTCCATTAGTGCCTATCATGCCAAGTGTTGATTTCCAATTATTTTTGGCATATTTATATTAACTGTCACAACACAAATCTTTGAATACTTTCCCCATCCCATTCTTTTCTTCATAATATTGTTCTTTAAAACAGAAGGGATTAAATCATTCTTCAAAATATTCCATGTCTTCAGATGTTTTGCCTGAGAATGTGGACCTGAATATGGGGCTCTGTGCATGGAAAAGCTGGTAGCATTCTAGTCATTTTAACTCAGGCCACAGGTCAATTTTAGAATTTAGTCCCAGTCCCTGTGCTGTCACTTGTATGGGGATATGGATAGATTTGGACATGGATAGATAGAGATGGAAAGCTGCTGAAATGCTGGTGTTAGAAGAACTGAGGCAGTATCTTTAGAGGCAAATCACACAAATTGTGCCTCAGATACCTCCTCTTGCTTGCTCTAAGACTTGAACTAACTCATATGATTGTTTCTTTGTTACCCCCAAGTGGTAATGTCATTCAAGCCCTTGTATTCATAATGGGCTAATTTAAAAGCTAGCAAGCATTGTTGCTTTTGCAGAGAGAAGACCACCTAATGGATGCAGTAAAGCCATGTGCTGTGCTGTCTTTTTCTTGACACTGAAGCAGATGAAGATGACTGTCCCAGAGTTAGATTCAGCATTCCTTCACTTTAGTTTCCAATAAATATGTGTGGCAGAAACTTTTGCAACTTGCTTAATTTCTAGAGTATTTCAGCCATCAACAGGTCATTGATTTCAAAGATGAATAAGCATCTTAGGTACTTAGGGGAATCTGAATCAACAGAGGGTAGAATTTGCACTGAAGGTGTATTATGCTGCATTTGGTAGCCTGATACTGTCTTCTCCTTTCTGTTAATAGGAGGTCTTCAGCCAGTTCATAGAATCATTATAAAGATTGGAAAAGATCATCAAATACAACCAGTAACTTAATAATTTCAGATCCACAACTGAATTATGTCCCTAGGTTATTTCATTGAACTTAGCATGTAGGCTGCTGCCAGTGAAAGAGCTGAAGATAATAATATCTCTGAGAATCAGGTGTTACCATCTATCAATTCATGCAGCTTCTGGATTTTAAATCTGCATTTGGCTTCTCTGTTTTCATCTGATTCCAAAAATGCATCATATCATTTTTAGGAAGCCTGTGCAGCTGTGACAAATTAAAGCAAACAAATTACTTTCTAGCCTAAGGTAGCAATGGAGAGAGCTTAGAGGACCAAAATGAGTGATGACAGTCTCATGATTTACCCACAAGAAATTTGCAAACTAAGTTTTGTCCCAGAGAAGTCTGTGAAAATGGCTTCTTTACAGTGAAATATCCTTGTTTGTCATGCTAAGTTAATTGATCCTCTGCCAAGATCACACTATGTAAAATTTTAATAGGTATCAAAATACTTGAGACAATTCGTAAAGTTATCTTTTATTGTGTGAAATTAGGGAATTTATTTTGGTTTTTTCAGTCAGCCCAGCAGTAAGTTAAATATAGTGTGGTTGCTACTACAAAATAAAGTTGATAGAAATATTTCAGAAGTTTTCCTTTTGCTGCTCCATTCTTTCTTGTTTTTCAGTCACCTACAGAATTGACCTTTTTTAATTGAAATTTTGATGGGGAGGTTCTGAAAATCAAAGATCTTTTTGATCCTTTCATATTAATGTTAACCAGTGTGATAGAAAACCAGATGTGATTGCCAAGCTTATTGTTCCTAGGCAAATAAATTGCATTTACAAAAGCCTTTTCAAAATCTTATCTGATTTAGAGACTTGTTCTGGAAATGTTTCCTTTTTGTTTAACATAAATAATTTTGCATTTAAATGGTTAATCTAATATTTAATAATCGATTTATTTATGATTATATTATTTTACATTATTAATGGCCAGTAGAGTTTTTTTACCCTAGAAAAATAGTACACTCCTAAGTGCTTATTAAATTTGCTGAAGTTTAATACTTTCACAGTATACAACACAGTATTACAGCTTCAAGAAGTGTCACTGATAATTCTGATGATATTTGATTTGCAGATTTAAGATTTATGGTGCTTTTCTGTCAAGTCCAGTCATGCTCAGTGTTTATCTTCATTACATCCCTTTTGTTGTCTGGCACAACAAGAACCTGATATTGTGTGAAACCTTCTGGGTCATATTGTCAAAAATAAAAGGAAAAGTCTGTAATCATATTCAAAGATCTAATTCAGCCATAATTATTATGTTACAAACAATTGTTGTGTATCTCACCGATGTAAAATATTGTTCAATGCTAAATTTTTGGTAAGAATTTTAAATGCAAGGCACAGTAGGAGTAAATGATGGTTGTCATGGTATTGGCCAAATTTTTCCTCCTAGGATTCAGCTAAATAACTCTGACCTTGACTCTTTGAGATTAACAAAACACATCTGTTTTACTATCTGGTCAATGTTATAAGTCATAAGTAGAGACTGTACCCAGGGATAAAATGGTGTAATTGGGATTTTGCCAGCCTCATTAGTGTCATTGATTAGTGTGCATTCTTCTATTTCCACTTCTTCTTCATTATGTCTTATGCTAATTTTCCTGTTGCTGCATTTTTAATATAAATGCAGTTCTGTGGTTTGTGCTGTTGTTTTTTCTTCTGAGAATAATTCTTTGAAATATGTTTAGGCTTAGATTTGTCGTGCTAAGATATCTTTTGAAATTGTGTAAAGGAAAGTAAAAGGGTAATAATTTGCTAACATGAAACCTGAGGCAAAACATAAAAAGGCAGCTGCTATAAAGGACAGTGCAGCTGAGCAAGCCTGAAAATGTACAGGTGACTTCAATAGCATGAACCACACAAGCGGTTTTGCTGAAAGACTGGAAGGCTGCCACAGCCACATATAGATGCACCCCAGTTTTAGCTGGAGAAGGTCAGAGACAGAAAAACCTTGATCTTTGGATTTATGCATACGCAGATGACAGTTGTCTCCTAAAGGAGATATTACAAAAGAGGGGACAAAGTCAAGCTGATAAGAGCTTGTCAGTGCAATCCAGACTCAGCCAGTCACTTTCATTTTGAAACTTGTCTGAGTGCCACAAGTGTGCAGGCAAAATCTAGTCCTGGCATACTGAGTGGTGAAATAAGGGGTGGGCTCAGCAGTACAGTGAGTAGTATTCAGGACAAAGACATGGCTGTAGGTTTCACACGTGTGGTGTGAGAAGTTGAAAGCATCATATCCAAGGATGGAATCATCTCACAGATTAATTTAATTTCAGATCTTAAAAAAATTAGGCAGCTGGTCTGAGCTAAATGTATAGTTCTCTTTCCAATCAGTGAAAAATGAAATATGAAACTCCAAGATGTAATTAGTCTCTGATACTTGGCCTTAGTGAAAGGAGCCAAATTCTTGGAAGGAAAACAACAAAAAGCAAGCCTCAAAACCTGCAGAAGCTGGAAAACAAAAGCTTGCAAGAGAAATATATGTACCTGCAAAACCCATTAAAAAAAAAAAAAAAAAGAGAATGTAAATTGTTTGGGGAGCAGCTGAAATTTTTCCTATGAATTTTAGAGCCAACCTAAATTAAAAGTACACTCACCCCACACACACATTTTCTTCACAGACCTGCTCTACATTGGGCAAGATGTGGTGTGGTCAAGAGAATTTTCTTTAGCACATATAAAAGACACATCTGAATTGAGATTAAAGGTTTTAGAAAAAGTATTTTGGAGGCTGAAAGCAGGAGCTAAAGAGAAAAAGAAACTTATTTACCCTTGTAGTTATATAATTTTAGAACATCTAAATTATTTTAAAAATAGGAAGATTTTTGTGTGCCCATAAATAATAAAAATATTATTAACTTTCTTGAACATCCCATTGGTCTGTGTATTAAAAATAATTGCATTTTTCTTAAGGTCAATTTTCTTTGTTGGCAGAAGTATACTTATCATAATCCTTTGTAACTCACAACTCACAATTTATGAATTAATACAGAATTGAATGGTCAGTAGTGAAGAGGTAACTCCTACTTAATCCTGATGAGCATTTTACTGTTGTACTCACTTTGCCTATTAATTAATTGCACCAGTAAAAGTACTGCTCTTAGAAGAATCTTCTTACTCATCCACATACCATCAAAACTGATGCCAAATTTGTGTTTGAAAAAATTCTTGACTGAAAAGCCTTCTCACACTAGTTGCCCTGATTTAGTATTCTGGGATGCTTTTATTTTTTGTGCATTTATTCAGCATGGACACCCTCCAACAAAGTGTGTTTGCCTCTCTGGATCAGTGGCATTAATTTGGTCTGCTCTGGAGGTACCGCGCGACGCCTGCTGAGGACCTTGGGGTCTGGCCGTGGCAGGTCTTGAGCAGACGTGCCCGTGTGGGACTGCCCAGCTGCTGTCCTGACATCTCCTATTTGACTCCTGCTGAGCTGCTAGGACTTCCTTTGAATTTTATGAAGGTGAATGGAGTACAGAGAGGAGTCATTGGGGAAAGATTTCATGACAATATTGCTCTGAGCAGCTGGATGTCTGCAAAGCTACTAGTTTGTCCTGTAAAAGGGAAAATTTTAGTGATGGGTAAAAAGCATTTCCTAAGAATCTAATCTTTCAGTATAAGTGGCATTTTTCTTTTCCAAGTCAGATGAAGCATCAAAGTATTTGTTATTCTATTTCTAATATATATTCAATGTTTTAAATTACTTTGCACTCTGTGAGATTTTTATTGTATAATTACGGGGTTTAGTATGAAGCATAATCATAGTAATAACCACTGGAGGGATGGATGGATGGATGGATGGATGGATGGATGGATGGATGGATGGATGGATGGATGGATGGATGGATGGATGGATGGATGGATGGATGGATGGATGGATGGATGTACCATATTGGTTATATTTCTAGCACTGATTGTGGTTTAATATCAATTTGGTTTGGTTTGGTTTCCAATAAAATGCACCAAGTGTGAGATGCAGTGCTAGAATACGCTGGCCATGAGGAGTTTAAGTTTCCCATGAGGTCGATGGAGTCTAGCAAGTAATTCAGCCTATCTCTCTGAAGACACATGGTGATTAGGTATTGAATTGTTTGCTATGTTTCACTAAAAGCAATAGGTTACCCTCCATACTCTGTTACAGATATCTTTTGCAGGTGTTTAAGCCTGAAATAAGTCCCACCCACAGTCTTTCTACTTGCAACAATATCTTTAGTGTGAGGAGAAAAATTGCAATTTGCTGCTCTAGCATTTTGTGTTGCAATAAATGTTAGCAAATAAGAAGCACTAGCAGCAATAACTTGAGCCATTACTTTTATGGCTCTTTTGTTTCATGCATCTTCTGGGGATTTTCAAATGTTTGGGTTTTTAAACAGCTTCTCTACAGATGTATTCTGTCTTTTGAGATGTAATTTCAGAGAACTGGGAGAAAAAAACCCAAATAACAGTAAGTGCATTAAAAGATAAAGGCTATCTCCTGGCCTACTAATTAACATTTTCAACCTTTCTGAAGATTCATGAAGCTCAAGGGTTTTCTTGATATATCAGAATTTTTTTTTGTAAAAGAAGTTTAATACTTGACCATTCTTATTATAGATTTAAGTATAATTAAGTATGGACTGGCCTGTGGCATCTGTGGTTTTTTTCCCAGTGATTAGACATGACAGGATGTTATCTTCAACTGTGAGATGGAAGGTAATTCAGTTTTCAAAGAACTTTTATGTAATACTGATTGAATTAGTATTTAAGATATGTGCCATGTTTTGTGTAGGGCATTATATGCAAACTGCTATTATTTATGACTGAGGTGTTTCACTACCTTCTAGCTATTCACAGGTGTGATAAATCCAGAGAGATATTTGCAATGAATAGTGGAAAGCAGACTTTGATGTTTTGAGATATTAAAATATATTCTGCATTTTCTTTAGTCTTTTTTGGAGAAGATTGTCTTTAAATCATGCAAGCAAATAGCAAAAATCTTTTGCCATCACAAAAAACCTGCACTTCTCTGGATCAGTTTGGAAATACGGCCTTTATGAGACTGTATTGCAAGTGGAAGGGAAAGAAGATTCAAACACAGCATTTTGCTGAGAGAAGCAGTAGGTAAATTACTGCTTCATTGTTGCATGAAATTATTAAGAGTTTTGAAATATGTGATAGCATATATAGGGAGGGAATAACAGTTAACATAATAATTTCATTCCAGAAAATGAAAACTTCAGTTTAACTCTCCCCTCTGCTAAATTTGTTTTGCAGCAGTTCATTAAGAACAATGAAGGAGAATAAATGTTCCTGTCTTGTTTCATGCCCTGAGTGATTTTGGTGAAGTTAAGGTTTCTGGAAATAACATTTCCCTGTAATTCAAACACCAACATATGTAGACAGAATCTGTCTACATTTTCTGCATTCTAGACTTTCATTTCATGCCATTTTATATTTTTCATGGGTTTAGATGTTTATTTATTAAACTATTAGGCACTATTTATTTATTGGTAATGTAACCTAGAAATATTATTAAGATTTCAAATATTAGTCTTTTCTTCAGTGTCTGGCACATCAAAACACTTATACACCCCTAACATGACTGCACCAGCCCTGTAAAACAGGAGGTATTTTAGTATGTACCCCAAGAGAGTTCTACTTAGTAAAACACAGAGAAATCTTCCTTGCAGCTATCTTAGCTTTGGAAGCATTTTAAATATTTAAAGATTTTTTATAGCAGTCTTGCCTTTCTCTTGTTATGAAATCCCTATCAGTGTTCTAAAGACAGTAAGTCTAAATGCAATTGCCTTTATTCTGTGGTGAGGAGCAGAGCTAAGCTATGTTTACAGAAAGGCTAAATGCCTGCATCTGATAAGACGTGCTTGGATTTTTCTGTTGGAAAGCAGGGCATGTGTGGACCTTTGGTTTTCTCATTGATGGGAGTCCCCATGAACTCTGTGACAGAAGCAAACAGAGGCTCAGCAAGGCTGTTGCAGTTTCTTTTCACTGATAGTTCGACAAGCTGAACTGTATTGATGAAATTTCAAGAGGGTCACCACAGAGAATGAAAATCATGCAGTAAGTCATTGCATGAGAGGTCCATTGCTGAGTCTGGCAGAGATCAAAACCAGTTTCTGACTTCTTTCATAACATAAATCAACAGGAACATGAGTTAGAAGGGTAGGATGCTTATTTTTTAAAATTTAAAAGAAGAGATTAGTGCAAGTGTCTAGCAGACAGAGCCTGGTAAAATTGGATGGCAAATAGAGAATCATCAGAAATAAAAGATGTCTGAGAAGCTGGTGGACTATGAATAAAGAGATATAGTCAATATATGAAAATTCCTGGATCCAAACTGACATTTTTGTGGCTTGCAATAAATATGGACAATACCTTGTCAACAGCAGCAAATCTGGTTTTGGCACTGTGTTCTGGCACCTAATTACTTACTCTAGCACCTAAATACTGAGTGAATGTTTTTTCAGAGCAGTTATGAAGGTTTTCTTCATCTCTATGGAAGCAGAGAGCCTTACGTTACATTTGGTCGTATTTCCAATAATGTTGAAGCATTCCTGCCCTCTTGGTAGAGAAATGGAAACCACCAAATTAAGGTGTCTCAATCTACTCGTGCAAAAAAAGTGACTCACTTGATACCAAATTTTTAAAAGTGAGTCATGGTTTTATTTATAAGGAGTAGGTAGGAGGATATGAGAACTCCTCAAGTCCCCTTAGGCTTTAGGAAACCCACAGTGAAAACAACTTTTAGTTTTCTGATCTGGGCAAATACTGTCAGTGTCCATTTTATCCTGGTGCCTCAATAAACTTCCATTCTTACGGCATGGATCGTTAATTTTGAGAAAAAGGAGGTAAGGAAGGGACACTATAAAGTAGTAAAAGTGGGAAAAGTAACATTCAGCAATCACTCGGTACCCCCTTTTCAGACTGTCTTAGAAACACGGCTCTGATGAGGAGCTGAATTCCAACCATCTGTGAATCCTCAAACTTGTACACCCACAGTGGAAAATGGGTATAATTTGTTTCTATAGCTGCTTATGGATCTGCCAAACTTTTTTCTTTCCTCTTTTGGTTGCTTCTCTTTTCCATCTACATCCGTCTTCATCCTTATTTTCTCTGAATTTCTGACCAGTAAGAAGAGGATAGAAGCACCATCTGTTCTTGAAAAGCTCTAAGTTTGGCTTCTTCTGCTGTTAATCAGCAGCAAATCAGACTAAAGCACAGCAACTGGTATTCCTCAACTATAATGTATATTATAGCAAACATGAGCAAAAATTAATGGATCAGTGTTTAGTTACTAAACTAATTATGGCATGGCTACTGTGGGATTGTTATTTAATTACTTCACAAATATGTGAAAAATGAAGATTTTTCACTCCTGAAGGCATTTCTATCTGTAATCAAACTATATCTGAATTTTTTTCATGCTTTTTGGCATTTTATTTGCAGTATTTTCTTAGGTATAAACTATAATCCAATTAACTTTTCCTCCAACAGTAGCACTGTTGTTTTACATAAGTAGAAATTATGGTAAAAGCTGTGAAGATTCTTTTCTTTCTCTTTGTGTCTATTGGAAAAACTGGTAAGAGAAGCCACAGTAATTGTAAAGGATATGTTTCACTTCAAGACAACATTGCTGTTAAAACTCCACCTGACAATTACACCAATAAATATTTTAATTAGTTTTCCCTTTAAAGCATTGGGAGTTCTTAAGTCATTAGTGATCGTGAGTCCTTAGGTGCAAATGAGTTAAAATAATCCAATAGAGTGCATGGTTTCATGAAGAAATGTGGTCAGAATTGCTCTTTGAATCTGAGTAGTGTGCTGGGTTTTGTGCTGACACATTTGCGGACTTAAAATGCCTGTATATGGAATACAATTTCCTCCCCTTGTGAAAATGGAGGAGTAAATCTTAACAGTGTTTTGTCATGACTCAATCTTAATTTTGATCCTCTGCTTTTACCGCTACAGCATATTCAATCTTTTTTCAAACCAATACAAATAAAAGCATCATAGCAAATTCCTGGTTTTTGACGCTATGACAAACTGAAGAGAAGACCCATTATTCTGTCTCCTTTCAGTGAGCAGTAGATGAAGGAGGAATTTCACCCCGAGTGTTTTTTTCACTGGAATCTCCAGATGGTCTGGTGTTACTGTGCTGCATCCGATGCTCTGACAAATAGGCTGTCAGTGAAGATTTTTCCTGTAATGTACACTGTGAAACGAAGCCATCTATTTGTTGATATACATTGTTTGAAGTGTGTGCAGTTTGCCATGAGACATCATGGGAAGGTGACACATCTTTTGCCTCTGTATGAATGCAATACTTGATTGTAGTGAAATTGATGTGGTTGTACTGACATGTCAAATGAAGTAACGTGCCAGTGAAGTAGCTATGCAGAACTAAGTCAAAAGTATTTCTAATCTTTACAGGGTGTTATTGGTTCTGTGTAGGCCCTCAATATTTTCTTATTTGAGTGGTCTGACTGAATGGAATTAGCTAAACCTATGAAAGTTTGATTACCTACCATTAACTAAAATAATAGAAATAGGGATTCTCATATTCAGTTTCTCATTGGATTAAAGGCTATTGCAACACAGGTGATTTGGAACCTTAATTAAATAGGAAGAATCAGAATCTTAACCTGTTACCTGTTTCCCCTACTTGGCTATATCCCTTTATAGAACTTCACTAGAAGTAATTTAATTTTCCTCACATTACTACTGCTGTGGATTTTGACCACAGAATTTTTCATGTTGTTGACTATGCTGCATGTTGATAACTAATTAGCTTCAAATCACAAATGTTTTCTTGGCTTTGCTGTTTTAAAGAGAGTCTTAGTTCAGTGTGACCAATATGAGTCTGCATTTAATCTCACAGAGTTACATTTCTATTTGTTGGAGGATAATTTGGTCCTCAAACTACTTAACTCATAACCCACAGACATTTCATTTGTTCAACACAAAGGAATAATTTACTAGGAACAGGTGTACACTGGTCTCCAACAACATCTTTCCCTAAATTGGAGAGAAATGGATTTGATGAGTGGACTTCTTGGATAAGAAAGTGGTTGTGTCGAGAGGACAGTGGTCAACAGTTCAGAGTCCTAATGGACATCAGTGACAACTGGTGTCCTTCAGGGGTCCGTATTGGTAACACTGGTATTTAATATCTTCATTAATTAAATAGACAAAGGGGTCAAGTACATCCTCAGTACATTTGCAGATAATACCAAGTGGTTTGGTTGTCCCATCTGAAGGACAGGATGCCATCTAGAGGCACTTCAAAAATCTTGAGATGTGGGCCCATGGGAATCTGTGAGGTGCAACAAGGCCAAGTACAAGGTTCTGCACGTGGATTGGGTTGGGTGCTGGTGGCTGAGGGGCTGGACATGAGCTGGCAAAGTGAGCTTGCAGTTCAGAAAGCCAACTGTATCCCGGGCTGCATCTGAGGCAGCAAAACCAGCAGGTCAGGAAAAGTGATTCTGGCCTTCTACTTCCCTCTCATGAGACCCCACCTGTAGTGCTTCATCCAGCTCTGGGATCCTCAGTGCAGAATGGATGTTGAGCTGTTGGAGTGAGCCCAGAGTAGTGTCACCAAGATGATTAGAGGGATGAAATACCTCTTGTATAAGGAAAGGCCAAGAGATTTCAGTTTGCCCATCCTGGAAAAGAGAAGGCACTAGGGTGACCTAAATGCAATCTTCTGGTACCTGAAGACAGCCTAGAAGAAAGACAGAAGGACTTTTTTACAAGACAGTGTAGTGAGAAGGCAAGGGGGAAGGGTTTCAAACTGGAAGAGAGTAGGTTTGAATAACATTTTAAGAACAAATTCTCGACTATGGGGGTGGTGTGACACAGGATGGAACAGGTTGCCCAGAGAAGTTGTGGACTCACCAATACTAGAAGTGTTTAAGGCCAGCTCAAATGAAACTCTGAGAACCTGGTCTAATGTAAGGTGTACCTGCCCATGTGTGGGGGGGCTAGAACTAGATGATCTTCAAGGTCCCTTCTAACCCAAACATTTTGTGATTGATTTAATGTACTTATTTACCTATTTTATAGTATGCTTCCAGAAATGTGTGTTCCTTGAAAAGCCAACATAAATATATTTCTCAAAGTAGTGTGTCACTACATGCAGCCAAAAAGGATCTAAATCCTGCCACTACCTACAAAAAGCTTCCCATCAAATAGTTCTATTGCTTTATTTCACTCATTATAAAAGTGTATATCCTGATTACTAGCTGTAATTTTAATTATGCTTGAACTGATTAAGAAGTTCCAGAAGTTAGGAGTTGATTGCCTTGAATAGCGGGGAAAAATTTGTAATTTCTCACTTCAGTTTACAAAGATTAGAATCTATGTATTTATGTGTTTAGATTTATTCTCATATTCTTCATTTTATTTGGAAATGAAGATCCATAAATAAGTAACTTAAGTCTGCATAAGCTGAACTGCTCCAAGTTCATTGCATAATTTAATAAAATTTCAAGGTATCAATTCTTTCGACATCACTTTTTGATTTCTTTTTTCCCCCTTGTCCCAGTCTGCTTAAATAATAATTAATTCCTGCAGAGAGATTCTTCTACAATTTGGTGTTCAATGGTATGGATGCCAGCCAGAGTGACTGTAACATGTAAGGAAATATTATATAACTTAATGAGACTTATTGTGCTCTACCCTACAGGAACAACTGAATCAGCAAATACTCTGAGAACACAAAACAGGCAGTTTCACTTTGGAAAAATACACAAGGAGATGAGTGGGAATGATGGGGCCAAATCTAGTTTGTTTCTAAATAGTGTTACTATTCTTGTGTTAGTGTAGAATTACCTTAGAAAAATAGAAAGTTACCAGCAGGATTGACTGAAGGTGACTTTTGGAGCCAAATGTCAGTTGTTGACTGAGCAATCTGAAATATTGCTGACTAGTAATAGTAATTTATTCAGATTGACTGAATTTATATCAGTTCAGTATATTTAATTAAAAAAAAAGGCTAGGATCATAAATACGCTGATCCTATAAACATTGTCGTAGGTAGAGAAATGTCTGTGCTAAAGAATATTTTTCTACCTTTGTAAAATTTCATCCAGGTTTGACCAAATGGCAAAAAATTCTAGTTTGCGTATGCTCAGTGGCAGTTTTTGGACTCCAGCTAGCTGACATCTCCCACACGATGGCCTAATAATCTAAAATACTTGTGCATAATCTGCCCTATGATTTCAGTAATACTTTGTTCAGACAAAGAAGCATTGAACACATCTCTAAAGGCTAAAGTATTTTGAAAAATTAGGTGTTAGGTACCTTGAATTTGTTACCCAGCGTTGAAAGAAGTCTTTTACTTTAACATGTCTCTTTTGTCAAGATAGATCTTCACTGAAATCTAAACCTCATTTAGTAGATGCAAAGCAAAAGGAGCCAGTCTTTTTAAACACTGTGTTGTACAGATAATCTCTCTAAAATCCTGCTAGGAAAGACTAATTGTGCCTTCAAATTAGGTACGAAAATGCAATAAATATAAGTCCCTATATTAAGAAACTTCCAAAAAAGAAAGTACTGGATACTCATTTAATGAGCATTGCATATAGCAGAGTCTATATTGGAGAAAAAATAATAAACAACCATAATATACATGTACAAGAGATCAGTTTTTCATGTTGCTCTTTCCTGGCTCTATGGGGGATGACTTTTAACTTGAATAAAACTTTACATGTTTTTCAGATCAGAAATATATTGGCAAGTATTTAAGATCTTAAGAGATTGCATCTCTTCAAATTTAATAAAATGCATTATATTGCCTTGAAAACAGATTGCAAATTGTATAGACAAAAGTATGTGAACATGCACAATAACAGTTTTTTAATAGATTTGGACAAGCTTACATATTATAAGTTATTTTGTCATGTATTCTAAAAACATTGCTGTATTTCTGCCTCAATTCTCCTTTGATTAGTTGTCTAAGAGAATTTAATGTAGATTAGTTATAAATTATTAATTCTATAGTGTTGACTTATTATAATATTGTTGACCTCTATATTATTGACTTATTATTCCATACTTAAGATATATTTTTAAATGTGAGTATCTGAACGACACATACTTGATCTTAATCAAGACTGGAATATGCGATCAAAGATTCTTTATGGTAATGTCTGGGTTACAACAAAATGTATGTTGACCAAAGATGAAAATCACCTTTCCTAAAAAATTATCTGTTTGTGTATTATTTTCCCTCAGACCTAATGAAAAAAGTCTCATGAAAAGTGCAGCTTTTTCCAAGCACCAAAATTTCTCAAGGACTTCCATAGTTTTTCTTTAAGTGTTTTGTTCAGGTACCTCTGTAAAAGAACAAATATTATTACAAAGTGTAAAAATTCACATGTTTTTGCTAACATTTCATCATCTGAAATGCAGCCTATACTGCATCTTTAATGCTTACTTTCTAATCCACTTATAGGTATTTTATGCAGGAAATGAAATACTGGAACATTAAGAAATGAGGAAAACACCTGATACCGGGGAGCTTGGAAAAGCAGTAAAAATGAATTCTGGCAAAAAATTAATAATCATATTTTTAGAAGAGGTCATTTCTTTTCATCTGTCATAACTCTGAGAAAGAGATAAATGCAGTGTTGAGAACATCAGTCAAAATGTTCACATCCACAGAAGACATGAAAGGAAAATGAATTTATAATTACCTGTATAGTATGTAGGAGCATTATGAATAATGAGTCATACAAAATGCGTATGGACAGGGAATGTGCATATACATCCAGATAAATTTCAACTTGTAATCTTAGTACTTGTCTGTCTGAATTACTAGAGTTGAAAAATTATATAAAACATTCTCTCTGACAAATTACTATCATAAGCAATTGAACTTCAATGTTACCTTCTAGAAACAAAATTATGCCTGAATTTGACAAAGCCCTCTAACAATTGCTTCAGTGGCTTGAAGATAGGGCAAATGGCTTCACTCCACTAGGGGTAAATTTTAAACTGTTAATTTGCATTTTGCTTGCTAGCCAAGTGGAGAGCTATGATTTGGAGTCGTTAATAAATTCCGACTGTTTTCAAATTTCCTGCAATAAGATCTCAGATTTGTTTATTTGTTTTGGTTTTTGTTTCTTGTCAAACTCTTAAAACAGGAGAAACCATCCAACATCAAGGAGTAATTAGTGAGAATTCATTTATGTCATCTTCTTTGGGCAGAGCAGGTGCCCTGAATTTCTAGGTGCAGTTTCTGAAGAGAGGTGACTTTCTTCTGGGTGGGACTTCACAGCTTCACACATGTGCTTCAATTACATCGCCTGCTTTGAAGGCATCTACCACCTTTGGCTGGCTGTATGGAGAGCTTGCTACTTTAATAAGGTTCCTTAACTATGTGCTTATGTGTAAGTGGGGATGGATCTAAGTTTGTCCCTCATAAAATTCTCCCTCTTTTCTATACATTTTGAGTTTGAGAATTTTTTTTTGTCCTTCAGGGTTTTTTTGATTGGTTAGGATTTTTTGGGTTTTTTCTGCTTGTGTTGTCATTTTTCTCTCTCCCTGCCCTCCTAGCACATAGTATTTCCTTCCCTACAATTTGGAAGTAAGGTTACAAGACAGACTAAGTAATCAAGTTGATTCTGTAACCAGGTTTTAAATAGCAATAGCTGGCTGTACTAGGATCTTATTCTCTTAAGCTTATTTCCCCACCATTTGTGTTTAGATGCTCTCGCTTCCTACGCAGTAGTATCAGTCTTCTGAGTATTCCCATGATTTTAAACTAAAAAGACATGAAAAGTAAAGGGAGTTTTGAATTAGTCCTGCCAGTCTGAATTTGTCCCAGTTTTAATCTTAGAATATGGCAATGATCTGTAGTGAAAAACTTATTGTTTGTCTTCACTAATAATGAAAACAAAGCTGACTTCATTTTTAGGTTCTTAGAATATACCAGACAAGCATAAATGTGATTTATTAGTTTGAAAGTTTTAGGGTGTGCTTTCCTCTGGTCTTTGAATTTCATAGATACAATTATTCAATGTGGCTTTTTGGTAGCTGCTGGCTGTGTTTCCCTGCATTCTGTGGGGGACCTTTCCTACTTCCAATGTATTGGCACTTGTACACCCATGAATTTCTTCTGCACAAATCACTGGCAGTCAAGAGAAATTCATTCAGACCAAATGAGGTCTTATTCTCTTAATTTATAGTGCATACTTTAAATGAGAAGATCAACATTCATATAACTAATGCCTCCTGCCCCTCTCCTAAGTCATAACACTTTAGTGTATTTCAGGTCTATCAAATGATGTTTCATGAATTGGTAGGTAAGAGAATGCATATTAAATTGAGCAAGAATGAATGGATTTAGGGTTGAGGGTGGAAAGGCCGATGGATTTGGCAAGGAATTTACTTAGGTAAAGTCAGGTGGGTTGGCAGTAAGCAGAAACATATTTTATTTTTTGGCAAGTAAAGCTGTTATGCTCAGGGAATATCATATGTCTTGTTGACTGAGGTGGAAAATTTTGGAGAGATCCTCTTGTAAAACTTCTGGAATTATATCACAGCCTTTGTCAAGATGTAAATAATTCAGTATTGCAAAGTCATCTGGAGAACAGTCAGGAAAAGAAAGCAGGGATTTTTTGACATTGATGCTTCTCTTATATTCAGGAAAAACTCGTTCCTTGATCCCTTTTATATAAGCACTGGGACTGTGCCAGCCAATAGGATGCTGGTTTTAATCCATAAACCAAAATGTTATGCAAGTTAGAAAGAAGTCTGAGTCATTAATTCCTACAAAATAAAACAGAAAAAAAATTAAACCAAACAACACCCATCCCCAAACAAAAGAATAAGAAAAAGGAAAAGGGAAATGAAAAGAGAGAAAGAAAGAGAAAGAGAGAGAAAGAGAGAGAGAAGGAGAAAGAGAGAAAAACGAGCATTTGACTTACTGAAATGGCCTCACATTAACTTCACCTTTCATTGATCTCTTTAATATGAACAGTATCATTAAATCATGCCTCTTCAGTCTGTTCTTTCCTCACTTACTTTTGTTTGGAAACAATATTTCAAGGAATTTTTAGAAGTTCAATTATTAAAGTAGAAACAGTTTAATCACTCTTTTATCACAACTAATATGATTCAAATTTGGACAGTTTTTTGGTTTTAACACTGTGTTATGTGTGAATGCAATTAGGTATGAAGACTAACTTTTGTAAATGAATTATTGCACAATAAAGGTATAATTAAAATAGATTTGATTTTGGATTTCATTTGATACCTCTAATGGAGATATATAAAATACTTCTATCTTTAATTATTTTATCTTCTTTTTCTTTTTGTAATTGTGGAGAGATTAGTGATTTTGATTGTGATTTTTCTGGAATGCTTAACATTTATTTAGCATTTGATTAACCTGTTGTTAAGACACTTGTTGTTCAACACAATTGTATTTAATGACAAGATGCAATTTGTGTGTAGATATGGGTGATGTAAAATGTATTTTTTGAGACACACACTTTCTACTCTGAGCAAGAATTGAATGTCCTATATGCCCAAAACCACCTTAAACACTCTCTCTGGGAGTATGCAATTATAAATGTGTACATACATCTTTATTTATAAGTAGTTGTGGTATCCTGTTCACTAGTGGCCTGTGTGTATCTTTCCATCTGTGTGTTTGTGGGTAAGTGTGTGAACAGTGGTACATTTTTAGGAGTATTAATTATTTCTCTGAAAAAGTGTACATAGCAACATATAGCTATACCTGCATGCACTATATACACAGGAAATATTATGTCCCCATTTTTCAATGAAAATTCTTATTATTTAATTCTTAAAATTATTATTTTATCTAAAAATTAGGTTTCAGAATAGAATAAGGAGCGCTGTTGGCATTAAATGAGTTTTTTTTTATTTGTACATGCAAAGAAATCTCTCTAGCTAATCATTACAATTCTTTTTAAGCTTCTTGTACAGATGCTGCAAAATATTCAGGGTATGTACTGCATCAACTTTGAGAATCATTCTATTTTTCTATTTTTAGAATCATTTTTCATATATATTTGGTCTAGGTTTGGTACATGGTCTTTCAAAGCTTGTTTTCCCCAGGCTGTAGTTAATGAGACAACATAAATAGCATCTTGATGTGAGCCTTAAAAATGTTGGTTTATGCTAACAAGCCCGGTCAGAAATGCTCAGGCTATTTTTCCTATAACAAAAAGTGTTTCATATGCAAACCTGAAACATTTAGAATCTTTTACATAATTGTGTCCTCCTTTAATTTTAAATGTTTCTTTTTTTTTTTAATAGTGAATTTTCATTTTGTAGTCATATCTGACACAGTAAATGAAATGAAATATAATTTGTCTGTGCCTGCTGTGTCGCAGTCATATTTCTTCCTGATTGCAATGATTTCAGTCTTGTGATGCACAAAAATGCTGTCTAGTCAACTTTATTTTCTTCAAAGAGACTACAGTGTTTTGAAACCATTAGACACATAAACTTCAGAAAATTAATTGGGAATTCAGCTTTGCTCAGAGTCTGACAAGCAGAGAAAAGATTGTGCATGATGATATTATTCAAACACTTCTATGAATAAAAAAGTGTACAGGTTTCCTAAAGAGGTCAAATTTAAATTGCAAGCAAACAAGCAATTCTTTATGATGTAAAATGCACAAACATAAGTCTTGTAAATGATAAATACTGAACTATATTTTCTTCTTAATAGGCTAGCATCAGTAAGTTGGTTTAAAAAATTGCTTCTGCTGTAAAAAATATATTTATTTTAGTACAACCTAAATAGCTTTTAGGAACATCTTCTGTCTTTCTTAATTGCCATGGAAGTTCAGTGAAACATTCTTGGAAACAAAAAAAGGAGTAACTGAAGGAAATGTCTGAAACTCAAAATGAAAACTCATGATTTTCAGATTTCTTTTTTTTTTTTTTTTTACATCTCTTTCAGTCCCTAGTAAGGGAAATAGAACTTCTATGGATTTCTTGGATTGCAACTCTTAAATCTATAAAAATTAAATTACCCTATTTAAATTTAGGGTTTAAATTTAAGGTTATGTTTTCTTTCTCTTGAAAGGAAAAGCCACAAAGCTATAAACATACTGTTAGCTCTTTTATATCTCTCACATCGAAAGCTTCACCTGAAAATACCTCTATCTTTTCTATGATTCAGTAAAATAATTAAATATCAGTATTTATAGATTGCTACAATGTTTAAACAGTTTTGTTAAATGAAAACTGACATATGTAGCAGTAGCTTTTCAAAATAAAATATTTGAAAACTATGACTGCATGTCTTATGGTTTTACTGCTACTCTTTACAAGAATTACAGTAACACATGGCTCACCGAGGAGATGCTGAACTGGACTGACAGCTCCTATCCAACACACCTTTACATCCATCTGTTTTCAGATAAACTCTTATTTTCATGTTTGATGTTTAGAAAGTGAATAAAAATGAGTCTGGAAAAACAAAAAAAATAGTTTATTCTTTTTTAAACAGCTACTACAAGAAGTGTCATAATACAGTCTTAGAGCTGCATCTTTTTCTGTATTCAAGTGTTGAGTGGAAAGCTGGGGAAAACACATAAGGTGCAGTGAAGAGAGAGATAAATATTGTTTTAACTCATATACTGAAGAAAGTGAAAATATGACTTAAGTCAAGATTGGTCCTGCTAGGATGCAGTTGCTTCATGACACATTTCTTCTACATCACCTATCCCTGCTTGGCTCTGTTTCTGCAAGACCTTGCACACATGAGTGATCTCGCTAAACATGACAGGATGGCGGGAAGAACTTGGCAGACCTGGAGCCAATACATGCCACAAACCCCCAGCACTGCAGTGAAACCAGCTGGGTGTCAGGGGACATCCATGGTTCAGACCTTAAAACCTTCTTCCATCTTGCTTTCCCACTGCTTCATGTGTTTTAAATTATATTCTGTCACTCTCAAAACCCATAAACATTGCTCTACTCCACACCTATTTCTACTTTGTTGATCTGTCTCCTTTGTTTCTTTGGGGGAATAAAAAATAGAAAGAATTACCTTGATTACAGTATCTGATACCATCTATATAGAAAATTAGGCAGTAAAGGAAACTGTAATTTCTGTGTATTAATGGGAATTAACTGTGCTGAGAAGTCTGAAGGGCTCAATCTCAAACCATTCCCAGCATGGCTATGATATAATTGTTTAGCAGTGCAGGCTCAGTGAGCATGGTCACTGTAATACACACTGTCAGGACTTGTTTAGGTGTTGGTAATAAAGATTAAAGATAAAACCACAGTGTAATTGTCACAGAACTTAAAATATATTATAAGTCAATATTGGTATCATTTCAAGCATTATTAATGTGGATAGGAATAGCCCCTACACAGAAATTGGAGGTGTGACATCAGATCTCTCAAGATTCTCAGCAAGAGGTCACAAGGAATCTAAGAGTAAACAAATGGAAAGAAAAAAAAAGTCCCAAAAATCATGAAGAAAGCAAGTGACTTTTTGGGGGGATAAGATGAATTCAGAATAATTGAGTTGCACCAGATATAAAATCTTGAATCATTCTCTGATTTTGCTATCAGATTAATTGATTAATCTCATGTTCAATGACATCTTACATTATAATGTCAAAGGGAGAAAGCAATTATGTGTAATAATACAAGACAACATCTGAGGGCAAGAAATACTTAATTTTCCAAACAGTCCAGTGCAATGAATTGATTTAAAAAGGCATTTCTAGTAAGTGTTTCTTTAATTTTATCTTTTCCATATTTTAAATAACTTCAGAAGAGATAAAATGTGGTGTTTGGTTTTTTTCTTCTGTGTCAATCAGAACATCTGTTTAAAATCTTTCTGTACTCTGTAGGTGATAGTGATTCTGCAGTACCAACAATGCAGGAAGAAATTAACGTGCCCATTCATATTGCCAGACTATGATTTTCTTTTATTCTTTTATTTTTCATGTGTCAAGCTGCTGCAACATTAGTAATTTTACAGCAATTTTCTGAGAATGTGTCTAACATCCCATTTACCTAGTTATGAACGACACCTTGTTGTGCTGGGGTCAAGCTTTTAGCTAACAAAACATTTGAGAACTAGGAAAAGCAAGTATAAACAGTTCTGTAATTTGAAAACGCCCTCTTGCTGTTTCTTTGCTAACTTTCAGAGACATTTCACTTTTTCTCATCCTTTGTAAGAAGAGTGGACTTTGTGGGTCATGTTTCCCTCCATGAGATGTTCTACAAATATTTTCAGAATGAGTTTCTTAATGCAGCCACTTTGTGGTATATTGACAGAAGAACATACATACAAAGATAAAACTATTAGAGGAAGAGAGTGAAATAAATTCAAACTCTTTTTTACGGACAAGTAATTATTCAGGTTTTACATTGCACAGAACTTAATTCTGCCATGTTTGCTGAGAAGCATTTTATATTGTGGTTTTATATGGTTATGCACAAACAACCCAGCATTTGCACACTCTTCTGGAGAAAAAATTGACTGACTTTTTGGAGTCTAAGTATCTCATGGTTTTGGGTGACAGCCACGGCTGCATGAGTTGTAGAGGTTTTTGGTGCATCTTCTTTTATTCTAAAAAAATGCTGACATTACCTTAATGAATGTCTTTGCATTATTCCAGAAGTGCTTTTCCTTCCTGTACATAGTCAGTAACCCAAAAGACACATCTTTTCCAGGAAAAAAAAAAAAATGGTCCTGTCTTACATAAACTGATGCAAAACTGATGTCTCAATCACATTAAGAAATTTATTGTTTTCATATTTGTTCAGCAGTAAAAATGAAAACTATGGAAAAGTCAAAATTACTTTTATGTTTTTTCCTCAATTCCACTCCCTAAGACAAGGCTGTAGATCATGCTGTTTTTGTTAGAACTCGTCCTTTGGTCTAATCTGAACAATGGTGACTACAAATTGTGAATCTAGGGCAACAGCAGCAGCCCAGGGGGAAAAAAAAATATATATTAAAAAACCCCCAAACAACTCCAAAACACAATAAAAACCCCAAAAAACAAAAGACAACTGTATTAATAATTCATGTGTTCACTGTTCGTTGTATGCAGAATGATGGAATAGTATAGCAGTGGACTTGGTAGAGTCAGTTTAAGGCAGGAGAACTGCAACAGTTTTTCTCACTTCATTGACTTCCATCCATAAACTCACTACCATTATTGTAGACTGTCAATTTTTATGGAGGACAGAGGAAGTATTTTGTATAAAACCAGTGGTTGAAGTTCTTGTAAGGCTTAACCTTTCTTCACAAAAGGTTGTAACACCTGTCTTCCAGTGCCACTTTTTTATTTTGTAGGAATCCCTTTCTCAACATTTTTCTTTCCTGATTGCTGCCATCATTTCAGTCATTTATTTCCGTTCTTTTTCTCTTGCATCTCTTTCCTTGAACAGAAAATTAGGCTTTTCAAAATTTCCTGTGACTAGATAGCATCCTTCAGTATATTTTATTTCCCTTTCCATTCCCTTCTCCAGAAAATTATTCTCTGTGCACCTTGATCTTAACATCTGTTATGGGGAGAAAAAGAGTTGGTTACTTACAAGCCAATGGGGAAAATAAAATCTAGGTATATTGGCAAAGCATAAATGTTATCCTTTACTTCCCACATCACCATTCATGAGATTGTAGGATAAATTAAGTCATCACACCAGTGGCAATTTTTATAGATTGTGTAATATTTTGCTCAGTCCAGAGTGAATTTTGATGTTACTGAAACCTTTTGCTATTCAACTATGCATGCATGCAGGGAGTACAGAAGTCAAGAACTGTGTTTTCTTGCTACTTCACAAAGTCTCTCTGTAATAATTTGGCCCTTTGCATGAACAATTCTGCAGCATGCAGAATTGCTTTCATTTTCTTTGCACATTGGCCATACAGTTTAAAACAGCATATATATATATAAATGGGGAAAAAATAACACTTTGGTATGAGCATGGGAATCTTTGCTCCATTTATATATGCACTGCATAAACAGCTTTTAAATATGCTATTATAATATGCAAGAGTCTATTTCTGTATGATATTCCTGTGAGAATATCACAGCTATTCCTGTGAGAGGGAAAGACGATCGTCTGCAAGGTGCAGTTGAGTGGGAGAAACAGTCTTGCAAATTACTGTGGGTAATGGGGAGGTGAGAACCATGTTCTTGTTGGTTAAGAATAACCTCCAACAAGCACTCTTCAGTGTTTTGGCAGCAGTTGAAGCAATTGTCTCAGCTTTCCAGGGGTCTGGCAGGGCCAGACATAGAATTATGGATGTCTATGCCGACAGTCAGCTCCTCTCAGTCTTTTGCCCATACTGTAATGCATAGGTCAGACCTGAGTAAGCATTCCTCAGCACATTGTATGAAGTTACAGAGTGTTGGTATCCAAGCTGGACTGGTCTTTTGCACCATGAAACTACTTTTCTGACTCACAATTTTTCTGAAATTTAACTTGAATCCCAGTTGAAATTATCTTTCAATGTTTGGACGTCTTGTGGAACGCCTGCATTCCTAGAGAGGTGAGTCCACAACTGTACATTACACAGCCTTTTTTACACAGTGTTTTAATGTGAAAGGCTGCTTCTCCAAGCATAGATGCTATGAGCACAACTCAAAAGGAATATCAGGGGTTTCTCCAAACTCTCACCTTGGGCCACAATATTTTTTATGAAGGACTGCTTGGTCCAGATTTGTTCATGATGCTTCAGGGCAAGGAGGCCATCTAGTATGGAGTCCATGTAATTATTACATTATTTCAACAGTTTGAGGGGCAAATAAATAAATAAATAATCAATAATTTGTTCCTTGCAGCCAGTGACTATATACCTGCAAAAGGCTGAATATATCTTATATGCAATAGAGTATATTACTAAAGAATGTTCTGTTTGGGAGGGCACTGTGTCAGAATTTAGTCAGTTTATGCAGGGAACAGATTTAAGTTGTGATAATGTCAAGACAAACCAGCAACAACCTTGTGTTAGAGCTGGTCCTGGCTTTAACCCTAAAAAGATACTGGTTGCACAGCACAGTTTGAGATGATTGTAAGAATGGCATTTACAATATACAATGTAAGAATAGCCATACTGCAATATTGCTCAATCTGTGCTGTTTTTACGTCAGTTCTGACTCATAAACCCATTCCAATACTGCAGTCTTGCCATATTGCATCTTATTATATCAGGTGCCAAGAGCAATAACATAAAACCTTTGTTTTTCCTACATGCTTCATTTAATCTCTAAAAGCAGGACTCAGCTCAGTGGAGTGTGTACATACACCAGCATTACACCAGTCCCATTCTGGAACCACAGCAGCCTTTGCTCATAAATTTCTAGACCACAGCAATGCACAAGTGAAGCATATAGGTGAAAACTAGGAGAAGTTTAGTATCTAGTAAATCTAAGAGTCACTTTCTGTAGCATTTGCAGTAAACCTCTACTAGATGGTTGTATTTTAAAGCTACATGCTCTAAAAAGATTTAGCCTTGTCTTGGCACTAGCTGAAAGAACAGGATAGAATGTGTACGGAAGTTTATATTGCATTACAGTAAGCTGACTCATTTCTTATTAGTTCTGGGTGAATGTATCTGGAGGAAGAAGTAAAAGGGAGGGTGAACTTAGTTCTAAGAATATAAATTTAAAAAAAAGTCAAACTGTAAACATGGTATTTGAGTGTAAATATAGACTGTCATATTTTCAATGACACTCTTACAGTAATTAGCACTTTTTGAAAGTGTATTATTTGCCTCCAGAAGGAGAAAATATGGCTTTACTGAAGCTGCATGTAAACAGCTTCAAGTGCAAGTTGACATGATTTTTCCAAATAGAAAATCTAGAATAGACTGAGACCCAACAGTGCTTGACATAGAAAATATACTGTTGATGCGTACATAATACATTTCTAGAAAGCTTAGGAAACCAGTGAAAAACAATCTAAGACAGGGCTATGGACTGCCTAACTTCAGAAAATTACAGTGCATTGAGCTAGACTCTCTTGTAAATTATTTCAGAGGAGCAGACACTTAAAAGGAGTAACAGATCGCTTCCTAATGTACATGACTAATTTGGAGGTAACTAAAGTAAAATATACATCATTCCAAATGACAATCATATCTATTTTCCATCCATTGCTAACATCTTCTGGTAAACCAACTTTTTTTTTTTTTGTTATGGAAGCTTACTTTTTCAACACTTTGTATGCCAAACTTAGAAGACAAATCTCTTTCAAAGACCTTTCTTTCCATGTCCCAAATTTGCATTACCAGTGGAACTTTATAATAATGATCTTCATATGTTAGCAGGAAGGGGCTTGCAAAATGGCATACGGGAAAACTGCCACTCACAATTGAGTAGAATTAAAGGCAAAAGTCAGGCTGCATGGTACCTGTGGCTGGACTAACATATGGCTGTCAGGAAGAGGAACCTAATGTATTTGTTAAATTATTTATTTTAAACTTAACCATGTGTCCCAGCTGTAGTTTTTAATTATTGTAATTTTTTTTTTGTTTTGTTTTACTTTTACAATGGCAAGCACTAGTTGCCATGTTATATAAGATTCTGTGTGGTTTTCATTTGTGGTCTCTCAAAGCAGTACTTTGTCTTCTGTGGTATTTGCATGTTCAGGTTTCTTCTGAATGAGTTCAGTAAGTCATCTTTCAACTTTTCTTGACAAAAAAAATCCATTTTTAGTCTTAGTATCTACAGTTTTACCCATTGTTGGTTGATATTTTAGCCATTAGGAAGGCTGGAAGAAATGCAAACTAAAAATACCGGAGTAATTAGAAAAAGCTCAATTTTTTTTCTAATGTCATCAAGTCTGAGATAAAAATTAAAATCAGGCACAGTATAGCTGTTGCCCATCATTTATGTTTTTTAGCCTTATAGAGGCAGTTTCTGGCTTCCCATTTGCATGTGCTCACTGTAATTCAAGCATTATTCAACATTTATGTCTAGTAATAAAACGTGATCCTAGCAACCTCATAAAGAAAAGTTCCATGACCTTTCTTAAATCCTGTGTTATAAGTCAGCACTTCTTTAGTTCATCAGAATGCTGTAAAGCGGAGTAGCTGTATGACTTGCCTTTCTAGAAAAAAAACCCAAAAGACCTAAATCAAAACACTTAAAGATTTGTATAAATTTGCCTCCTGAGATAAATTTACAGGGTGGATTTTCTGTGAATCCATCAGCTGCCTTGTAGCTTTACAAGATAAAAAATTATTTGACACCGATAAAGATCTAAAGAATAAAGCAATTGAGGTTTAGAAGCAAAAAATAGATTTGGTTTTGTGATGGGTGACAATTGATCACTAAAACTATACAAGAAACAAAGATGAGGGAAAATTTTACTTAATAATTCTGTTGAAAATGTATGGGAAAGAGATAAAATTTCCTTAAAGGAATAAAAAGATTATTTCTTCAAGAAAGTAGGCAGTGTTGGAGGACTGTTTCTCTCAAAAAACTTTTACTTATGCTTTTTTAAGTTAAGAAACTTCTCCACTTGAGGACTGTATATTCCTCCTTATCATTGTTACTCAAACGGCACGGGAATATATTTTTGTTAATTTACTCAAAAAATTAGAAAGTTATAAATGTAAAAATGTGAAGACGGCTAAAGAGAATAAAATTTTAGCATGTCATTCAGTAAAAAAATGCAAGCTTTCAGTAGCTTCAGTATTTTACATATTGCATGCTGTGTATCTGGTTATGTATATTTTTAAATCTCTAACAAATGTAAAAAACCGTGACTATCCAGGCTCAACAATTCATTGCCTCAATTGATGTTGATCACAAGGGTAAAAAATTCAGTATTTTTTTGTCAAACCAGAAACTGTGGTGTGAGAAAGATAGCAGGGGAGTTACAGAAAAGAAGTTGAAAAGAGAGCAAAACCAGAAATCTGTTAAAAATAGTTGAGACGTAGTGTCTCTGTTCTTGAAGATGATGTACTGTACTTTCTGTTATACAATACAAAAGAAAGTGATTATAGCAAATTGGCTGTAAAAACACAGACCAGTAACATTTTGTTCTTGTTTTCCTGTGGGATAAAATGTATTGTGGGCTCTGGGGACTTGAAAGGAAGTACATTGCGGGAGGTCTGCAGGAAGATGTGGTTGAGAGATGAAATTCCAAGTTGCTAAAGAAAGTGTAAAATGAGCAAACCTAAAAATAGAAATGTGGAGAAATGAGGAAGATGCGCAACGGGAGAACCAAAGACAATGCATAACCAGTTAAGCTTCTTTCAGAGTAAAAGAACAAGAAACAGTCTCAGATTGGAATGATTACTCAAATACACATCTTTTCTTACATTTTTATTCTTCACATTACTAAGTGTTTTTCTTCTTCTCTTTTCGTAGAAATTTTTAGGAATAAGATGTATGTTCCATTTTTAGGGTCTCTATGTCTGGCGATGCACAAAAACCATGAAATGTCAATAGATTGCTTTGGTATACTGAAGTTGCTGAAAGAAATAAATTTTGAAAGTAACTGAAGAGATAGAAAATTAGTTATCATTTCCCCTTTCAATGATGGGGGGAAATAGGAAATGGATATTGGCTTTCATTTCAGAGCGGAGAGGAACTTTACTTAAAAATTATGTTAGAATTTTAGAGAATATTCGTGCTGCTAAAGCTACAAAGTTCACAACATCACTTAAAACACAGTCCCCTAAAATCCTGGTCTATCTGCACACAGATAAACGATATCAAGTCTTTTAGAATCTGCTAAAAAAAACGAACAAACAAACAAAAAACCCTGTAAATCATTGACAACATTAATCAAACTTTTTATTGTCATTTGACTTAAAGCCTTTGGTTTTGCAGAAAAGGACACAGGGGTCCTGAGAGAGAGAACCAAGTTGTTCATGTGCCAGCGAAACGCCCGTGCTCTCAAGAATGCTAATGGTGTCCTAGGCTGCTTTACACAAAATGTTGCCAGCAAGTCACGGGAGATCTTTCCCCTCTGGTCAGCCATGGTGAGGCCACAGCTGCAGTGTTGTGTCCAGTTCTGGGTGCCCAGTACAAGTGACAGACGTAAAGGAGAGAATCCAGCAAATACTCACTGGGGTGATCGAGGTCTGGAGCATTTCTCCAATGAGAAAAGCCTGAGAGAGTTGGCACTGTTCAGGCTTGGAAGAGAAAGCTCAGGAGGATGTTATTACTCTATATAAATACTTGAAAGGAGGGTGCAAAGAGGACCCAAGCCCTTTCAGTGGTGGCCAGGGGCAGGACTAGAGCCAGTGGCACAAACTGAAGCACAGGAGGTTCCCTCTGAACATCAGAAAATATTCTTTCACTGTAGGTATGACTGGGCACTGGCACAGACAGCCCAGAAATGTTCTGGAATCTCAACCCTTGGAGATATTCAAAAGCCACCTGAGCATGAGTCTGGGCAGCTCACTCTGGGTGGCTGGGCTGGAGCAGGAGGGTCTGATCACATAACCTCCAGAACTTCCTTTCAACCTCAATAATTTTGCAATTCTGTGGTTCTTCAGTTAGTTGATAAGATAAAAGTTGTTCTTAATGTTTTGATTCAACTGCAAGTATCTTTCCAACGTGCTTGTTAAAGTAACTTTTTTTTCTCATTCTGTTCAAAGAATTCCTTTCTTCCTTCTTTGTCTCAGAATAATACCTTCTTCCTTTTAATTGTCACAACTCGGTTTGTATGCTTCCTGGTACTCTGCATTGTATGGGCAGGTTAACAACAAACTGGTGCATTTACAAATTCAAAATCAGTTTCTAAATTAAAAAAAACCTAAAATAGAAACACAGCAAAACTTCCTGAATTATAAATACACAAAAGTTTCATATCCACCAACATGTTTCTAATCAACAATTTATAGCTCAAATCAAGTTTATGCCCTGTAGCACAATTAATCAGTGATAAGTTGGCACTTTTCTTTTCATAACAGAAAAATGAATACAGTAAAATACAGCACAAATTCAAAGCTTGAGAAACACATGTGTATTAATTGTATATACACGGCCGAAATACAATGCATGTTGTGCCAAAGTTTCAATAACTTTTTTTTTTTCAATTAATATTCTTGCCAGTACTGCTGAAATATAGAATATACCTTTTTATCTTCAGAAAAATTCAGGCTAAAGCCCATATTTCTCTTTCTTGAAAAGGTAAAAGCTGACTTTTCCAACTACAGAATTAAGTTCATCATTCAAATTAAAAACTCAAATCATGTAGCTAAGGCTCTTATTCAATTTGAGCCGACAAAGAGGAAAGAGAAGTAAAATTATTGCAACATGGAAATAGCAGTAAGATACATATATAGTATGAATACCTTTTTCAAATGTGTCTATTTTAAAAGGAAATTTAACCAATAAAGGGCATAGGTTTCTTGTTTTAATAGCTGCAAGTTATTTAACAAGGGGAAACTATCAACAATATAATTACTTTCTTACAAAATAATAGTTAGATAATAAAAAATCATCTCAAGGCTGATAAAATTAAATTTACCATAATTAAATCACATTATTTATATCAATTTATTTTCAAATACACCCTTTTTGTATACTGTATATACTATACAATAGTATATTGTATATACTATACAATATATACATTTGTTTTCCCCTTTGAATGCAATCTGCTGTCAACCTTCTACAGTAAATATCTGCCGTTTCTTTTGCCTGGCTAATATAAAAGAGAATCATTAAACTAAATTTAAAAGGTTGATATTTTAATAAATTATATGGAATAAAGAAGAAATATCCATACCCCAAGGTTTTCCAAGCTTGTGGATCTGTAAGGATTTTCACATCTTTCCTTCATTTTTTGTGCTTAATTAGGACATTAAAAACCTCCAAACAACCCAGACAATTATTTAATGTCATTTTTGTAACATTAGAGACATGTAATGGAGATCCATCAGGAATGACAAGAGACGGGGAAGACTTTGAGGTGGTCAAAGAATCCAATTTTATTGTGGGATACAAATGCTTGTATACTACTTTAGGGAGACTAGAAATGTTTTACTACAATAATTGGGTTAAAGATCACATAAAAAAACTTTTACATTTTAAACATCTCTTGCTTGCAGATGTCTGATGTAGTTTTCTTTTTCCGGTAAACCCGTCTGATTGAATCTTCTTACAATCTTGATTTAATCCTCAAAGTTCTGTTTGCTCTTGCCAAGGCAATTTTTTTATCAAATCTCTTATGCTAATACGGTCTAAAGTACTCTCTGTTTTGTGTACCCCAACAGAGGTCTAGTAATAAAGAAATAGAATGAGCTTACCTCTTATAACCAGACAAATGCTGGAGTCCTCTAGCTTTACTGGTCTGTCGAAACAGGGCACTTCCAGACACTGCGCCACCTCCTTGTGTTTTTTTCTCCATCTGAGTCTTGGAAAGATTAAAATTTCATGATGTCTGTTCCAGCTGTACACTACTGTACTAGTGAAAAAGTTCTTCCAAAAGTGTGGTTTGGCTATTGTGCTTTCTAATACTTCTTGCTCTCATTTATATCTCTGCTGCTCAAGCAGGCAGTTGTGATTGTCTCCTGAACTCTCTGTAAGAATAAATGAGCTCTCGATTACTCTTCTTAGGTCTTCCTATCTTTCTAAACCTTCCCTGAGCTTAGATCTTTAGACAGACTTTTTGAGGTTTTTTGGCCCAGAACTCAACATGGTATTAATGTATTGCTCAACTACGTTGCAATCTTGACTTTTAACACTTAGGCTGACTTGAAGGAAAAAATTTTATTTAGAGGTATGTCATGAAGTTTTAACAAAATGTGTGAGATTTGAAAGTCTGGGGTGAAACAAAGATTTTCCAAATGCTTTGTACAGTAATATTTAAAAGAAGACAGATACATTTTCATGTGAATGATTCAGGTAGACAAATTCAAAACTTATGGGGCCTGTGATGTGCTGTCCCTAAGTACTGATAAATGACTCAATTTGGAAGAGCATTTTCATACATATTTCAGCTAAAGTACCTCTGAAGTTTCATACAAGATAATTAAACATTGCATGTCAGAATCTTAAAAGAAGAGTGTTATTATTAGTCTTTTTAGAATTATTTCAAAGCATATTTCATCTTAACCACCTACATTTATAGTCTAGGTAAACATTAGCTTTCTTTTCATCCTTATTTTTAGCTAGCGTATTGCTTGTGTGACTGTGACAGTGAACTCTTGCTTTGATTTCTCATGGGGTTGATGTCAAGCCACGTTACCAGAATTCATTGCTCATAGTTCACCCATAGACTGCTGAGATAATATGGCTTTATAATAAATGTATGTCATATATATTATATTAAAAAGCGAGATGGAGAGAAAAGGAGACCAGAACCCATCCTTGTGATTTTTTTCAAGATCCATGCATGAAATCCCTGCTGCTCTATGAATATTCTTACTTCAACATATTTCTACTGAGTTGAAAGCAAGAATCCAATGCATGCTAAAGAGGCTGAAGAAGTAGTGTTTTTACTGAACTTAACCAGTTAATTCAGAACACGACGCAGTGCTGTAAGGACTTTGCATAGAGAACAGGTTCATGTTCCCACTTGCTTCAGCTACATTTTACTGATGCAAGTGATACCATGCACTGCTGATTGGGTTCTATATTTGATATCATGCCCACTTTTATTCACGTTACCCAACCAGAATGTGTGTGCTGAGTCTTTAGCAATGAGTCATTGCTGCCTTGAACTCAGCTGCCTTGTAAGTACTGAGATTGCCTTAAAGGCTACAGTAGGTAGTCTAAACTGGGCCCCACATAATCTCTCTTGATTTGAAGTACCTGGGTAGGGACCTTCAGTGATCATAAGTTTGATGGGCATCAATAACTTGACTAGTGCAAAAGGACTTGGGGAATATCTTATCATGTTTAGGAAACTTTGCTATCTAAAGAAATGTTGAGGGGAACTTGTAATATGTTGTTTTATTAAAACAAATAGTACATAATTTTGCCCCAAGAAGACTTGAGGGCCATTTGAACAAGAAAATAATTGTTATATCTTAAAAACTAAGCCTAGGCAGGCCTAGGGCAAAAGAAAAAAAAAATGAATTTTCAGGAAAATTCATCCAGCATTATGATATCACTGTTGGTATTAGTTGTATCACCTCTTTTAATGGGTGATGTTACTTTGATATCTCAAAAATACTTCTGGGGAGATATTCAGTTCTTAGGCCAAAACCTCTCATTCACTCTCCCTAGAAGACACAGTGGAAGAGTAAAATATTATATTTTATGCAAGAAAGCATCAAGAAGAAATAATTTTTGTGACCATCTGCAATATGCATTACAAATGGTAAATATGAATAAAATATATCAATTCAGAGTATCTGATAAAAGTCTATCTATGAATAAAATATACAAATTCAAAGTATACGATAAGAGTCTATCTCAAGTGGTAGGCTGTAAATAAATCATTTTGGGCTTTATTTCTTCTGGAGGAATATGGTAAGAAGCCAGCAGCCAAGACCAATGCAGCTGCTCCCTTATTCCTCCACCAGCAGAATCAGGGAGAGAATCATAAGAGTAAATGCTAGAAAACTCATGGATTGAGATAAAAACTGTTTATATAGGGACAGTAAAAGCCATTCACACAAAGAAAGCAAAGCAAGGATTTAATTCACTGCTTCCCAAGGGCAGGCAGGTGCTCAGCCATCTCCAGGAAAGCCAGGGCCCCAGTTATTTGGGAAGACAAACATCATTCCAAGCCTTCTCCCCTTCCTCCTTTTCCCCCCACACTTCTATATTGAGCATGATGTCAGTGGGTCTGGAATATCCCTTTAGTCAGTTGGGGACACCTGTCCCAGCTGTGTCTCCTCCCAGCCTCTCATGTACCCAAACTTCTTCCCCAGCACGACAGTGCAAAAAGCAGAAAAGGCCTTGGCTCTGTGTAACTCCTGCTCAGAAATAACAAAAATATCTCTCTGTTGTACACTCTCTGTTCATCACAAAACCAAACCAAAGTCCTGTATTAGCCACTGCGAAGAAAATTAACTACCCCAGATGAAAGCAGCACAAGCCTTTACTGCAAATCGCTTGTGCTGCTTTAAGGTTCTTTAAGGGGTCGTCATTAGTCATCAGCTTCATCTTTAAATCCATTTTCAGCATCTACCTTGGAGATGCTCTTTGCCCTTCTGTGTTCTCTGAAGTAGCCAGGCAGAGCGCATGATCCTGGTCCTTACTGGTGAAGACTTCTCCTGGCTTCAGAAGTAAGTTCTGTCTGTATCCAGCAAGCAGAATCTTTTATATAAATTTGTAAATATTAAATAGAAAAAAGATTAAAAAGTGAAGAAATGGAATTTTATTGTCTAAAAAAAATGTTATTTGTTTTAATTTACAGGACTCTTCATGTGCTGATTCTGTATCTGCCAACAAACATTCTCCTGTAAACCACAGTGGCGTGCTGTCACTAGAGAGTCGCTGGACATAAGGCTGCTTGAGCAGTTCGAAAGAAAAAAACATGAGGCAACAACAGTTCTTTGTAAAGCTCAGTTAAACAGAGAAAGCCTTGAAGCAGAAACTTCTGTTTCTCAAGTTATTTCCCTTCATCAGCATCCACACAGTTTATCTCAAGCAGAGGTGTGTGTTGCTTCCCATTTTCTGAGACAAGCAGGTATTACACATAGAGGCTTAGAGGATGTACACAAAGGAGAACATGCCCTGCCTGCCATAATGGACTTGAACTGATGAGAAAAGGACATCAAAATTCAACTTGCAGAGAAGAGGAAAAGCCAGTTCCAAACCCTGGAGCAATTATGTGACTTTCTTCCAATTTATTCTCACATCTTCTTATCAAAATTTATCTCTGCAAGGAGTTACTGAAAGAATATCTGTGAGAATGAAGCTTTCAGTGGAATACCTCAGGTCAGTGAAGAAACAGTCAAACGCAATGAATTATCGTTCAAGTTAACGTCATGTTTTTACCTATGAATTCTGGGGATGAGAGGTTTTAGTTTGTTTGGAAATAATTGAAAACAAAATCAAATTATTTTATTAGTCCATCTTGCATATTCCAAGGGGAATTACATTTTTTTGGCCAATCTTAAGAGGATTGTCTCAAGTATGTCTCATAGTTGACTCCTTTCAAAAAAAAGGAAATAATGTGGAGCTCATGATCATGATTCTGTAATTTTGCACATTTTATTCTGATATTCATTTTGTAGTGTTATTTCAAAAAGCATAATAAAAGTTTTCTTTTAATTATGACTTCTATGAGTTGATGTTTTCTATTAGGTCAAGCATAAATAGAAAAAACATATTTTCCCTTCCTTTCAGTAACTCAAATTTTCTCTTAGCTGCTTTTTCCTCGTGTTCCTCTTTCGACCTCTCCTAAGATATCCCAACAGCAAAATATCTGCATTTAAAGCACAATTAATATCAAATGGCAGAAAAAATTAGCAATCACAGGATAAACCCTAATGAATTTATTGGGAGGGCATATGTATCATAGAGGTTATTAATTGTGTAAGAAATAAATGTGTGTATATATATATATAGATAGATAGATAGATAGATAGATAGATAGATATAGAGATATATATATATAGATATATGTGCAGAAAGAGAGAGAAATTTTGCATGTTGATCTATTGGAAGGAAATGGAAATAAAGAAGGAAGATTCAGAAGAATATCTCAGTGTCATAGGTAAACTCTTATGTTCAAACCTATTTTGCTGTTCTTCTCAGGTAAATGCCATGTAAAGTATCAGTGGTGAGAAAAGCTGCTTACAGTACTTAAGTATCCATAAAATTCAAGATGTTTAATTGAGTGTTGTCCCTAAGAAAAAAAAATTGCTGCGAACTTCTGGGGACTATAAATCCAGGAAAAGACTGTCTTTGCAAACAAACCATTATGATACAAATAAAAGTAATTTTTTAAAAAGTAATACATACAAATCCTTATGTTTATTAATTTATTTGGGAAACAGAAAACTCTTCATGCTGAAAGTTCAGAATAAATCCAAACTAAACTTTTGGATGTAAAAATGCTAGGAGAATATTTAAAGTGCATAGATGGTGGTGAATTTCCTTATAATGGAGCTACTTCAGAGAAGAATGCTAACTTGCTTAGAGTCACACAAATATTGCAACAGGGAAGACTGCACATGTACTTCAAAATTCGTGGATCGATAAAGAAATTCCCATCCTGACAAGTTGCAACTCTGCAAGGAGGCAGAGCATCCCTTTTGTGCTGCTAAGGTTCAAAGCATGAAGAGCCCAGCAGTGTAAAACAGTAGATTGTTTTTCTGCTGATAAGAAATGCAGAAAGTCAATAGACAGGATAGCATAGCATGTCACACTGCTACTGTGGAACAAATAAAGCAGGTGAAAAAAAAGGGGGAGTGTGTAACGAAACAACCAGAGCAGAACTGTGAGTTTTGAGACACAGTGAACAACTAATCAATAAAAACAGACGGACTCAGATTTGTCAGAAACATTAAATGCCAGTGAAGTTTAGGCTTGGTGTTCTTTCACATCTGTTGCTGAACCATATATTTTATTTGTATTTACTGAATCAATGTTTAGAATTAACTAAAAACCACTAAAACTTTGGATTTAACTTGTGTTAAATTCATAGCTAGAAGTTTGGGTGACATTTTGTTCTAGTTGTTCTTTTTCTGTCCCTTCCATGTGTAGGGCCTGATTGCAGTCTAGAAAAGGCTGGAAAATTTTATGTGAATTCACTTTAAAGGAGAATAAGCCTGCTAGTGTCCTAGAGAAGTGTGACTACATTTCTTTTTGTGGGTCTTGCCAGCACTTGCCCAGCTTAAAGCCAGCACTTCCTGTGCTTCAACTGTGTGGGCTAGTAAACATCATCTACTCTTCCTGATTTATTTGGGAATTACAGCTGACTGAGTGTATACTCAGCCAAATAGAGGGAGAGCCTTCATTCAGAATAAAACTTTGCTTCATGTTTTGTCATCCTTAACTGATTACTGCATTATTTAGTGGAATGAAAGCACTGACATGAGGTATGTGCAAAGTGATCTTATGTCCTCAGTTTTGAGGAGAAGGTTGGAAAGGGTATATTTATTCTTTTTCAGGTTTTGTACTTTTTTTTGGAGGGGGTTGAAGTTTGGTTTTGTTTTTTTGTTTGTTAGTTTAGTGGCAGAAATATTAATCTTAGCTGCAAGTTCAAATTAAGTGTACCTTGCCTTGTATAAGGCAGTTGACATGGTCCAGCACAACATCCTTGTCACTGAACTGGGGAGATATTGTTGAATGGGTTATTGAGGGTAAGGTATTGTCTGGATGGCTGCATCCAACAAGTTGCCAATGGCTCAGTGTCCATATGGAGACCAGTAACAAGCAGTGTCCTGTAAGGGTCCGTGTTGGGACCAGAACTGTTCAGTATCTTTATTAATGACACAGACTGGGGCATTGAGTGCACCCCCAGCACTTTTTGTATTTGTGGATAATTCCAAGCTGAGTGGTTCAGTTGACACACTGACAAGAAGAGATGCAACCAGGAGAGCCCTGACCTTGACAGGGTTGAGGTGTGAGCTCATGAGGACCTCATGCAGTTCAAGAAGACCAGGTACACCTGAGTTGAGGTAATTGGTGCTGGTGATCCCCAGTATCAACAGAGCCTGGGTGACTAAATTGATTGAGGGCAGCCCTGCAGAGGACTTGATGCAAGGCAAGTATGAGCCGGCAATGTGTTCTTGCAGCTTAGAAAGTTGCTGTATCCTGGGCTCCTACATAAGAGGTGTGACCAGCTGGTCCAGGGAGGGTATGTGCCCCTCTCTCAGCTATGAGACCCCATCTGGAGTACTGCATCCCACACTCATTTGAAATCAGTGGATCAACAGAAAAGCCGGTGCTGCAGATCTATTTCATGTATTCACTGGAAAGGGAGGAAAAAAAGATCCACACAGTGAAATGCAGAGTGGTGTGATGGAAAGATAAGAGTTCCTCAGCCTTTTTCAAAGTAGCAGATCAGTTCAATAAACCTTACTGGATTTCCTTGTGAATTTTTTATATTGCAGTATAGTTTCATTTTTGTTTGCACAACAATAGCGCTACTGCTGTGAATGCTATCTCAGGACATAGCATGCTACACTAGAAAGAAAAAGAGTATTGCAAGGAAACATTGCAGTGAGTGTTATATGCACAGAAGTTGTGACTGTTTTGTTTGTTTGTGTGGGAAAACAGCTATACCTGGCCTAATAGATGTCTGAAATCTCCATCTTTTCAACATCCCACTTATTTTATATGGCTTCTGCATGTGTCAAGAATGTTGAATTAGTGGAAAATGGTCTCTAAATAGTTATTAGCTGATAATATTAGTAAATATAAACATGGAAAAATTCTAAAATTAAATAGGATACAGAGGAAATATTTGAACCTCAGGAAAGTAGATATTTATTCTCTGTACCTCTGTGCCTCTCTACTACTTGGATATTATCTTTAATATATTCCTCCCCCCTACCCAAATTGCATTATACACTGAGTTAGTGTTTACTTTAAAAGGTAATGAAAAAGCATATTAACCACCACAGAGCTTTGTTTTGATTTTAATCTTTTTTAAAATGGAAATTTTAAGTTAAAATTTTCCTAACAAGTCAGAGGTGAGACATTTAGACCAAAATATTTTTTAGCTTTTTCCAATGGAGAAATGGAATAAGTCCAATTTTAGCAATCACACCATTTAAGTATAACTTAGACAAGAAGAAAATGGGACAATAATTAAAAGTATAAATTGAAATGCTTAGATAAAATCTATTAGAAAGAACTAATTTACTAATTTTGTTGCAACTTCCCTTTAGAAAATCACTTTATGCATGAAATATATGAATGGAAAATCAATTTACTAATTGTACAACTTCAACTAACTTTCCTATAAACATCTTTTCATATATACATCAGCTGTCTAAATAGTATTTGAAGATGGGATTTTTTTTACCAGCTCTTTAATGTTATCTTCCTGGCTTCTGAGGAGCAGAGTTAGACATAAAACATAATTTAAGAATTGGGAAAAAAAAAATGTTGTAGGCCTTGAACCAGCAAGTATGTATGTTTCCATTTAATTCTCTGCATATGGGGAGGTCTGTTACTCTGCAAGTCCTATTTAAGTGTAGAAAGCTAATCACAGTCCTGTACATGTGAAGGAATTAGACCTTGTTTTCCCACTCAGGTTAAATTCTGCATTTTTCTCTGTTAACTCAGGTTTTATTAGCTTTGAAATATTTAGATTAGGCTTTGCCTCAGGCAAGTGGTAAGCAAGGTGATTAACCTTCCTTTATTTGTCATTAAAGCACTGGAGGGAAATAATGTATGATCTAGAAGTTATCTTGCTGCTTGATAGCTTGGCAAGGTTATGCAATATGTAAATTATCCAAAAGTAGACAAGTTTTTCCAAGAAGCCGTGATTTATTTATTTATTTGTTTGTTTGTTTATTTACTTTTTCCTTGTTTACTTTCATTCAGGAGTTCAAAACTCTTAAAGGTCTTTATTCCAAGGTCTGTAATTATGAACTTCAAGTAAAATTATTTCCCTACGTCAGCTGCAGCATCTCTGTTCAGAGCACCACTCTTGACCCTTCTCAGAACTTCTTTGGTCTTGAGAAACCTCATGAGTACCTTCTTTCCTGACCCTTTTATTCAGGATTTGGCTTTTAAAACAGAAATAAAATAGCGTTATCCAGTGATCATTTCTCAATCTCTTAATGATTTTTCCTTAGAGATAAATTCTGCCTATTACAAAACAAGTTTCTCTTTCCTGGCACCTGATAAGAAGAGATTTGATTTTTCATTGCTTCTATGCAGTCTGAGTTTAATATGTTAACAGGACAGGGTGACTGATGGTTTTGTTTGCTTTTTGGTGGGTTTTTCTTTGTGTGTGTGGTTTTTTGTTTGTTTGGTTGGTTTTTTGTTGTTTGTTTTGTTGCGGTGCTTTGTTGTTTGCTTGTTTGTTGATCCAGGTAACCTAGATTTTCTTAGATGAAGTTCATGATCATGTAGTTCCACCTTGAGACATTGAGAAGCTTTCAGAATCCTCCAATATTTTCCAAGAGAGTTCAGCACCTCCACCCTGTAAGATCAAGGTTAGAAAGTCTTACTGTAAAAATACAGGTTTGATGGGAGCTGTTGGGATGTTTCCATGACTTTCCCACACAACAGCCTCTGCTCTTATTTCCTTCTGACATCTCAGACAAAGCACACCTAAAGTGGCAGCAAAATGATTCTCTAGTAATTTAAAAATAAACTCTATTCATATTGGAGAATCTTCCTTAGACTTATTCTATCATGAAATGCTTTATTTCTTTTTGTTGAAAAAGCTGTGCCTCGGGCTTAAGGGAAGTGCTCCCATGAAGGCAAGGCATGCTGCACAGGACATGCAGAAGCCTCTAGAAACACCAGCATGAGCAAATATGTTCAGGGAGAGAGTTCCATATGTCTGTGCTACTCTTTAGCAATTTGTGGGGAAATGTTTCAGTAGGGGGTCATTTTATCAGTGGTCATTGAAGTTCCACAACCTGGAACTGATTAAATGATCCATTAATTTTTGCAGTGTCAAAATGAATGGGAATGAGGTAAGATTAAAAACCTATGGAAAATAACAATTTGACAAATATGTGAATACTAGTGTTTTTTCAGCAATGGGCTGGCACAGTGCTGGGTGGGTGGATGGCAAAGAAGCAACCTTTTCTGGCAGGGTGTGTGTTTGATGCAGAGAGAGCAAAAGGTCTTCAGGAGGAACAGTGCAATTTCTGACCGTTGTAAACAATGTGTGGTGGAACTGAACTGGGAGGTGAATAGGCTCCCTTCCAGCCATCCTGCAGGTCCTATCAATCATCTGCCTTCTAATCCCAGCTTTCCTATAATTCTTTCCACTCTCTTATCCACATATGTATCAAATGAATTACCCACATTACATGAAATTCAGAATGGAATCAACCTTGTTAATTTTTGCTTCTTATGCCTATGATATTGACTCTTAAATAATATTAAGTGATCAAATGATGACAACTGGAATATTTCATATGTCAGTGTATCCTCTGGATACACTGTCACCAGTCTTTCCTGGTGACATTTTAATTAAGAAATTATCATAATTCATTAGTAGAATAGCCAAGATGTTGCTAGCAGTCCTTTAGAACCTTTTTAGAAGTCTCTGTCAACTTGTGGGAGCACAGATATCAGATGGGATCTTTTGTCGAAACCTGAAGGTTAACTACTAAATCTGATCAGAACACTTTTTCTGGAAAATTTTAAGTTATTGAAATGTCACTTGTTTTTAGGCGAAAAGTTACATCAGGATGTCCCTCATGCACCCATGCTCCAAGTAGAGCCAGATGTGGGGTCAGAGCAGGGCTTTGCCCAGATGGGCCTCGGAATCCTTCAAGGACTGGAGCCTGGGCAATCTGTCTCTGCCTGCTCCCTGCCTGTCCTCATTGGGAAAGGTTTCAGCACACAGCCTGAATCCCCCTCACTGCCCTTCATGCCTGGTGAACCTTGGCCTGCCAGACACAGCCCTTGAAAACCTCGTCTGCCCCTCTACACCCCCAGTGGGCACTGGGGTGGCTGTGATGTCCCCCTGAAGTTGTCTTTGCTCCAGGCTGGACAAGCCCCGCTGCCTCAGACTCTGGGACAGTGCTCACAGGACACTCTCAAGTCCTAAGTGTTGTGGGGATGAACTCACTTCAGGTTATTGGTGTCTTTCCTGTGCTGGAGGGCATTAAGCTAGCCACAGCATCCAGATGTGTCTGGCCATGAGTGCTGGGCAGAGGCAATGAGCCCTGCCCCGAGCTCTTGGCAGTGCTCCTGATGACACAGCCCTGGATGACACTGGATGTCTCTGATGCCAGGGTTCAGTGCTGACTCCTGCCCAGTTCCCAGGGCTCCAGTGTCAAAAGACTGCCTGAAACATATAAAAGACATTCCTGGTGCTTTCTTTGTCACAGATGTAGTCATTTTAGGACATAAGGCAACAAGGTAAGATTTTCATGATTTATGCCTGGTAAATCCATCCAGACCATTCCAAATCATCTTGTCCTTCTTGTGTCAAATCAATAGCTCTGCCAAACCAGAAGACAGAAGGAGAACAGAGAAAGCAAATTCTGGCTTTAATACATGGTTAAATTCTGATTTAGAAAAGTGAGAAGCGGCTGAAAGTTTTGTTCTGTTGATGTGAAATGAGAAATTTCTGCTGTGGATCAGGCAGCCCATGGACTAGAAGTGGAAACATTTTACAAAGTCACCTCAAACACTCAGGAGGACTTTTTTTCTCTGACAATGCTCTTTTTTCTGGAAAACATTTCCATGCCAAACACGGTTATAACTAAAATGCTCAAAATGCCTCTGCTCCACTAAGAAGCAAAGATGATTCTCAAAACTTCAGAAGTTGCTCAGAAAAACAATTTCTGCTCTTGTTTTGTTCTCTGTTCAGTTCCTGTGAATGCTGAATGGATTTGGTATAATGGCACGTGGTAGAGGAAATTATGACACAAGACAGCAGTCACATAAAGAAATATTGACTTAAAAGAAGCCTGGAGCAGCATGGATTATTAGAAACAGATGTTCTGTACACCTGCTTCAAGTAGCTTCCTGCTGAAGAGACACAGGTGCTTTAATACTGCTTTAGCTGGGGGGACACCATACTTCCTTGCTGGTCTGTGTAGTCCTTCTCTCTGTTTAAGCTGCAAGTTTCCCCAAAGAAATCAGGAGCAGAAAGGTATTTGGCCAATGTATACTGAAAGTGTAGAAATGGGAAGGAAGGGAAAGAAATGTGAAAAAATAAAAAGTCTTTTCAAATATATATTCTCAAGAGAGTGGTCATTAAAGAGTGATTTCAGTTAAAAAACCCAAACACTTTTCACCAAAACCTCCAAACTAGACTACTGAATAACAGATCTAAGGAAATTATGAAGTGGCTTTGGCTGCCTGAATAGCAAGATTTAGAAAAGAATAACTGCATAGTGGTAGTTGACTCATGTAAAAAGGCAGTGCTAGTCAACACAAATTATAAACATGAAAAGAATTCAAGTTTTATTGTCATATTAATTGTGTGGACCAGTGAAGCTCTTTGAAGACCTGTTGCATATTTCCTGGAAAAGGGTTAATGCCTGTTGTTAGACATTTTTTAAAATGAAAAATACTAAGGAAACCATTTCAGGGATTTTATATTAAAAAAGTAATATGCACACCTGTATAGATGCATACAAAAGTTTTGGGCATTTTAGTCACTGCTTGGACTGTATGCTTTAAAAAATCTAGCAAACTGACAATCGAATTTTGGATAATGGATGTTTTGTAAACACTTTACCTTGATGGGATATTTAAAATTGCTGTTTAAAAGCAATTTTTGGGATGCTTTTCCATGAAGGATGTAAAACACTGCATAAAAATCTCACATCTGAAAAGAGCAAATAAAATTAGCTGAACAGCACAATCTTATTACTTTTTGATATGTAAAATAGTTTTGCAAATTTATTTTGGCTCACTATCTCTTTGACTTGTCCTATTCTTGAAAGCACATTTTTATTATTATACGTTTAATGCAGTGAAACATTTTATGGAATTTTACAAGAGTTTAACATTTCACAGTCTTTCCAAACAAAAAATAAGTTAGATAAAGAGCCATTCTGCCTAGAATAAAATTGCTTGACAAATCTTGAGTGGCCTAAGTTTCAAAATTACTTGCTACAGATCAGTTACTCTGTCCACTTGACATGGTGCTGGTGGAAAGGGGCAAAATCATTCAGACCAGCTTGTCTGCCCTGCCCTGCACATATGCATGCTTTAGTGAGAGTAGTAGGAGAGCCACTGCTAAATACATTTTAGAGTTCAGATTGTCAGAAAATCGAGCTATAGAAGTGCAAATGAAGTGATTTAAAACATCAAGTAATGTATTAAGAAATTGACCTGTACATGAAGCCTGGTCTTTTATCTTTCCTGTTCTTTGAAATGAGACCTTGTGTTAGATAAAAGCAATAGGGTCCTATTAGACTCTTAATAGTCTTCCATCAATATGATTTGAAAAAAGCCAGTCTGCTTGCAAAGCAGATGACACAGGTCAGTTCCCTTGTTTCCTTAAAACAATAATAAATCCAAAGGAAACAAAAAAAACCAAACAAACCCCTAGCCCTCTTTTGCCTATTTTTGGAACACAGTTTTTTTCTTTTAGAATGGTTTTTAAAATGTGTAAGGAATCTGGACTGTCTGGCAAGTTGTAGTCTCTTGTGTTTTAAATCCAGGTTTTTCCACAAAGGCTGACAGCGTGAACACCTCCAGCTATACAGGTTTCTGTAACAGATTTTTATCTATAGAGAAATGTGCCTTGTGTTCAGCTGCCTAGCAAGATGGGAGACAGTGCTTCATGGCATCAGCTAGAGCTGAGAAACATTGCTATACAGGAAGAAAAGTCAGCCATGCTTGCTTTATATATGTGAACAGCCAATTTCCTCTCCTTTCCCTGTACTTCCACACCCCTCTCAGCTTTGGAAATTCAGGTCAATGTAGACTCATGAAGTCATGCAGGAGGCCATGAAGATACTATCTTGCTGTTGCTCTGCTTGTTATACCTGAGAATATTAGAAGTATAATTAATCTTCTCATTAAGAAAGTGCAAAAGCATCTTGATTAATTTCCTCAAAACATATTGTTGTTTCACTTTTGTTTTTAACATATGTGTATGATTTACTACATTGTGAATAAGCAATTAAAAATATTTGATCTAACTTGCTGCTAGGAAATTATGTTTATTGGTGGGAGGGAAGTAAAGGGAAATGTGAAGGTGTTTTGTCTTACCCAGCAGAGCCAATGGAAACATAAGGAAGAGCAAGTGGCAGGAAACAACATACTTAGAATCATAGATCCAAAGAACCATTAAGGTTGGAAAAGAACTCCAAGATCACTGAGTTCAAGCTTTGACCAAACACCACCAGGCCAACTAAACCCAAGTGCCTGAGTGCACTTTAACATTTCTAGGAATGGTGACTCCATCACCTCTCTGAGCAGCCTATTTCAATGTTTAACAACCCTTTCGGTGAGGAAATTCTTCCTGATGTTTACCCTGAGCTTCCCTGCCACAGCCCGAGGCCATGCCCCCTTGTCCTCTCCTGGTTTCCTGGGAGAAGAGGCTGACCTCTAAAACATGGCCTGTGGCAGTCAAGGAATTACACAGCTTCTGCTGCTCAGCAAGGACCAGAAACTGGCCCTCTTTTTCCCTGCATATGCAAACCAGCACCCAAATCCTCTTATCCCACCGCATGCTTGAGACATGGTAGGTGAGCACCACTAAATAACTGAAAGTTACCATGAAACTCTACACACTCTGAGGAAATAAGCAAACATACCTCATACTCCTTTCTCCCCCTATGCTCTGAACAAGTTTTTTTATTTTATTTTTTTATTTTACTCTGGAGTTTCATGATTTTAAACTCTCACACGAAGTTTTAAGAAAAAGCTTTGCTTTATACACTAAATAGTTTTCAACCTCTCGCAGCAAAAGTTGCAGTTTCTACTGGCTAACCAAGCTTTACTTGAACTAATTTCTGAAAAAAAAAAGAAAGAATAGTAATTAACTAGTAAATTAATAAGTTATCACACAAAGTCCTGCCCTTCATTATAAGATTACCTGATAAGTGTCATAGTAAGAATTCTGATAATAAAAAAGAAGCCTGAGTATTCCCTTTCATTTTAATCAGAGAGCAGCTGAGAAATTATTGTAATGAAATCAAAATAGTTTCATCCTTGATCTCTCAAGGTCCTCATTTCCCTTCATATCTTCTCAAACTCACTCCTTAAATCCCATATGCCAGAGGAAATATTCATATATTCACTATGTAATTAGAAAATTTCAGACCTCATTTGGTTGTATAAAGCATAGTAATTAGCTCAGTAAAGGATATTTCTTTCTGCTGTTTTGGTTGTTTTCTTTATGTGCTGCCCAAGTTTTACTGAAAAGCCCCAATATATTTTGAAAAATTATAGACCCTTTGAATTCAGAAAATGTTTAGAAATGGGAAAAAAACATGTGCATACATCTGTAGAGAAGGAAGTACTACTATGAATCTTTGAAGGATTGCTAGAAGATTTTATTAGCATATTTCAGTTTATTCTCTCTTGTCCTATTCTTGTTATTTTCTTTATAGACCATGTATCTTTTTGATAGCAATGAAATTGAAAAATGCTGGAAATTGAGAATAAGTGGAGTGTTCACCTCTGTCTGTTTATCAACTGACTAAATATTAAAAACATACTGTGAATGATTTCATGGTTATTTCTTTAGAAGCCCTTTGCTAGAAGGTCAAATGCTAAAGTTGTGAGAAGTTTCCATAGCCAACCTGCATCTTACTGCAAATGAGTGAGATCAATGTCACTCCTCCACAAAAAAAAAAAAAAAGAAAAAAGAAAAAAGCTAAATAAACCCATTAAGATTACAATAATAAATGTGTGGAGCTTAACAATAGTATTTATATATATATAATATATATATACATATATATATATATGCAAATACACTTCTTAGTTGTATTTGCATTTATAGTGTAGATAAGAAAAAGGCAATTTTAAATTGAGGGAAGACACCTGGTCTTGAGTTACATTGTTACATTGCTGGTAAGCCTATACACTGAATCACTAGAAATCTAAAAATCATCAGCTTGAATAGAAACTGGAATAAGTAACTCCTAATGTATGTCTGGTATGTGACTCATAATCCAGTGTTTTCAGTATCTGTCTTAACCAGCTCCTTTGTTTCTAGATAAATGATTCTATTAGTGTCAAATAGTAAAACAGAGTATTTAATATTTAAACATTGAAACCCAGTTTTCTATGGCTAACTGAGCATAATGTCCACAAGGGAGTAAAAAATCTAGCAGGTGTTTCTATAAATGACAAATATACTCATAACACCACCTCTTAAGAGCTAAGGGAGGGAAGTGAAATAGATGGCATTTATGTAGGACATATATAGTGACAATTGTAGGTTAACATTAGCTCAGACCTAACTCAACATTTCCTTTATTTTGCAGTTGAAGGTGGCTAAGTTCCCTGCACAGAAAGATAACTTATGCATTAAAGCTTGCAATCAGTGGTTTAAAATTAAAATATTGAAAAAAAAAAAAAAGATGTAATATATATAATGAAGAAAGGTGTATTTATATACAATAACTCTTACCAGTGATCTAGGCAAAATTGAACTCTCTTAAAGTATGAAATGTAACTCGCTGTTGTTGGTATGGCTTGGGAGACCAAGATTTTTGTGAAATGGTCATGTATATTTCTTTGGAAAATACATTGAAACTGTGCTGAAGCAAAAGTTGGTCTGCAAGTTGGAAAATGCCCCCAAAATTAAATTTTAAGTATATTTTGTAATTCTTCCCACCAATTCAATTCCTTACATGGATTATTTTCGTGTCTATGTAAAATGTAAGCAGTATTCTTTTTAAAAGGTTTTTATCTCTCACTAAGTCTCTGACCAATGACTCTTCTATAAATGGTAACTTCCTTACTGCCAGAAGTCTTTTCCTTTAGTCTTGTAAGTACAGTCTCAGACTTAATAAATCTGTATTGCTGCCTCTGCTACCAGGTGTAGTATTGTTGTTTTATAATTTAGAGGCACTTTGTCACTGGCTTTCAATTTTCCTTATTTTTAAGGAAAGAGGTTTAAGGTGTCTGGCTATTTTTATTTCAGAATAATGTGTTTGTATTGCCATCTTTTGTTTGAGAACTTAGTTCCTCATCCAGCCTAAAAGATCCTTAGACATCTAGGTGGTAACATTAGAATAAATATCTACTGACTACCTGTCAACTTCCATCCCATAAGAAAGCCTCTGAAAGGGAAAACCTGAGCAGGTTTCATTGATCAATGTCTTTAGTTTTGTAGGAGAAATTTTTCAATTCTTTGCTATGTATCAGATGTGCATAAAATTGTGACTGAAGCATTTTTTAAATTCCTCTAAACTCCTCTTTGTTTGCTACCACTTTTAAAGGCAGAGTGACATCACTTCTTTCTTAGCTAGTCCTTAATTGAGTATAAATAAATCATGAATGGCCTCATGCCATATCTGTAAATGCATACTGAAAACCAAATGCAAGAAACACATTTTGTTAATGCAGGAAACATAAATGCAGTAGAATTAATTTTAGCAGCTAAGTGTTCATTTTCAATAACCTCTGTTTCATAATGCTATAGTAATTATTTAAATAATGTCCCTGGTTATTTGGTGATTAGCACATTTTAATGATGAAAATTCATTAATTCAAAAGAAATGTATGTTTTTCCTTATGGCATGGTTCTTCTTCCTTCCTTGGTTAGAATGGCTAAAAAAATTGGAAAATTTAGACAAGTACAAGCTCTGTGCTGTAGAGACAAGTTCTCTATCTGTCTGCTCTCTTCAGCAGAACAGACAAATGGTTCATGGTCTCCCATTAACTGCTTCTCTTCCTTCACATCTTTTTTACAGCTGAAGGAAAAACCTCTGCTCTAGCTCTGTCTCCCGCTAAAATATTACTTGGCCTTAGCTGTGCTCCCAGTCTATATCTCTGTATTTGAAACAAATGTAGAACCTTTTTATCTCAATGGATTTTGGGGAAGTTTCATACCAAATAGAAAGTGGAATATGGAATCTGTGCTTCTTACTCCCTCTCAGGTCACAGTGACACAGAGTGAGAAAGAACAGCAGATTACAGCTTAATGAATAAGCTTATAGGTACTGTTTGTATGATTTTTGATCCCAAACTTCCTTGGTTTAGTTCTGGAAAGAGCAGGTTCAAGTGGATATAATGTGTGTCCTTGACAGTTTAAATTTTTAAAAGTTGGGAATTTTCCAGTGTCTCCCCTGCTTCTCATTTTGCAATACCAGATCACTATCATTTTCCAGTTCCAGTAGCAGGCTCCAGTAAGCTCCTACTAAAGACAGATCTTCTAATTCAGGTGCTGAAACCAGACACAGTTGGACCTCTTGTCTTGTGGCTTGAGCATAAAACAGTGGAGAAGGCTCCTAACATTAAAGAATTAAACCCCAAATGTATTTGTATTCTAAATGACAGTTTCAGAAGACAGGCAAATGGTGTGAGTAAATGTAAGCCCAAAAAACTAAACTCCTTTAATTTGAAGTTGGATTTTTTTATAGGAATCTGTACACCAAAATAAATGAAATGATCTATGGAAATCGTATTTATTCACGAAATATCAGAATTCATCATAAGACAAGTTTTAAACCACTAATTCAATACCATTTTAACTCTCAGCTATGTTAATACATTATATTAACCATATAAACATAAATCATTTAACTTTTACATTATTTTTTACCCAGTCTTCAGCTTCTAAATAATCTTTCTGCTCCTCAAATAAAACGTACCTGGAATTTTCATATCATAAATAAAAATGAGGTCACATTTTCCTTAAGCTGCAGCAAAGATTACCCAATTTGTAATAAGAAAAGTTCTCTGCCTCGTTATTTAAGAGAAGTCTTAAATTTTCTATCTACTTTATGTTATCAAACTAAGAATTTCTTTAAAAAAAGTTATTGCAAAAAATATATATCTGTCTCTACCTGAATTTTTAATAAATTCAGGGTTAATGCTAAGTATATGACCGATTTTAATTGAATAACTAAAACGTAACTAAAGAATACATGGAATTTCTTGAACTGGAGCTTTTTTCACTAGTATTTCATATAAAGTTCTACTATATTTTTATACAAAATTTCATTGGGCAACTGCAGCGAAAATACTTAATCTGATTTTATTGCCTCTTAAAATATTTTTGCAGGATATAAATATCTGACCCCAAAAAATTTTCAGAAATTCTGTTAGTCCCTCCTTTTTATGACTGTATCTTCTGCAGTTCTTATTGTGAATTAATGCTAAAAATGTTTGATATTTGGCCTTAGATATATAATTTATTTCTAAAGCACAGAGCTTGTGCTTAAGACACCCGTTCCTTTTTTTTTTTGTATTTTTCCTATCCCAAAGTTGCTCTTTCTGCATAGCCCCTTGAGGTCCAGAGAAGTTTTTGCATACCCCATCATTTATTGTGTTTTTGCCATTCAACTAGCACTTTGCCTTCATTGACTTGTTTTCCTAAAACTTAGAAAGAATGTTATGTAGACAAGAAACCTGGGTTCTACCTATGCTTGATGAAGTACATCATAGATAATTCTTCTACCTAGAAATCAGATTTAACCTGACAATTACTAGTGTGATGTGTTTTTTACTCCAGCAGCTCCTTAATACAAAGGGGAAAGTGTTATTTCATACTTAGATGTTTCTGAAAATATATTGGATTGGAAAGGTAGAATTATTTGCTCATTATACTTAAGACCCAGAGACTACTGCCTTCCCACCCACTAACAGACACATCCCCATTCCTTCTTTCATGAGAAATGAGAGGAGGCTTAGATATATCCATGTGAATAGGCTGCATTTAATTGAAATAATTTTGACAATGTACAGAATGGAAAAAAAACGTGGAAGGAAAGAGGTCAGCATAGTTCATTCAAATACAAGTTGGTGAATGAAAAACTTATTTTATTGTCTTCCTCATTGCTTTTTGAAATCTCACTACCATCCTGCATATTCCTGATGCCTCTGGATTTTGGACTGGTTTATGTACTCATTTCATGAAGAGAAGATGGGAGAATAGCAAGTGCAATTGCCAGTGCAACTGCCTCTGTCTGTCTTTCTCTAAAGGGCATGAGCTATCTGGGGTAGGCATAAGCTGCTTTTTATCTGAGTTCAGCAGCAGGTCAGTTCTTTTCTCAATAGCTTTGACCACAGCCAGAATCAGCAACCACAGTTTTGGGGGGTTTTCTTGTAAAACCCGTGTCTCTTGGGCTGTTGTTCCAGCCCACTCGGGCCAGCTATGGACCCTGGCCTGCAGGGTCTTACATGGACGAAAGCAAAAGATGAGAAATGCTCTTCTCTATGTGGGGACAAGTGTCCTGTTTGTTGGCTTGGGAAGGGACACTTCAGGCTCTGCCAACCTCCCAGGTGGAAAAGAACAACCCCTTATTGCAGGGGACTTATATACCAGAGGGAATGAGCGTGGGGGAAGAGGACTGTAGCCAACGGGACACCATTGAGGAGGGGCGAGGGGAGGGGTAACCAGGGGGCAGAAAACCAGGGGTATAGGGCAGAGGGAGAGACCATGAGGTGGGAGAAGGGAAATAGCAATCCATGTGACATAACATACTCAGCGCAAATTTCAAATCACCCAGTGCAAAACAACAACTAAATAAACTATTAAGTGCAATAAAACTTTTTTGGGCTTTTTTGTGTCCTTTCCCAAGAGGAGAAGGCAAAGAAACCTAAGAAACCTAAAAACACAATTAAGGCTAAACAAGGGGAGGGGAACCAAGGCACTGGTTCTGAAAATGGCATATTGGCCAAAGTTTGTAGCATATTGTTGATGTATTTCTACAGAAGTGGACCTTTTTGATGACAGTACTGATTATATGAGTATTATGAAGAATTTCAAATATTCATGTCATTTTCCAGAAGTTCAAACTCACTGACAATATTTTTAAGACTTACCCCATCCTATCTACTACAACAAACTCTTATTTACCTGTTTACTATTCTGAGCTGCTTTCTCAAGGAGGCAGGGTATAGTTACTAATTATGTATACATGTGTGTGTGTGTATTTATATATATGATATATAGTATGTTATATATTAAATATAAAGTGTGTGGGGAGTTTGCATACATGCATATGAAAAGATTCATATTTATTCATGTCCATATTTTAGGATGGAAACTACCCTCTCCTGGCCTTTTTTGTGAGTTTGCATTCTGGAATTCTTTTCTTCCTTTCATTTATGTTCCTCACTGTGCTTTCTCCCTTCAGTCATAGAAAAGATCATGCAGCACTTTTCAGTGGGTTTTCTCCCTACAGTCACAGGTTTTCTCCCTACAGAAAATATCATGCACTTCTCATGGGGTTTTCTCCCTGCAGATTTTTTTAGTAAAAAATCCTACAACATTCCTTCTATGTCTACTGACAGAAAATCAAATATACCATTCACTGACTTGTTCTCTTCCTGTTCTCACTCCTGCTGACCTCTTAGAAGGTTGTCTTGCTACTCCTCCCCTAACATGTATCCTTCCTTCACTCATTTTGTTTGGATAATGTTTTTGCTTTTAATAATTTCCTATCTTAATTTAGGGAGGGAATGACTTCACTGCAGTTAATAAGACCCCTAAACTAATTCCAATAATGTTGCTTTACTGACTAGGGTCAGTATTTCACCTCCTTAAATTTCTGTTGGTTTTATTTTTCCTTTCATGTTCTGAAGTCTGTGAGAAGGACCTCTAGATTTCCACTTTTCTTCTAGAGGTTGATAGTGCCATAGATTTCACTGGGAAGGAAAATGGGAGCAAGGCCAAGAGTTCAGTTCTTTTCTTAAGTACAACTACCACCAAAAGATCCTATAACCAGTGCAAACCATAAACTTTCAAGTAGGAATGTAGCTCATCAGAGTTTCAGTCTTAGGAAAAATGAATTTTTCTAGCTATTATGAAAAAGTAAATATCATAATGTGGGCATTTCTCATTGAATTTCAATAATTGTTTCTAAGGAAGTTTCAGTACAAATATGTATTATGTATAATGTGTATATATTTTAATTATCCAAGATAACTTTAAGGTTTTGGGCTTTTGTTTGTTTGGTTTTTGGGGTTTTTTTTGTTGTTGTTGTCTTGTTTGGTTGTTTTTTTGTTTTGGGGGATTTTTTATTGTTTTTTGGGTTTTTGAAATTATTTTCGTAATAGCAAGCCTAGAAAATGACACAGCATAAAAGAAAAATATTAGTTTATATACATATTGGATAAGTCCATGTGCTGGTTAATATTCTTCACAGTAGCTTTCTTGGTGCCATGTTTTAGATTTGTGCTGAAAATACAGCACAAATGCTGTCTTTTTGACATTTTTAAGCAGTGCTTGCACAAGCCAAGGCCCTTTCTGCTTTTCACTCCACCCCACCTGCAAGTAGGCTGAGGGTGCTCAAGAAGTTGGGAGGGTGCAGTCCACCCTTTGGGTAAATAAAAAATATCTCATTAATATCACACATTTTATGATAAGATTAAACCTTTTTTTTTTTATTCTTGTACTGAAATATAACTAGACTGAGTTAGAAATAGTTCTTAAATTTTATGCACCCATAATTTATAAATTTATGGCTTAGATGTATTTTTTATGGCCATTAATTACAGTCAGAGCTTGTAACCTTTTTTCATACTGATGGAACCTTTGCCTGAGTGGGGACTACTCAACTGAGAGGTGATTAAACACAAATAGTATAATTTAAAATGACCAAAATACTTTTAAAATACAGAAAAACAAAGCCAATATCTATTTAAAGGAAATGAGGCTGCTTTAGGGAGAGTGGTGTGCTAGCTCAATTATTGTCAGCAAGAGTTTTTTCATATCAAAGATGCCAGATTAGTTATTCAGGCTTTAGGTCTGCATGGATGCAAAATCGAAGTGGGGTGGGGTTTTTTTGTTGTTTGCTTGTTGTAATAACTATGTTGCATTATTATGCACTATAATTATATTGCACAAATACAAAAAGCTTGTTTAAGAATGTGTACTGATGCATAAAATTTGGAGATTGGCTGCAATATAATCACTTCCATGAGGTAAAAGAAAAATTAACTTTATGGATATTGCTTGTGTCAACAGAAAAATAAAAAACAGTCTTTCAAATATGTATTAGTGTGTCCTGTTTCTTTCTCTCAAAACATTGGATTTGAGTAATTCTGTGCCAGAAGAAAACCATTTACTACTACTGTACCATTTTAAAAGGTTCATTTTAAGACATTTTATGAAACAATTTTAATATCAGTCTGGCTATGTGGGACCTGATCATGACCCTTGAAGTGTGAACAGAGTTGAAAAAGTGATTCCCTTGGCCCTCTGTGCTCATTAAAAAGAGACAACACCACAGGGCAATGGAAAATTGGTCCTCAAAGAGTGTTACAAACTTGAATATGTGGCTTACACAGAATACTGGCAGTTCATCATTATTAGAATCAACCTTTATTCATAGACTATCTGTTCTCTAGAATAACCCTTTCTTTCTTGAGAGAAGGGAAAATACGAAGTTTTCATCATTGGAGCTTTTACGTATCAACTGTCATAAAAAATGCAGGAGAAGGGACAATGACGTCCAGAGCAGATGATTTTGCCTTTTCTTTATTTTGGTGGTCAGTGATAGCTATTTAATGCTCATGTTGCTGTCATGGGAAGTTTAATGACTTCCTCAAAAATAAAGAACTTTTTTCTGTCCATTCATAGAGATCTTTTACACATGTAAAAACAACATGAATCCTAGGATTCTGCTCAGATGAAATAAACTTCTACCAAGAAGATACATTCAACCCAACAGAAGCATTTCCTGCAACAAATCCAAAACCTAAAAGCAAGAAGTTCAGTTTGCTGACAAGATGAATAACACTGTTGTCTTTCAGACTGATAGCTACTGCACAACCCTAACTTGAACAAATATATCTCTTACAAAATCCCCTCACAAACAAACAAACAAACAAACAAACAAAAAACCCCAACAAAAAAGCCTCTTATTTTTCCAAACCATCAAATTTGATGAGCAGCCACTTCAGGCCATGTTCTAGGGATACCACTGGCATAATAATGGTGCTTAAGTACATGGAAAATTAAAAATAATGCCCTGAAAATTACATCAACGGTTATGCAATAATAAAACTCTTTAAAAAAAGAAAATCATATAAAAAAGGCTCATTGTCCTTATGAATGGGTATTCAGATGTGGAAATAATAGCTGTTGTGTAAAAGGAATTGGTATGTTTTATTAAGGCATACAAGTGTAGTTATTAGTGACCGTCATTGCTATCAGTGACCCTCAATGGGATTTACAAATTAGCAACATATCAATTGGAGGGAATTTAAGGTTAGATTTATCCTTTCTTCTCATTTTAATAGCAACCATGGAGATGACACAATATAGAATAAAAAAGGCACAATAAAGAAGGCAGACTACAGCTTGAGCTTTTCTTTCTTGCTAGCCAATAGAAAAATGGCAAAGTGATCTGGCATGTAGACCATTTATAATTATAAGGGAGTTAAAAGTGGGGAAATTGTCAGTAACTGCAAGCATTTGGACAAAACCCCTGCAATTTGAGTTAATTATCTCTCCAGAGTTCTTGTTCTGAGCAAAACACATGTGTTTATGTAGTACTATTGTATTAGGGCTTTATTTATACTTGGTTTTTACATAGCCTTATTAAAAATAAAAATAGAGATCCGGAAACAGTGTTTGAAAAGTTTGTTAAAATAGATCAACTGTCACTAAATAGACATTGGAATGCAAAGCATTTCTAAAAGTCTGTTTTCGAGTGGCAAGGGCACAATGCAGAATCAAGGAGGAGGAGGGGAGAGGTGTGTTTAATAATCCTGACTGCATCCTAAAGCAGTGCAAGGGCATGCAGCTCTGGTGAACTCAGCAGACCTGTACCTGCCTTAGGTAACTAAGTTTCTGAACAATTGTGATTTAAGTCAGTGCTGCTGTCTCACTTCGTTTTGTTTTCAGTTATTTCCCCACTCTTTTAAGAACTATCTTCTTTCTAAAACTGTAGAAAACTCAGGAACTTTTTATCTTTCAGATATGCACTTTTCAAAAGCAATGAAATGCTGTGAATTCAGAAAATGGAATCAAATTTGAGGAAATACTTGTCTTAATGTAAATATAAGTAAGCAGACCTAAATTTTGCATACAGTAGTGATCAAATATAGAATTGCTAATTACCTGTTTGAACTAAGGTAAAAAAAAAATTAAAGCATTCAGCAAACTTTAAAAATAAACTTCAGTACAACTCTGTTAAGTGAGTGTTTGTGAATCTAGCATCTATGTATGACTGAAAAGATGTTGTCTTCTCTTATGTATGGGAACACTGCTATTTTGATGAACTGTAAACTGTAATTATAATCAATGTGCACCAAGAGTAACAGAAAGTATAAAATTAAATCATAAAATCACAACTTTCCAAAAGATTTCTAGCTATTTTTTTGTGCTTGTAAATGATGGTGTCCTAATCTAGAAGCATGCAGAAAATAACATGCTCCTGCTTCACATAGCCATGCAAATAAAAACCCCTAGATAGAAGAGCAAAGCAATTTTTTTTTCTGTTTCTTTTTGGTTTTTTGTTGGGTTTTTCTTGTGTTGTTGTTTTTGGTTTTGTGGTTTTTTTTGCTTTTTGGTTTTTTTTTGGTTTTTTTTTTTTTTTTTTGGTGGGGGGGAGTTTTTGGAAGCAGTGGCAATTGCAGAAAAAATGAGCTGAGATGTATTTTGGGTGTTTTACCTATTACCTTTCAAACTTGATCAATAAATGAGGGCTGCACTCAAAAGGAGCACACTGTAGTTGGACATAACTATTCTTCTGTTAGGCCTGCTGGTGCCTCGTTAATGGTGTGTTTGGGGATAGTAGCTGCTGATTTATTTTTCTGTACCATGTGAAACAGTAAAAGCTCTAGTTTCTAATCTATAGACCAATGGGTATTAATTTATGTTTTAACATGACTGACAGAGCAACCTGATCTAGTGAAAGGTGCCCCTGCCCATGGAAGGGGGGCAGAAAGGAGGTGATTTTTAATGCCATTTTCAACCCAGATCATGTTGCCTCTGCTGCCCCTAGTTCAATGCTTCAACTGAACAACAAAATGTTCATTCCCTGCTTTTCTGAGACAGAGCCTTTTGCATTTGTTTTCATCCTCTCAGCCTGCACCCTCCCAGATTGTTCATGGCCTGTTGTGGTGATACTCTGCAGACTCCCAATATTGGTATTTTGGTTCAGGTCAGACCAGCACTTTTGAAGGAATCTCCCAGTAGTTGCTGGTTGGTTTTGTGGTCTCACAATGGACTCCTTTCAAGTAAAACTAACCACTCAAGAGACTCTTAATGCACTCTGGGTGTTAATGAATGCTCTTACCAGAGCTATTCACCATTAAATGTCCCCTGAGTCATGTGCAGTGAGGTGATCAGGGACTCTGCACCAACTCTGCTCCCCTAGGGATCCACTGCTATGGCACCACTTTAGTTCCTAATGGAGATACAGTCTGCAAGGTCAGCATCCAGAAGAAAGGCTTCAGCAAGATGGGTTGGAATGACTTAAGGATAAAGGTGAACCTTTTATTTGTCTGAGGCTGTAGCAGAATCGGAACTCCAGGCCAGGGACCTGATGAAAACTTTCTACTCTTTGGGCTATTATTCTAAGGGCAGGGGTAAAAAGCACTCTTCCCCTAACAAGCCGAAAAATCCCTACGTGTATGTCAAAGATTGCCAAGTTTTAAACTTAACATTATTTACACTAAGATGAAAACCACATTTTTTAGATCCAAAAAAAAAAACAAAACCAACCAACAAAAACTTAAAATTCTTCCATTATGAAAATCTTTTTGAATAGGGAGTGCTTTTCCTTGCTTTTTTTCCTTCAATGGGAACAGTCTATCCATGCCACATAGCAGGGAGGCCAAGGAAATTAGTCCTGCTGCAAGGCAGAGAGTGTAGCTGCATGGATGAGCTCTGAGTCCCAGGCTGATAAATTGCTTTGTGTATTGATGTAACATACCAAGGAAGGGATTTGGATGGAGGCAATTCTATTTGTGTTTTGCTCTGATCCCTGAAGTTCCTACATATATATACACACACGCATATAGATATATTTGTGTGTGCATGTGTGTGTGTGTGTATCTTGTATAGTTAAATGTTTTTTGACTTTTGCCATCAGGGATATTTTTTCCAACTTGCAGCATCTTGGATTTTCCAGTTTGCCCTTGCATGACTTCTTTATTTCCTTACCATCTGCTGAGATCTGCTTAGGCTAGTTTGGCTGAACTTTCAATAATCTGGCATTTCATTACCATGGCATTTCTCAAGCAATTAAGTTCTGTATTTCTTTTCCTAAATTAATGTGTTCATACTGGTGGGACTCTGCAGTTCTGAATGCATCACTTGTTAATGGAAGTATTTCTACAAGGCTAATAATAGGGCAAATTGAACCTATGCTTTTGTTGCTCAGATTAGTCTTCCTGCTAGGGAGAAAGTGCTGTGCAGGGGTTTCCTTATATGTTATGAGTGGTCTGGCTTGCCATTATACCTGATTTTATATGCACACCTGGACTATTTCACCAGGCCTGCTAAAACTTTGCTTAGAGACAGCAAGCAATTACTTTATGTCTCTATTTGGTTCAACCCAGACAACTTTCTTCATTTCTGGATTGAACCCTTTAAGTAAAATTAAACAGCAAAAATTAAGCAAACATCCTCTCAAAAGCAAAGCAAGGTAGGAAAAGTTGAAGATTTTTAGTTCAGAACAGTTCAGTCTCAAGTGATGAATTCTGTTTGCACAGTTTCTTTGGGATGGGGGAAAGTATTTGTCATGTCCAGAAAAGAGCAGTGCTCTGTTCTGGCCTTTGCTGTTTTAACTGAAGAGAGCTGAAACTACACTTGAGCTCAAATGGTGAAATCCATATTGATGTGGATTTCCTCCTCAATGTCCACCAGTGAGCATAGATTCAACAAATTCAGAAATAATTTTAGGTAGCTATACACCTTAAATGATAGTTTATCATAAAGAGTAAAATTTAAAAAATATCTCAGGGCATGTGGATAATTAGCACTGACTGCCCATTAGGATTGTGGAAGAGCAGGACTGAAATGGTCAGGCACTGCATCATGAAGATGTGTCTCTTAGAGTTTTAAACCTCAAATTTGTCCTGCGAGGGGTGGAAAAGGTGTTTCAGCTAGAGGAAAGGGGAATTTCTGCAATGGATTTCCTTGCACAAGGTAAAAGGGTTTTCCCTGTTAGATAAAGGTGGCAGCCTCTCCCCAGCAGAAGCCAGTTTGTAGCAGTTTTCTAGGACAAAAACCCATACAAACAAACAAACAAACAAAGCCCCTCAAAATAAAATTTAAAAAAATTGAAAATGGAGAAGAAATTTTGATTAGCTCATGTTTTGGGCTGCCTATAGACCCCTATTTGGATATTTTTTGCCAAGTTCATAAAATACTGATATGATTTTATTAAAACTCTTCAGTAACTTGACTCTGTGATAACAGACTGAAGAGAGTCCTGTTTCTGATCTAATTTAGGACCTTCCATGGAAAGAAAAGTGAAGCTTTAAAACACATTCTTTTGCTATTTTAGTACAAAATAAATAAGTGTTTTGCTTTCAAACAAGACTTCTGTCTATAAAGATGCCAAAATCCAGACTAAAGATGACTCAAAAGATTTATTTCTTTCCATTTTTTAAAGAAATTCCAGTAAAGGATTTTTTTTTCCATCTCACTTTAAAGAATATTTTTACCTCCCTCTTTTTTTTTCTCTTACCCTTACTCTAGTGAGAGGTTAGTGAACTGAAAAATTAATTATTTGCACAGCCATAGGGGTGAGTGAACAGCAGTGCTCTGGGTTGTTCTTCCTCTGGAGTCTGCAAAATAGGACTGAGAAACAGAAGCTCTATTTTTTTTTATTTCATTCAATCAATGTAATCACTTAACAAATTTATTCAAGCATGACATACCAAAGAGTTTTCAAACTCTTTACTGATTTTAGTGGTTTACCATCTCTGAATGACAAAGGTGGGTTGTTTGAAAATTGCTTTTAAAAAATAAAATTTTAATTTCTTAATGTAGTAGATCTCAACCTTGTTTTTCCAGTGCAACTTGTTTCATTTCATTTAACTAAGACAGATGTTTCCTCAGTTCCAGAATTTACATTGTTGCCATTGATTATTCAAATTTTTGAGTAAAAGTCATCCTTTGAATTTACCACATTTACAATGGAAATGTTGATAAAGATTTTTTTTTTTTACTAAATTCCTTTCAAATTTCTTTTAAATTTTATATTTTATTCTAAATATTCAAGTGGTGGAATAAATATTTCTAATTATTTTCTGGAAACCTCTATATGATGTCTGTGACAGATGTTAATAACATCTCTCTCTAACTTTCTTCTTAATAAGATGATTTTAAAAAGCTGAAGTGATTTCTTTTTCCACTCCACCACTCAGTTTTGTCTACTGAGCCCCCATAAGTATTGGTAGAGTGCTAGAGTGTTTCAGTTAGATATTTACAATTATCAGAACTAGGAAGGTTGGTATACTTGCAAAATCCTGGCTCTTTGTATCTGTTTTTTCACTCTTATTAAGTCTGTTATTGGATAGCACTATGTTCCCTCCAAAATGTGAATAGGTTTGTAGCTTTATGTTTAGATAAAATTTAGGAGTAAGCAATTTTTATTTCATATTTAAATAAATTTAAACTTTTAAGATAAGTTTAAGTATTTGAGTCTCAAAAAATGTCTAAATATCTGTACTTTCCATTACACTCTTATTTAAAAAACAAAAAAATCCCTTGCTTGTTTAGGAAAATATTCTTACACTTGTTTGAAAGGCTTTGTTTTCTAGTAAACTTTCTTTGATATGTCATCTGCTGTTTTGTAAAGCATTTTAAGATTAATTCTTACTTTAGATTCATACAGTGTACCTAATTAATTTCCTTCACACAGTTGTTTTTTATTTTTAGTCTTTTAAGCAAAATATTGGAAACAATACTTTTGGCTATCATTTGGGTGAACATTTCTCTAGTGAGTGATAGTCTTCCTATAGGAATTCATCTTGCCATTGAGGAGAGGAAGGAAGGATGTGTTAGAAACCACTGGCGTGTGTGTGTGTGTGTGTGTGTGTGTGTGTGTGTGTGTGTGTGTGTTGTTTGAAACATCTGGTTTTTAGCATGTGGTGTAGTACTTGACTAGGTGGTATAATTCTAGATAGGATCCAGCAGTAAATTCCTTTGAGCACTATTTCGCTTTTCTTAAAAATACTTTCTGGTTTTTCCTTTTTAATGTGTCCTGGCATGGCAAAACCTTCTCTCATGATTTATAAATTCTGCAAAAGCCGTTGAAGGCTTTTGTGGGTCAGGATATCACATCACTGATGTCTGTGTATCCCTCCCTGAGCCACAGGTACACTTTGTCACCTTTTGGATGCATTTCATGTTTTCTCTGCTGTCCTTTCAGGCGCTCATTTTCCTTTACATTTGGCACAATTTAAATTTTTGCATACAGGTAAAATGTTCATATATTCACCTAATTTTCTAGAAAAACTTTATTTAGGGTGCTTTAAATATTAAAGTCAAGCTTGAGTCACATTATAGGGACCTTATCTTCTGAAGGGAAGAGCAATTTTGTCACAGAAATGCATGCCATGTTTATTTGCCTTTCTAATTTGAATCAACTTCTATCTTATTGTGTTGCTACTGCCATGATTCAGTTCTTGCAAAGCTGTTCTTTCCATCTCTGATCAGGCTGTCATTTCTTATGCTATCTGTTTTTGAGCTCCATATCTCCTGTTAGTTGGGGGTTTTGATTTCTTTTTCTTTTCCTTCTATGCTTCCTTCCTACCCCAAATACTTCTTTTAGTTATTATTATTTATACCTAGCTGTTAGTTTAGTTACTGATCACCTGGAATCCAATTTACAGTCACAGAATGTGTTAAATTTATAGATATTTTCGAGAAATTCCTGGTGCCACCTTTTGGTTCAGTTGTAGAAATGCAGCTGCAACTCCAGAGCAAAGCCAGGAGTGGAAATAAGATAATTAGTTACTCAAATTCTTAGGTGCATACAATCTTCTGCCTGACTACACAAAACACACTACTAAGTTCTAGTAATTTTATAAAGTTTTAAAGTACTTATTTCTACTTAAAAGCTTCAAGTAAATAGCAACACTTCTCCTCATTTGAAAACTTCAATAAACATTTTGAATGTGGGATATGGCAGTTAGTGATGCTTGCTGTTAATTTTTTCCCAGTTAATTGGACACTTTTAAAGGACTGTGTACAATTTTTAAATATATTTCCCGTAATTATCAGAAGTTATCAACAGTTGTGTAGACTCATTTCCTAATAAAATATAAACTTTATCCTCATCAGTGTTTTGACACAGACTTTTTTTTAAATTTTTATGTGAATATAAGAACAACCTTTTATTCTTTAATATGCAGTCTTACTGGAGAGATACAGTGTTGTGCAGAAAGCTTTTAATTCCCTATTTATGTGGGGAATGCACCTTTGTGTATTATACCAGCCAGGTCAAAGTAGATAGCAACAAGTGTAGTGGACTTTGAGCACAAGTGGTTTTACTTCACAGTCACTGCAAGAATAGTGAATTCACAGAGCTGCAGATACAATTTTATTGTATTGCACTGTCTGGTGGCCCTGTCATAGTTACACTTTAAGTTGGATTTGTATGATTAAATCTGCCTTAATGAGAAGAATTTATGCATAATTGTGGTTGACAATTGAAGTCCTGGCAAAGATGGTAGATGATTAATTACTATTAAGTACCTCTCTTGATATACCTACACTACAAAATCAATTTTGTTTCACAAATATTTAATACTTCATTAAGTGAATTACCTAATTGTTTCATTCTCATCTAGAGTGAAATCTGACTAGATTTCTGAACTTGATTTACCTCGAAGAAAGATCTGCATGTAGATATTACATCTGTCAGATACTATGATTCTTTCCAAGAGAAAATATTTTGAGGTTTAGATGTACAAGAAGTTATGGCAAGTTATTGCAAGCCTGAGATAAAGCACTACATAGGTTGTTCCTTCTTCAGAAAAAAACATAACCAAAGCAAGTTCAAAAAACCGTGCCCTTTTATCCCTTTTGATTATCTCACGGTTTGCTATGAATAGGAAATTGCAGCACACTTGGTTGTCCAGTTTATTAGAACAGCAGTATATCTAACTGTTGGACCCTCTGTGCTTTACAGATAGGAAATATACAGCCAATGCACATGTGTTTGTGGTTTCAATGCCATATCAGCACAGGTTTAAGAAACAAGGAGGCTATGCTGCAGTTCTGAATTTTGAAAGTTTTGAAAGCAGCATCCAGCCCGATGGCCCTGCTCCAAAATGCATAATGAAAACACATTGTGATAACTTTTACATAAGCAGTACTCCATAACTATAACAGGTGGTATTTCAAAGGAATTGTAGTGAGATGAAAGGTCCAGAAGAAATTTTATATAGTCCTGAAACTTTTAACAGATATATATATATATATATATTATATATATATATATATATATATATATATATATAAGAACTTGGGAATACTTCTTGTAATTTGCATTTCTCATTTTACCTCTGCACAGTATGTTCACAGAATCAGTCTGGGATGCAAATAGGATGTTACTCAAATTCTGGTGCTTATTTTACACACGCACAAGAGGGCAGATTTCAGTTTTGAGCTCACACACTAACCTCTCACTGAAACATACTGGGTTTTTTTCCAAAATAGATTGCAGAAACATGTATTTTTCTCACCTAGCAGAAGAGGGCATGATGGTGCAGGCTGGCCCAGTCACACAGTACCCTCTCCTCTGCCAGACTAAAAGCTGAGCTCACTGACTTGGCTATGAAGAGCAATATCACTGAGAAATCTCAAATTGGCCACCACAGTGCCACACTGAGGTTTATGTTTTCCAACCATAATAATACTTTAACCATTCTCTGTGGGTTGAGTGGGGTTCAGGATAATTGCTTCCTTTCCTCACAGAGGTGTTGTGAGAATTAATTAGTTAGCCTTTGTATGGCTCTTCCAAGATACAAAGTGCTATACACGTGCTAATTAATTCAATTATTACCTGTATGTCATTAGCACTGCCAGGAAATCCATACATGACTAATCCAGCCCAATAGTTCAGTTTTATATGCTACATCCTAGTCCATGGTTTAGGAACATCTCTCATTAGAAAAGAAAAAAACCCAAAACCAAAACTAAACCAGTGACAAATAGCAAAAGAAATAAAGGTGTGTATTGTGTAGTGAAAGAGATTTTCCACCCAAGAGTACCATTTTGTTCTTGTAAACATTAACAAAATATGGCTGTAGTGAGCCCTAATTCTCAAAACAACCATGAAAACCATTTTGCTACATAAGGCGTTCTGGGCGCCAGATCTTCAATTACAGGGAAAATTTAAAGGTGCATAGAAAGATGTCCTTTGGATAGGGGGTAGGGTCCCACTAGCTAAGAATGTGTCTATAATCAAGCTCCTGGATTTGGATATAATTAAGCAGCTTGCAGACAATATCTCTGTTTGAATGTGTTTCTAGTAGTATTATTCATAAGGCTTGAGGCTAAAGACACTTTATGTAGTGGCCTTAAATACATAGGAAGAGCAAGAGTTCTCTGAATGTATGTCCCAGGGTAGCCGTTCTCTGCTGCAGGAAAAATAATGTATTAAAAGGAAAAGAGCTTTCATGTGAACTGTGACACATGAACACTTATTTCCTAGAGATGTGTTTCATCTCAAAGTCACCCATGTATCTTTTTAACAAGTAAAGACTAAAGAAACATAATATGTATACTAAGAAAGGAAGAAAGAGAAACACCAAATATAAAATGCTCCTAAAAGCACATCTGTCATATGAAATTCTTATAACAGCTGATGGCACCCATAGTATCCTCCTGCATGAAATTTTTGCAATTGATAGGAAGTGCAACTTATTCCCCTCTCTGCTCTCTCTGGGTTTCCGAGCATCTTATAGATTCCTCTTGCCTAGTCTCATCATCTCTATACAACCCTTCAATATTTCTGTTTTATCCTCATCCTGTCTTTATTCATCCTGCTTTTCCTTTTCTATAAGCCTTTTGTCTACAATTTTCTGCTATTCATGATTTCTTGAGCTTTTTTTTCCTTGTAGCTCTTTTCCCTTATTTTTTTGTATTCTTTTCCCTGTACTGAACCTGATTTTTCTTTCTCTTGCCTCTTCTTTTCCCTTTTGCCATTTATCACCTTCCCTTCCCCCTTCCCTTCCCTTCCTCCCTTCCCTTCCCTTCCTTCCCTTCCCCCTTCCTTCCCTTCCCTTCCCTTCCCTTCCTTCCTTCCCTCCTTCCCTTCCTTCCCTCCCTCCCTTCCCTTCCTTCCTTCCCTTCCCTTCCCTTCCTTCCTTCCCTTCCCTTCCCTTCCCTTCCCTTCCCTTCCCTTCCCTTCCCTTCCCTTCCCTTCCCTTCCCTTCCCTTCCCTTCCCTTCCCTTCCCTTCCCTTCCCTTCCCTTCCCTTCCCTTCCTCCCTTCCCTTCCCTTCCCTTCCCTTCCCTTCCTTCCCTTCCCTTCCCTTCCCTTCCCTCCCTTCCCTTCCCTTCCCTTCCCTTCCCTTCCCTTCCCTCCCTTCCCTTCCCTTCCCTTCCCGTTCCCTTCCCTTCCCTTCCCTTCCCTTCCCTTCCCTTCCCTTCCCTTCCCTTCCTCCCTTCCCTTCCCTTCCCTCATAAATGACTCTCCTGTAACAATACTGTATTTCATGAAATATTAATATCATTGTGAGTTATGTTTTTATGTGTTGGAAGTACTCAGAGTTGTGGGAGGATGAATGTTTTCATAGTCATAAAGCCCCTGGAGCTGGGAATATAATTTATCTCCCAGCTCTTTATCAAAGATGTCTCTGAATCCAATCAGCATAGCCATATGCTTAAAGGGGATGTACATGTTATGCTATTCTGCTGATAAGCCCACCTCCATCAAACATTTTCAATCCCTGGTATATTTGGGTGATTTATGTACAATGAAAGATAACCAGAATAGTAAGAAAGTCTTTCTGGTTGTGAAGATTTCTTCTCAAATAGTCCAGAGGAACCTGTTGTTATACAAACTGCTCATCCCCAAAGATATGATCTTCATTTCATGATTTGTGTTAGCAGCCACATTATTGCTCAACTCCAGTTCATGAATAGCCCGTATGAAAAGGAGGAGGAAAGATTGAAAAGCAACTGGTGACTTCTGTGAGCTCTGTGGGTAAAACTGATTTACTACCAGTCATTCAATGCTGATGCTTCATCATCTGGAAAGTGATACAGTGCAGTGATCATGGTGGAAATTCATCACCTAGAGGTGGCTGCTAGCATCTGTGCTGTAGGGAGCAAATAGCTGTGGAAGCTGGGGAACTGTCTGTAGGCTCTGTAAGAGGTGTGTGGCTGCAATCTGACTTTTCAGTTGGTCCTTACTAGTGTGTTGAACATTTTTTTGACATAACGATCTAGCATTGTTTCTGCTTTCCCTGCTTTTTTCTGTTCCTGCATTTCCAATGAGCTGGAAAGAGGAATGATTTGAAGTGCATCCTTTTTCAGCTGATCATGAAGGTGTGCATATGTGTGTGTCTTATATATATATATGTATATAAGTATTTATATTATGTGTACTTCAAACATAGATATATTTCTATGTATATGCATAAATTTGGCTGTCAGAATGCAAGATCAGAATCTACCATAATATTCAGGTATTAGTCACAGTACAACGGAGTAATTTTTTATTGTAGTTACTCTTAGAAATACTCTGTCATTATTCCCTCTCACCTTTCTGCTTAGCTTAGGTCTTTGCAATAAATCCTTTTGACTTTTGCCAAAACGGGAGAAGAATGTGATGAAGTAGTTTCTCTCAAAATGAAAAAAAAAAAAAAAAAAAAAAGGTGACCTCAGACTAGCTTCAAGTTCATAGGCAAGTTAGTAAAAATGAAACAAATGATTTTTCCAGTGACTGAGTGCTTTGGAAGAATTCTAAGGAACTCTTTTTTTAAATGACAATCACTTTCAGGAAATATTTTTTGCAACGTCATATCCCCGGTTATAGAGATTTCTGCAAACGATCTTTGGTTTGATCTTCAGTTTTTCAAGTGAATTATAGTCTTTGTGGTATTTATTTTTCAGTCTGAATCCAGGATGTTTATACTTAAAGAATAGAATTCTGTTTGTATGAATTCAAAGTTCTTTCTTGTATAAAAACATCTTTTATTCATTCATCAGCAATTTAAGTCACTTTAAAGCACCTCTGAATGTTAAAGACCAACTCTTTGTGTTCAGTTGTGTATCTTTTGTGTATGGTTCTATGCCTAAGAAGAAAAATGTCTGTCACGTTTCCCATCTTGTGAAGTAAATCTGATATATCCCTATAATCAGATGGAGGCTTCAGGGGAAAACATGTGAATACTTTGGGAAAAAAAACAATAGTACAAAAGTTGATTAGCAACAGTCACATCTCTAGAAGCCATGCTCTCTACAATTCCAGTATTAAACACCTATAAGACATGTGAAAAGAAATTCTACATTTAGCAAGTGAAGGGCTATTCCTCAGTAAAGGGATAGTTGTGCAAGATCCATGCATCTTATAGAACCATAGAGAGTTTTGGGTTGGATGCAACTTCAAGATCACCTAGTCCCAGCCCACCTGCCATGGGCAGGGGTGCCATTCACTAGATCAGGTCTTTCAGGACCTCATCCAGCCTGGACTTGAATATTTCCAGGGATGGAGCGTCCACAATATCTCCAGGCAACTGGTTCCAAAAGAAATCTCTCTGGGCAACTTGTTTTCAAAGGCAGCTTCTTTTGCTGCAAAAACTTACAGGGTTCCTATTGGAAGGTCAGCAATTCAAATCAAATTTCTAGTGCTTGCATTTTATAATTTTGCTACCTTTATTAAAATTTGAAAAAATTTAGAAAAATTTGGATTATTTTTCAAAGAACAGTCTTAATAGCATCTTTCCAGGGGAACTGAACTGAATGAATTATGTTTTTAAGTGACAACTTAACAATGACCAACAAATAACAAAAAAAAGAAAATGAGAGAAATATAGAGTTAAATAAAAACAAAGGGAAAAGGGCAAATCTAAAGAAAATGTTTGAAAATGCTAAAGCCAGACCTTTCACAGAAATGAACAAATGATACACAAACAATGAAAACACATGATGGAAAGTCTTCTCGAACTGGAGTTATTATCTCTCTTCTCAAAATTACTTTTGCAAAAATCTACTTAACTTTGACTCTTTCCTTACTGTAGAAATAAACTGGAAGCTATTTTAGAGAATAATAATAATTTAAAAGATTCAGAATAGAATAGGAATTTTAGTAAGCTATGAAATAAAAAATTACTAAGTAACCCTGATGAGTGTAGCTTTTATCCTGACTTTTGTGTTTTGTAGGAGTTCTGCCTGAATTAAAAGGTGGGTAAGGAAATCAGGATTTACTGTAGAATGAATGCATATAAAAGGCTTATTTTTTTCAAGTGAATGCAGGCAATTAGAACCTGTGGATATTCTATTCTCAGCTGTGGGAAAAGCAGTAATGGTAATTTTGAGGTGTTATACATCACACTTCTTTTATGAGGGATCAAGTACATTGTCTTGATCATTGCCTTTAAATCCTTCTTTGAAAAAAGGAGGTTAGAATGGTGAGGAAATATGTATTGTTTTTTCTTCACTACAATTTCAAAGTGAATATGTTGCTGAAAAACAGAAAAGAGCACATTTCAACTTGTGAAGTTTTTTTCTGCTTTACATTTTGTGGCAAAATTATATTTCTCCACTTTCTTAGTAGAAATTATGAAATATTTAGGAGGCTTATTCCAACTGTTCTCTACTTCTGAAAAGGAGTGAGGTACTTTGAAAAAAATATTGCAATTATTTCATGGAGAATTTTTTCAAGAGAAGTTGATTCTATAGATTTTGCATCAGTAGGTTATTATTTATTCCCCTTAGAATTCACATTGTTTCACAGAGCCTGCTGCTATTGTTGTTTCCAATAAAAATATAGATATGGAATTTTTTCTGAGGTAAAGACAATTTAAAAATAGCAATTAATTGCTTTTAAGATAGAGCCAGATTCTTTCTTTGAGATGTTGTTTGCTTCAAGAAGGACTTTTCCACATATTGAATCAATTATGAGCATCCAATATGTCATGCAAAGATACCACAAGGCAGTCAAGAGATCTGAAGGTGTTTACACATGTTGATCTATACAGAGGATTAGAGAACCTTGAGTGAAAGGTGAATATATTCCATTGAGCAAATACAGGTGGGATCTTGGCCTCATGGACACTGGTAGAATTTTTTTTATTGTCTTCAATGGAAATTAATCCTCCAGCATAATTATTTCAACTGTGGTAGGTTACTGATCCATACGTTACCCCAGAGTTCCAAGGGCTATGCCCAGAGGGATCACCCTGTTCCACATCCCCACACATTTCTGCTATTTTTTTCTGTTTAATGTCCACACATATGGTAAGCTGGACTGAGCATAAAGATTTACAAAATAAAGTTAATATAGTTTAGTTGTATCAGGCACTCCCCAGGGATGCAGGAGCTTGTTGTTGGGGGCTATTTTGGCTCTATAATGGCTGAGATTAACTTTGAGTGCATCACAAAACTCAAAAGAGCTTCAGTGAATGTGTTGGATGTTTTTACATGGATAACTGGTAACTGAGTTGCTGTGCTTCCTTAAACTTGGTTTTTGAATATTCAAATTCTACAGCACCTCGCAGGATATTATTCAAACACACAGTGCAAGGATAGACATTGGCATGTGCTGCAGTGAAAACAAGTCACAGTTTTCATTTCACCTCCCTTAAAAAAATCAGGAAAAACTTGACCCATCATGCTCCTTCTCTTCCATGCTAAACTGAAGGATTTTGAGGAATATTTAAGTTTGCACTTCAAAAAGAATGATATTTCAGTTTGACAGAAGAACATGTCTCTAACAATTCACACACCCTCCAAGCTCAATTATTCTTTCACTTAAGGATATATTTTGGCTGGAATATGGTTCATAAATTGGATTTTAGCTTAACTGCTATACAACATATTGCATAAATTTACAAAAATTTGATAAAATAAATTTATCTTTAATCTTCTGCTTTTTTCCCCTAGAGAGCTAATTAAATACTACATTCATTATAAAATTAAGACAGTAAAATTCTATAGCATTTATAGTTGTTTTATTTTGCTACAGTTTTGACACTGAAATCCAGTCATGTAGTTGATGAAAATTAAAATATTTTTTGTTCTTGTTACTATTTTATTTGAATAAGAATCAGTAAAGCCACTCTCAGTTTCCTGTACTTTGTCTCCCAAAATTTTTGAAGCTTCAGGAAGGAATTCATGTTCCAGTGGCTGAGCAGTTTCTCTCCTTGAGGAAGTTTCTTTGTTTAACAGTTTTCCTTATTTCACACTTCTGCAAATTAATATAGTGACTTTAATATGTGTCCCTTCCTCACTTTAACGTCTCTCTTCCTCACTGAAGTCATGTTCCTTAATTTAATCACTTTTATTACATACAAGATCATGATGTGCTCCTTGTTCCACGGTAGAGTCTCTGGTTCATCTCTTTTGAGCTTTCTGTACTAGCCTGAGCAAAACCTAGTGGAATAACATTGAACACCATGTAAGAGGTTTAAGTTAGTGTAATGTGCATGCAGTGTCCTAGCAGATGTTTTAAAGGACACTTTGTTGTCTTTCCATGCCTTACCATCTAATATATTTACATTCCTTTGTCATAGCATATGGGGGTTTGATTACTCCAAATGAGAAGTACACTTGGAAAGAGTAGAGAAAATAATGAAATAGATAATAATTTGAGATGCTGGATACAGGACAATAAGTTCAGGTGAAGTGACAGGGAAGCAAGGAAGGTACACAGCAAACTCACTGCCATGCCACTCTCCTTTCAGTGCCAGGAGAGCAGATTTTTGTGCTTTCAGTCCAGGAAGCCAACCATATCCTGGCTGCATCAAAAGCAGCATGGCCGGCAGGGTGAGGGAGGTGATTCTGCCCCTCTGCTCTGCTCTGCTCTGCTCTGGTGGGACCCCAGCTGGAATGCTGTGCCCAGATCTAGCCCCCCAAGATAAAGAGGACATGGACCTGCTGAAGTGAATACAGAGAAGACCATGGAGACGATCAGAGGGCAGGAACACTTCTCCTATGAGGACAGGCTGAAGAGTTGGGGTTGTTCAGCTTGGAGAAGAGAAGGCTCCAGGAGGTTCTTCTAGCAACTTCCAGTACTTAAAGGAAGCCTGCATGAAAGCTGGAGAGGGACAACTTATACAGGCATGTAATGATAGGGGAATGGCCTTAAACTGAAAGAAGGTAGGTTTAGATTAGATATAAGGGAGAAAGTCTTTACTGTGAGGGTGATCAGGCACTGGAACTGGTTCCCCAGAGTAGCTGGAAGTGTTCAAGGCCAGGCTTGGATGGAATTCCAAGCAGTTTGGTCAAGTGGACAGTGTCCCTGCCCATGTCAGGGGCGTTAGAACTAGATTATGCAGAATTGGATTATGGCTATTCTGTGATTCTATGAAGTGAATCTTTCAATTGAATTGAAAGATTTTTTAATTACTAAGTAGTGATTTATGAAGTGAACTTTGTTATCCTTTTCAAGTTATGTCACCAAGTTCTCACAGTACTTCAGACTTCATCCCAGTGGTACAGGAATGGAAGAAGTAAATCTCGGGCTGCATTTATTTTCTTTGTTTCATGTGGGGTTCCTCTGTAGCTGAGAGTTTGGCAGACCTGCTTATTTGTGCCCCAACAGCCTTCACAGGTATTCATAAGCTTCACAGGGAAAGTAGTTATAATTATTTCTCCCAAAGATCTGAAGAAATTGAAACTATATTTCTACATGAATGGTGTATCCTGCTTTAAAAAAATATTATATTGTTCATAGATTGCTTAGGGTTTTTGTTTTCATTTTTGTTTTTTAATTCTGGTAGAATTCATTTTGACTGTTTTTATGTATCTGATGCTTTCACATGTAAAAATTTTGTGTTATTATTCACAGCCTGAGGCCTTTAGTTCTCTCTCCTGTTTTTTCATATTGCTGAAGTTTTCTGAGTTTTATGATTGATTGCAACCATAACAACGATATAAATGTCTACCACTTTACCCCTTAATTTTTAAACCCTTCAAAAATTTAAAAATTTTTTTATTGATAATCAGGAAAACATTGTCTTTTGGATAATTTAGTCTTTATTGTCTCCGAGAGCTGCCTTAACCTACTGAATTCTTCTTTAAATGAAAGACTGTTTAGAGTAATTCCTTTTTTTTTTTTTCTAATATTTTTATGGAGCACTATTAAATACAGAAATTTATATTGTAAATTATAAGTTCAAGTAATAAATTAGTTAAAAATAAAAGTAAAAAATTCCCTGTGGGGGGGAAAATAATATTTAGAGGTGTTTCCATAAGACAAGAACACCTGATTCATGTTTTGTTCCTTTTTGAACAGGGTCTGACCAAAGGGAAGATGTAAAAAAAACCACTGTAATATATTCTTATTCTCACAAAATCCTTGTGTGTCTGGACTTTCTTTCCCCAAGGATGGCAGGGAACAGTTCCCTTCACAGGGTGTGAAGGGAAAAAGACAATAATTGTGATGAAGATCATTTGCATCTCCCACTGGAAAACACCCAAAAACCAGGACACTGGATGGGTTCTTGCACTACCTAAGAGACAGCATGGCAGGAGCAGCTGTGTTTGCCACAGGAGTTCCTGCACAATACCCAATAATCTGCTGCAGATTCCTAATAGTGTATAAACCAAGGAGGTATTTAGCCAGCTACTACTACTTACCATAATTTTCTGCCATACTGAGAGCTTTGCTGCCCAATGAGCCATAGTTTTACCACATTTTTAATAAACATTTAATTCTTGGTATCTCCATAAAGCACTGTCTTTAACATGAGCTCCTCCCTGCAAGTCACACATATCTTTGCTCCCCACAGTTCAAGGGATTGTGCCTTAGGCCTTGGAAAATGTAGCATCTCAGTTTCAACAGTGCCAGCAGTATTGTATTCCCACAGGAGAACAGTGGGGCTGACTTTTGCCGGGATGTGGTCCATCATCTGCCTTTAGCCCACCCAAAAAACCTCTGAAGCACAGGCCCTGAGCTTGGCTGTCTGCATATTGGCACATTGCTGCTATGTTGCTGTTGCTGCAGTAAGACTGATTACATTTCTTTTTCAAAAAGTGGCAGAAATTACTTCCCCTCTAACCTCCCTCTCTCTGTTTCCAACAGATGGAACAACAATCCTCCTGTTCTTGGTAGGAGATATGGGAATTAGCAGTCATCTAGCTGGTCATCAGGGAATGGGCAATAGTACTTGAACGAGAGCATCAATATTTTTTGCTGTACTGTTTGTAGCTAGCAATCCTTTTGCCAGTGGCTGTTTTTGTGTTTGTTGCTGAAATTTTAAATTCCTTCCATCCACTCAGTTTCCTCTAGCAGCAGTAGAAGCATTCATAGGTTCTTGAGAAGCCTGTCAGTTCCTTGCAGATCTGAGAAAGTTTTCATTGGTGTCTTGGAGATTTCACCTTCACTGGTGCATGGGCATGTTCTAGAGGATGAAATAATGGAAAATCTCATGATTGAAAATATTAAATTCCACATGATGTTTACAGTTTTTAATACTCAAATAGAATTTGAAAGGAAAAGACAGTATTTGCACTTGGCAGCTGCAGGAATCTAATACTTTGAACCTGTGAACACATTATATAGGTGTTATCCCATTGGATTTCCTTGCTGGTTGAATTCATTCTATTTGTGACAGGCAGATTTTCATTTGTGCATAATATAGCACCATGACAAAAATTAAGTAATTTTGATTGGTTAATTTTTTTCAGCTTTAGGTTTGTGACTTCCAAGCAATTCTGAACATGATGTATTGTTACAGCCGTGTCAGTGGAAGCTAAAAGAATTTAATGCCCTCATTTGTTCTCAAAGAATTCAGATTTTATGTGATATGAGATCTGAAATGATGATGTGCATTAAAACAAAAGTGCAAGGAGATTCCTAAGGATGCAATTCCTTTACAGCTCACTGCCTCTCATTGATTTGAAAGGCTGCTTCACACATTATAAATGGATTTTTGACCATAGCAACACTGCATTCTCTACTACTAAAAGCTGGATTGCCTATGCAGTGGCAGCTCTGTTCCTTGCCAGAACGACTGACCTTGGGTGTGAATCCATATGTCAACTCATTACAAGATGATAAGATGCATACTGAAATAGCAGAAGCTAAGTTTCTTGTCAAGAAATCCTTTGACTGATAAAGGACAGAGAGATGAACTCAGCTGTTCTTAATGATCTGTCCCCAGAGGAATGGTAAAAGACAGAGAGGACTGACTGGCCACTGAGGGGAAGGAGATCAGGGAGATTATTTTGTGTGGTACCTCTTTAGCTATCATTCATTTATAATTCACAGTAGGACTCCTCTTCTGAAATGCTGTGAAAACACAGACTTTTCACCAAATATGTACATCTCACTTGTCTGCTTTGGTAATAGTATAAACACTGCATGGGGGCAGGAAAAAACCACAGAAACAAACAACTTCATATTCTAAAAAAGAGGTCCAAAATATCTTGGCAGTGACCAGCTTGTCGTTCACTGCTTCTGTTGTCCCTGCCAGCATTTAAATTAAGCTGGACTAGAATCAAATCAGTTCTATCACCACCCTGCTCTAACCTTTGGTTAAGCTGATAGTTTTCAACTTGTTAAAATGTTTAATCTGTATCAAAAATGCATCACACTACACTTCTTGGCACATTTTTGTGACTGGTGAATAGGACCCTATTTTCTTGCATATTTACAGAATATTAATTCTATGGTGTCTTTATGAGACACTTGGTGCTGTCAGTTTCCTAATGTAGAGATGCAAAACATTTTTTCTCCTCCTGAGAAATGTGATTTATTAGATTCAAATCCAAACAGAATGCCTTTTCAATAGTGCCAAACGTGCACCATTCAAGAGAAACATTCATGAGAGAATATCTTCACCAATACAGTCCAGCTGTATTGAGTCTAATGTCTGTGATTCATAATTCATTTCCAGCACCTCCTTTTAGATAGATGAAAAAAATGTCTGCATGTGGTTAGTCTTTTTGGTCAGTGTTGTCACTGGTGACATATTTGTCAGTACCTGAGGGCCACACTAAATAACTAAAAGGGCCTGGAAAGTTTTAGGACTTTCCCCAGGGGTATTTACTACTTTATGTGACATGCTATAATTTCATAAATTTCTTTAGAAATTAAAAAATGTACGAAAACAATTATTTCATTGTTCTTTTTTAAACTTCAGGTGAAAATCAACAGAATATGTCACTAAACTGGTTAAAAATAAATGAGATTTCAGATATCCAATATACCAGATACACAAAAACTGTAAATTAAAGAATCCAGTGAGGTATTTTTATTAGAGTCATACAGCTCAGACAATCACATAAGAGATAATATGAAAAAAAATTGGGAGAGAATATTGCATCCTATGAAAATACAGTAAAATGTTAAATAAGTTGCATTTTCTATTTGTTTCAATATTTTATTGGTGAAATTGAGTCACAGAGGAATACATGATAGTATTCCTCTTTTGAAAGCTTGTAAGCTTATTCTTAACAGAAAAAACTGGCTGGAGAGGAGATCTATTTTGGCTGTTATGTGGCATTCAGTATTACCTGACCTCAAAACACCTTTTGAAAAAAAAGAGGCATCATACTTCATACTAGACAGACTTTGAAGAAAAAAAAAAAAAGATTAAATTAAGCTTACAAGGGTGAAGAACATGGAACAATTATCAAAGAAAGAGTTAAAAAATATAAAATGTCAAAAGTATCCATCTACTCCCATGCCTATAACTCCAGCTCTTTCATTTGCTGCTATTTCATCTTGCCTGCAGCTTTCTTCTCAGGAGATAGATTGGAAGCAGATTTCAGCATCTCTTCCTCTTCTCACTTCTCCAGTTCAGGTGTCCTTGTGCTGCTGCTTTCACAGTTGAAGCTGGATTTGATGTATATTTGCTAGGGGCATCAAGGAACACCTTGAAAGCATTTACTGAAAACGTTCTAGGGAAAATTACTTCATTAAACTGTGGGCATGATTTGAGGATAAACTAGACACCCTTTCATAATGTTATGGTGGTGGACTTTATTAAAAAACCACTCTCCTAAGCCATTTAGCCATGATGAAAAAACAGTGAGGAAGATTCTACTTCTGCTCTGTAGATTGTATTTTTGCTGTGTGTTGTGTCTCTACCCAGCAGTAATATGAATATTTTATCAAATACCAAGATTTTTTTGTTGCAAACATTGCAATGACTATTTGTGAAAGAAACAATAAATCAAAGGCAAACTTATCCAATTCATTAGAATGTCATGGTTTTACTTTTATCATTGGGAAGGTGGATATGGGTTCTTTTTACACAAGTTTTTAACTGCTTATCCAGCTTTTTTTTTCTTTTGTTTTAACATATATTACATGATGTATAAAATCCTTGCTAACTTGTTGTACAGAGCTGTTACCAAATTTTTGTTACTAGAATATGTAGGAGAGAACAATAGGAAGTAAAGAGCCATTTGCGGTCCCAGATTTTGTTATTGTTTTTTTTGTTGCTTTGTTTGTTTGGGGGTTTTGGGGTTTTTTGTTTTCCTGTGTGGTTTTTTGTCTTTTTTTTTTTTGTTTTGTTTTGTTTTAATAATGTATAAAATTTTCAAGTGGCCAGTGATAAAGACTTCTGCTTCAAATATTCTGCCAGCTAGAACTCCTTTGGAATAGGGATACTTTAAAAGAAAGCCCTTTCATCAATTCACTTTTTAATAGGAAAGTGAGGCTTTTGCTTCAAAAATGCTTCGTCTTAAGCTGGTGCTTTGTATGTCATTTTCTTTCCTCCAGTGCAGATCCTTTTCTGTTTTCATCAATGTTTTTTGAGAGGGGATGGGAAAAAGACATGGAGAATAATTTTATCAACACCTTCACAGCTTGACAAGGAATACATATTAGAGAAAGCAGTGAACAACTTGTTAGGTATGAAACAGCAATAAGACATGAAATTCTCTGCTCCACTCCTGTCATTCTTATCCAAGGATATTAATAGAACCTTCTCCCATGTATTATACAAAATGTATGCTTAAGAAATGAGGTATTCTGTTGAAAATTGTCTTCCTGTTTTTTACTCTGTAATTCCCTCACCATTACAGCTCCTCCCAGTGTGAAGCTGTTAGATGCTCATATTGTGTTTGCATGAAATTGACTTTGAGAGTTAAATTTTAGCAGTATTTTAAATCTAGTTCCATTCTTATTAACTCAGTTTTGCTTAAAATAGTAATATTTGAATTTAAAGTTTTTGTAGGCACTTTCTGATTTATTTGCTTTCTCTGGAAACTACCAGCAAAAGTACATGTCTGTTATTAAAATCTGGATTATTTTGTGGTATATACTTATTTCTGACATATGCTGTTTGTAAGTGAAACAACAGAGCAGCTGGAGGTAGAAAATAAAAATTTGGTCGAGGAAATAGTAGGAAAGATTCTTACCCATTGTGATGATAATAAAATTTTCTTTTGCTTAATCAAAAATTTCTCCATGAATTCGGCTCGTGGGGTTTTTGGTTGTATTGTGCTTGTATGACTTCATGTCTTGTAAGCTAAACAGGTAGGTGAGTATACACTTCTGTGAACCACATAATGAGGTCATGTCATCTGTGATCTTCTTTTTAAGAACCTGATCATGGGCATGAATGCTGAGCTGGGATGGTACCTAGAAAACAGTCCCTGTGTGGCAGGTTGGGATGCAGGCTGCCCCTCTTCCTGGGTGCCCCCAGACTTCTGCAGCACATGGGAAATGGGGGAGGAGTTCTGAAGAGCCAGCCATGAGTGCTGCCCTGATGATCATCTATCAGGTTGCTCTGAGCAAGGAGGAGGATGGCTGTGAGTGCATAGTCCACAGAAAATTCTGAACTTTAGTTATTTTTAAATCCAAATAAGTGCTTTTTGCTGTGCCTCCTTTGGTGAGAAACTTTAAGTGAATAGGATCTATTTAAATACATACTGAACTGAGCAGAATGCCACCTGGATGAAATCTTTACATTTTTCTGAACAGAACAAGTCCCTACAGTGTAAATTTCATCTTTGAATTTTTTCTTTTTGCCCTCAAATACTCCCCTTAGTTTTTTTTAAGTACACATGCAACATACTGAAGAGATAAGAAACATTGACAGTTTCCAAACACCTGACAATTTGTCAAAGAACATGCTTGAATTAACTATGGGCATAAAACACTTATGCAACTGTGCCTGTTCTTGGTAAGGAAAGACTAGGGAAAAGTGAGGCTAATACAGGTGATATTCTTTGCAATATTTTGGTGATGGAAAAGCTGTCCTCCACAGTTACCCAAGTAGAGATGGCAGGGCCTGACAGTGGGGTTAATAGAGCCCTGCAAGCAAGGAGCAGGTTGTGATAAATGATGGTTCCTTTCTCACAGTGGAAGGACAGTCCAGAAGGCTTTGGGAAAGTGAATAGAAACTGGAATAGAATAAAATATCCTTTGAAAAATCTTCTGATTATCTGGGGAAGGTTTGTTACATTTAGTATTATTTTTCTTCAAAGCACGGAATGTTCTTAGAATTATTTCTTTCCAACTGTAGCTTGATTAGACAAATAATCTTTGCTCCTCTCAGTGAAAATAACTACATGAGAGTAATTACAGGGTTATTCAGGAAAAAACACCAACATCATATTCCAAATAATTTATTTTTCTTTTCATTTTAGAGAGAATGAAGGAAAAACTTCAGTTTTAATTAAAAGTCAAGCAAAACCAAGCACTATCCAGATCTAGGCGTGTACTAAATCAAGAACAAGGATGCATTTAGATATTTATGTACAGAATTTTATTTCAGCAACTTTTTCAATAAGAAATAATGGAAAGCTGTTTCACAGCTGCTGGTTTTTTGTGTGGTTGACATCTCTGTACTATTGATTCTGAAAAGTCAATATTGAAAATTTGTGTGCATAGTGCTGACTTAGTTTACTTTAGTTCATTAAATCAGAGCTCTTTACCATTTTAAATAGAAGAACTGGAATATAGGTATGAACTGCATTGTCTAGCTTATTAAATAGAATTTATTTACTGTCAATATCCAGAAATATAGGTCATACTTGAGGACTCCCAGAGAAGGCATACTTAGAAAAACAAATTTTAACATATGTAAGCTTACTGAGCAAAGTCAGGAAAACCATAAACAAACTGTACACAAAAAGCCAGACAGGATAATAAAGATCCCCTAGTACTTTAGATGGTTTTATTCTTACCTTACACTGAAAAAAACCCAAACAAACCTGGCATAAATCTCTTCTTACTAATTCAAGACATCATTTTAAAGAGAAATTTATTGAAATTTTTTCTGCATTTTTTTAAATTTAGTTTGCATTTGAAACAAGTTAACAGTCACCACACACAGAGTAACATAGAAGAGCTGGCTAGGGCTGTCAGCCCTACACAGAATATAAGAGGAAATGAGGAATGAAATGAATGAGCAGAATAAATGAATTTGTGTTAGTTTTATCAAGGTGGTGTGAATTTGAAAAATGACATTCCAGTCACTTCTTCTGCCTTGTTTATATACAGTCATGCACAAAGCTTTCCCTGAAATAAATGAGGCTTTAATTTCTCTTGCTAGCAACATTAATTATGCTGCTTTTATGCTTTTAACTAATGTGACTGTTCCTGTATCAGGTAATACACATCTGTGTTATAAACCAGCATTCACAAACACCTTCATTAGATGAGTGCTTTACAATCATTAATAACAAGAACCACCATGATAATTTATCAGGAGATATCATGCCACGAGGTTCACTGGTTTCCCTGGTACAATGACTGCTTTTGAGAGTGGATGTATTGGTAGCTTCCCAGCAAACAGAAGGAAATTCTGGTACATTTGGTTGAAGATGTGGTATGTAGTTGAAGATGTAACATGTAGACATAGATGTACTTTTGCCCATATTCTTTGAGAATATGTTGCAGATGTGCTTACCCATCTTTTAAGTTGTAAAGATGAACTGGACATTTTACCTTCTTTGTCCCCACTCAAGACAAAACACTTCATCTTTATCTCCCCTGTTTCAAGCAGATTGCAAAACTATTATTAGAGCTTTTCCTGCCTACAATGGTTAATTTTATTATTCAATTGTTATTGAAAACAAAACGAAACATAACAAAACAAAACCTTAATTTACTCTAGAGAATAAATCAGGAGTAGAACTACACAGAGTGGAGTTGGGAAATGTTTGAAAATTTTAAATTTTATTTTGTTCTGAAGGTGTTTGAGTGGAGATCTGTAGATCCAGGATTCTCATCCATCATTTGAGAAGGAGGTCACCCTACAACAAAGGACTCAAGTACCAATCAATCAAGCTGAATCCAAAGCAGACTCTCAGATAGAAAATTTCAGGACCTGAGTACTGCAACCAGATGTACTGGATGATCACCTAGGAATAAGGAAAGCCAAAAGCATTGATTCCCCAGGCTTAGACAGTTATCCAAAACACATGGCAGAATTTTGCTTGAAATACTGTTTGGATCTTGTAAAGCTGAGTTTTGCCAACATGATTTCACATAATTTCTGACTAAACCTCGTCCATAATGGCAAATATAAAGGGTTTGGAAGGCTTTTGCTCCTGGAAAAGATTTCAGTTTGACACCTGACTGTAGCCATTTGTGCTCACAGCTAGATGCACCATAAACCTGATTGTGAATGCAACATTACTATGAATAGATCTAAATGTTCATGTGCACTGTTAAACAATATTATGTGATTATGAGACAGGAAAAACATCTCTCATTTCCAATAAGTGGAGTTATTATTTAATTCAAATTATATACTTAAGATATAAATGCTGGTTAAAGGAAGCATGTTCCTACTGGTTTTGCTTTAAAAAATTGTGGTGGCCCAGTCCACCCTAAAAGCTCTAATTTGTGTAGTTATGCATTCTGTGAAATATACCAATTATAACCCCTAAAGTGGGTTATGCCTATGTGAATTTTTAGAGAAAAGTAGAGAAGCGTACAGTATACAGCTTTTGCAAATTCAGATTCAAAATTCATCCCAACAAAAGTTCTAAAGTACTTCTTGCAGACATATTTTGTTTATTTGCTGTCAATGGTATCATGCGTTAGGCACAAGAGAAATTTGCCTTCTGAAGAGTATGAATAGTCTAGGAACAGTTCTTGCTAAATACCTCCTCAAAGGACTTTTTAATAAACATGACAAGAATCTAGAATAAGAAGTTATGATCCTGTTAGTTTGATTCTTTCAAGTAATAGACCTGGGACACAAGGCACAATTTTTAAACAACATATTTTCAGTTTCTTCATTCTTATGTTGGGGTTTTTTTGTGGTTACTCATGTAAGACTGGCTCTCAACCATACTGGAAACCACTCTATATCTCTCTAAACAGCTTCTTTATTGGGAAGGCTATGATCCATTGTGCCTCTTGAAGGAACATTTCCTAAATTAATAGGGATTATAAAGAAAGGAGGCAAAAATACCTCTGAAACAGAGTAAAAGGTCAGAAATTTTTTAGACCAAATTTGGAAGCATATTATTTTATAGGAGGCTTGGTTTAATTCTCTCCTTATTCATAGAATATCTTAATTATTGCAAAATCTGATTAGTGCTACCAAATTTTCTTGCCATATGTACATATGCATCCCAAAAGATTCTCTCTTTTTCCCTTTCACTTTTGTCCTTTCAGATCAGCATTAGTTCTGAAAAAATTGGGCATCTATGTCCATTTAGGTGATTATATATTTCATAACTGCATAATTAATACAGGGATTCTTAAATTGCAAATATTTTTTAATCATAAAAAAATATGTCCTGGGAAAAAAAATTTTCTTTCTGATTTGGTTGTTAGGTATTTCCCATTTTTTTCCCAATGTATCCATTGATAACATTATGTATGCTAAAGGATAAATCTATATCTTCAAATTTTAAAAGCTGATTTCACAAGACAGCGCTTAAATTGTGCTTCAGAAAACAAACTACAGAAATTATCAGTGAAGGTTTACTTTGTTTTTTTCTTCCCCATAGCTGGGAAGCTGACTACCAATATCCATCCTTGAATTTTTCAAAGGTCTGTTTCAGTAGTTGTCACTGAAGTGGTATTCACCAGTAAAGGATTTCAATATAATTTGTGATTGCCTTTGCTTTCCCAACCCTTTACCTAAGTTTATTGGTCTTTATATCACAGTCAATTGTTTGAATCTAAGTATTTTTTTTACTATGTTCAATACACATAAGCAGTAAACCCCACACTACGAAAGAAATTGTCTTACTCTAGCAGTGATTATATCAAATCTCAAGCTCAAAATTAGGGATGAAAAAGATTGTCCAGTTTCCCCATACAAAGTGTTTTATGAATTTCTAAGTTGCTGGTGAGTGCTATTTGCTCCTGTATTTACAAGCCAACATAATAAAATTACTAGATATTTCATGTCAGGAAAGAGGAAACAATTTTCCTCTGGGCAGATGGGAGAAGATCATTAGGGAAGTGACTGCATTCACTTTCGGATAACAAACTGCACTTCAGCAATTCAATGCTTTACTGGCAACCTTCTTATCTCCTACTCTTTGGCTGATACCCTAAGATATATGGTCCTTTGTATAGAAGTGTTAAATGTGCTCTATTTTACAGGTTTCTCACATACTTGTTGTACACAAGATAATAGTGCAGATGTTTTGGAGAACGTTTTTGAGTTCAGTCCCTATTGAATTGTTTCCCACTGTTGCAGGAGACTGGATCTGGTGGCTGATAACAGTCTTTTCAAACCTTGAGTTTCATGTCTTGAGGCATTAAGGAATTTGGACATAGAAAATAAGAATACCTGGGTACAGGTTCTGCTTATGCTACATGCAAGATTACAAAAATGAATTTTTTACAGACCTTTATATCTTACTGAATGTGAACTTTGATTGCATTTAAAAGTGCAAGGTTTTGATCCTGCATCCCTTGAGTGCAGCATTGCAGCCTTTTCCTTTTGATATTTCTAAACATTTTTCAGAATAAAACAACTTGCTTTTGTAGGTGTTGTTTCTCCTGCAAACACTTTAGTTGTTGGAACAAAATAACGAGCATTTTTAGCCTCCAGCAATCTAAACATTTTAAACATAGATGGGAAGATCTGAAGCATAGCTGTGATTGTACTGGACATTTCTTATATACAACAAAATCAGTAAGAGCTAATGCAAAAAGAGAGCCTTGGGGCACTGAATAGTAATGTTTAGATTGCAAGGGATATTAGAAAGCAGACAATGTCAGAATTCTGTTCCTGTATTTTCCAGCATAACATCGCAGGGAGGACACGCTGCTGTAATGCTTACAGGAATTGTCTGATAGTGTTTATGGGTGTATAAATCCACTGACAGTATATAAAAATGAATGTGAATATTTAACAGCTGAGTGAAACTTCTGAAATTTCTTTTAACAAAGTCAATACTGAGTTTTCTCTCCTTTCATTTAACAATGAGATTTCTTCACTGGAATTAACACAATTTCAGCTATGCAAGTTTTGCAGAAACTGCTGATGTGCCTAAAAGCTATTGAGATTTTTTGGAAGAAAAGGAGGGAGAAAGTTGGAATCAGCTGTCTGTTTTGGCAAATGTTAAGAACTAATTAGTGAGAGAAGCCTCTGCTGGATTTAAGGTCCAAATGAGACCATATGTATAAGTCAACAATACAGATTTTATTTAACAATAAATGTAGATAGAGAGATATTAAGGAATAGAAAAGGAAGATAGAGAGATATTAAGGAATAGAAAAGGAAGATAGAGAGATAGAAAGGAATAGGGAGATAGAGAGACAAGATAAGGATATAGAGATAGAGATCAAGATCAAGAAGAAGAATATCACCACCATTGGATCCAGAGGCATCCCACTTTTCCTTCACATTCTTCTTCTTGGTTGTGGATTTCCTGAGGTTGTTCAAAGCTTTTCATCATTTATACATCTTAGCAAACATAGGAATTAAGGCTCATTGGATACACAGTTCTCTTATTCTGTTGTTTGAATGATTCCCTCACTTCTAATGCCAATTATTCCCCATGTTCAGTCTTTTTCTTCTTTTGAGTTGGTTTCTTGAGTTGCTGGGCTGCAAGTCCTCATCACAATTTTACCCATCAGAGCAGATTTCAGGACAGTTGTTAATTGTTGTTAATTTGGCTGTCCTTTTTTTTTTTTTTTTTTGACAAGTGATATGCATGTAAGTAGTTGCTTCTCTACACTGTTTCCCCAGTGGGAATTTTTCTCTGGATGCATTAACCAGGATGAGCTAACCAGATCTTGCCTCTCCCAGATCTTGAGTTAGCACCAAAATGTTGGTCCATCCTGTGCTTATCTCATGGCAAAGCCCACCAAGACAGGCAACTGTGCTCTTTGGCAAAGAAATCACAAAGTGTCTCATTAATGCCTAGTCTATGGATTTTCAAATTTTCTTAAAAGAAATGCACAAAGGGAAACATTCTTTTCATTTGAAATGAAGTCTGAAATTGTATAATTCTTGCAGAATTCTAGATGGCAAAGAAATATTTTGTTGGTTCATAAATGATTTAGACAAACACAGGCGACATCTAATACTGTTATGTAGTGAATTTTCCTATAAAAACCTGGGTCTTACTAAACTGACAGATAAGACTTAAAATATTCTGCTACTATTATCTGCCTCCTTTTCAAAAACACTGATGAAAGCCTGCAAGTATGGTAAACAGGATGTAGACTGGGTGTATCTTACCCCACCTGGGGCAATACTGGTCCACTGAGTCAGTGCCTCCATGATAGAGACCCTCATCATTCCAGTCCTGCTGGCTAAATACATACAGTGGGAGGAAAACTTGGCAAGCAGTGAAGTTTACCCTTTTCTCGTATTTATGGAAATTTAAATTGCTATTAATGGAAATAAGCAAATTCAGTGTGATTCAGTCTATGAATAATTGGGGCTTCTTACATGACCTTCTGAGATGTCTTTGTTTAAATATTGATGTAAAAGACCCCTCAAATTTTAATGTATAAAAAATCATCAACTAATAATGTATCTTGACCATTGTACTACTGAAAATCCCAATGAAAATCAAACCTGGATGGTAAATATTGTGTATCTCAAGAGTTTTTAATTTCTAGCTATTTTAAACAGCAGTGAAATGCAATCTTATTGATGCATGTCAAAAGTATATGCTTAACACTTGTATGCTGCATTGAGGTATTCTGAATCACATTTCAAATCTGATGCAAATATCAGTGAAAAGTTCAAAATAAAAATATCATTATTATAAGAAATTAATGCCACTTGTTGACTTGAAACTCAAATGAAACATCTGCTCTATCATGGGAAATATTTAGCACTGATGTTTTGCTTTCAGAAGTTTACTTAAGATTTTAATTAGAATTTCATACCTACTGACTTGTAGGATATAGCTCAAGATGAGATTTCTAAAATAGTGTAGAATTTAATGAATATTAATGAAAAGAAAGTAAAATAAATTGTAAAATGTTAATATTTGTGGCAAAAGATGCATTATGTTCTACTCCTTTGCTCCTTTTCCTCCATTTCATTGGTTGTATCTCTAGAGATTTCCTATTATCCTTTTAGTGTTCTTGACTTATTCTACCTACCCTCCTTTCCTCTAGGTAAAAAATGCAAAGAAAAAAGTATTGAAAAATCTTTTTTATCAAATAATTATTTTTCTTTGATTTCATTATTATTTTAATTTTTATCTTTAACTTTTCTAAGCCTTTCTATTCATTATTTTTCTATAATTATTTCTTGCATTTTTCTCATTTGTGTCATGTAAATAATATTATCTGCCACTACCTTTCTCTAACATTCTCCCTTTCCTTCTGCTTTTTCTGTTTTTCTCTTGTCTTTTCCTCCTTCTCATCTCTCAATCTGTTTTGTTTCTCTGTACTTTTCTTTAGTTTCCTATCATGAACTGATCATTTGTCTGCTTCCAACAAATCATCATCTAAAACCTGGATTTCAGAACAGTGTTCTGAATCTGCATCACTGGCAACAAAAGCAGAAGTTGCAATGCCATTGCTTTCATGTCATATTCATGTTGGTTGTAGACTGTAGTGCAACACTCCAGAATGCTTTTATTTCAAAAGCTAATTTTGATATTGTAATGGAGCACAAACACTTTATTCTTGGATAAGAAGCCTAGGACAAGCATTTGGATTACTAAGGGCAAGTACAGAATGAGAAAAAAATTAGAAAATAAGAGGCAATAACATTATTTTTCTGCAGGAACTCTTTATTTTACTTTATGGTGGATCATGCTAGGGAGTGATTAAAATAAATATTCAGGGAAATGGATGAAATATATTCAGATGCAATCACAGATTAAAGTGTGATTCACATTTCAAGTTTCTGTTGTCATTCAAGATGGTACTTAATAAGAGCAGTGCAGTGAGGTCAAGATGAAGCTTTGTAGTCAACATCACTGCTAAGAGCTTTTTGAGTCTTAATTTGTGTATAATTGTGTCTGAACAGCAGCTTCTTTTTTTAATGTCCTTTTTTCCCCTCTGATTTACTAACAGCACAGACAAATGAAGAATGTGAATCTAGTGCTGTGTGGAAAGCAGAAAGACCTGGAAATCACCAGAGAACTGAAGACAGTTCTTCATTCACTACTTTTTCTTTGTGGATTCAAAGCTTATTTACTGCTTTTAAAAATTAATTGAATACATGTAATGAGAGCCCCATTCCACAGGTCACATGAGTTTTTTGGAAACTCTTTAGAAGAACACATACATCCATCACTTTGAAATGTAAAGAAGTAAATTACAGACAGATAATAAGGAAGAGAGATATGACCATGGATGAGGATCTGGCAGGTCATTCCTTCTGGTCATTGCCCAAAGAAAGAGGGAGCTGAGTGGAATGAATGAACTGTTAGGTAATGCTCATTCCTTCACAAGCAGCTGGAGGGCAAACCTGCCCTAGTCCTGAGGATCTCTGGTTACGTGGCAGCTTAATCTGGGGACATGGGGACATGCAGGACCCGTGGAGCTCCTCCTTTCCCAGGTCCAGCTCAGGGCAAGGCTGAGCACACACTCCCAGCAGAGACATGCACAGTATTAACATGACCAGGTGCACAGACTGGCAAAAGTGTGCCTTTTTAGCACAGCTCTCATCCCAACATGAGCAGCCCAGACTGTTCTTCTGCTCCAGTTTATCAGGATGGGACAGAGTTAATGCAGCTAACCTGTTGCAAAGCTGCCTGTTCCTGCTCAATCTTCTTCTTAGCGAGCCCCCAAGCCACAGCTTCTCTGGGTTGCCAAAAATGGGCACTCAAGACCCAGCAGCTTGTGGTGTCTCATTCATTCTTGCTTCCCTTGGCCAACCAGTGTTGCCACCTTTTCCTCCAGACCTGTTCTCTCACAGCCACCTTGTTCCCTTCCTTTCCTTACCTTTGACTCCTCTCCTTAGAATCACCCAAGAAGTTTCTCATATCCTGCAATCCCCTGAAAACACCTTTTTGATAAGTTCCATGCACTCCTCCAGACCTCTGCTGCTAGCAAGTCCCATGCTCATTGAGACAGCAAGCCCCTTCAGCTGCACGCAAATAGAGAGAGGAAGTTCTGGTCAGGGGCAACAGTCTCATTGTGTGGTCTTAGAGATTAACCATTAGATAATTTAACAAAAATTACTCCCACATTTCAGGTGGAAATCATTATTTATTAATTACAGGTACATAGACAAGCTGCACAGATAGTTTAAGGTACACACACCTGAGGAGAAAAGGGGGACATCTCTTTTGAGACATCTCTGATAGGACAGAGATGTCTCATATACTCATACACATATTTTTCACCTCTAAAGGCTGTATCACTTCATCCATGACAGATATAATTTGAATGAATGGTTTTAAGTAGATTTCTTTAACATGGCTAAAGAAGATGCTATGGCCCTCTATAGTATTTAATATACATAGGTATTAAAAAAGTAAATAAATAACAAGTAAATTACTGATTGATAGAAGATGATTGGATGGAAGCCTATTCCTATGAGGAGAAAAAAAATGATATTTGAAGTTAGTATAGTTTTGGTTGTCAGGATATGATTCTACCACCAGTCATTTTGTAATAACCTGTCAAATATCAGTAAAAACATTTAACTCATTTTTTTTCTAAACCAGTTATCTCCATGAAATATTCAATACTGTTTAATTTCTGCTTTTTATTTAGGCCAGGAGGAATAAAATAAATACAATTACAATTATACAAGTAAATGTTATTTCAAACCCTCTAGCAGCAGGAAATAGCTTCATAACAAAATTATGTAACAGCTGCTATCACTAGTGATCAGCTTGATAATGTTTTCTCCCTCTTTTTCATTTATCAATAAGAGTTATTTCATGGCAATTTCTTCAACAGGTTGTGAAGTGAGGAAGAAATAAAGCAGATATAGGGTACCATGTAAATATGGAAGTGGTGAAACAGTCCATGTTCTTTTACTTTGACACAGAAATGTCTTTGGTCTTCTTTGTACAGTAAGCCAGTTGTCATCTCTTTGTTTTGTTTTATTTCTGACCACTAGACTGACAAGATATTGTTCAGTCCCTAATGAAATAAGGTGAATGACTGAAAGTTCTAACTAGGGCAATTTTGTCATCGTTAAATGCTATGCATAGTAGCTGCCTAGTTAAACCAGCAGAATTATGCATTTAGGAGTGCTCAAAAGTCATCTGGGTTTTTTGGGTCAGTTCAGCTATGAAAAAAACAGGAAATAAGTATTACTTAAACAAACAAAATAATATTTTCCAAAGAACAAAAAAAAATTGGATATAGTGAGCAACAGTGCAAATATAATGTGATCCGATGAGGAGGATGTTAAAGCATATCTTTAGAGACCTATGTGCTAGCAAACATTGATGTAATGTGTGGAGAAAGTTATTTTGCACATAAACTTCTGTTTACAATAAATTCTATAAATAAAGTTGCTAAAGGAAGTAAAAACCATATGTAAGTCCGAGATCAGTGGAATTCATTTTAGAAAAGAGTCAGTTTGATGCTAAGTCTTGGTGTTTACCAGGTACCACAAGGTATTTATGACTCTGCCCTAGTAGTTTCTCAGTCCATGGACAGCTCTGACTTGTGTTAGAGAAAGTCTTTATATTATAATACCTGCATTCCTCCTTTAAACATGCTGCTCTCAATAATGTGTATATTGACCTTGTTGATTTCCCAGCAAGACATACCTCAGACAACCTTTGAAGACGTTGGCTCAGCTGCCAAGGTACCATTCTAGCTGTGGCTATCAGAGGAATTTTCTATTTTTAGATAACCCCCTTACATCTGGGAAAAATGTGCAGTAGCATTTTGGCAAAACCAATTATGTTCACATGCTTTTCTTTTAGTAATAAATTAAAAATCAATTAATTCTACAAGCCAGCTTCTAGCAAAAGTCAGAAATCTGTTGTCATTTCCATTATTTTGTTGTTACCAACTTAACGTTTCCCACAAAATTTCTGAGAAGCATGTTACTTTACTTTTGAGAAGCAATATTTGTGCACTCCTGCAGCTGTTTTCTCACTGGTGATGGAAACAGATAAAGATTCTATATATACTCTAAGAGCAAATAACTTGTTTCCCTTTCTGTACATTTTCAGTCTAGAATAAATAGAATCGAGCATGAAGGAAGGCATTTAAAATTTATTCTATCTACAGTAACAAGGCCTAGACTACTAGGATCTAGATCTTGCATGATCTAGACTGTATTTATTAAGAGTGCAAGGGCTTACTTAATTTAGAGATCAAGAGCAAAGCATACATTCTACTATGCTAGATCATTTTTGCCCTGGAGCCTTGAAAAAAAACCCAAACTACAAATTAACCCACCCTTATAGCATTGCAGCACACCTGGTAAGACAAAAAATTCCATGTTCATTACAAAAAAATAAAAAACAACAAAAAAAACCCCTTTAATAATTTTCAATTCAGCCATATTTCAGTAATTTCTATCGCTTACAGTTGATGGTGTAGGGACCTTTCTCTCACCCTCCTCTTTCATTCTCTCCCTCCCTACCCTTTTTTTTTTTATTATTATATATATTGAGTGATTCTTGAAATGAAATGAAGAGTTAGAGATGGCAGCATGTCAGGAGAAAGGATATGTAAATAATAAGCCCAAATATTCCTTCAGTCCCGAAGGAACAGAAGCAATCAAAAACATTGTTTCTCACTCACTCAATTAAAAAGATTCTAAGCAAAGGTGCCCAGGCTGAGAAAGCAACCAGGTTGAGAAATGCTTTAGAAAATTCTAGTTACAAAGTGACAATACAGAAAAAATTACCAAGGGAAATGAAATCAAATATGCAAGTACATAAAGAACTGATTCACCTTTAAAAACAGTAATTTCATTGCCTGTGTCAGAAAAACACCCTCCAAAATATGAATTCCAGTTATGACATGCAGTCTGGCTAAAAGTTCAAGGAATCTAGCATCCCTGAAACAAGGTAGGATATCACAGAATTGCAGGAAAATTCAGGTTATCAGAGACTCCTGATATTCATCAAGCCCAGACACCTGCTCAAAGCAGAGCTAACTTCAAAGTAGATCAGTTTGCTTAAGACTTTTAGGACAGTTTTGAAAATCTCCAGGAGCCTCCAGAAAACACAGCCTCATGTATAAACACTTGCAACTGGATCATATTATTTTCCTTTTTCTCCAGGCAGGAATTGCCATGCTGCATTCACCTTATTTCCTCTCTGTTTTCTAATGCATCTCAGAGAAGAGTCTGATTCTGCCTTTCCTATTCCCCCACTTTCTGCAATGGGTGAATAGAGAGTAATTTATAAAGTCACAAGTTGAGCTTGCATGTATGCAAGTTTTGTAGACAAAACCTGAAGGGCTGTGTGAAAGCTATTCTTCTTTCCCAGCCCCACAAGACTCAGAAGAGGATTTGTGGTGACTATTTTGCAATCATCTTATATTAATTTTCCAACAGGAATATTTTAGTCTGCTCTCCAATATGCCCCAGCACCCTCCACTTACTCCTTCCCAATTATACCATTTCACTAACAATTGAAGCAGTTGCCATTCTTTCTGCCCTTCCTTTCTGCTACACAACCATAGCATATAAAATATTGACCTTTTTTTGTCTCAAGAATTGCAAGACCATTAATTTTTTGAGTCTGATGTGATCATGATTTTTTGTACCTCAAAAAATTTCAGTACTGCCTTGGAGCAAAGATTCAGTTGGCATAAGTTTTTTCTCACAGTAGACTGCATGATAGAGCTGGCTCTGGTGTTTCTGATTTCCCAGCCTGCTTGTTTGACTAATTAGATGTTGGGCTCTGTAGATGGTTTTGAAGTTGTTTATTCCCTATCTAATGACATTACATGTGTCACAGCAACTGATAATGTGAGATGCTAAGCTTAGAAAAAACACAGGAAACATCTGGGGTTAGACACTGCCAGTCTGCAGAGAGCCTTGTTTTTTCTTCACCAAAATAAAACATCCTAGAAAGAGAGGGAAAGGGAAAGATAAATAAAAACCTATTAATACTCAGGCAGCCATTACTAATACATGTTCAATATCTCAGAGAGAAGAAACAAAGGCACTGCCTCTGCTTCTGCACATCTTCCCCTGTTCTACAATGTTGACATGCAGCATTTTATTCCATTTTGGGCAGTATCTACTTTTTTCTTTCTCAAAGATATCCTATTTGTCTGTAGCTAAAAGTAAAGGTATATTTGTCATAAAGAAACAATAGCTTTGGTCTTCCAGTAGATTCTAGATTTATTTCACACTTTTCTCATAAAGTAGTTTTGCATTCCAAATGATCACATCTGGCAGCTGCCCAAGCAAAAAAGCCCTGCCAGCTCAAAGATACACTGCCAGAACATTAATATTCATGTTGCATTTTATCTTCTCATTTGTGTACTTAACACTCTGAGGCACAGGAAGGTCTGTGGGGAACACTGATGTGGGAGATTCAGCCAGTTGTGCATCAGAATTTTATTAAAAAACCAGGAAGAATACAAATTTTGAAAACATAGGCACACTACTGCCCTTAGAGAAGTTTAATAAACAAAAGCTGGCAAACATCAGGTGGGACTGTAACCCAGAAGTTCCTGAAACTATTGACTATCCTAGCTTTAATCCAGAAGAAAGCTGGGATTGTAGCTTTGTGCTACAGTTTCTGGAAGATGCTTGAGAAAATGTAATCCAGTTCCTACAGACAACTGTAATGATGAAGGTGAAATATGTTTCACTTTCCAATTAAAAGAAACTCACAAGAAAATCTCTCTTTTAACTCATCAGAGGTTATGTTAAGTGAACTTAGGGTGCAATAGTTTATAAAAGCAAACTCCAATACGCATATTCTAAATGAAATTTATTGGAAAATATATTATTTATATTGTAAAACATTATTTCAAAATACATTTTTTTATAATATAATAATTTTTGGGGAAAAAAGATTTATGCAAGATGTTATTAGAATTCCCAAAATTTATCCTTGCTTCCTCCATACCTTTAGGAATACCTTTTGTTATGTTCTCTGTAGAAAGCAAGCCATTATGCAGTAGCTAGAGGGTGATTAGAGGAATTTTTTGTCTCTTATATGAAGAACACTGGTCCAAACCTTCAAAGCGTTCCCAGAACTCCAGTTAAAACTGAAGGCAATTGCAAAAGATCCTCTAGTAAAAAACCAGAGGTATGGAGAAAGATTATAGTTATTCTCTCCTTCATTCCAAATAGATTGTTTTCCAACACAAATATAAAAACAAGATTGACCAAATACTCCCTGATTCTTGCTCCTGTAGTCCTATTACTTTAACTCCTTATTGTTTGTCAGTTTAACTTCTTACTGTTTGTATCCTTTATATAGAGATAAAATATTTAGCTACTTTTACTTTACTTCTTGCTGTAGCTATAAAAGGGAAAAAATAAAATAAACTAGCTTTTTGTGTAGAGAAAAGTTTGGAAAAATATTTTGATTACAACCATGATTCACTTTAACTGAAAAGTGACTAGGAAACAAAAATTTGAGAAAAGGGCCTGACATGTCACCAAAAAGAAAAAAATACCAAGATCTTAAAAAGATTTTGTCAAAATACAAACAGTGGGCTGTAACTAACATGGCATATTGGGAGATCAACCTTTTTTTGACTTCAAAATGTTGGAGAGATTTAGCTATCATTGACGAAGAGAATTATCAAAAGAATTGGACCTTTATTTTAGCAAAGGGCAGAAGGATAGTTCAGGGTACCAATAGCTGCTAGGAAGAGGTAACACAGTCCCTCTGAGCTTGACTATCTTTTCTGCCCAACAGAACAAAGCAGGGATTTTTACAACAATTTAAACTTTTTCAATCTTCATGAAGAATGCAGAGCAAGTATCCATTAACTTTTGGAGCTTATGCATCACAGAAGATCAAGTATTTTTAGGATGAATAAACCTCTGCTAATGTTTTAGATTTTTCATTTAAAAATGTAGTGGATGAGTAGCTCCTAAAGCATACACAAGAGCATTGCATTTGCCCAGTATTGCTATGACAAACTCAACTTGTGTTACAAAACAAAGATTTAAAGAATCTATTCCAGACCCCCAACAAGTTTGGAATAGCAACTTGGTAATTTCAGACTTTTTGCACTGACAATTTTTATTCAGTGCTGGACATGTAAACAGTAAGGACCCATTTGCTCTTGTGCTAATTTGGTCAGTCACCAAGGAACACTTTTCCATCACACTCCTATGGAGAAGCCCTAGTACCAGATTTCTTCTGGATTTCTTAAATCAAGGAAATGTATTGTGCACTTTCTTAGTGGCACAAATTTTACATCAACTGATAGAACAGAGACAGAAAAATCCAAAAAAAGGCTAATGCTAAACAGTCTTTCCTGTGAAGGCACATACTCATATGCTGTGGAATTAGCTACAAAAATACAGGAATGACCTGACTCCTCTCAGACACATATGACTGTGAAATTATCTATGTACTTTCAGATATTCATGGCATTCTCTAGACCAAGATCTCATTTGCTTATCTTGAAATATTTTTCCAGAAGAAATCTGACACTTGTTTTCCTATACTAGGTTGCACTAAATAGATAAATATTTTCTCTTTGGCTACATAAAACTGAGCACTCACTCTAGGTAAGTGGTATTCTTCTGCTGCCACAGCACTTTGTGGGAATATATGGAAGGGTTAATCATTAAATAGTTATGCAATGAACAAAGTGATTGATTTTTTTCATCTAGTTGGTGGCAAATGAGGAAATTAAAGCATAGCAACCATATTTTGAAATAGAGTGATTTTTCCAGTACATTTCCAAGCTCTGTGCACCCGTATTATTAAAACAAACCCCCGTTGAGTAGAACTATTTATGCATCATAATTTGGTGTCTCTAATGCTCAAAGCTGATAGTTACCATTTCTTTTTGTCTCAAGACCATGGCTGCCTTGGAAAACCGTATGAGTGAAATTCTGGCCTGCAGCTACCTGATTTTTAGTTGTGAAGGAAGAAGAACCTTTACTTCATTCTAAAATTGACAATATTTTTCGTTTTCCCTTAAAATGGCATGCAAGTAGAAGAAAACAACTGCAGTAGTGGACAACAACTATGAATGTGGTACAGCAAAGACTGACAGTGCAGCACCACAACTCCATTTCAAAACCAGTACAGGTATCAGATATGCTAGAATTGGGAGCAGGATATATTTACAAAAACCTAAGTAACCAAAGTTTTCTTTTTTCAAAACTTGTCATTGCCCTCATTGGTACATTGGTATATTGTGATATATCATGATATTGTAGGCTACCATCCACCCCATTGCAAAATCTCCTGGTTTTTTTCCCAAAACAGTTGAAATTATTGCAGTAGAAAATACATTAAACCACTTTTAAAAAATGGATAATGTCTCCTGGGAGAAATTTATTAATTCTCACTGCTCCATGTTGTACCAGGAATACATCAGAATTGCTATTAAAGAAGTATTTTACAAATTAAAAAAAAATTCTGGATTTGGCTACTTTTTTCATTCTTTCATCAAAAGAATCTAAACACAAAACTGCAATGCATAAAATTACTCTTTTCTTGTAAATTAAACTGTTCTTGAGAATATTTGCATGGCAAGTGAAAGGATGTGTATTTTTTTTCCTAAGTCTTTTCAAGTTTCTTGGGAAAAGGCAGTTTCAGCTAGGCTTGTTATTTCTGCAGCTCAAATGCCTACAACTTAAATATTTGTAAAGAGTGAGAAAAATAACTCTATTTTGCATGACTGATTCTGAAACCTTTGTTCCCTTTCTTTGAATAGGCGTAGGCAAACATGTAATTTGTCCTGCCTTTTGTCTAATTGCAAACAATAGATTAAGTTCAGCTGAACATGCAAGGGAAAAGACAAAAGCAAACATTGTCAAGCACTTTCCATTAGCTGGATTTTTTTTTCCTTGAAAATGCCAGAGTGTGGTTAAGCTTTTCTTCTCTTTGTTTTAATAATCATATCCAGTGGGTATGGCTCTCAAGAAAATTGAAAGGTCATGCACACACTTATGTTTGGGATGGTAGCATGGGTTTCTACATCTGCTGGAAGCTTTTCGATCACAGCTGCAAAAAGATGCAAAAATTTAAATTATTTAAGGCATAATCCAGATGGCTTTTGAGATGTTATTTCTTCCCAATATATAATGTGAATCTACCATTCTGTTTCTGTTTAAAGCCATTCCCCCTTGTCCTATCACTACATGTCCTTGTAAAAAGTCCCTTGCCAGCTCTGTTTTAGAATCCCTGGAGCCTTCTCTTCTCCAAGCTGAGAGATAGACCAAGCAGGGAACACTGAAGCCCACAATACTTGTGTGCTAGCTAGTGTGGATAAAACCCTTGCACTGCAATTCTCAAGTACAAAGAAAATTACAGAAAATAATGTCACTGAGTAAATTTCATATGACAGAATCATACCCTGCCTCATCCCTTGTTATGCAACTTCTGCTTGTAAAGCAGAACAGCTTTCTTTCACTGACTCCTCTGAGATACAGATTACACTAGATTTGTTTTAAAATTTACTTAAGATATACTTCTCTGACAAATTTCCTTATATTTGATTATGTTTTGTAATAGATAATAGATGTGGTCCATGGCAGTATGACCTTTTGTTCAGATCACAGGTTCACATACAGGCAACTAGAAAATTCATGTGGGGGAAACAAGCAGCTTAATATTAAAATTCAATTTATTGAACACTGAAGCATCATAGGAATGTGATGTCTAGTTTTACTGAAAACCATAAATATGTATCTTAATTTGATACCCTTACCTTAAGCTTGTCATATTGTTTTAAGGTAGAGTTTCTGACTTGAAAACTGCAGGAAAATCCAAAATTTCATTTAAATAGGGAATACTAACTTCAGTCTTTTATTGAAAGTAAAATGTTCTGAGTAAAACTGGGGTTCCTGCTAATTTGAGTAATCACAAAGTTCATCAAGACAGGAAAGACCATTTCATTTATATCCTCTGTTCTTTGGAGACATGCATGCAGCACTCTAGAGACTTAAAGAACCTTCTTTTCAAAATTGCTATATTTCTTATAAAAAGGGTTTGTAATAAAACTACAATTTCTCAGAAAAAGTATGTGATTTCCTACCCTCTAACTGGCTCTTACCACGCAAGATTTTAGTTTTGTTAAATATTAGCAACAGACAAGTAGATTTCTGCCCATCTTATTGTATAAGGAATTATTAAAAAAAACAGGTTTTTTACTCTACCAGTGATTAAATTTAAAACAAAACAAAAAAAAACAAGATAAATCTAACTTTATTTGAAAAATTAATTGTTATGAAAAATAAAAAACAGAAAAAAACCAGCAAAAATCTGCTTTTAGAGATATTTCTTAGAAGGTTTACATTGGAACACTGTAAAGCAAGACAGCAAAAATGAAAATTGGCTTTCAGGTTGAAATGGGCATGCCAAGTGAAGGGGTCACTTCTCTTCCTCTCAAATCTTGGTGTATCTGAGCTTTTTTTTTCCCTAGAAATGAGAATCTTTAACCATTTCAGTCAAATAACGATTTTGTGATGTCCATGGCATGCTTTGGAAAAGGCATACTTTGGTTAAGTGTTTGTAAACATCACCTTTCTCCCACTTTAGCAAATCTTCACACCAGATAAACGACACTCAAAAAAATCTTCCCAGCATCTGTAAAGGAATATCTAAAATTCTAACTGTTCAATGTTATAGATGTGCTGTAGTTGCTGACAGTCTGGTCAGAAAGAAAGTCAGATAAACTTTCCCAGGCATTGCTCTAGGGAGTTTTGAGAAAACTCAGAGAAAATTAAAACAATCTTTGATCTTTGCAGCTGTTGTTTCGAACTATTTGATTACTTGTAAGATGTTTACAAGAAGTGTGTTGTTCCTAATTAGCCAATGGTATGAGGGGTGTTGATTGAGGACCAATCCGGTGCAGCTTTGTTGGAACAGTCTATAAAAAGAATGTGATGTCTAATAAACTCAGCATTTGCCTTCTGAGAACATAGGACTCTATGTTGCTTCATTCACCCATCCTTAATACAACAGCAACAATGTGCTTTTGTTTTCCTTTAACAATGGTGCAATTTGGAAGCAAAATATTAAATCTAACTCTGTTTAGCTGTTTTTCATAATGGAATATGTTGGTATGAAAGGATAGGCTTGTTACTGTTTCATTTAAGAAGAACAGAGAGTGTGAGAGTGATCATAAGATTAAATGGTGTATTAAAAACAGATGTGCTTTGGCACAAGAAGGGGCTTTCCTGCATTCCTGATCACTTTGATTCCAGTGTTCAGCAGAGCATGAATGAAGTAAGGATGGAAAAGTTGTGTTTTGGCTTACAGTGAGCAAAATAACACTTTAGATTTTGCATAGCCAAATCTCTATCTGAATTAGAAACTATGGCCTGTGCAGGGAAATATGGATTCTGATAATTAAGGTATGGCTTGGTATAATTTAATTAGAAATGCTTTTAGAAATAGGAAGATGTTTGTCTGGTAATGCTGAAGAACAGAAAATCAGACAGCATGTAAATCTTCAATTCAGGCTTGTGTGATTGGCTTTGCACAGCCTGGTTTTTGGGAGCAGAAGAACCACAGAGGGGGTTTCTCTGAGAAGGTGCTGGAAGCTGCCTCCACATCTGGCAGAGCCAATCCCCAGTGGCTCCAAAGATGGCCCTGCCATTGGCCAAGTCTGGGCCAATTAGAAATGGTGGTAATCCCTCTCTGATGACATGTTTAAAAAGAAATCCAAACAAAAGTTGTTGCACAGCTATAATGGCAGCTTGGGAAGGGTGGATTGAGGCAGTTTGAGAGAACAACTCTGCAGACACAAAGGTCATTGCAGAAGGAGGGGGAGGATGTTCTCCAGATGCTGGAGCTGGAATTCCTCTGCAGACCACAGTGCAGACCATGGTGCAGCAGCTGTGCCCCTGCAGCCCATGGAGGTCCACAGGGATGCAGAGATCCATCTGCAGCCCATGGAGAGGACCCACAGTAGAGCCGGAGAATGCCTCAGAGGAGGCTGTAAACCCGTGGGAGACCCAAGGAGAGGGGCCCTGCTGCCATGCTGGAGCAGCCTGTCCTTGGAGGACTGCACCCCGTGCAAGAGTGTCCCATGTGCAGCAGTTTTGGGAGGACTCTTTGCCCGTGGGATGGACCCATGCTGCAGCAATTCACAGGGAGCTGCAGCTCGTGGATTGGAGCCACACTGGAGAGGGTCACAGAGAATTGTCTCCTGTGGGAGGGACCCCACGGTGCAGCAGGGGAACAACTCCTCTCCCTGAGCAGCAGGAGAAGCCATGGGTGATGAACTGATCATAGCCCCCCTTCCCTCTCTGCTTGCACTGCTGGTGTAGAAGGTAGAGCTGGGAAAGAGGGAAGAGTAGGGAGATGTAAAGAATATAAAACCAGCACATGGGAAGGTATTTTTAATGGTTTATTTTACTTTTCATTATCCTGCTCTGATTTTGTTAGTAATAAATTCACTTTGTATCTCAAAGTTGAGCCTGTTTTGCCTTTGATAATATTTCATGAGTGATATCTCCAGGTCCTTAACTCATGAACCCTTCATTAAATATTCTCTCTTCTGTTCCACTGCAGAAGGGACTGAGTGAGCAGCTTTCTTGGGTGTTTGGTCAACCCATGGGGGTGGTGGATTTCTGTCTGAAGTTTGTCACAGTCAGGTCCTGCTTATTTTTGAACACTGAAATAAGGGGAATTTCTTAAAAAAACTCTAAACAAGTATGCAATTTTTTGATGTACCAGATAATCCATTGTGAAAATTATTTGGGAATACAGGTAGTTTGTGAACTAAAGCACTGAACAAAACTTATACTTCATGAATGAGATTTTTCAGAATTGCCTTAGCAACCACCAAGCAACAATCAGATGATCTGGTATCAAGCATAGCTGGCAGCATGGAACAGCTTGATAGCAGCTGAGATCTGATGGTTTGTAATGTGTAGGATGCGATTACTAATTCAAATTAGGAAGCATTGGCATATGTTTGTTTAAGATAGGAAAGACACAATGCTAGCCTAGAAACCATTACATTTTATATGCTTGCATATGAAATTTGCCTCACCAAATATACTCATTGCATCAACTGTTGCAACTACAAGGAAATGAAATCCTACAGGAAATGGCAGTGTGAGTTTTATAAAGTCAATAAGCATTTCTGTGTCCAAGTATATATGATAAGTGTTGTGATTTTTTTTTTTTTTGGTTTCTTTTGACTTCAAAGGCAAGAAGTTCCTATAACTGTTTTTCTGTAGGACTCTGTTAGAGCCTGTCAGATGCTGTTAGTGCCAGGCTTGGTCTCACATTAACTTGTCACTCATACCAAACTGCTTTGACTGTTGCCATTCCTAAAAGGTGAGTATGGAAAAAAAAAAGACCCATGAAAATCCCTTTTTATGGCTGCACCTGCTAGTGCTGATTTTGCTAAAGGAGACCATCAACACCTCACAGCTGTTTCCTGCATCTTCATCTTCATAGCCTGTTTCTTATCCTAGCTCTTGTGTTTTTATCCTGGGTTTTTGTGTTTGGGGTCTGTTGTTGTATAAATGGGGTTATCTGTTCTGAAGCTGGATCATGTTAGGATAGGAAGAAGCAGGAACTGTCCCAAGCAGGGGTGGAGAATGAAGTCCCAGCAGAAGTTCTGCCCCTTGTGACATTCTCTTCCATCCTTTCATTTCTCTCTTCCCTGGAGGAATATTTCTCTCTGTGGCAAAAAACTTAACAGGCAAAGGCTGACAAGAGATGAGCAGGGACAGCTGGTTACAGCACTGTCTGGCAGGCTCTCCTTCCATGTAGTAGTAGCTGATTCACTGGAACACAGATTTCAAGAAAAGGTCAATCTATCTAAGGCATGGGAATCACCTATGCAGAAATGCTAGAGCTCAGTCGGCATGAGCTTTCTAGCAGTGACAGGATAACTTCAGCTTCAGGCTACTATTCATCAGCCAGCCTTCACCTTTCTGTTGCTCGCTTGAAATTACAACACATTCTTCTCTGCTAATAGTAAAAATAAATATTTTACTTGTACCAGAATGTCAGGTTAAGCCATTCTGAGTTTGGGTTACCAAATAAGGAACTGATCAGACTAAATCAATAGTTTACAGAACTGAAGTTAAAACATCCCTACTAATCCACACACTTGCATGTTCCCACATGTGCTGTTTATTTTATTCACTTTATAAATTATTTAGAAAAGAAAAACATCCATTCAAAGTGAGTAATTTTCCCAATGGATATTACATCCAATTTTCTGGCTTTAATTCAGTCAGTTAATTATATTTTATTGTCCATAATTGTTATACTAATGATGGGAAAACCAATATTTGCAAGTGTATTAAAATATATTAATACATTTTTTTACAGTTTAGGTTTAAAGACATTTTTACCATGGGTGTGTTTCACTAGTGAGTGGATGACTTGCTTGTACTTCTCTTTCAAACACTTTCTGTGGACCATTATTGGGTGTGATTTCTACCATAACTGGCACTGTAATGACAACATCAATAAGTTGACTAGCACTTCTTAAAATCCATCATGCTTAAAAGCAAAACAAAGCAAAGCAAAACACAACAGAAAAAATGCAAATATGCTTAGCAGTATGGAGTTTTCTACAGACTAGTAATCCCAGTTTCTGACAGGTTTGTATAAACTTGACACATTCTTTTGGCATTATTTTATTAAACTAGAAAGGGAAACTTATTTTAAAACTTCCATAAATGCAGTAAGTACAGTCTATACATAAGGTCATCTACAAGACACTAAACTTTCTGAAGCCTCTGGTCTGACCCCATGAGATACTAGTTTTTGTGTTGTAATCTGCTTTAGGGAAAGAGTGTTAGGCCTCTGTCAGTACAAAAATACCGCTCTGAGTAATTTAGACATTACTGTAGTGAAAGAAAGTTAATTTGGATTGTTTGGTTGTTATAGTAAGTTTTCTCCTGTCAAAATAAAACTCTCCCAGAGTTTTCAGAGTTGCAAATTGACAATTATCTAGCTATTAAAAGTAGGAGTGCAATGAACATTCCTTCACCTTGACTGATATCTTTAGTGCAGTCCTCCCAATTCATTACTGGAATGGCTGGATAGCCCCTTGCCCCTGTTACTGCATCTCTGAGATCACTGTTGACTGCCAGAAGATGTTCCACTGAACTGAAGAGTTCCTGAGGGATTCATTCACTCAGACTCCTTACCTCTCCCTAAAGAAGGTTCCAGATGCAGCAGAAAGAAATGAGTCCATGAAGCAGCAGAGCTGATACACCACTGTAAGGAGGGTGTAGTAAGAGCACAAAACACAGGGAAGGCTGAAGGGAAAGAGTGGTGAGAGCACACTGTGTCTTGTGTCCGAAGCTGCAGAGCCAACAGCAAATCTGGTGATGTTCAGCTGTCGAGAGGTTACACAGCAGCAGGTGCAGATTTTTGGCTCAACAGCTCAAATGGAGTATTCACTTATCTGAGGTTGACTGGTCAGGTCCGAGCACATGTGCTATGTAAGCAAAGAGATGTGTAAATATAAAGCAGAAAATAAGAGTTCAAAACTAATATTTATGGCTTTGATATTTGAAGACCAGTTAATCCAATTTAAATATGTAAGTAAAGTCTTCTGTTTATTCCATTTCAATTTATCTTTTTTTTTCTTTTTTAATAAAATGGATTATTTTTTAAGTGTGTAATTATAATATGAGCTGTTTAGCAACATTTTATTTCATGAAAAATATTTATTTCCAGAGGTGGCTGGAAGTTTTAATTGATTTTTCACACTTCAGTGCAGTCAGTTTTAGCAAATACTTCTTGTGCGTTCTCAGTAGTGTCCTAAACCCAGATTTAATTTTCATGTGGCAAGGGAGTTGCTGTGCCTAGAATTCCAACATATTGTTTAAAATATTTTTCAAGTTTATTGTCAAAAAAATTCATTCATTTTGTGGGTGTTGAGCCTCAGTTTATATACCCCAAGGATCTTCTGAGTTTTAAGCTGTCCACACAGTATGAACGGTGAGATTAAATCTGCATTCCTGGCCTGGATCGTATATTCGATTGTTTTCAAATAATCCCAATGAAAGAGAAAGAGTACTTAAAGAATAGATTGTGGTTCCTGAGACATCAAACTCCATTTGGTTTTGAATAGGGGAATTCTCACTGAAATTACTTTTGATGTTTTATATGTATAGCCAATATATGTATGAGGATTTATAGGATTTAGCTTACTCGATGCCTCAGAAGGAAAGCCTGATACACTATCTGGCTAATGGTTCATATTTAAAAGATAACTTAAAAAGTAGTTCATAATTTTCAACTTTCATCTTATTATTTGACTATATAATCAACTAAAATTTGACTATATAATCAATAAAATTTACAGTTTAACTATTGAAGATTATGAAAAGTAGGATACATGAAAATAACAGTGTGTAATAACTCTGTTTGCAGATTTTTCAATTGATAGTGCAAAATAATAGTGTATTTGCTGCACTATTAGTATTCAGGAATATTTATACTCTCCCTTTCTATTGTGTTACTGGTTTCAATATCACTTGCTCAAAGAAAAAATCTGTGCATATTTATGAAATGAGCTCTGATTTTACACGTTGGCTGTGTTAAAGGGTACAAGTCAATATAGCAGAAGGGTTTGGTGAGGGGATAGTTAAGGGAAGATATGTCTTTTCTCAGGCCAGTACTGTAATGGAGGAGAAAAATTTGCTCTTCAGACTATGGCAAAAACAATTGTTTTTTCTTACCCCTGCCCATCCTACTCTAGCAGCAAATTCATGTAGAAGATGGAATTTTGATTGGCTTCATGTCTGCTGGACAAATTTGAGTAGAATGCTTTTAAAACTGAGAACAAACTCAGAAAAAAAAAAAAGGTGTGTCAGTGTGACAGTGAAAATATTGGGAAAATATCCCTTCACTGTTACACACATGGGAGCTCAGTAACCTTTTGTACACACAGGATTCAGCAGTTTATCATCAGAACCAGAGAGGCAAGGGGGAGACCAGCTTTTGCTGCCTGAGGACATCTTCCTGTAGAAGAATTTTAATTAAAATGAGTCCTCCAGTGTATTTTATCTTGTCAAAGGCCAGCCAGTATTTCAGTTAATACCCCTGTAAATTCCTTTGCCAAGTGTCTTTAATTTGACACAACAGCCTTGTGAGGCAGGGGGTCCTAAAGTCAAATATATATGTTGCTTCTCTGGGAATCTGTGAGTGCCCTCAGCAGCAGCAGATGGAAGGAGAAGAGAGCAATGAGACTTTTACAGATTATCCCTCCATCTGATACAAAAGATCCAAATATTGAATAACTGTGGTTTTTGTAGGATCATTTTCAAGACATATTTTACATATCTCTATTATATCTCGTATTTTACATATCTCATATTTTACATATCTCTACAAAGAAAATGCATTGTTCACCTTTAAAGGTCTTTTATGTCACCAAATTCCTGTTAGGGAGACAAAATTCTGTTTTTATCTGATATATATGTATTTGCAGCAATGTTGAATTTTATGTAAAACAAATTATATATCTCTAGAATTCTGTGCTTTCTTTATTTGAGTTCAAACATATGCCAAATGCCAAATGACAGTTAGTGTGCCAAAGCTACCAAGGGAGTTTCTTGTGCTCTTGCCTTTGTTGCCAGATCGGCTTACATTTATTGAAATGAATGAAACTTTGGAATTATGTAATTGAGTTGAGAAGCTGAGGTTTTATATCCCCTCTGCACTTGGACAACTCTCAGATTGTAAAGGAAGGGGATGCTGATGGAAATACAAACAGCTGAGTAATGTCCTTAACATGAAGCTCCTGCAATTGGGAATAAAATTATTGGAATTAAGTAACTCTAGAACTTAAAAAAAAAAAAAAAAAAAAAAATCCCAGATTTGTCAATGAGGAAAAGATCTTAGAAAGCAAAAGAACTGTCTGTTAGTATGAATCTGTGCCATGCCTAGGGAAAGAAAGCTTACATTAGAAAAAGCATGACTTATCTTTGGGTTTCTGTGCCTATTTGTCTATCCTTACAGCATTCTTTATTCCTTAGGAAGTCTTAGGAAAAGACCAGAGGCTTAATTAAAGATTGTCATTACTCTACAAGTTAGTGAGCATGATGTACTTTAGATGCTTAAAAATTGTTTATTTCATTGCCTTTTACTATTTCACCTAATTTCCCAAAATTTCTTATTGTCTAGAAAACTGTTAGTGAAGTTAATTTTATTTAAGTAACTGAAGAAATAACCTTAATAAGCAATCTAGTTTCACAGTTTAATTTTACAGAAAAAATCCTTATCTTTTCTCTATCTGTAGCATTTGAAAAGTTTTCTTAAATTTACCAAGCAAAACTTTTTTTTGCGATGAGAATAAGGAATAGAAAATTTAATCCAGAAATAGTAATTAATTAGAAATAAATGAGCAAATAAAATCAATGTGCAATTCCTGAAGTGGAGTGAGAAATTTATTTTTTCAAACTCCTGAGTCACATAATGTTGCTTAATATTTATGATCAAATTTTCCAAGTATTTGCAATTGCCTAAAAATCTGATATCAATCAATGCTTATTAGAAGGGTGCAAGGAATTCATAATTAGATGTAGGCACTGGCAACCATAAAATCAAAGTAATATCTTAATGGTTTCATAAGGAAATAAGTACACAGTTTAACACAGGAACTAGCTAATACAGTAATACTTAAGTACCTAAATTATTTAAACAGAGAATAGTTTATGTCAATATGTCAATTGTACTACAACTGATAGATGATGGATTGTCTTTAAACTCTTCCCTCCTTGGGAGAAGTCTCTTTGTTCAGAGAACCACAACAAAGACAGCTGGCAGCTAGACTAAGAAACAATTGACCCCAAATGGATTCTTCAGATGATCTCTTTTAGGCAAACCCCTTAAACACAAGCTTTAAATGCCTCTCGACAGAAGCAGAAAAATATTCTGTAACAAAATGCTTCTTTTGACATGAATGTAAAGATATAATGGAATTTGGCCCTCAGAAAATACTGAATGAAATGTGTATACTAAGTTTTTAGTGAAGACTCGTTTACCAGTTAGCATGAGTTATTATGAAGGCTTTAGGTTATTCTTAAAATCAGAAATCTGATAAGTATGTGGTACACAGGCAAAGAAAAGGATATTTCATTTAAAAATAAAACTGGGTGTGTACTTGCTTAGATTAGAGCAAGTAATTTATGACAGGTATAAATCAACATGCAAATGGGAGCATAAGGAATAGCAACCATATTGCCCAAATAGTATATATATGATCTATATATTTTATATATATATATATATATATTTATATATATAATAATATCATGTTATGTTATTGTACTACAGTACCAGTTCTGTTCTAATTTCTAAAAGCTATTTTAAAGAGAGTGGTATTAGAGTGCTATGGACACAGGGCAGAAGACTGAATAGCACAAAAGTATTGAAAAGTATTTCCCTTTAAAGGCAATTACTTATGCAGTATATGAATGTCTCTGTGATCACATTTAGTCAAACTAATGTAAGGCTATTAATGGAGGTCAGATACATTTTGACTTCTGCACCAAGCACAGGGGAAGACCATCATACCAGTGTGAATATTCTCACTGGCTGCTGATCTCAATGCTACAGCTAATTAATTATCCTTCTTCTGTCTCCTTGGCAATCAAATTGAGATATAATGACTATGACTCTAAAAGGACTAAAGGTATGTTATAACCAGCTTTCTCAGACAGTTGTTACACTGCAGTAGCTGGACTGAAAACAAATACTTTTCTTGCAAATTCAGACAGTATAACCTCCTTCCTTCTGAGCAAAATGTTCAGAATGAGGATTGGTTCTCACAGAAGATGGAAATATTATCAGACAATAAGATTCAGATTGCTTATTTAAAAATCTTTGCATCACAGGCAGGATAAAAGTAATACAAGTTTGATAGAGATTCCCTCTTTGAGTAATTTGACTTGTCATCCAAATGATTAAATTATTAGAATCATAGAATGGTTTGGTTTTGAAAGGACCTTAAAAATCATCTTGTTCTGACACACCTACATAGGCTAGGTTGCTCAGAGTCCCATCCAACCTGGCCTTAAACACTTCCAGGGATGAGGAATCCACACCTTCTCTGGGCAGCCTTTCAGAACATCATCACCCTCACAATAAAGAATATCTTCTTCATATCTAATCTAAATCTACCATCTTTCACATTTAAGATTTCCCCCTTTTCTGCTGATCACCTTCATGTCTGTCCTCTGGATTGACTCCAACAGGTCCATGTCCTGCTCGTGTTTGTATGCCCCAGAACTGAACAGAGTACTCCAGGGGAGTCATCCATCAAATCCATATCTCTTCAGTTAACAAGAATGTTGTGCTGGATATTGTCAAATGCTTTCCACAAGTCCAGGGAAATTATGTCAGTTGTTGTCTTATCCACCAAAGGTCTAAGCATGTCAGAGAAGACCACCAAAATTTTCAGGCATGATTTACGCTTAGTGAAGCTAATCTGTCTGTCACCAACCACATCTTCATTTTCATGTGCTTTAAAAAAAATTCCAGGAGGATCCGGCCCATGACCTGCCTGGGAACAGAGTGAAGAATGACTGGCTTGTAGTTCCTCCACAGATGGGGGAGTTTCCCATTTTTCATCTGAATGAACTTCACTGGACATTCATGAGTTCTTGGTTATTCTGAAGTATTCTCTAGTGGCTTATCCCTTCCATCGGCAAGTTCCCCTGGGAGCTGAGGATGCATCTTGAACCCGATCTTATCCTACAGTGACCACTACTTAATTCTCCCAGTCCCTGCTTCTGTCTTCTGCAACTTGTATGGTGTGGCTGGAGCACTTGCTGGTGAAGATTGAGAAAAAAAGTCATTGAGCTCCTCAGCCTTCTCCATGTGCTGGGTAACCAAGTCTCTGGTTCAAAGATTAAAGTATGATAAACACCAGGATTTTGAAGATTAATTTGAGATACATCAGGAAATTGAAAATTGGGTGACATATTCAAGATGCATTTTATTGTGACATTTAAATGTAGAGCTGTGGTTCAGCAAGTGGACTATTGCTTAGTGTGAAGTTTCATCAGTGCTTATTGATTTCATTTCAATTAAATGTAAATAAATAACATGTTTAAAGCATGCTGTTACTGATTCAGAGCTATATATTAGATCTAGATTAGGTTTAAAAAAACTACTGTCAGTCATCCTAATTGTGCATGGGTAGATGGCCAGGAAATCACTCTCCTGATTTCCTTCAGCTGTAGAGAATAGTCTTTCCAGCTCTAGGCTTATTTTGGAATTGAGGCTGAGTTGGAGTTTTAAAGGTAGAATGAACAGTGGATTTCTGTTTAGATAAGTATTCAGTGTCTCATGTTTTTGTTTAAGTCATGTGGACAATCAGAAAAAAAGAGATGTGGAGATCAATTTTGGAGTCAGCTCAATTATATCAGCACCGTGCCTTTTTCAGTTTGACATAAGAGGTGTGGAGATCCTAATGGATTTCTGAGACATGTCAGGACAGATCCAATTAGCTCCTGTAAAAGATTGGAAAGGGGTTTCTTGCCAAAAAAGATCTGCCTTGTGGCAGGCAGTATCCTAGTTCTGACATGAAAGTTTGTAATTTCTCTAGGTTGTAGTTAACAACTTTGTTCATGTGCTATCACTAATGGATAGATTGGACACTTTTAGGTTGTCCCTGAACCTGATTATGTAACACCATAAATGGTCCAAGCATCCAAGCACAAGGATTTGCTACTGTTCTTCTGAGCCTTTTTCCTGAGACAATGCATCTTGCTCTCTAACAAGTACACTTTTTGTGCAACCCTACAAAAATCATTATGAATGACCTATAAATTTTCTCTGGAGCCTGTCTTTAAGACTTTTCTTGATCTAGAAGCTGTCTTAATCTTACTTTATGTTTTAGGGATTAATCTAAGGTACTTGTCTAAATGCTGTACAGAACCAGGTTTCAAAGCAGGACTCTTTGGAAAATTTAATTTCAATTTAGTCACACAATCACAGAACCAGGAGGAGGATATGAGTATTCCTGTAAAGTCCTGCACAGAGGTGGGTACTGATAGACCAAACTGTCATTAATCAAATAGTGGTTGTAGGACTGTTCATTGTATGAAAACCCAATGAATGGAAGAATCCTAATTAAGAAGAAAATTTTGTAGAATTGTTTCAATTTCATTCTTTTTCTTCCTTTTTTTTTTTTTAATATTGGCTTTCAATGTCTGCTAGAGAAATTCATAAAAAGTAGCTATATTTCTAACAATCAAGGAAATGGCCTTGTTTGGACAAACAGCCCAATTTAATGCCACATTGCCATTGTGCTATTCTTTCTATTAATCATTTCCAATGCATTGCAGAGCAAATTGACCTCTTAAAACTAGGGAATCACTTTTATTATATTCTATTATCTGTGCTTTGAATATTCCTCTTTCAAATCCAGAAAGGAGACTCAGGAAGGAGGAAGTACTTATTACTGTGAAATTCTGTTCTAAAATGCGGGTTAAGTAACATTCTAGCAATGATTCCAACAGCTGAATGCCAGAATGATGAGCTTTTATCATATGGAAAAGCTTCTTAATTATGTATTCCATAATGCTCTAAAATTAGTTGGATGGCCTCTTTTCTGACTATGTACCATTTCTCAAAACATGTTCTCTAGTATAATTTTTGGTGTCATAGTGATCATGGCTACCTTTTTACACAGAATTACAGTAACACAGAATAACAGTAATTTTACACAGAATTGCTGGAATAACAGCAGTTGCTGCCAGAACATTTTCTCATAACAACAAAAAACTCAGCTTTACTTTTACTTTTGCTACAGTGAAGAACAGTGAGAGTTAGGAGAGGTACAGAGAAATGTTGATTGTTGGTAACAGTTGTGTGTGCAACAATTTTATGCTCTCTAATGTGAAAAATTCTTTCTTTAGCATAGCTGGCATATGGAAAAGATACAGTTATAGTCTTTCACCCACTCCTGTTTAGTATATTGCTTTAATCTATCTATCCTATCTTCTTCAATTTAAGCATGCCAAATTAGGAGATGATTTCCAGAGGGAGGGAACTGTCTTTGTATCCAGTAGAGGTAGGAGAAGGAGTGGTGGCTTAACACTGCACCTTGCCCAAAATGTCAGCAAAGCCCTGCCAGAGATTAGAAAGCTTGTGGCACCACCATCATGACAGGCAGCTTGAAGAAGTATATTGAAGGTATTTGTGATCATATTGTTCTGAGGTTCTGTGTCTCTGAATATAGACACATGGAAGTATTTCCAAACTCACATTTTCTGAATCAAGTTCAGCTCTTCGTTTTTGTGGTCAGGATTCTGTACTGTCACTTCTATGGGGCAGAATCTTTTCTCCTATATTTCCCTTGTGCACATTAAAATAGTTCTCTGAAGATATTGTAGTCTATATTTCTCCAATATTTTTAATTTTTTGTATGTCTTTGCCCATTTTCTTGCAATGTCTAGAGCCCTCTGCCAGTGCCTGGTCACTTTGGGAATATTTACTGTGGTTTTGTTATGTCAAACATTGCCTTTTTATCCAGAGGTTGTCCAGTTTGTCTGCATATTGTGCTTCATGGTGTGCCTCACCTGAATAAATAACCTTTTGGTTTTTTCCCAGGAAACTAGGGATCATATAATTAAATAAAAAATGCTATAACATATATCCATATAGTCCATAGCAAGGCTTTTGTTTGTGGCTTTACCTCTGTAAGCATAGGGGAAGTGCTTTACTTCATTTCTACAATCACCAGGGATTCCCCGGCTGCCTGATTACTCCAGAGCCTTTGATTTGAGCAGAGCTGTGCCTTTGCTCCCTGAAAGTTTCCTTAATGAAAAGAATACTCTGGGAACTATGAAGGACCTCCTCAAGAAAAGAGACAGCATGGGGAGGGAGGAAACAATGAGGAGACAGCCATGCCAAGATAATAAGGAGTGAAAGAGCTCTGTTAGGAGAGGAGAGGAGAGAAATATGATTATGCAGCACCAGAACTGCAGTAACAACTGCAGAACAGAGAATAATAGCAGCTACACAACAAGATAGAATTTTCCCTTTGAAACCTAAGATGGGATACTCCCTACACAGGCCTGCAGATCTTTATTTAATATCTCACAGGTGAATTATCAATTGCAGTGTCTTTGAAAAAGCTTTTGAAAGAAGGGGTATGAATCCCACTTTTCTGTTTGTTTATTAAAATGGAATACACACTAATTTAACAATTACAGTTTTTCAATTAAATAAGTTAAATTTAAGTTAGACAATCAAAATTATGAATAAATCCTTTACAAGTCTGTAATGCTGGTTTAAATGGCTAAATTTTGAAATAGTTTAGTAAAAATAATACTACAGTTTTAATGAATTTGCTTGTCAGGCATTTCCACTATCTACACGAGTTAATATTTTCAGAGTAGCTCTAGGTCTTTAGTATGAATTCCTTGGCTGATCTATATTCTGTTAAATCTGGAAAGCAATAAATTTTGTTAATCATAGTATTATCATCAAAAGACGGCTTGTGATAGCCACTTTTAGAACAACACAAAGTCCCTCATTTATTCCATCAGTATACCAATTCTGAACTCATTTTAGGTAGTTTCCAAAAAAATTATTGTAACAACGATACATTCAGAGTGATACTTCTGAAATAAAACCTGTAATAAAGAAAAAAGCTGTTGTAGCACATTGGGGTGAAGGCTTTGTTGTAGGCACATGCAAAATTCATTAGTATTACAGGCTTGATATTTTGAGTTTCTTTATCCTTTCCTGAAAACTGTAAAAAGAAATATATTTAAAGAGGATATATACCTGCAAACAAATAACTGACTGGCAATCTAATATCCTGGCTAAGTGGTATTACACAGAAGCTCCAGGACAGATGGTGGTTTGTTGTCTGAATCTTGCATAAGGACTGGGGCATGAACACCACTCTGGCAGGAGCTGAAGTGAGATATTTTGCCCCATGGGGATGCAAAAAATCTGTCATAATACAGAGGGTGCACATCCTGTCACTCTCTTACTGGAGATGTCCTCTTTCTTTTGCAATGTTGTCATACATTTGATTCTGGAGGCTTTCCATCACCACACATTTTCTTACCAGTTCTTAGAGACAGCAATCCTAACATGATTCAGAAAAGAATAAGTTTAATTTCTCTACCATTATTTGGGAGTTGACAGAAAAGAATAAGAATAATTTTACCTCTCTCACTAAAACTATGTCCTATACTGGAGCTCTGAAAAGTGGACAGTTTTCACTGGAGTGTTTTCACAGTTTGCAGGCATACTAAATCACTTTTTATTTCATATAAGTGAAGCAATAAAACTAATGTGATGACCTGATTTCTTCATGAAAGGCTGTGTTTCTACCAAGTTTATAGCTTGGACCAATTCTGAGTATCCAGGAAACAGTCACAACCTGGTTTTGTAGTAGAAGTATTTTCTTCTTACTTATATAATCTGAAAAGGATTGTGCCAATTTTTTTTAAGCATGATTTTAAAGACTTTCTGTACCTGTCTTAACATGAAAATTCTAAGTACCTTTTCTCTCCTCAAAACATATGGGGATTTTATTTTATTTTGTTTTACCTATGAGAAGTAAAACAACACTGAAAGTATTCCTATGATATTCTAGTGTTTTAGTACATGAATATCTGGAACTTGAGGCTATGTGACTATGCCAAGAATATGAAGACAGAAAGCATCAATATTTTTGTACTTACTTCCTGTGATGAGCAAGATGGGCTAGTATTTTGAACTTTCAATGTGTCTCCTTATTCCAGAAAAGATAGGAAAAAAAATGCCTATCCCTCCCCTAAATGAGGGAAAAGCCCTACATAGATTGCAGAGAAGATATAGGATTGAAGAATGTTCTTACAAAAATCACAGATGTTCATCACAAGCACTCAGGGAAAGCCACAGCCAAGAGAGGCTGTAGCACATCCATTGTTGTTATCTATAGCTGGTAGCTTATCTGAACTTTACTCTTATCACTATATATTAGGAGTGAAATTTTCAATGCCTAGAAGGAGCCTTGGCTTTGCCACAAAACCTACTATATGCATTTATATATTTTTAGCTATCATTATTGCCATTTCTTTCCAAAACACTTAGGAGTAAAACCATGAGCAGATACCAGTGTGAGGCAAGCAGACATATTTCAGATGTTTTCAATACAAGTTCCAATGTTGGCCATTTGGACAATGGTCAGATATGGTTTTGTGACTCCATTTCTCAGAGCAGCTGCTTTGACTCTTTCATTAAGCTGAGTGTGTGATAAAACATCAGTGGAGACAACTCCTCAGACCTGATTTAAACACCCTTATTAATCCTATTTTCTCCATTTTCCTTAAATTTAGTATTTTACTCCTGAAGAACTCCCAATTAAATTAACGAATAATTGAATATTGAATATTGAAGTCCTGCAAACTGCCTACATGAGAAAGGACTATCTAGTTCAATTAAGAAAGATGGTATTTGATCCATTTATTTTATGATTTATGGTGTAGTCTAATGGGAATCCTTCCAAAGCAGCCAATCTCATCCTCACCCACCTCTTCCTCTCACTCTTCCCAACTCTCACATGGGTATACCAGCAGAGCTCTGAAAAGGTGACCTAAAAATACCAGAAGAATAAGCTTCTTAATTGAATTTGTCTAACTATACTAGACAGTGCAAAAATGAAAAAAAAAAATCAAATACCTGTGTGTAAACATATACAAACAGCACAAGAGCACCAGATTCATAGATCTAAATAAATAAATAAATATATATATATATATATATATATATATATATGTATATACATATCTGCATATTTCATTTAATGAATGTATTTTAGCTATATATTTTTGGTCTGCTTTCCTTTGAAGTTGAAATTAAATAATTCTTCCCAAATATTTTAATATTATTATTATTTTTATTATTTTATAATGTTATCTTTGATATACTTTGGCAAAGTGAATTGGTGATGAGTATCAAACATTAAAAATATCTCATGAAAGTTAACTGGAAAATTTTAAGATCTAATAGAGCTTTTACTTCATCCCCGCGATGAAAAGACACCTGACAAATAGTTTTGTTTGTGATCCATTCTGTCCAGCAGCCCTTGGTCTGGGCTGTTCCTGGGATTCAGGAGGCCAAGGCTCAAATTTCATCTTGAAACTTTGTGAGAATTATAATTCTCGAGGGTCTGCTAGTTGAGTACTACTGATGGATGCAGCTGTTTAAAAGCAGCTGTCTCTCAGCCAAGGCTTTCTTGACTTTTCAAGAAATAGTCAATTTCTATGAAATTTGCAGTTTAGGCAAATCATTAGACATTTGCTGACGAGATCAATTCAATAAAACATTTTGCAGATAATTCAGATTATTTTATGCAGCACAGAAATCAGCATCACAAAACTGCTGGTTTGATGCATAATTTTTTTTATTTAGTAAAATGGGATTGTTGGATGCTTCCAAGAGTTGGCAAGTAAAAAAACAAATAGCATTTTGAGACACAAATTTAGGGATAACATATCAACTGAGTTTTTTAATAATTTAGTATTTTTCAAATAACTGAAAAGTAAAAAGTAAAGTTCTTGATTTATTTTGACCATGTTTAGAAGAGCACATTTGAATAAGTTTCAGCAACCTGTCTTAGATATCAATCTTTAAAGCAATTTTTCATGTGTTGAGCCTGTCCTCTGACAAATGTGGAGATTTAGCTTAAACTTTGCTGCCTAACACTTGAATGCCTAATTTGGGATAAGTAAAACCTACTGTTGTTTCTACTTCTGGATCCTTTGTGATTCTGATGATCTGCATTACACAGCACAAGAGTTATAGAAGATAGACAGAATAATTCAAAGGAAAGATACTAGGACCTTGGTTAAAATCAAGTAGTCTAAATTATGTTTTCATATGTTGGTCTATTCCCCAAGCTGCTATAGTAACACACTATGACTGATTCTCAGTCTTCCTGCTTGCATTCCTCACTAACAAACTCATAAAACAATTTAGAGGGTGGAATTTATAAGATTTTTGTTTCCTTATTAGACTTCAGCCTGATGTACAAAGTTGATATAGGTCTATCAGGATGCACAAAATATCTGACACAAAAGAAATCCATTCATAAGATGAATCTTCAATGACAAATTGTAGGAAGAAGAAAGTTTTCACAGCTGACCTTCAATCTTCAAAAAACTGGATTTACAATGGAAATTATGTCAGACCCTGAAGTATCACAGTACTACTGGGTACCTGTATTTATTGTATAAAGCACAAGAGCACAGATTCAGAGCTGTAAGTGGTTTCATTAAAATGTCAGTTCTTTCTAGATATTTCCCATTGCACTAGTTCAAAATTGTCAGTGTTCCCCAACAACACTTGAGGAAAAACACAATAATTATTATAATAAAATTTAATGATGACATTGATATTATTTTAATTACTGGTCCTATTGCTGGAAGTTAAAGTTGCTGTGTAATATGAATTAGCATACAGAGAAGTAAAGAGGTAATTTCTGTCCTATTTCTGCCTCTTGTCAATCTCTGAGGACCTAAATGAGGGATCGCTTTCAGTCTTTAAGTAGGTCAGTCAACACTCGTTCTCATTTTCCCCAGGAAATAACTTCCCACCAAGCTGGTCTATAAATCAATCAGAAGAAATTCCTTAAGGAGTATTTCTGACATATAGAAACCTTTATCTATCAAATATTTTCTAGAATTTTCTTAATGAACTCTGAGTCTTTTTGTATCTCAAAATACTTATTTTCCACCATGAAAAACTGAAATTCTAGTGAAGATTTCTGAAACAAAGTGAGTATGAACTGTGAGGATCTGATCCGCTAAGATAATTTGCTCAAGCTGCTGGCAACAGAAAAGCAACTGGATCCTTCAATTCAAGTTAGATGAACCTACTGGATAAGGTAGTGCAAAGCTGTAGGTGAATGCAGATCAGAAGTCACCATATGTAAAAGACAATGTTCACAGTCTGTTTCTTGCTTAATCAGCCAATAGGCATCTTAGGTTCACATACAAAGAATTTAAAAGTACATTTTCCTGTTGGTTTTGGCTTAATTTTTCCATTTCAGAATGGTTCAGCCTAGGTTTACCTTAGATGGAGTCTATTGATACTGTAATTGTTTATTTTTCTCATTATCCAAAGCTTTAATTCTTTAGATTTTGAGATAATACCAGAAATACACTGGGGGAAAGGTAGGAAACAAGGATGAGAGAGGGAGGGAATGAGAAAGGGAGGACAGGAGGCCTTGAAGAATCTAACAAAACTTGCATTAGTTCTATATTTGTTTTGGAAGCCATAATCTACCTAATGCATAGTTATTATGCAAGAGCTTCCCCTATTCTCATGTTCACCTAATCCTTGGTCAAGTCACACCTTTCAAGAGAGAATAATCTCCTCCCTGATTTCTTTGTCCTCCGCTGATTTCAGTCTTTCAAGGGATTTCCTACTTCTATTCTATCACATGACTGTGATTGTTTCTTCCACTGCCTTGCAATTCACATTTTAGCCAAGTATTTTCTTGTTAACTGGATCTTCTCAGCTCAGGGCAGGCATTACCTTGGCTTTTATTCTGAAACGCAGCAATGTTAGACTTGTGCTGCAGTCTGCGTTAGTAACAGTCTTGTTGGAGAACATCAGTTCTCTGCCTGGGCCATTGGAGAAAGCTCCTGGGCACCTGGAGCTTGAGATTCACTTCAGGTGATGGACAGCCAAAGTTATTACCTTCATCACTTCATTCTGCATTGCTATCCTTCATGGCCTGTATGTTTTTTCTTGACCTCATTGCAGCATAGCAAGGACTTGCAAATTAGTTGTACTCCTTTGTGTTAAGATCCTTCCAGGTGGCCTTCTCTTTTTCTGCCATAAGAGCTGGTTTTAGCTGCAAAGTGTCAGTATAGAGATGAAAACAGCATGCAGTTAAATCACTTAAGATTTTCATTGAACGATTTTTGAAACTGTAGTATTTGATACACCTCTGTTTTCCCAGCTGGAATTGTCTGTCTCTTAGACTTTGATTCAAATATCCTGTGGGTGATCACATTCCTGACCCTTGACAAAAAGACTTTTACAACCACAGATGATAAAATGAGAAAGTGGGAATAAGCTCTGTGTGTTTGTCTGTGAGAGGCTGGGGGCACCCAAAACTGTCCATAAGGGCCTTTGCCCTGTGCTGATCACACTAAAGTGGAAGGTAACCATCAGCAAAATTAAACTGCAAGCAGAGGATTGCAAAGAGATTTCTGACATGCAGGAAAGACCTTGCTACAGGGGTAACAGGTCAGGGACCCCACCAGGGTGAAGTGCTTTCTCACCAGGACCTGGGTCAGTGAGTGAAGAGAACAATAAAGAACAACAAAGGTTCAGGGCATTCACTTGTCCCACAAAAACAGTGTGCTCAACAGGACCCACTCCTGGGGTGGGGATGAGCTTCTGACCCACACAGCTGGGGGGCACTTCACTGGGTTCACGTGGTTTGGGGTGGAGTTTCTTGGAATGAAATATAAATGGAATTTAGAAACCTGAATGTATGCATACATGTGTCTAATATTGTGTGTTTCATTGTTTTTCTGATCCTGAGCATAGTGTTTGCTGATTAATTACATGTAACTAGTAAATCAATAAAATGCTTTGATCCTGATTGGATTTAAATTGTGTGAATGGATCAGTTTTCCCCTGGGTCAACAAATAATCCATTAAAAACCTCGCAGACTTCTGAGCAGGCTAGGTCAAAAGCCCATGGGAAAAGGAGAGGGAAAATAAGTTGTTGTTCTGATGATGAAACAGATTATAGTTCCACACAGGTTATCATTCTAATTCAATGCAAAAATTAAATATTTTCATAATTATGTTCCATGAACTATAATTCATGCAGCAGCAGCTTTTTCTTTCAATAAATATTATATATTTCTCATAAGCAAATTGCAGAAAATAAGTCTAGACTATTAAAATTTTACGGCAAAGTTCTAAGGTAAAAGTGCTTTCCCAGCTTCTCTAGGTAGAGTTTCTTAATCTGTGTTTTTAAATATGCAAGTTTGGTATGAATCTGCTATTTCTTTCTCTATGGACCATTTCAATGATTAATCATTAGGAAAAGACCACTTGCATAAAAAAAAAAAAAAAAATTACCATTTAGAAGAGTTCTGGAATACCCTGGAGCTGACTTAATAAAATGTTATAGATGATATAGTGTAACACTATATCATAAAGATGAAGTACAGATAACCATCCCTGGTATCCTCCACAGTAATATTTTTATTGTTTATATTGTTTGCAGATTTATTAAAGTTCCTGAAAAGCTTTGCTTAGATGTGTTATTTGATGTACCATCCTGAGAAAGCCCACGTTAAAACAAGAGATGAATTTGTGGAAAAATATTTGTATAGGTAATAAAAAATGGAAATATGTAAGGTGGAATCATTTGTGGAAAACAAAAATTATGCTGATCTTGTCCAAAGTCTTTCAAAACATGTTCAATTCTGTATTGTGGGTGTTTGTTACATATATTTTTCTTATAAATGAATATTGCTTTTTGGATACCATATCTTCAGCAGAGCCACTTGTACGTCAAGATAGGTTGGTTTTTTTCTTCATACTTGTCTCAATAAAGTGTTAAAATTTGATTCAGATGGTAGTAGTATCTTTTTTATGGACAATTATTTGACTACAGCTTACCATTTCTGTCCCCTGACTGTGTAATATAGGGTATAATAGTTTATAATTATGTATCCTCAATAGTTTAAAGGCACAAGCACACACAGAGGCCACAGCAAGAAAAAAAATCAGTTTCTCAATATATGTGTTTTAAGAAAAGTATTAGATATTTGGTCATGTCTTCACTAGGGAAATGTTAGATTAGATTTTTCTCATTTTCTAAAAGTATGTGGTTTTATTTATGTTTCCATATAATGAAAAAACTAAAGTCAAAATTTGTCTGTGCTGAATGAGTGGAAAAACACTTGTTTGTAGAAAAGCTGAGCTAAAAAATAATGTCCAGTATTAGTATTACTCTAGCAGATAAAGGCAAATGAGATAAAATTAGTATTATTCTAACAAATACTGAGACAGGTGGGTGCAGATACAGATGAAAGCTTACTCGTGGTTTCAGAAGTGCTAGACACAAAAATTCAAAAGTGAATGGTGACTAATTTTATCTTTTCACTGCTTGTAACCAACACTATAATGATTTTTCCTACTATGTCTTTCTCCAACACATCCTCAGTTTGTTATATAAAATGCATATCAGCAGTGTTGCAAATTGCCTGGAAAACAGACTCAAAGAAATGACAAAGAAATCTGTGTTGGTTCTGGGCAGCAGAAAAGTATCTTACTTCAATGATGCAGTGCAGCATGTTGAGTTCATGTCACTTGCTGCAGGGTAGCAAAGGTTCATAAAATCAAGCCAGCCACATGGCTATAGATCTTCCGTAATGTAACATTTATTTTCGTTTGCCATGGGCAATAGATTTTCTATTACTGAATGTGAACTAATGAACTGGCAGCCAAAGTCCAAGTTATCAACACCTATTGAATGTGTTTCCATGCTCTAACAGACAGGTCAGACCAGTTGGCAGTGTTCTACCTGCCTCTGACACAGTGGGATTTTGGCCCCGAGAATGCCCTCTGTGTTTGTGCTGCTCACTGATGCTGCATCTCTTCTTTTGAAGCACATTGTAAACCTTCCCATCATACAAATCTTAGCCCACACAGGGATAGCTTCTTAACAATCTCAGTGGCATTAAACAGCAATCCAGGAAATAAATTCTCATTAGATAGATTTATGGAGTGCCTTTGCACAAGTAGAAGACTGGTCTGACCACCAAAGCCAATAGTCTGTGGGCACTCTACCACTCTGAATTTTACAGGCACCTTTGTGCCAAGACAAAATGAGTCAAAAAGGACATAAAATCCCACACTTCAGATCAGTCTGCACCTGCTACTCAAACCATTCAACAGGCTCTCCCATAGTCATTAGAGACACTGCTGCAGGTCTAGTTCTAGTTAGGGGGAAAAGAGGGAGGTGTGTACAATGGGATATGTTTTAGGGATCATGGAACAAGGTGGGACAGGGATATATGAAGGAATTACAAACTTTGTGGAGCCAAAGCAAGTGGGATGGAAAAGAACATGGAGTGGTTATGGTGATGTGACACTGGTTATTGTTCCTGTGCATGGAAACACATGCAATAGATTGCCATGGGTTCCACTTATATATCATGCTAAGAAAGAGACCCCATTTTGCTTAAATAAAATTTGATTAATGCTTTTGTTGGCTACATACAGGCTAATAAAAGTTAATGTTGGAAAATGAAATGGCTCAGGAATATAATTGCATTTATTAAGAGACATTATTAAGTAAAATTCAGATAGTGGCAGGTTTTATATTATGCTACTAACATATCTGAAGAAATCCAAAAGCAGGATTAGATAGACTTATCTCATTCAGTCCTGCTTGCAGTCTCAGATAGTAGCCATTACAGGTGGAGAGCACTGCATGCCAAGACTGTTGGTCTGTCATAGCCATAAAATATGAGAAGGAATGCTTTCTCAAGTTTCTGTATTTACCCATCTGAAATAGAACTAAAAACCTTAATGGTCCTCATCTGCTATATTGGGCTTTGTTGGCCAAAAGCCTTTCAGCAATTAGTGCTCTACATCCTGCAGCTACTTTTGGTGTCCTTCATGGCAAAAAACTTCATTTCTACCTATTATGTATGAGCCAAGACAAAAAAGGAATCCCCATTGTTCCAAATCTTGCATGTGAGCTGGCAAAGTGATATGGCAGATTATATTCAACTACATGAAATGTGGAAAATCTGGTCATTCCAGGCCTCCTCATTAGCCCAGAATAATAACTTTAATTGTAGAGTATAGGAGAGGAAAGCCCAGTAGGAGGACAAAATAAACCATTTCTTCTTCAGGTATCAAAACAGGCTCCTGTAGTACTGGTTCAGGGTCACTTAATTCATCTAATTATAGTGATAGTCTTTCATGAGTTAACAATTGCACAATACAAGTGAAAAGCCTTATGTAATTTAAATCACATTATTCACATGAGGACATTGGAGTCTGATGTCCTGTGATGAAGTGGGGCACCCTAATCATTACCAAGGTCTTGGACACATCCAATTTCTAGACAGCATTGTATGCAGTTTCTTTACCCCTTTCAGTATTTTGAGGATGTATTAAATGTGTCTGTAGCAGTTTAGCTACAGAAATTTACTTTGAAGCGTTATGCAAAAAGGTATGTAGAAATCTGCAGTGCTATATTCTATTGTTATAGACCTCTATTTTTTAGTGCTTTGGGAGCATACAGGAATTCAGCACATAAATGCTGATATGGGTTTTCTCTTTCATGGATGTGTAGTTGTCTGCTGTATAATTTCACTGTCAAAACCAATTTGTATGTGCCGATTTCTTTTAGGTGATACAGGTGGTAAACAGGGTGAAGTTTGATCATTTTTTTATCCCTAGCTTTATTTTCCCCAGTTCCAGAGACATTAAACATAATGGCCTTGACCTGTGTTTTCATTATGGGTTTGGTTAGGGTTTTATTTCAAATAGAGAGGATAATATTAGTGGAAAGCACAGGGGAAAAAATTTTGGGGGCTTTGGTTTCTTTGTTTGTTTCCCAGTTTGGGGTTTTTTGTTGTATTGGGTTGGTTTTCTTTTTTGGGGGCGTGGGTTGTTTTGTTTTGGGTTTGTTTTGGGGAATTTTTTGTTCTGTGATTTGGTTTTCTTTTGATTTGGTTTGGTTTATTTCAGAGGTTTTTTGTTTGCTTGGTTTGGTATATTTGGTTTGTTTTTTCTTTTACCCCAGCTTAGAAAGGTGAATACTTAGATGGATTTGCCTGGTTTTTTATTTTGTTTTGGTTGTTTTGGTTTTTTTTTTTAGGCAAAATGCAGGCAGATTCTCTTTCTGACTCTCATACAGAGGTGAAATATGGTCAGGAAGCACTAACACATACCTGACTCCCAGAAATAAATGTACCAGTTTTTGAAACAGCCACTGCATTTTTACCCAAAGTTATGAGAACATTCATGATAAAACCTTGAAAAAGGACATTCTTTTTTTCATTTGAAATTTTTTTTTTCTATATGGAAAAAGAAAGCAGTTTACTTAGTATATAGGATTTAAAAATTCCATTTACAATATTTTGTATGTCAAATATAAAAAAAATAAAAAACTCTTACCAAAATGCATGCCTTTTAAAATATAGGTACATGTTACTAAAAATTAAAACAGTCTTTCATTCACAAGCCAATTAACATGTCTTCAGTTTTATGAAACACCATGAGATACTGTGCATGGGTTTTTATGCTCTATTTCACAAAGAACATTGAGTTGTATTGTTCTTCTTATAAAAACTAAAACAAAGCCCTTAAGAAATAAATTATCCTTCTCTGTCCTTAATTTTTCTCCTTCACATGGTGCCTTTTTCTCTTTCACATGGTACCTTTAATTTCATTGTGGGAAAGAAAAGCTATTTTCCATTGGAAAGGAAAATAAACAGATATGAAGGCACAATCTTACCTTCATTGTGGCCTTAGGACCTATTCAGTATTTGAATAAATGTTTCATTTTTTACCAAGACCCTAAAGGAGAGTTACTTGCAGTTGTTCCACTGAATACAACCCAAAAGCTCTTAAGGGTCATTTTACCTTGCAGGCTTGGTGTATCCCCAAATTCTGAGTGCACCTATCCTGTTCAAAATAGATGAATCAGCTTAAAAACATCCTAGAAAAGATATTAGGTTTTTTCCAGGTTTCGGATGCATGATTCAAACACACCCAGTTTGATTCTGAGTATGAATCAGCAGGTGAATTAGAGGGAATAATGAAATGCCACCATACCAATGAGACAAGGAAAAAAGTCAATCAAAATTGGACTTTTAATAACTATGAAATATTACATAAATATGAAATATGAAATATATTTAGCTCTTAAATTACTGAGAGAAAAATGGCTGATTTCAGTGTGATCATCATTCCAGATTTCCTGACATACATATTTTATAAACTTGCTAAATCTTAGAATCTCCAACAGTATCTTTAGGGTACTGCTAGACCAACAAAATCTAGCTTCAAATAAGGGTAATGAAAGTATGACAGAGCTTGGAGGCAAATTTAAAATTTATTTGACGATCATTCCATGAAAATATTGAATCTAGAATACAAATGGGTGTAGAATCATTATGCATTTATTCAGATACACCTAAAAATAATAATAAAAAGATCAAAGCTCTATGTGCAATAACTTTTTATGCTGAAAGAGGAATAAACTCTTTGTTTCTCTGAAGTGTTTACCTAAGTTGAAACAGTGATGTTAATTTTTAAACAGCAAAGGAACAGAAACAAGCACACCCTTAAAATTCAGGGTTCGCATTCAGTTAAGCCACTTTTGAAATAATACCTTAATCTGCTTGCAGATGTGTTAACTAAATTATTTAGTTTCAGATTTACTAGTGTTACAGTTTTGCCTCCATTTAACTGTGAGAGTTTTGGTTTCATATAGAAGAGACAGCTCCTGTCCAAAAGTACTTGCAGTCAGTGGTTGCAAGGAAATCCTAATGACAGGCAATTGTGATTTGTTGTACAAGCTTCAATCACTGCATAGCAATTACTCATCCCCTAGCAAATATTTGACAAGCATCTCTCCATCATGACAGTATAAGAATAACTCTGCTGTTCCTGTGAAGAAGTGATTCCATCTTCATGATGTCTCAGTGATTCTTCATGTTCCAGCAACTTCTGAATTAAAATGCAATTGCAAGAAGAGTAACACACACATATTTTTTGTTCAGTTGGCATACATAGAAACTCAAACTGTGAATCAAAAGTTGTCTTGGTTCATGTATTTTCCTGTGTGGCTCCATCAATAATTATCATTCTAGCTTCATTCATTTATATCAGAACAGTTGATTTTTATGCAGATCGTGAAGATCAAAATTAAATTGTTGTCTAAAGTGATCTTTACTGCTGCTTTAAGAACTGAGACAGAGAAAGTACTCCTATACTAATGAGGCTGACATTTAATCATGGTGCTGTAAACTAAGTTCAAAAAAGCCATCATTTTTAATTTGAAGGACATTCCAGACTAATATTGCTAGAATGAGCTGTGGAATACTGAGAAATTTCAGTGGAGAAATATAGACACTGACCAAATAAATTAACAATTCTACTAATGGGTGATTTAAGGAAAATTCTTGTCTCATTTCTTTAAAAATACTGCATTATTACTGAGAGTATTAAAAAGCAAACAAAAATAATGTTGAAGCAAGAATGTTGATTCTTTCTATTATTGTAAGAGAAAGATACAATTCTGAGAGTAAATAAATATTTTATTTACTTGAAGAATAATTTTTGCAGTCACTTCTTTGCTACATCCTGTGGATTCAATAAATAAACTTTCGATTAAAAATATAGTTTATCATATTAAAAAAACAAGCTAGCTGTATAACTATCAAATAAAAATTTGAGATTCACTGGAGCTGGTCTGAAGCAGAAATTGATCAAAGATAGAAATAGCTCCCTGAGTAGAATACATCAAGATACTTAGAGTGTTTGCTCTATGAGGATGATCATACACAGAATACTGGTAAGGATGGGGGGGGGGGGGTCTGTTATAAAGATATATAATAAAAACATTGAGAAATATTTGAAATTTTTAAAATTGCCAGGAAAAATCCAAACTTTTTGGTTTGGTTTGGTTTGGAGTAAGATACACAACAAACACACATGAGTTGGAGTAAGATTTTTCTAATGGACAAAAGAGCATTAACTGTGCTGTTAAAAAAAAAAAAAGTGGATGTTATATATTGCACTGAATCTACTTAAGGTGACTGCCCTCTCCAGATGTGAACATCATTGATGTAAAATGAAATTGGGGATTTTGGGATGGCGGAAGCAATGAATGAAGCAAAAGGCTTTTTAAAGCTGAATTTGTAATCTCAGCCTGACTAGGAAGATAAATCAAGTAGAACTATTGAGCTTCATGGAGAATAATTTTCTGCTCTTCTGCCCATTTCTTCTTCATCTAATTCAGTAAGCTATCTACAATTTGTACCTGTAAACTATCAGTTACTTTAAAAAATAAGTTATCCAAATATGATAGCTTCTGTGTCAGAAGTTTCAGCCTACATCAGTAGTAAAATAATGCAAACTATATTCTTTGTTCTCTGGAGTAACACCCATCTCCTGACTGTGCCAAACAATTAGAAATAAAACAAAATGGAAACATTAAATTTAAATTAAAACTAAATTTCTGTCCTGAATTCCCTCTACACCCAAAACCCTGGGACAATCCACAGAGGAGATATTTTTTGATAGTTAAGAAATAGTTGTATTTCTGCATTTCTTACCTGAACCTTATGCACGTCTGACACTTTTAGAGGAATGTTGCAAGAATTCTTAGGTAGGAATAAATGCCTATGACAAACATGTCTGCATCTGAGCTAATTCTATAAAATCCCTTCTTAGTCACCATAGAGAAGCACACACTACTTGAGTTCAGCTCACCTGCCTTGTAGGATCAGATATGATATTCCTTAATGACTACAAAAAAAAGTAAAAACATGCAGTTGGTTTTTTTTAGAACTAGGATTGGGAGAAAAGAATATGTAGAGCAAAAGGCTTGAACAAATAAAACCTTGGACAGAATACTGTTGTTAAAAGGCATGATCATTTCTGATTGTTTTACTCCTTTCAGTTGTCTCTTATTTTCACCAAAATAGCATTATGCCTGTGTCTAACAGATTTTACAGAGTGTTGTTTGAGTAGTTTATGTGATAAATCATAGTCTTAGGAACACACAGGGCACAAAGGAAAATCAGATCAAATTACTTGCCTTTCTAGGACTTCCAGGTCTGGGAACTGAAATCAGTACCTGGTTCTTGATGCAGGAAATGAGCTGCTCTGTGGAGTGATACTAAACAGATTGTTAAACTGCATACATAAGGTGGCATAGATGTGTCACCTCGGGTTTGTCTGCATGAAGTTATATTAATTTTGCTGAAATTTTGCCTTTAACTAAGGTTCATCTAGTGCTGTCAGAGCCTAAGGCACAGCCTAGAAAGTGGGAGGAATTGCTTCTGTCATTGGACCCTGTGGGTGATATTGCTTTACACCTCCTACCTGGCAGCCTGCCAGATGCCTATGTCTCAGCCAAGGGTGTGCTTCTTCTTGGTCCTTCTAATGTTCCTGAGCAGAGGCTACCAGCTAGTGTTAACTTCCCAGTTAGTAATGAAACATCTCATTTTTGCCCTGGGCTAAACTTATAAATTATTTATGACATGTTATTTATCACATATTTGAAATATTTCTTTATTTACTCAACTGATGTAAACACAGACAGATATAAATCTGTTAAGTGCAAGCCTGTAACTCTGCATGCTGCCTGTGTCTCATCATTCAAAAATATTTACCCTCAGTTCAGTGTCCACTTTCTAGTTGAGGAAAGGGAAAAGCAGACAGTGAAATTTGATCTGTTGGCTGGCAATAAACTTCTTTCTCTCAGTCCACTGACAGTTATCTTCTGCCCATGTGAGCACCAGCAGTAGAGCTGTGAACAGACTGAGGAGTATAAAGAATGATTACAGAGCTCTGGGAGCGGCAATGAGGGAATTTGGAGCACAAGTTATTTTTTCCTCAGTCCTCCCAAACAGAAAGGGTTTGAAAAGGCCAGTGAAATCTGTAGAATTAACAAATAGTTACACACCTGGAGCCACAACTAGGATTTTTCTACTTAGACCATGCCACTCACTTCGAAAAATGTGTTCTACTGGGGGCTGAGAGAGTCCATCAGAGAAGGAGAGGAACATCTTTGGTCATAGGCTTGCCAAGATGGTGGAGTAGGCTTTAAACTAAAGTGGCCAGGGAAGGAACAATCTGTCCTACTCCTCAATCTGTTCTGCTCCTAACACCTGGAAGCCAGGGCCAGCAATTGATGAATAGAGGTTGCAGAGAGAGGTCACAGGTCAGCAGAAAAGCACCTGAAGAGCAGTACAAAGGAATTACAGCCACTAAGTCAGCTTGACTGAGGCTCCAACTTAAATGCCTCCATGCAGAGCACTTAGCAAAAACTAGAAATTAGAGATGTGGTTGCCTGCAGGGCTTTAATCTTATTAATGGAGATATGGTGAGATTGTTCCTATGATTAGATTGTTAGAATGGAAGGATATAAGGAAAGATAGGCAACAGAGCCGAGGAGGTGGTGTTGCCCTCTGTGTCCATGATCAGCTGAGGTGAAAGGAGTTCTACCTGGGGATGGAAGAGGAATCAGCCAAAAGTTTATGGATCAGGATTAAAAGGAACACATGGAAAATAACCAGCTGATTGGTGACAGCCAACATGGCTTACTAGGGGCAAACAGCTCCTGAAAAATTTGGCCACCTATTCTAATGGGGTTACAGCATTGGTAGATAAGAGAAATGCAACTGACATAGTCTCCCTGGATTTGTGCAAAACATTTGATATTGTCCAGCATCCTTGTCTTTCAACTGTAGACATATGAATTTGATGGATGGACTCTACATAGAGTTGTTTGTTTAATTTTGGGGCCTCAAACATAGAAAGGACATCAGCGTGTTGAAGTTAGTCCAGAGGAAGCCACAAAAGATGATCAGAGAGCTGGAGCACCTACTGTATGAAGACAGGCTGAGAAAGCTGTGGTTACTCACTCTGGAGAAAAGAAGGCTCTGGGATGACCTCACTGCAGCCTTCCAGCACCTAAAAGGGCCTACAAGACAGCAGGGGAGGGACTTTTGACAAGGGTGTGTAGTAATTGGCAAGGGGAAATGGCTTTAAGTTGAAAGAGGTGGTGGTTTAGAAATTGTTAGAAGATGCTCTTCACTGAGTGTGTTGAGGCACTGGAACAGGTTACCCAGAGAAATTAGGGATGCCCCATCCCTGGAACTGTTCAAGGCCAGGCTGGATGGGGCTTTGACCAACCTGGTCTGGTGGAAGGTGTCCCTATCCTTGACAGGATGGCTGGAACTAGATCATTTATAAGGTCCTATGCTTCTATGACTCTTTAAAGAGAATTGTGATAGGTTAAAACAAAAAATATCCAAACATTTTTTTAATGAAGGCTTACCTTCAAAAGAATTAGTCTTTGATTAGACCTAGTCATTATCTTTTGCACATTGAAATATTCTAAGCTGAGGGAGTGCTAGTAGAGCCTGTGTTCTTGTTTATACAGTGTTCTTTTCTCTTTGTCATGCAGAAGATTTTCTGTGCTTGTGAATGTGACTGACTTTACTTACAATATAGGATATGAAGAAACTGAATACAGAATTTTGTTTCTGCGGTTTCTGGAAACAAAAATTATTGAAGGAGCCCACTGGAAGTGGTCCAGTGGGAAATCGAGGTCTGATCTGCTTTCCAGAGCTCCAGAGCTCTGAAGTTTAAGACCAGGGGGCTCTAGGTGGTGGCCTCCAGGGGTGCATTGGACTGAGTCCAGCCTCCTACTACTCACTCTGAAATAGATGATGGTGCTTGATTGCTGTAGAGCTTTGGTGTCTTGGAGAGAGGAATCCTTCCATTTCAGCACTGTACTTTTTTTCCTGTCTTTTCTCCAAAGCCATATATATATATATATATATATACTTGCACAACAGCAAAATCCCTTCCCTCAAAAAAAAAAAAAAAAAAAAATTAAAAGTTCTGTTGATGGGAATTGTTAAAAAGATAGGAAATTACTTCCTCAAATAATGCAGCACATGCAATTTCTAATTTTGATTGCATTATGAATATCTGTGTATTCATTTATGAGACCAAAAACAAGAGAAAAATAGAAACAAATAAAAAGGATAATTTTTCAACATCAGTTTCTGGGTGGATTAGTTTGGGATTTTATACGTAAAGCCTGATTTTACCTTTTGTGGCAATAAAAGAATTTGCATGTAACCTAGAAATAATTTAACACAGTAGTCTAACAAGAGCTGAGACAGATACAGAAAAATAATCTTTCAAATAATAAATCTCTAACATTTCAGAGTAAGAACGAAGTTTCAAAATCTCTGAGGTTACTTTTGATCAGTAATGTCATCAAGCCCAAGCTTGCCAGTTCTTTCAGATAATTATAACATTCTACAGTTCTCAATTTAAAAGACCAATTTCTGATTGCATATGACAGTTCTTCTTATCCCTGAAAAAAATTCTGCCCGGTAAATGCTTTCATTCAGTGCTAAATCAGATGTGAGGTTCCTAGTCTTCTTGTGCTTGCAACTCTATGCTTGATGAAAATCACCTTTGTTATTCTGGAATACTTCATTTTACTAAAAAATGTTGTTACACTTTAGTATTTCAGAGATGGGGCTCTAAATTTGGGAGTTGGGGTCCTTGCAGTACTAAAACTGCTTAATATATGGCTTTTTCTCTTTGCTCTGCATATAAGAGAAACACTTAACACTCTCTGCAAACATATTTTGTGTTCTTCTCTCCGTTCAGTGACTGCCAATTGCAGATGTTAAGGTCCAGATTCTTACATAAAGAGACTGTAATTGCTTTTATTACAATATTTTAGAAAATTCTTCTACGTCAGTAAACATAAAAAACATCTCTCATTCACTGGAACTGAAGAAATCTTTAAATTATTTTTAATGCATCTTTTTATTTGTTAAAAGCAAAAGGGGGTGAGAGGATACTGTGATTCTGCCTGAGGATGTTTAGATTAGCAGTACAAGCAGTGTAACAAGAATATTCAATTATGAGGCTAGAAAAACTCCCCTTGACAAGGGAAAATTAGTAGAAGGCCCAAAAGAAACTATGATGAGCAATCCAAACTAGGCATATTTTCAAGCAGATCATGCTTGCAAATGAAGGAGAACAAAAAAACTAAGCCATCAGTTTTCTGTGGTCATAAATGAACCTGCATTTGGAACCCAAACTGAATAAAACAAGTTCCCAAGAATTCAAAAATCTCAGTAACCATTTTTAACAGAAAGGTTAAACAACCACTAAAAATTCCACTATAAATTTACCATGACTCAAAAAAACCATTTTCAATCATTTGTAAGAATCTACCCAACTTGCTCTATCAGCCATTTGGTCTGGTTATACTAAGCTATAAATCAGGGATGATTAATTAACTACCTAATTACAATTAATAAATTACAAAGATTTTGGGGTGAATTTTGCTGAATGGGTATTAATGTCAAGTTTTACAGTGCATTCATCATTCTGGACCCTTGTTTCTGAACTGCCTCCAATTTTTTTTCATTACTCTCTTTAAACCCTTTGCAAAATGTTCTTAGTACCACTAAAAATAAATGGAAAAAATAACTGATCCAGGTCTAATTAATATTTCCCTTGTTCAGGTATTTTCCCTTGTCCAAGGGCTGTAACAGCCTTTTGGTAATGGTACCACACTAGAATCTATATTCCAATGATCACATTTGTGACTGTCCATTACATGTAATTAAAGTTAGAATCTGAATGACAAACTTATACAAATATAAACTAGAAAATAAAAAGCCATATATATTTATATTTTGTTTTACTGAGTAGTTATATCCTTACTGTAAGAAGACTTAAGAATATTATGTTGACCTAATAATTTTTTGTTATAACACTGAAAGAAAAAAGAAAATGTAATATCAAAGAAGCTGAGCATGCTGTGTTTTCTGGCATAAATTATATTAAACTTTTTCAGAATCATGAACTAAGAACATTATCAACCTGGATTAGAAAGTATTACCTCTTCCTTTGAAAATTTTGTTTGCTAAATTATCCTTAGGTTAAATTTCTAAAATAGTGTATGCCAGCATTAAAACTGGCAGTAAGTAAGCATTAAATCACTTTAACATTTACTCCACTAAGACAAAACAAGGCTGGGAAAGACTTTTTATGAAGGAAACACTCAATTTAATCTAAAACCGTGTTAGCAGTATTTAGTAAATATCTTGGATGGAAACCCAGGAATGAACAATAGAAAAAGAGAGAAATTCAAGAACAGAATCATACAGCTGGAGACAAAATAATTAGGAGAAAAAAAAATCCAAACATACTCTGAACATATGTTGATTTTGCTTGTAGCATAGTATATAATCAGAAGGGAACTCTATGTCATATTGGAAACTAGTGATAGTATCTTGTTTAATTGACATTTTTTTCACAAAGATGCCCAAAGAAATTTATGTTTTGAATGTGTTCTTGCTGCTGTTACTTATGATCCTATTTCAGATTTTCGGTATTGTATTTCTGAGACCAAATACTGCAGAGACAAAGACAAATTAAACTCTGTGAAGAGGAATCCCCTGGCTCTTTTGCAACTCAAAAGTTCAGAATTTCCCCATGAGAAGATCATTGAATAAAAAGATGTTTATGCAACATCAAGTACACAAAAGTGAGGGAAAAAGGAGAAAATTCCAGAATGCATTCTTTATTCCTTCTTGTTATTCAGGTACTTAACACTCAGACACTTCTTCCCTTCGTTAGAACAGTGACAGTGACTTCAGTCAGCCTTCCAGGTCTCTCCCTGGAGACGACAGGAAGGAAGGAATGTTTTGGCATCCTTACAGGTTTGTTTATAACTCACACTTCATTCCAATCCTGTTCATGTGCTTATTTCAAATATGATGAATTCTGGTAGCAACTGTGGGTGGAAAGGGCTTTAGAAATCCCTCCTTCTTTAGTATTCAGACTTCAGGTGGTGGAGAATATAAAGTATTCTGTGCAATCTTATTCCTATATAAATTTACCTTCTCTTCATTGATTTTAAGATTCCTATGTGCAATAGATTTGAAATTCCTTTAATACTCAATATCAACAATGTTGAATATTGCACAAAATCATTAATATTTTGATGTTTAAGTCTATAGCTAAGACTGACTAAAAAATGAAGGGTTTAAATAGTATATAAAGGTTTAAGGTTTGTTTTCATTCAAATACAGAAATCAGATTCTTCAATTGCCAAAATATACATCCATTAAAATTATTTTTTTAGGAGTATCCATATCACCCATTTAAATTACTATTTTGTAGATTATTTATTTTCAGGAAAAATGAAGAGGAGTATATTTAGAGGAGTATACAAAGAATAATTTGTAATACTCCAGTCCTATCACCATTTTTTTTTAGCTTCAATGGACTGGAAAAAGGACAGAGCCATTTTTGAACAACAGTATGTTCCTACATATAAATGACAAATATTCTTCCTTTTTCTTGCTTTTATTTTGTTAATTATGGACTAAAGTTCTCATAGGCAGAAAAAAACCTTTTGAAGTTCCTAATTGATACTGGAGTCCAATAGATCATGTATATGGCTTTCTTCAAACCTTGACCATATGTCACATTCCACTACAGACTTTAAAGGGATTCAGAAAGGATTGCAATATATTTAATTTTTAATTCTTAACTGAACTAGCTGTAATAAAATAGAATTCCAAGCACACACAGTTCCCTGGAGCTGCACAGTTTCAGAATTTACAGGCTCAAGAAAAATATATCTAGGAGTATGAGTGAGCTTCTGGGAAATGAATGACCTGACAAAGAGACTAAGAAAGTGAGGTTCAAGAAATATTTTATGAAAAGCGATCCTTGATTTTAATGCCTTAAATAGATTGATCTCAAATTTTTAGCCAAGTTTTTTTAGAATAACTTTAAGTCCTTTGCATATATTACTTGGATAACACCAACAGAGCATTTTCTGAAGAAGCAAAAATTTCCCAGGAAATGTGTTGTTGAAAGGGTTTTTGTACCCTAGCAGAAAGATGTCCAGCTGTCTAATGAACAGGAACTCCATGAAATCAATATGCTTGTGCTGGTTTTGGGTAAGCAAGGAATTTGCATAATAAGTTTCAAATAGAACTCTTCCAAGAAATTTTCAAATGTTGTGTTGCTATAAAAATTATTTTGCTTTGTAAGGATTCTTATGCAGAGAATGTTGAAGGAGTGAAGGTAGATGTGCTGTTGCATTAGCATTCTGTTCATAAAAACAGTGGTAGACTGTTAAATGCAAATGTGTACTGTAGAAGATCCTAAGAAAAATTCAACATGAAATCAATTTATGTCAATAACATATCGCTTCTGACTGCTGCTAAATTCTCTTCTTAAGACTGAACACCACTGCATGTGAACTTTGCACGGATTTGAACTTGGAGATCAGCCCCAGAAGAGTACAACCTCTTTTTATTTGTTTTTTGCCTGGTTTATTTGATAGTCACTGCTGTCTCAACAGCTTAGATCTTGGCAGCTGTCTTCATGAAGAGATGAGATGGTTTATGTTAGTGATGGCATGAGTGTTTAACCAGAGAGAAAGTGAGAGACAAGAGGAAAGCCCTGGCAGATTTGCAATGTTGCTGTTATAGGGGTTTTTTAAGTGTGGGGGTGGTTGTTTTTTGGAGTGTTTTTTTGTTTGTTTGTTTGGGTTTTGTTGTTGTGTTGGGATATTTTTGGGTCTTGTAGTAGACTGTGAGTAGGTGGGAAGAACTGTGGAACCAATTTTCCATAAGAAAGTGTAGACTGGGATTTAGGTATGATTTTCCTGACATCCAAATAAACTGTTCTGGTAGGATAAATAGCAAAGAAATCTGATGACTCACTCAGTGTATAAGATTTTGAGGAAGAATAGTGAAGAACTTTCTTCTTTGTGTGACTTTTCATTTTCCACTTCACACATTAAAATTAGAATAGCTATGCCCTACCTGCCTTCCAGGAGGAAACCCAAAGATATATCCATTACAATGTCGGTCAGAAATAGAACAAAAGTAACTGTGAAAATCTGCTACCTTTATTCCTGTATTTTCTCAGTTGGCCATTGTTTCCTGACACTATACAGTTAAAGCATTCTTTTAAAGATAGCACATAAAAAGGGAGAATAACCACATTAGATTTTTCATTATTCCCAGCACTGTAAAATTTAGGAAGATTTTATGTACATATTTCAGAGAATGTACAGAAAGTTGGTTGGGTGGCAAGATAACGAGGAGAAATGGAATTGATGCTATTGTTGTACAGACCAATGGAATAATAAGGAGTCTCAAATGTAAACCAGAGTAGTCAATACCTCTGTCACAGCATCCTACTGAACCAGTGTAATAAGGCCTCTACAAACAGAACTACAGAGCAGATACTACAGAATTGGAGGTGGTTCCTTTTTTCGAATTGGAGGTAGTTTGCTTTTTTCTTGCAAAAGTCTCTTGTTGTTTCTAGCAGCTTATGATGCCATGATGACAAGAATGTTTCAAATGGCAGGATATATTGAGAAAGAATGAAAGTGTGAGTCTGAAACCACTGATATATGTGTACTGAATTAATTTGAAATGTGTTAATTTTACTCATTCTACTGAAAATTAAAACTGAAAATTGACTTTAGTGCTCTGAATTCTGAGAGTGCCTATGTGGATTTCCAAATCAGAAATTATTCTGATAAATAATGCTAGATTCAAAAAACCTTGATCTATAAATCTTGACTTTTTTCCTAAAATATTACGATGTCTGCATACATATTTGTTGTCCTTAGAAAACATCTAGTCTCATGACAATCCATCACATAAATTCTACAGCTAACAGGTTCAACAGCAGAGTGCCAGTTAGATTTTATTAGCTACAGATGGAAGGGTATGATGAATCATTCACAGGTATCAAACTGTTGTGAAGATCACATGCTATTATTTCAGCAATCTAGTTATAATGTGTTGGTCCTTAATATGCTAGACTTAAACAAATAATTGCTTTTATGAATGATTATTTAGTAGGTTGTTTTTAAGATTATTTTCGATTGTGACAGCTTGAGGAAACAATGAAATGTTGTTGCATAATCTGTTCTCTGCCTCACAGGTATTTCCTGGTAGAAATGATCATGAGAAATGTGAAGTTTTTTAAATTATGTTATATGCAGGAAGCAGGAAGGCCCTTTAATTATGCCCTTAAGTACAGAATATTTGCTTAATTGCTTAGTAGCCCTTGTATCCTGAAAATTTAATTAAGTGATGATTAACTATTCATTATAATATTTTCCTGTTATTATTCAGTACAAGCTGCACATTAACTTTTAAAGTCTTTATCATGTTAGGAATTAAGCAACCCCAATTCTCATCAACTGCACAGACTGACTGTGATACTACAATAACTTATCTGCTTCCCTTGTTCAATTAATAATACCTGATTCATCAGGCAAATCAGAATTGCCCATGGAAAAAGTCTGGCATTTTAAGCAGTGGCAGCTAATCCTGTTTCCTGCATCAGGCCTCTGTTCTGCTAGGCAACGGGCTCAGTTTCTCTGGCCCAAAAAATTCAGTCTGGAAAGCTGTGATATGATACAAGCTGATCAAGATGGGGCTCCAGAAGAGAACATGTGGAGTTTAGAGCCCCTTAAACTCCATTGGAATGTGAGTGTCTAAGCTCAAAAACCAGAGGAAAAGGTGTATTTCTTTTTATACAATTAATTGTTGGGGTTCCACTAACTGGGACATTGGAATGCCAGTTAGTTACTCACCTCTATCCTGAAGTAATCCCAAATGACTTCTCACTTCTCTGGAGAACATGTGGGCCATGAAGAACTTGCCATTGTGAGGGAAGCCCTCCACATCTCCCTTTGAATCTGTGCTGCTCACTACTGTGGACTCCAGGAAGAACTCAAGGGCAGTGGCCAGTAGACCTTTGCCTGGGATGAGGAGATGAGCTGTGCAGATCTGAGATACAAAAAGATTGCTACAATATTCCATCTTTGTAGCAAAGGTTAGCTCATTGGGTTCCTTGCTTTTCTTGTTCCCACTAGATAAACTTTGGATCTTGTTTTAGATGCCACTCTTGCTTTCAAACCCAAGTCATGATTACCTTTTGGGGCATTGAAAGGATTCCCCTCTTGGAATAATTTTAAAATGTGGCAGAGGTGAGGTAAGTTCTGCACTTCCTAAGCACTGTGTAAAGCATTATTTTGTTTAGCTGATTTGCAGGAATGAGAGGAAGAAAGAGAAAGTAGAAGATAGGTGTGCTTGGCTACTCAGCTGCTGCATTACTTTCAGTGATGGTGGTATGGGTCATCTGCTTCTAGAACTAATCAACTGAATTTCTGACAGTCAAAATATTGAAAGTTGAGGAGTCTATAAGGGTGATCAATAACAAAACACACATTTTCAGTCATTCTTTAAGTATTTTTTTGTACTATATCTAAACTCTTTCCCTACCCATATTTTCAAGTTTTTGGGTACTCCTGAAACTTTCTGGTATTAAACAATTTCTGAAGATGTGACCTTGCAATTTAGTGCTACTACAATATCATATTCTGTATATAACAATTTCTATACATGTTGAACCCAGAAAAGCCTTAATCATGGTGCTAAACTTGTGTGCGTGATAAGCAAATGAAATTAGGACTAAGAAAGAAATGGAACAAAACTCTATAAAGGGGAAGGAGTGGAAACCAGTTTATTCAGAATCTCTGCCATGAACTGATGAAGAAAGAGGTTTTCTTTTCAGAAATTTTGGTTCTGAAAATGCTACAAATGTTCTCATTTTTCATTCTTATTTTTATGTGTATATTATTAACAGTACCTCATGAAGCCTCAGGGTGTGTATCCAAAATTACTGTAAGGTTTCTTAGGGGAAATTTTATAGATGTCTCTTAAAATAATTTTGAATGGCAACTTTATTAGATAGAACTAGCACATTAGAAAATTATCTTTAATTTTATGATTGATCGTATCAATCAGAGAGATTGATACATTTAAAGTAGACTATGCATATTTCTAGCTAGTACATTAAGTATTCTTGGATAATTTTTATTTAATATTTAAATCTGAATATTTATATTTTAACAATTAAAACCATGAAATGTTAGTATTTTAAATTACTTTAAAATTTCATAAAATTAATATCATAAGCATATTCTGACAGAGGAATATGCTTATGATATTAATAGAGGAGGGAAAACTAGATACATTTCCCACTTTTGGATCTGCCTCTAGTCAGGACTGCCTAAGGGCAAATCTACATTCATCCTCATTTCTGCATTTGCTGTAACATTTGCTCATAAAGAAGACCATCATTATGAGCTTGAGTTTGATTAATACTATATAAAAAAGCCCATAATGTTTTAAGCTCAGCAGTGGGTTTTAATCTGAGTACTTAACAGTGATAAGACTTATATAAAAGAAAACTTATAACTTGTTTTTCTAGCAGGGCCTTTTTTTCAGAGGTGACCAGTCAAGCATACTCTTAGATTTTTTTCTTTTTAGTGTATGCTTTTTTAGACTTCTACAGCCTGCAATTTTTCTACATTAATATTTTAAGTGTCTCCTTTTTCTTTAAGTGATTGGGGCACAATTCTCTAGACACTTACTAGTCATTTGATGATGATATTAATCTCTGTACCAGAAGCTAAAACACTGATGGTTTAAATCACAAGATGAGGCAAATTCAGTGTGCACTTGTCCAGAGGAAATCTTCCTATCAAAAAGTGCTGTTCCTATTACTAAAATTACAGGGCTAAGCTCCCTGAAACTTAATTCTCCGTGCATTTTCAAGTGATATCTAAGTATGAAAATATTTCTAAGGAACTTTACAATAGAAAAATTTTTGAAGTGCTGACTAAACTCAGGTCTGGTAGTGGTTAAACCTGTCATGAGCTCTTTCTTAATGTTAGCTCCTCTGTTCTACAAAATTGAATAAAAGGCCTTCACTAAACAAGGTTTTGCTTTGTGTGGGTATTTACCATGCAAAAAACCTCGTAATAGGAACCTATTACCAGCTTTTTTTATGCTCTAGCCAAAGTGATATCAAAGTGTCTAATTACTTTTTATTAGTTTGTGGTCTATAGGATGCTGAAATGCACTATTTTCAATGCTTTTAGGCACAACACAACTGATGAAGTTTTAATTTCATATGGATGGCAATTATCCATAAGCCTCTACATAACAAAGCTACTAACATTATAGCTGAACATTTGGTTAACTCTTGTAGAAAAGATGATCTATATTTTGCCATACTAAGGTTAAGAGTTGCCTAAAGAGGAAATATTCTGATATGAACTGAAACATAATCTGCATTTTCTTATTCATCAGAAAATGATTTTGTGAGGAAAATAATTAAAACTGAAAACACTTTTATATACTTTCATTGTTTGCCTATAGAAACTCCAAGGTTGCATGTAGTTTTCCTTTCTAAGATGGTTTAGCTGGGGCTGATCCTAGATTGTAATTCCCAGCCTGCTGACTTGTGTTCCTGGATGGGAATATTTTATCCATAATGTCAGGAGTTCCAAACTGAAACAGCTTGAGATTTTATATCTCTTGGGGAAAAAAAAAAAAACATTAAAAAAAAAAAATCAAAAAAAGTTATTGCTTGGTCTTTCAGTCCTTGTTTAAAAAAAAAAAAAAATTAGTGACACTGTAATGTTTTATCCTAGGAATGGATTAATTTGTATTTAATTTACTCCCATTTTGAAGGATCTATCCTCCATTGCCTTTGTTATTTAGAGATTTTCTTGTCAGAGCTCTTTCTTGCCTCCTAAAAGAGAGACAGAAAGAGATCAGATGCTCCTGAACTCAAAGCTGTTTTCCAGTTTCAGTCAGAAAATTGGGAAAACTTCTGACTTTATAAATTTGTTCTTCAGTTATTGTAAAACACTTGTTCAGAATGTTAATGGTCCTCTATATGCCTACGAAAGATTTGTATCTGTGTAGGAAAGGAGGTTAATGTCATGAATGAAAAGTAATTTAAAATTGCTTTAATTAGTCCACGTTTTTGTGTCTCAGAGAAGTTAAAATGCAGAATAAACTGGCCTGAGCATTTCTAGGACTATATTCTTTCAGGCATGTATCATTTTGGCTCAGGTTTTCAGTCATATAGTGTATATCTCAAAGCCAATTTTAGTACAGAAAATGTTTTCTTAGAATACCTGTTGTGCTCATCAGCTACTGAGATGGAACAGGACAACATTTTAAGGTTTTCTCTATTAGCAGAGTAAAATATGTTGATTACATAAAGTTTAATTTGGAAGAGGATAAGTTTATTTGAATTAATTTTTAAGTAGCTGAATTTTAGGCCACTAACAAGTTGAACATTTAACAAAATGTTTTTGTTTCCACAAGAGATTCCCGACCTACCAGAAGCAGAGAAGCCCACCTTAGAAAAACAAAAAAACCCAGAGATATATTATCAGTCCTTCTCCTTTTTATAGCTCTGTCTATGGAATATTTATAGAAATAAATCCAAAGGAAGCTTTCATGTGCTTACTGTATTTTGTCTGGTTATGATTCTAATGCACATATTTTTTATAATACATTTTTTTCATTTTATATCCTAAAAGTTTCATGTTCTAAAGTTCATTTACTTACATAATCAGCATGGAAGTGCTTCTCAAAAAAAGAAAAAAGCACTAAGCAAAAGAAATGATATGGTTTCCAAGATTTGATAGAGCAGGGATTTAATTTTTCATTTTGTGTTATTACCAAAACAAATTTATTTAAAGGGTAGGAAGGATAAGCATTATTTATTTAATGGTTTTTTGGTCTGTAGTTTTTTACTTTCAGCAATACAGCAAAAAGAGTTTACACTACTACATTATTTAAAGAGTGACAGCTGAAAAAGAATTACTACTGAGAAACTTCTTCAAGTTAAAATACCGTTCAGTAAAAATTCTAGTGTTTGAATAGTTCAGTCCTATGGAGGGAACTAAATAATGAAATTAATTCATTTATAGATCCAAAGAACATGTTTTGTTTACAGTGTCCTCTTGATCACACAGATATTAACATGCAGTTGTACAGTTCAAAAATCTTGGCATACTAATGATGCTTATCAAGATTTAAGGAGGCTAATTTAATCAGATGGAAATGGGTGTGTCAGACTAGGTTTGAAGTAACTAATGGAACATATAATTGACAGCTTTCCAAATGCTGCTTTAGAAGGGCAAAGGAAAAGCATTGCTTGACCTTGATGACTGCTTGGATTGTCAAGGTGCTACTTTGGAGTACAGTCACTGGGGGCCCACAGGTCAGGAACTGCAAACAGTTGTAAATGCAGCTACAAAAATGAGACCATTACTGAGAGGGTGAGTTTAGTTATGGAAAGGGTTTTTTAGGTGAGCAAAGATATTGATAACATTAATATCTTATTTTCTGTAGTTAGGAATGCTGCCTAAGGGAAATGTATGGTTATGGTTTTTGATTGTAGCTTTCCTCCTTTAATGTTGACTCAGTTTCCCTAGGGAAGGTTTCTGCCGTTCTGAGCTGCTCAGCCCAGAGTAACATCAGCACTTCTTAATAATACAGTTTCACAAGCAAATCAATTAAAACCAGCTTACAATGTGGGGCTTACAGAAAAGAAATACATTGTCATGACTCAAGAATGCATTTTATAATAGTTGCTTTTGAACTGGTTGAGGATATGTCTTCAGAACAATCTTGGGTTTAAGCATAGGAGTATGCGTTGTCCAAAGGATACTATCATAAGCGCTCAAAGAGAATAAAAACGCCTGAACTTTACAAGCCTATGTGAGATTCAACGAAAAATAATTTACATCAAAGATAATTAAGACATTATTAAATATTATTAGGTAATAAATTAATAATTGTATCTCAGTTTGTGTTTAGATCATTGCTAATGATTTAAGTGAGGCTGGTCTCCTCAGTATGCACTGAATTTCTGTGTAAAGGCTGATTTGTTCTGGGAATGACTTAGCTGGGAAAAGTTGTTCCTTGCAGCAGCTTTCCAGATATCAGAGCCCCACTAGATTATCTCACTGTATTGACTGCTCAGAGGTTAGTGTGACTGCTCCTAAACTGTTGCAAATCACATTCTGGTGAATTAATGAAAACTCAAACTGAGGGTTTATTTAGGTTAGAAACTAAACAAATTGGCTTAAAAGTCACTGTAAATTGTTTAAGGCCCACTGAGCAATCCCTGTGTGAAAGACATGACTTTCAGAAAGCACCTAGAACAAAGTATGTTGAAAGTGGGAGACACTGCAATTACTGCAGCAAAACTTTACTTACCTGTGATTTTCTCTATAGCTTTTCCCTATAGAACTGCATGAATATAATTAGATGCACTCAGTATTCCTGGGATTTTGTAATTCAAATTTTAAAAGAGACTAAAAACCCCAACACATATTTTATGATGGACAAAAATCTCTGTGAGACCACCGTATTTATTGTCTTCCTTTTTATTTTGGCTTGTTCACAACTAAAAAACAAAATAATTGAATATCTCTGATAGAGCTAAATGATAAGAGAAATTTGGGACTTTTGGACATCATTCCTTTAATAAAAATACTACCCTGTCTCCTAGCTAAATTATATGTTATATATTTAAAAAAAAAACAAAATAAGCAAAACAAAACCAAGCAAAGAAAGATGAATGCATAGCTTCTTGTTAACCCAAATCTAAGAGTTTTAAAAAATACAAAATAATTTGTCATTCACAGAATTCACAGCTAAGGGTTAAGCTGGTTCAAAATGGCATTCACTCAAAACCATTTGATTTTGGCTTTTGGAAATTTTTAATTATTTTTCTATTTAATTTAATCTTTGTTTCCAAAGGAAATGTTTGCTTGGATGAAAGAACTGATTTTTTAAGCCAAATTTATTTGTAAATTTGGCACAAAATTATGATTTTTTAAAATGTCCTGAAGTATAACATTTTTACACTATTTTTCAAGGGCAAGTTATTTATTCAAATGTAATGTTAAATTCTGCACTTGTGTTCTGAAAATTAAGGATATTCCTACTTGTAGAATTAAATATAATGTCTTTATTGTTTCACCAGCCAGTAATGTAGTTCTGCATAAAGGTCACAAGAAGATTATGCACCCTAATACTTTAAATGTGCAAGGTTTTAATGGCCTGAAGGATTTAGTCCTGGAGACTGCTTTTATTTATGTGTAAATTCAAGATCATTTAAGTATAAAGCCAGCTGTAAATAGAATCTTTATAGCTCTAAAAATCTTTTAAAGTTTTCTGTAGAAATACCTCTTATTTAAAAAGCTACAAGTTGTCTAAACTCGTAATTGGAAAAGATTTTGCTTTTTCTTTAACATAAAGAAAAGCCACAAAGGCATTTTAACTCACTTTTTTTGAAGAAAAGAACGGTGAGGCTCTGATATACTTTCTTAAATGCAAAATGCTGTTAAATTGTGAATATCAGAAAATGCTGGTTGAATATTGTGTAGAAAAAAAAATTGAAAGCAAAGGCATTATCATAATTCATCATCATAATCTCATGCTTCTGAGAATAAAGAGATCAAGAGATCTTGGATCAAGAGATAATATTTGTCTCTTCATCTAGATTACACAGTGGGGGGACACACTGAAAAAATCCTTAATAGAATTACTGTGAATATCATGTTGCTACCACTTAAGAAGGATGCCTGATTACAGTACAGAGCAAGAGGTGTCCATCCTCTGTGTGTGTGATTCCAATGGCTCCCACAGAGAATTCAAAGGTGGGACAAGCTCAGTTAGGTTCAAAAGAACTCACTGGTGTTTCCATTTGGCTATACCACTCACTGTATATCCATATTTCCACTTTAGATTTTGGAGACTACTCATGTTTTTAAATGGAAACATATATCTGACAGTAGGACCACAGAGACTTTGCATAGAGCAGGAGCAGAGCTCTGACACAGCAACATAGAATTCAAGTCAGCTCCTGTAGTGTCAGCAGCACTAAACTCCTGGAAAAGAGCTGCCAGAGCTTTACAGCCTTTGTCATCATCCCCAGTCTAACACACACTAATGGATCTGGGTCAGGGAACAGACTGCATGCTGCCTTAAAAAGCTTTGGGTTTTTTTCAAATATCTGTCAAAAGATTGATGTCTAGGAATATTCTGTAGAAGCTGTACAGTACTGCTGCACATAGTAGAGTGTCTCTGGAGGCTGCTAAAAGAGCTCATTATGACCCCTGCTATACAGAGCCATTTCAAAAGCTTGATCAATCTCTCAAAGCATGCCAAAATAGCTTGAAGTTGTTCTTTATTCAACTGTCCTAGAAATCTAAGTCAAAATATATTGATGAAATTGAACTGTTAAACAGAAATACTTTGCTTTAGTTGGGAAAATGAGTCAGGTGGAGAATATTACCTCCAGTAATGTCAGCAGCAGTAAGACCAGGAAGAATATCTGTATGACTGAGTATATAAATGCTTCTTTGATGTTCACTGCATATTTAGGCATTCTGTTGCCTGTTTATTGTCTGTTAATGAGGTCCTGCATGAGCTCTATGAATTATTGCTGGGATGGAATGACTAGGTGAAATCAATCTGAGAAGCTGCAAAATAGCTATCAGACCACTCTTATAAATTAATAACTTTGCCTTATCCAAGCAACTATAGTGATCATGCAGATTGTTGTGAATTAATGAATTCATAAAGGTGCCTTCCTACAGCAGTAGGTAAAAAAAAAAAAAAAAAAATTAAAAAAAAAAAATTAGGAGTAAGAAAAGTATCTTTATGGAAATATTCAGGTTTTATTATTTTCTTTTTTTTTAATTACCAAAATTTCAGACAAGTTCTGTGCAATTTTTGGGTTCAGCACAGTCCTGTACAATAAAGCAGAAAGCAGGAATGTCCATTGGAGAATGAAAAGCAAAAGAAAGAGTAATTGCTTTCTAAGATCTTTGATGGCTTACATGGAGTAAACTCCTGACCTTCAAGCAAAACATGAGACTCAACTGAGTGAAAAAAGTAACAGTGAATTTCAGGAAGAGAACAGTCAAAAATGGATTGTCCATTAGCTATAACTTGTAAAGCTCTGCTGCATCCAACTTGAAGGAAAATTGTTAATAATGAAAAAGAAAAAAAATAATCAGGGGGTGGTTTTGTCAGTTTTAGTCCTAATTGTAACAACCTCTGTCTTGAAAGTGATGCTTTGCATGATTGGTTCCATTATGTCTAGTACTGAGAGTCTGAATACTTTCATCTGCATAATGCTGTGATGGAGTATAATTAGAAAAATGTTATTTTGAGTCTGAAGAATCTTTCTGTTGCCCTACCCATCTCAAAACTATTGTCTCATTAAGGAGCTGAAAATTCTATTGTGTCATCAACAGTTCAACTTTTGTTATATTTGACTAAGTGAGTTAACCATAGCGAAATAAAGTAGAATATTGAAACACCTCCCTGAACATTCTTTTAATATAGTCATCCCAGAGGGTGTAGCCTCCTGAACAGTTCAGAGAGAGCATTTGCAGTTATAAAATCATTGTGACTCAAGTCCTTATTGTATAAGAACATCTTCAAAGACCTTACAAGAATATATTTTTGCTGGCATTAACTGCTCTGTAGTTTTTATTAGCCATTATTTAACTATGTCATGAGTCCAGTCCTGGTTATGTGTTCTTGCCGCAGTGAACAAGTGAGTTCCCAGTTCATACACATGAGCTACTCTGTTCTGCCCTAAGGGTTAGGGAACACTTAGGGTGTCACTTTCTTGGCCCCTGTGTGTGAAAGTAGGATATCTGTGCTATAGCTTGTATGGGTAATAAAGACACAAAGCAGCTGCAAACAGCTGAACAACTCAAATGAGGGTATCACTCTTGAAATTCTACATAGATATAATTACAACATCTTTCTAGAGCTAACACTTTTGATAACCTTCTTGGGAAAATAAGGATCAGATGTCCTTATCTGATTACAGTAAATAACCTACAGGCATCCCAGTTAAGCAAATTACCATCCCAATTAAGCTGCAGTTCTTGCTGATAAGTATCATTAGGTTTAATTCCATTCCTTGGGAAATGTCCTGATTAAGGCTATTTCTCAATTTTGTGGTATGTAATCTAATAGTTACAGGGAAAAAAAAGTGACATTTGAAGCAGAAACGTGAAAGAAAAGCTGAATTGATTGGAATATGAGCATAGGTTTGGATGAAATGCATCACAGAAAGGTCTGAAAAAGTCAGATGAAATATTGCCACAATTGCTTCAGCTAGCTTTGATATCTCACAGAGAGCACAAGTGTGAGTCCTATGAAATAAGCTTATTTTCTTTTTTTAAAGATAGTATCAGTTTGTTGTAAAAAAAATCAAATGCCTCATCATAGGGAAAAAATTAGAAGATGGGGAGAAAGAAAAATATTGTCTAATTGGAAAAGAAGCTTTTCATAGGGGCCTAGATTATTTGTAGCTGAGGAATAATTTCTTGTTGAAATAATATTATTATTGATAGGCTATGCAGGGAGCATGTTTCACCTGGTGAAAATGTGGGAAGTAGAAGAGCGAGGTCGTTCAAATATACTGCACTACAACAAGGCTGGATCTCCCATATCCAACTCAACAGTGCCTATTTATTATGATAATATACTCTCATGTATAATAGGGAGGTGAGGGATTGCTTGAGGAATTGCATTTTGCCATGAGGGGGGCAGAAGGCAGCCAAATGCACAGGAACCTCCCTGGAGTGCTATCAGGGGGACTGGGGCTGGCTGGTGACCTCTAACCACTTCTCTAAGCCCTTTTTGAAAACTGCCAGAATGTTAAAAGAGAATGCATTCAGTACTGCTAAAATCTTCTACCTCTAAGAATTCTCTCTTTATGCTGAGAGCATTATAGATGAGCAGCTTGTCATTTTTAAAACACCAAGCAAATGTCCTAGAAAAACTGCCAGGAATTTTTCTGCTGTGACAGTAGGGACATGAGTCCTTTCTGAGTTCTGGTCCATCCCTTGCTGCAAGTAGGGATAATACCAGTTCAGGTTGCTCAGGACTATGCCCTGACAGCAGACAGGAAAAGAAGCTGGTAGAAAAAGATCTGTGAAGCTACTGTAAAAGCTATCAAACTCCAGAATTCTCTTAAACTAATAGAAGAAATAAAACCTATGTTCCCTTTTATTTGTGTTCTTATTGAATCTCTGAAATATTTAAACAGATGTTTACCCCTGTCTGTGGTTTTTTTTATTCCAATGAGTATTTTAAGTTGGGTAAAGGCTTTCCTCAGGTTGGGAAACTCTGGAGATATAAAACATAAGTATTAACATATAAGATAAGCATAGCGTAAGATAAGTAGACATTGTCATCTGTAATATGAAATCTAGAATTTTCTGCACTCCAAGAAGGATTTGAATACTTTGAAATATTTTCCTTATAAATTGAGGTTTCTGTGTTTAACATGTTGTTCTTTCCAAAGGCTTCCTGGAAGACTAGTGCCCCTAGAAAACATATTCTACTAGATAAAATTAGTGGTAAATGATGGAGGAAAGCCTGTGCTTTTATATCATAATGGTGCATGTAATAGTCCAGTTCCAAAACTGTGTCTTCCCTAACATATGACAACAGTTATACAATCAGCAAAATACTTGATGCCAGGGATCTGCAGTGCAGCACATGAAGTATAAACTCCAATATACTTCTAATAATTAGAATTAAAAAGTCAAAAGACTGCTTGCAAATGGGAATCCAGTTTCCCAGGCAATCTTAGCAATTGCCAAAGAAGGGCTCCTGAACAGAGTGGCACAGTCAAAGACAATCAAGTTTATCACCACAGGTACCTTTCTGCAGGATGTGACACACTAGAAAGGTCATTATGCCCATCAGAACAGCCTAACATTTTGCAACAGTGTGGCTCTCCTTGTTTGTGAAGCCTGTGCTAAACAGAAAGGCTGTTATTTAAAGCTGACAGCCAAAATAACCCCCAGTGCTTTGCCTTCAACTTCAAGTGACTGAATGCCCATAGGCATTGCTTGAGGGATAAAACTGTATGGTGTGTGAGTAGATACCAGGGCTGATAGTCCCAGGTGTGATCCAGCCTTGCCCTTTTTCCCTCGTGATCTTCTCACTCATAGCTGCATTTGTTTTTTTAACAGTGGGGTTAAACAAACATACTTTAAATCCACTCCTTTTACAAAAATATGACAACTTATTCAAAAAAAGACATCTCAAATTTTAGGCAGCCTTGAAATACCATGGGTCCCCCTCAACCTGAATGCCTTATAAATTGTCTACATGTGTGTACTTTCCATAACAAAAAGTGACTTTCTACCCTTCAAAAAATTTCAAATGTTGTTATCACCTCTTTGCTGCAATCAGAAAACATTCATCTAAACAAAGCTCAGTTTAATTGCTGTTAACTTCTGAATTCTACATTTATTCATTTATTTATTCATTTTATGAAGATAAATGAAAGCATTTTGATTTTGTTTTTAGCACTGATGCCAACTGATAGGCAATTTGTCAGTTTAAAATAAAACCATCCCTAAGCAGTGCTGAGAATTTGCTAATGGTTTAAATAATCAAGCACGTTCTAAGTCTCTGAGGGCACTGGCACTAGATGAGAAAGTAGCACAGGATTTTAAAATAACACAGTACTCTATAGATTAGGGAGGTATACTAAGAAAGTGACAAAGATTTTTTGGTGCAAGCAGTAAAAAATATTTTTAAAAAAATTTAAAAAAATTAAATTGAACAAAAAACCTAAAACATTGTTTTCTGAAGCATGGAAACTACAGCACTTAGATCTCTATTTTAATGGGCAAATCAGGTTGTGTTTTCAAATCCACCTGAGGATCATTAAATTTTTGGACTTGGATAATTGCTTGTCTCTTCCTTTCACAACTATAGAATATCAATACAGTGGCCCTAGAGAGCTCCAGCTGAATGCTTTAGGGAAAAGGGGGCTAATAATCCTTAACTGACATCATTAGGCAAACATTTAAAGGAATAGATTGTCATTTAGAGTCAGGATAAAATAATGACTTATTAAATAAGTTACACTAAGGGACTGACCCACACAATTATTGCATTTGGAAATCATGTTTCTAATGTTAAAAAAGCTCTTCTGCTGATATAAGACTGCTAGGGAAAAAAAAAAAGAAATGAAAACAAAACAAATTTTGAGCCTGGTGTTTTTAAATTTAGACAAATTAAAACTTGTGGAATATAAGAAAAAAGTGTAGAGTTGTCTCCACAGTTCTAGTTAAGAGTATAAGTTGTAAATATAGATGCATAATGACCAGGAAGAACTGTTGCAAAGTAGAAGGGCTATAAGATGAAAAGGGTGAAAACCCCAGCTTTATGGAAGATCAGTAGTATTGGTGTATTAAAATATGTAGCTCCTGAAGGATGGAGAAACCATTCCAACCTAATCAGCACCTTCCCTCCTTACCTTTGCCAAAAGAGGCTAGGAGTTAAGGCTGTGTTGTTAAAAGATTTTAGGGTTCCCTGTACAGGAAGAACATCAACCTGTTGAAGTGAGAGGAGGCCACCAAGTTGAACAGAGGAATGGAACACATCTCCTGTTGGATAAGTCTAATAGAATTGGGTTTGTTCAGCCTGGAAAAGAGAAGGCTTCAGGGTGACCAAACTGTGGACTTCCAGTAACTGAAGGGAGCCCACAAGGAAGGCAGAGAAGGACTTTTTGCAAGAGCATGCAGTGACAGAACAAGGGGAATTATTTCAAACAGAACAAGATTTAGGTTAGATTCTAAGAACTTCTTCACTGTGAGGTTGATGAGGCCTGGGAACAGGCTGTCTGAGATGCTGTGGCATCCCATCCCTGGAAGTGCTCAAGGCCAGGCTGGATGGAGCTCTGAGTAACCTGGTCTAAGAATAAGGTGTCCGCACCCATGGCAGAGGGGATGGAACGAGAACTTTATTGTCCCTTCCAACCCAAACCATTCTCTGATTCTGTGATAAGGTTAATCTATTAGAACTCTTGTGCTGAGCAGAGGGACTCAGGAAGTTAGCCAACTGAAAAGCACTAACAAGAAGAATGGCACTGAACTCATGTTCTCGTCGTGCTTGTAGGTATCTGAGCAAATATTGTTAGGAGAGAAATGCTCCTGGGATCCTTTCCTAAGGTTTGCTCTAATTATGTCTAAAAGACAGGGATAGGATTTAATCTTTGAATATAAAGTAGAAATGAGAGATGAAACCATCAGGCTCAGATAAAACTCTTGAGGCACTTGTCAAAGAAATAAGAGATCTGGGTTCTATCTTTTTGAGAGTTCATAGCCATGTTTCATTAGAAAAAACAAATAAATAAGTCTGGTGGTCAGTCCTCTTAGCATGCTATTGTGATGTCAAAAATGCAAGTCCCATAGATTGCATCTTACAAAGCAGGGCAGACAGAAATGTTAGAATTGAGTTTGGTTTCTGGTCCCAGCTTGTCTTTAATCCAGAAATTACTAAATAATCCTCTCTAGGTGTTTTTATTGCACAAAATAAGCAACTTCAAAGCCAGAGATCCAAGAAAAAGTAATTTACTTGTTTTTTACTTCCTCTCATTTAATTGTTACCTTGAAGGTAATGATTTTGTAAAAATGTTCTGAATAATAAATTTTGTTGTTATGCAATGTACTGAATCCCCTTTTCTCATAAGGAAGCAAATGATTATTCTCTACTGCCAGAGAATATTGGAGAGTGGGGAATCCTTTTCTCCTGTATCATCAGGCATGCAGAAATTTTCTGGTGCAGAGTTGCTTTCTTGCTATTCTAGATGAAACGAATAGAAAACTTTATGCAATTCTAACAGTGACATGATCATATTTCATACATTTGTAGTTGGTTTTCAGAAGCATTAGCATGGGAACATGTATTGCCAACTTATCCTCTCATAAATGGTTTTGTTCATCTTCCTCTGTTTTAGAGGCAATGTCATTTCAGAGCCCTTGACAGCTAAATAAACATGCACTACATTTAAACAACAGCACTTAAAAACTAATTTCTTTGTCGCCATCCTCAAAAATTAAAAACTAATTTTTTTGTCACTGTCTTCAAATTTCATTGGATTTTTCTTAATGTTGAATATAGGAGCAAAATAGGTTTTTATTTGCTCCTCAGATTCCGAGCTGAGCTCAGTTGTCACTTCCCTTCCCTGCCCTCCCTGGTCATCATGACTGAATATTGTGCCTTTCCATCCACTTGGACACCCTAGCCATTCACTTTTATCCTATGACACCCACAAAACTCTTTCATTAAACAATAGATAAGTCCTTTTTTTTGTTTTTATTTAAATGCATATTCCAAATTATTAATTTCTGATTAATGTTTGTAGAGTTTTACACAGCATTATAATAGAGTTATCCAAGGTCCTCAAACACAAAATTGATGTTTTTACTGTATTTTATAGGTTCATGATTTCATTTTGTGCTACGACAGCTAATGAATTTGGTACACAAAACACTGTTGACAGGAACAATTTCTATGTGTTTTTCTCCTCTTTTCCTTAATAATACCAGAATCTTAAGCACTGCAACTTTTTTTCAGTCCTTTTATGTAACATATGAAGATGAATTGAAAATACTTATGGATAATCTCCCAAATGGCAAAATGTATTGTAAAGTTTCCCTCGCATGTTTTAATGAGAAACTTTACCTGGAAAATCATGCCTAAATTATTAGCTTTTTTTAGACTAGCTAATGAGAAATTTCTCTCCAGTTATTAAATATGAATGATTCTCCTTTTTTCTTTATCATTTAATGTTCTTGTTTTTTGCACCTTTTAAGGTGCATCTGTTTCACATGATGAGCAGAATAAAACAATCTGCAGAACTGCTAAGGATATGTTATGGCTAAGCCTGTGAGCTGTACCAATGAGGTTTTACTGCTTGTAAGATTTGAAAAAGCCCTGTCTAGGAGGAACAGGCTTGAGCCACATGAACAAGCTGAGGTTAATATTAGCTCAGAAATTTCAACCATACACAATTTTCCACTTAGGCTTAGGTAATGCCTTTGAAAGAGTACATTACTCAGTATCTGATTCAACATCTAATAATTTTCTGTATGTTTGGTTGTTTGGTGAATGTGAACCTTTTCTAGGCTGGTATTTTACTAATTTTATTATAAGTTAAGAGCAATAGATAAGAATGAAAATTCATTGTAGCTAACAAGGAAACATGACGGGTAAAAACAAAATACTAAAAAGGATTAAAAAACATGACAAACTTTAGGAACTAACGTAGAACCCCTTCCCCAAATGCTGAGCTAGTTCTTTTATTTTATTAATTATTTTTGGGGTTTACCTCTATCTCTTTATTGAATGTGTTTTCACACTCATTTAATGAATGAATATTTTAATTTGCTTTGTTGTATTTTTTGGTTAAAATCAACTTTTCCCTACATGTGTTAGTCTAGTCCCACAGGCAACTTTGGCAGTTAGATTTTCCATGGTCTCCCTAAGTCTGCTACAGTTACATCAGCTTGTACATGGTTTACCTTGGCATCTAATGCAGATGAGAAGGGCATGGGTCAGAAGATAAATTGTGCTATGGCAAAAGACAGAATATACTCTTTGAATGAAAACTTATGACTATTCAAATAATTTACATCATTTACTGATCCTTCAGTAAATAGCAGTGGAAAGCAGTGGAAAGTTAAGACCCCTTCTGAGCGAACTATTCTGAGTGAACTGTTTTACTGTTAACTGTGTACTAATATATTCATGAGTAGTCTGTGGGCAGCTGCTATACCTGTTCCTACCATCAACAATTGATCAGTTTTAGCCCTAGCCTTTTCAAAACAGTCCTATTTCCCATTTCTCTGGGCATGCTCATACAAATTTAGCCCCCCTGATGCAGAAGGTTTCCCTCTTTCTTGGGACAAATGTGGAGTCCTGATCTAGCTTTCATTAGACAGGAGGAATAGATAGAAATTCACAGCTGTTACGTTTGCCTCCTTTTGGGTTTTTCCCTGGGAACAGACACATTAAAGGGATATCCTCTCCACTTGGAAAACATGCTCTAGATTGTCAGGAGGATGTATTTGGCTTTGCATTTTTTAAACATAGTTTTGTTTTTTCTATGCTGGACCTGAAATGCAGCCTTCAGAGCACAGAACTCTCTGAAAGGGTGACAAAATATCATACAGGCACTACTATACTTAAAAGACATATTTAAGAGATTTAAGTAGATACTATAATTCAGGGGTGGGATGGTGGCAGGTGGATAGGAGAGGTGTGATGCTGTCATCTAATACTGGCAATAAAAACATTTTTAAAAAATAATTGAATCTATTTAGTTTTATTCTCTGAGACTCTCTGTGATTCCACCAAGAAAAGCACAATATTTTCTTCTGGCTTTGATATTGAAGTATCAGATTCTTTAAGCCTGTCTTGCTCTTCTGAGGAGAAAAAGTATAAAGTATTGTGAAATTTAAATAAATATGTGGAGTCCTTGTTTGACTAATACTGAGAAACATTTAAGTCTTAAGTCACAAAGATCCTAGCAAACAATCCTCTAGTCAAATGATAAAAAATAAACTAGAGAACTAATACATTATGTTGTTATGGCAACTGAATATTTAGATTTAATTTTATGTAAGCAGAACTTCAAGGATTATCCTGGGCAAATGCAGTAAACATATTTGCAAACAATTTAAATATTCCCATCCAGATATTCTATCTCCAGTAATCATCAGTTATGTTTACCCTAGAGTTATTTAATATTCTGGATTCCCAATGACTGTACCATTAATCTATACAATTTTATAGTATGTTTTAGGCAGCTGAATACTCATCTTTGTTGTCCAATCTGACTTCAGCTAGTTCTGGTTTTAGGTTTTATTTTTCTCTACTGCAGCTGTATGTTCTTTCCCCCCTTCTTTGGTTGTTTTTTTAAACAATAGTAATTTCCCTGTCATCTGTAGGCTAAACTGCCTTTTGTTTTTTGCCAGATAATCAATGTACAGTTCCTTTATTCCTCCCCTTTTTTCTTACACCAGTAGCAATCTGTGCTGCCTCTGAACAATTTATGGCAGTATATGTGAACTGAGGATCCATCTCAATGTGGCTGAGATTATTCTATGCTAATTATTTATAAAGAAGCCTGTCTTTATAAGGAGACTCTGGTTTTCAGTTAGGTTCAATTCAGGTTCTCAAAGCAGCTGTTTTTCCCCCAATGACACAAGGTATTGAGCAAATGCTGAACATATTTAGTGTGTAAAGAGCACTGGTCTTTTCAATGAAAGAGGAAATCAGATAAAATATGATTTTTATATGCAGCCTTCAAAATTGATTTTGTTTAATATTATATCTCTAACTGCATTTGCCATTATCAGTGGCACATTTAATATGAAAATGCATTGCAAATGTAAACAATCACTTGCTTTTTCAAGAATCAGAAAAGCTTATTTTTCACAGAAAATTTGAATTAACTGCTTTCTAATATATTGGTTTGAAGCTAGTAACTTAATGTACTAATTCAGCTGCATTTTCTAAACAGTGATTGGCTCCTTTATTAGTGTTTGTTTCAAAAGGAGCAAAATTTAACCACCCTTTACTGTTCAGTAAGTTAAATTACTCTTTACTGTTATCTTCACTAATGTGGGCAGGATCTCATTCTTTTATTCACTTTCACTGTCTCAGCCTCAGTAGTGCTTCTATTTCTCACCTAAGAACGATTTTTCCACTTACATAAGAAAAAAGAAATGGAAAAGAAACTTGGAAGAAAAATCACATTGTTTTCCATGTGCGTTAGGAAAAGTGATAAACAGAGTCATTGAATATATTTGCAAATTTTCCTCTAGGGCAAAGTATACTTGAGCAGAATACTTTTTTTCAATATTTTTTCTCTGCAGTAGGGAGGAAAAACTATTATACAGTCTACTTTACAGAGCTAGGGAAGTGTGGGTCTGTCAATTAAATTGGTTTACAGGTATGCAGGCAGAAAGAAACACCTCGCCCAAACGAAGCAAGGAAAAAACTCGTTGCTGAAAAAATAAAGAGCAATGCCTCCAAGGAAAAGCAGAGTTCATTATGCCTTGTTTCACCTTCAACTAGCTGAAGCAAAATAGTTGCAATTCCTATATAAGATCTTCTTATCTGATAAAACAATATTCAATAGTCTTGCAACAGATTGTTTTTAAATGTAACACTTGTAAGTCATAAATATGAACCACCGGGAGGGTAGCTGCTATAATATCAGCTGTGCTTTAGTTTCAGCTATGTTACAATAAATAGAGCTGAAGCAGTCCCAAATTGACTTCTATTTGATAGTCATGAGATTTTTGCCATAAGAGACAAGTTATTTTCATTATGTGTTATATAGTTTTTCAATGGCACATCAATGTTTGGCTGTTGTGGCTTCCAGCATGTGGCACACATAAAATAAAACGCACTTAAAATATTTGGGCACTCCACGTTGCTGAAATGTTTATGCTTTCAAGTGTGATTGCCTAATATATATATATATATATATATATATATATATATATATATATATATATGCTAAAAGGCTAGATTCATTCCTATACATTAGAGATACATTAGAGATCAGAATTTTCCATACATTAATGATCAGAATTTTTTGATCAAATATGTATTTTATGTAGAACCCCAGAGTTACACTGGCACTATGGTATCATAAGGCTAATGAAAAACCAAGTAAAATCATAGTTTATATGTTATGTTTATGGTTGTTTATAACTTAATTTCAAATTATTATGGCCTTATTTCAATATTTTTGGATTTATGATTTACTGTGGTAACTGTGTTATGTGAAATGAATGAAACATATAATCTACCATCAATGGTAGTCATTGCTAGACATTCATATTACATAGAAGAAAAAATTCTAGTGGGTAATTGTGAAATAGCTACTTCATCTACAAAGATTCTTCATATCCTCAACACTTACTAAGTACCTTAAATAATGTGTAAAATATACTCATTAAAATTTAGCTCATTTTCCATATCAAATTTCTACACATACATTAACATCTTTTAGAAAGGAACCATGAATTTGTAAAAAGCATAAATATTCTGCGTCTTCAATTTAGTCTAACAGTATCTGAAACTCAGGGCCTAAGTATCATTTTTGCTAATTTCTAAACTGAAGCCATGAATAATGAGAGCTGTCAGTCATAACTTCACTAGAGAGCCATGATTTCTCATATATGATGCTTAGTGACTTCGTCCCTTCATTCACCAATCCTGTGGACTTGTACAACATCAGGTTCCTAAGACGGACCCAAAACTGATCTTCCCCTACACTGTACAGTTCTTTGTTTTCCCAGATCTTGCTCTTGTTTTTTCTGATTTGCTGGTAGAGGCTGAGGCAAAAAAAGTCATTGAGTCATTAGCTTTCTCCATGTGCTAGATAAGCAGGTCTCCCATTTCCATCCAGAGGGGGCCCACATTTTCCCTACTCTTCCTTTTTCACTGGCAGGCCTATAGATGTTGTTGTTGCTTCTCTTTTTTCTTTTGATCACTATTAAATTTTTATTTTCATCAATATTGAAAAAAGACCTGTGTGCAATGGAGTAGTTGGCTTCCATACATTAACATATTTCTGATTTGAACAATGTGGTGTTAGAACAATTAAATGCAGACTAAAATACCAGTTTGTATTTTAATGAATGCTGAGTATTTCTTAAAGACAGCCTCTGCTTTCCTACACACTTCAAGTAGATATCAGGAATATTCTTAAAAATCATTCAAGGATTTTTGTGATTAGTAATGTACTTCCCCAAAAGAAGTTCCATTTGAGATGGTATTGGTAAATGATATGGATTGGTAAATGCTCAAAGATGTGATTGAGTGGTCAAATCAAGAGCTGTCCATTTTTTAATTTATATTTTTTTTTTTAAATAATGAGTCTTTGGTCAAATTCTTTTGAACACTTAAAGGAAATTTATCCAACTCTTTGTAAACACAGAACTAAAACAGCACAGTAATTTAACTAAAATATCTCTTTGGCGAAATCTATTCCAACTAAATGTCTGTGCTCTTTGAATGCACTCCAGCAATTGGTTGTACTCATGGAACCAGACTTCTCGGTACAGTACTAGTTCAGTTAAATAATTCTGGTCCAAAACTGAAGGAAACATCATCATGTCAAAAAAATGAATGAATTAACAAAAGGTCTCTTATTGATTGCAGCAGTATTTTTCTCCTGCCATTGCTGATAAATTCATATAATTACAGATGTGCTCAGCTGTTGCAAAGCTCGGAGCTGATCCCTGATTACAATTTTTGCTTCAGTCACAGTAGAACCTCTGACACCAATATGATATTCTTCTTTAATTATTAATATTAGGTTTTTACTACACTGTTTTGTTTTTTTTTAACAGGCAGTTAAATATTAGAGGAAGGAGTTTGTGAGGATTGTCTGATTCTGTCACTTGTTAGCAGTAACTCACTCTAATAATCACTCCAAGTCAGTACATTGTAATCAGGAGGTAAGAGATGTTCATTGACTGTGTATGACATACTGAGTGGGTTGCTTTCACACCCTAGGCTTCTGGCCAAAACCAGATGCTGCAGCTGTCATTGTTTGGTCCATCTGGAAATTAGCTATAATGTGCTAACTTCATTCCCCCAAACGGCCTGTGGCTGAATTGTCACAAAGCTGAGTACAATGTCTTGGGAAAGAAAAACAAGACAAAAGAACTTAAAGATTTTATTCAAAATGATATAGCCTGTCACAATGACCACAGTATTTAAGACCTTCAGTAGTGTATTGTGTAAGCAACGTGACTAACACATTCCTAGAAATGGCAGAATTGGATGTAATATGTTATAAGGGACCCAAAACACCCCCAAAAACCCCCACCACAGAACACCCCTGGTGGTTTGTTTCCAGCAACAGAATACACTTGAAATGAAGGGTAAGCATCTTGAATGAGTCTCAGTTATATGGTGGTGCATCTGCTTTGTATACCAGTTATTGGAAGCATATGAAGAGCTGTGTTTAGAAATAAATATCTGACATTTCTAGGTCAATTATACATCTTTACGCTGATCTTAGTAATACTTTGACTTTATATATAATTTTTTTGCTTGATATATAAGCAATAAAAAAAGGCCCAGAAGAAAGGAAATATCACTACATTCATTTTACCAAGAGAAAGAGGTTATACAGAGCTTTAAATTCTTTTTTTTGCCTCCAGTGACATAGCTGTATTTTTTAAAGGCTCTTCTGCTTTCCATGGATGGATGTAGTCCTGTTTCTGACTCACAACCCTATGTTCAAGCTAGAACTGGGCATGTATCCATCCCCCAGCACCTGATGAAGCAAGGCTTTGGTTCCTACAGAGAAAAGCTGATTCAACAGATTTAACCCACTGCAAGGCTCTCATGTAATACTCTAGACAGAACCCACCTTGGAAACCATGATGACACATGTTGTTAAACCTAGCTCTCATGAATTAAATATAGTCTTAAGTAAATACTTTTTCTGTATGATGATAGGGAAAAGCAAGTCAGTTCAGGATCCGTGAATGCCAAGAACTGAAGTAGAAGCAATAATGTTATATGTCAGGTTGAAAATCAAGCCCCACATCTTTTACTGGTTCCTTTAACTGCTAAGTTTCAAACATGCTGCTTCCTTAGTATCCCACTTTCCTTTTAGTCTTTGACTCCTGTCACTGCATTCCTTCTTAGGGGATAAGAGGATGGAGAGACTGATTTCTGCCTGTCATGAGCCCCAGCCTATACTCAGAGTACTTCACAGTACATCTTCAGTATCCATTTGGGAGTCACACCAAATGTAGGCTCCATTTATATGGAAACCAATTCATAGGTGTTTACAAAAGCTATAGGATCAAACCTTTATGACTCTTCTTTTAGTGAAAGCTAACTTCCCTTAAACAGTCCAGTACTATATTAAAAGGATATAAGTTTGAAAAGCTGGTTTATTAGCTTGACTTTATAATACTATTGTTAATTTCACTTTTTAGTCATCTTTATCCTCCTTTTTTTGAGAATACATCAGGCTTGTTCTTTTCACAGAGTGCAGTGATTTCCTTGTTCCATCCTCTGCTTGGAAGAATGGATTTTATTCAGAATACAAACTCCTGTGCTGTGTATTTTCCCAGCTCTCAGCATTGTTTGTTTACAATGATCAGGAGCTGCTGGAGACCAGAACTCAATAAAGTTTGCCATTAGCCTTGGATGTTGAATAATCTGGAATTTCTTAGTGTTTCATAGCAAGCTTTTATATAGCACAGCAAGAGGGTTGTAAAATCTTTCTTTCAGGTATAGAAAAGAAAGCATGAAGTGAATAAATATGATATTCATATTGGAATGCCTTGTTTGCTGAAGTTCTGAACAAATTATATGTGTGCACTTTAGAAATGAAATTTTATCTTTCTTGAAGAAGGCAAATAACAGAGAGTTTAGGATTAGAAAGTTTTTGGAGCATATTATAGAATAATGGCTACAATTTTTCATGTTTAAAACCAATTCCTATATGAGAATAGGGAGGAAGTAAAATAGAGTGGTTTTGTTAGTTTGTTTTTTTAAGAAGAAATTGTTAGTTTTAAGAAATTTACAGGGAAAGTTTGATAGAAAAGCAAAAGGAAGTTTACAGGGTAAGTTTGATATTCCTATAAAGCCAGTCCAGCTTTCTAGATTGCTAATACCAGCCCTGGGATTTAGCTCTTGGGAAGTCCTAGAATTTTAGCCTCAGCTGCTTTTAATACCATTCAAGAATGATTTCATAAATTAAATTTTATTTTTCACTCATTAGAAGCTAAAAAATGAAATCTAATAAAGCTAAAACAAGCTGTGTGAAAGGCTGATAGGGATGTTGTAGATATTCTCATTGCTTGATAGGATCTCCATAAAATACTTAATTAGGACTGAAAGAGAAAAACATTTTAGAGATAATTTGAATCCAATATACCTCATCTGTGTGAGAATTCTGACATGTCTCTGTTTTAGAATTTGGAATTAGAAAGAAAGACATTAATTAATTTCTACCCTTCTTGTAGACAAAATGGCATGATATGAGTGTAGTCATTTATTTAGTGGAGATAAATGCCTTTTTTTTTAGTTTATTCAATCAACCAATGCGGCATGACTAAATATAAAGAGGTATGATTTATTTTTAAAATATAAATTTAAAAATAGTTTAAAATAATCTAAATTTAATTTTAATTAGTCATCATTAGGTAGTAATTTATATTTCTACAGGTACTGCTAGGTAATTGGAAATATATAGAAATGGAAGAAGAACTGGAAAATTAAAAATATTCCACATGGAAATTAGATATTGTAAATATTAATGATGTATTAAAAAGGAAGCAATGAACCAAAATTCAAAATCTTTAGGTCTGAAGTATAGAATTTTTTTCTTCCTGTTCTTCATAAGTCAGGAACTTGTTCTTGCAAAGATGAACATTTTCAAAACTAATCAATGAATTCCTGAAATTTAAGGGTTTGGGGTTTTTTACTTTATACTTTTTATTCATGCAAATTAGACAAAAATGGAAACTTCATAGGGAAAAAAATTCTGAAATACTGTCTGAGTCTGATTGTAAATTAGAGACTTTCAAAATAAAAACACAGTTTTTTTTAAACAGCAAATAGATTAGTGCTGGAAATAAGTAGTAAAAAGTTTTTATTCCAAGTGAAAATCAGTCCATGACAGAAATTTATGGTAAAAATGGGGTTTGCAAAATTTTGACAAACTTACTATGTATACTCACATAGAACTGTGGCTCACATATGGTGGTGTGTACTTTTAAGATCATAACATCAGGTAAAATGTTAAGCCAAGGGTAGAATTTGCAGATAACTTTTCAATAGTGTAATTTTCTTTTTTCTAAGGTTTTCCCCAAAATTCTGGGATCAGAATTGCCCCAGGCGACCATATGAAAACACCAGCAACACCAAGATGTGCATTTTCACTGAGAACTTTTATTTTCCCTTTAGTCCATAAGATCTAACAAGTCTGAAGGGTTGTTTATTTCATGTTACTCCAGACATCTGCACTTGTCAAGGTAAATTATGGACTGAAAACCTTAATTTATCTTAAATACTTGTGAAGTCAAGGAAAATTATGGTGTATAAGATGGCACCAAGCTAAGATCAATCCCATTCCTCTTTTTTATACGACCTCAAATGTATAGGCATACAAATGCTTGGGCAGAAATCATGTCATTAGAAAAAAGATTCCTTCCCCTTCATCTAAGCATCCTTTTTCTCTTGATGGTTTGGGCAACAGTCCAGACAATAACAGGAAGCACAGTTTTACAAGGCAAATATTATGAAAAAATACAAAATGAATACTGTGAAAGACAAATATAGAGTATGCCAATTACTGTGAGAGTAACAGTGTGAGCTCATTATAGCAGAGTCATAGAAGATAATCAGATAATGCAAAGGATCATGTAAATCTGTGCACAAAACGCAATTCATATGATCAGAAAAAAAAAGTGACGTAAAATACTGTAAAATTTATCATACTCTGCAGCATTCCTGACCAAAAAACATGCACAAAAAATGCTTCCAAACCAGTTGTTCTTTGTTTAAGGTGTTTCCTTTCTATCAGCCAAGAAACTCTGGGCATTACAGTTGATGTCTGTGGATATCCATGCCCTCCCTTAGGTTTCAGAGAAGCAAAATATTTTAACAACAATCAAGAAATGCTTATGAGGGTAGATTTACTGGGTCTTTGGGACCATTCATCAGCACAGTGTAGGGGTAATTCTAAAACTATTCTGAAAAACTCTGATTAACGAATATCTCAAGAGAATAAGACCCTGCATGAAGTTCAGGAAAGCCCTGGCCCTACCTGCAGAGCCAGCATTTGCACTTGAAGTGTAATAGCACATTATTTACCTAAACAGCTGCACTGAATAGAGTATCCCAGTTATGGTGCTGCTGCTGCTATTGTGAAGAGAAGAAGAAGCAGTAAAGAAAAGGAAAATCACTGAGTTGATATACTGGCTTTCAATATCCCTAAAAAACAATTGTTCTCCTACACCTCTGTATATGCCTCTTTTTTTCCCATAACATAAATTCACAACTTCTCTTTTCCTCTTTTTTTTTTTTTCCTCCTTCTCCCTACAACATTTCTTTCATTCTGCTAGTAGCAATTACTTTTTCTCTCAGAGGGCAATTTGTTAGTACAGTATTTGTTAAACTCTACCAAATTCTGTTCTAGAATTGTAGCTGTTCTCTTTACTTCAGAACTAAAGAAAGGCCTGTGTGCCTAAAAGCTTGTCTAGTTTTTGAGGTTTTTTCCTCAGCTGTACTACTTTAGTCTAATAAAAGATTTGTCCTTTATTACAAGTCTTGTTTGCCTGCACTGTGCATGGAGCCTGGAACATGTAATAGTGAAGCTATGCATATGGCAGTATAAAGTCAAGGGCAGTCCAAGTTAACATTACTTTTTTACCAAGTTCGGTTTCAATAATTTTTCTCTAAGAATCACCTGTAGTGAAAGCACTTATATTTTATTTGCCTCTGTTAAACTTTAGAAAAACTGTGTTTCTGAATTATGTAAGACTGGAGTTATGGGTAGCAGATTCTGTTAAAAAACCGTAACTTTTCTGTCTTAGGCAATATTAGCTTTGTTTCCCTTGTGTTCTCTCAAACTCTTAGAAATTACAAATGTGTTTTGTGCCCTTCTGTTACTATCTCCTTGCTCCTCTTTCTGCAGGCAATTCTCTCTTTTCTTCTTCTCTGGCTTGAGGGGAGCTGTAAATTCCTGTAAGAACAGGAGAAAGAAAGTGCTACAATTACCAGCCCAGGTACTTAGCGGTGTAGGAGCTAGCTACCTCTGATTGCTAACAGCAGCCTGCCTGCTTTAGAGTGGGAGAGGAAAATCTTTCTGTAACTACCAGCTGAAAGCATAAGCTCTCATTCTAAGACTAAATGAGCTGAGCCAATGCCAAGGATAAGGAAAGAGAGTCATTCCCTGTTCTTTGCAAGCAGTTTGTGTCTCCCTTTAACACTTGGGCAAGAGTGTTGAGGAATACTCCTTTCCACAGGAATTTGCAATGCTAGAATTAGTGGGTGACATTTTTTTTCTTTATTGGTGGATTTAGAAGACCAGTTTAACTTTAAAAGTTTATAATTTTCTGTAAATTTCTTCAGCCTCTTGCTTCTTTTTTGCACTTGTGTTGGTTGGCTATTTCTGAGCAAATTATGTCTGACAGTTTGTTGCAGTGGGCATGAGGAAATAAGGGATAATAAATGGCAGCTACCCATACAAACATAAAAAAGACAAAGAAAACCAATGAACTAAATCAGAAAATGCCACCTGTTGGACTCAGATGGACTCAGATTCAGACTACAATACTGTTGTGGTGTGGTGCTTCAACTTAACAGATTTTATGTTACTCAAAACAGAACCCTTCAGCAAATATCATTTCCTTGTCTCACATAAAATAAAAGGAAATAACAACCAGAAAAATGAAAATGTTTTCTGAAGGAGAAACCTGAAAGCTCTGAATGTGCATCTGGGTTTTCTCTCTCTTTACTTTTCTTTATTTTATTTTTTCCTCGGTCTATGAACAGGAAAATAATAAAAGAAAATATTTGTTTACAAGTTTGCAGCTCAGTTGGTTCTTCCTTTATCTTTGCCATAAAGTTCATAGTTTTAGTTAAAATATCCTTTTCTTTGGCATTTTCTTCCTTGAGAATGAATCATTCCAATACATGTTCCAATGCATGAACACCAAAAAACCCCCACAAAACCAAAGCAAAACAAGCCCAAAACAAACAAACAACCAAACAAAAAAATATCAAAAAACCCCTTAAACTACAAGCCTCCCTCCCCCAAAATAATCAAGTCCACCCCTCTCCAAAAAAAAAGAACAACAAAAAAACCCTCAAAACAAAACAAAACAAAAAAAAAACAAACCCAAAAGCAAATGCCAGATGTAACCTACATTTTCTGCTACACTTTGGTCCTTTGCTTTTCAGGAATTTATGTAGAGTATGTGTCAATCATCCTTTATCCACCTTGCACATCATGCTACTCCTCATATTCTATTATATGAAAGACATTCTTTTTCCAAGGGATAAAATGAAGATGTATCTCACAGATTGAAGCTGCCTGCTGCTGCTGTGCCTGCTGTCATTGCTCCTGTCACCAACATAAATGCAAGCAATCAGAGCAACAGTGAGGCAGACAGAAGTGGTGACAAAAGCAATAAAGCTGGGAAAAGAGGTGGCAGTAATGCCACACTTGCCATCATTTACCTGTATAGGGGGAGTTCAGCTCATGCTCTGCTGTATTTTAAAAAGTGGAAAATAAGGTGTTGCTTATCTTTTTAGATTGCTTCTCTTTAGACCTTAGGCAGGTTTCTGTGCATGTTTAGTTTCCAACATTTCAAGTAGAAGCTAGCTTAAGGAAGACTGTTCACAGAGCATTAAGTTGAAAATGAACATGTGTGCACAGGATTCCTTCCTTATACACAAGAAAATCCTTTTTTAAATGCAAATACAGTCACATCAGTCACTCTATATATTAAGTGAATATCCTCCATTTTTAGTGAAAGGCTGACAATTTATTTTTCAGATTTTATGGGCAGAGGGAAGAAGACAGTAACAACATCAGAGCCACGTCACAATGCTTTAATAACCTCTTAAATATGCAAATAAAATAAAGAATGCAAACTGGCTCTTAGGGGTTCAAAGTAAGTTCATGAATGCCATTTTCTCAGTTTCTCATATTTTTATGTTAAACTCTTCAATTATAACTTTAGTATAATTTTAGAGATAAATTTAAAAGAGAAATAGAATTTTTTTTGGGTACAAATTCAACTAAACTTGGCAGTTTAATTTCACACAAAAATTCTATACTTTGCTAAAACCTGATTAAGAACCTAAAACTGGAAGACTGGACTGAAAACTGATGCAAAAGAGAGAGTATAATAAACTCCCAAATACCTAACTTTTTTTTTTAAGAGCTTTCATAAGAGTCAATTTGAATATTGCTCATTAACTGACTGAAGAAGTTTGAAAGCTTACTCAGTTTGATAGTTCATACCCTGAACTCTCCTGTATTTCAGCCTAATGATAATGGGGACTTGATTCTTAAACTGTACTGGAACCAAAATGTCCAAGTTCAGTTTTCAGATCTCTTATAAATGTCCCCATTACTTTCAGCAAGTCTGAACCTCAATTCTTCATCATTAAAATGGAATACAATTTTTTCCAGTCTTTTGAAATAAGAAAAGAGTACATTTTATAATGTAGTGCATGATATCTAGCCTAAGGATTCACAATCTCCTTCAATATCTATTGGTTCAGCTACAAAATAGAGATATAACCTTTTAATTACGTTTGGGTTCAACAGAACAGTTTTCAAGGAGCCACCCTGGGTGAGATCAGTTCCTTTCCTGCTTAGCTAACTCTTCTACCTTCCACAAGTCCCATGTGGTCAAACAGCCCAGAGGAATAGCTTACACTGCTAATGGGTGAACATTGTTACTGTGAGAGTACAAGGGGAAGGCTCTTTACTTTTCAAATGAGCAAGATCTGCTCACATGGTAAAGATATAACTGACTATACTGTGTAAGAGGTTTTCTGTATTTAGACTACACAGTAACAGTTTGGGTTAGAATTATTTTCATAATTCTACCATCATACAGCTCACTTCCTGCTTACTCAGTCCAGGTCATGTTAATTGAAAACCACTTTTCTGAGTAATGTAACAGCTCATGGTAATAATTTTCCTCTATTACTTTAGAAAATTAAAGAAACTAACTCCAGTCATCACTTCACTGAAGATTGGACTCCAATACTGCTGAGTGTGTAATCACAGAGTATGTTCTGCGCTAACGCCACAGAGGGAAAATTGTGTAGGGAATACAACAGTCTTGTCAGTACAATGGATTAGTCATCTCAGGGCAGTTCTAAGAGCTCTGCAATGACACAAATTTATGTAGGTGACATTTAGGAAGCTTCCTGAAAGTCACAATTTATGTACATTACATGATCACCCCAAAATTGAGACAAGTGGGAGAGTCTGTTTAACCACAGATCTTGAAAGAGTAGGGGCAGGGGACTGGGCATGGCAACATTGCCAAACATTAAAAATCTTATGGTGTCCATACCTCCAAAACAGTGTGTTTCCTTTCACATACAAGTATACTTAATGATAACTTGTGAAAAACAGGCAAAACCAGGAAATTCCTGAAACCCATAAAAGATGCACCTTCCAAAAGCCTTTTTGACCTACAGTAACAGCAATAAATCTTACCACCTTCATCTCTGTAGCAGGAACAGTAAATCAAAAACTCAGTTAATCAGATAAATATATTACTGGTATTCTGTTTAGTTTTATTTTATAAATGATCCGTAATACCTGCAAACCATATAGTATTTTAGGCTGCACATCCTCTGACTGAATCTAGATGCTCAAAAGAGAATTTATTTGGCTGCTTTCCACTTTTTCCTCACTTTGAATGCATTTATGAGAAAACTTACCCAACCAGCACCTTTTCAGTCTTCTTCATCTAGAAAGAATTCCTGCTTTAGGCAGAGCATAGCCAGCAGGTTAGATGAGGTGATCCCTCCCACCTGCTCAGCTCTGGTAAGGCACATTAGTGATGCTGTGTACATCCATGGGCTCTCAGCTCCTGGAGAGACATGGACTTGCTATAGCAAGTCCTGCACAGGGCCACAAAGATAATGAAGGGACTGAAGCATTTGTCACACAAGAAGAGGGTGAGAAAGATGAAGCTGTGCAGCCTGGAGAAAACAAGAGGAGATCTCATCATTGTGTGTAAATCTCTGATGGGGTGAATAAAGAAGATTGAATTTTCTTCTCAGCAATGCTAATGAAAAGAACAAGAGGCAACAGGCACAAACTGACATACAATAACATCTGTTTAAACATTAAAAAAACTTTTTTCTGAACATGGTTGAAAATGAATTATCCAGAGATGTTGATTCTCCAGGCTTGGAGATATTCAAACTTTGCTGGTTAAAACTCTGAGCAACATGCTGTATGTGACCTTTCCTCCGAGTGGCTTCATACTCAATTAGACAGTTTCAATAAAGTCAAACCAATTAACCAACAGGGCATGCATTTACTTGAAACAGAATAAAACAAGGTCAAATTTGTTTGTGTGTATTGCTATGAATGGGAAATCTGGAAACTGAAATGTGAAAGCCAGATTATCTGCATGTCTGATTTATTCTATGTGTTTCTTGCTGGCAATTCTATCCTTGTCAAAAGCCCCACTTATATCCTTTTGGCAAACCTAGATTTTCTGGGAAAAAACATTAGAGGAATTTTCCTTTGAAATGTTATATAGAGAGGTCCTTCTCACCACAAACTGCTGTCTTTTCTTTTCCCCTCTGACCACTTATTTCTGTCTTTTAGTCTGCTGGCTTTTCATTAAGAATGGACCTATGAGCCTGACAAAAGTTGTCAAAATGTTCAGTTTATATCTCCCTGAAAATACTTTTCACATCTTCCTGACACTCACTGAGAAAGACCAACCAACAAATAAATTTAGTTAGGACATTAAAGAATTTCCTTGAGATTCTTCTCCCTATCCTACCCAGTGGTATTTCCCAGATTCTTCTCGATATGATCTTACATGGAAATGTGCATGTATATGTGCTGACACTCATGCCACTTTGTTATTGCAGAGAAATCTGCCAAAAAATTTCCTGTTACATGGCAACTTGAAGGTCTCCCCATGGCTTCCAGCATTATTTTACTTGGCTGTTAGTTACAGATCTGACAGTCAGGAAAAATCTTTGTAAGTCCTTTGGGTGATAACTGACAAAGCTTTTATAGTGTGCTTCGTATTTACATTCTTTAACATCAGGCTATAAAATATCAATTTGTAAAAGACTATAATTTACTAGGAGATAACAAGTATTCATGCCTCTTTTTTTCTTGTATTTTTGCTTTGAATGCCATAAATCAAACCTGGCATGAGATGAAGAAGCAGCTTATTTTAAGATGTATGCAGAAAGTGAATTAAAGAAGACTATAAATTTTCAACATATTAATGGGACTGATTTCCTTTGTGTCTTTTCTTTTTTTTGACCATGGCTGATTCAAGTGCAGTAACCCAAGACAGACACGAATGATAAATACACATCCAGATTTGTGGTTCTTATATTAATTATTAATATACAACATTTCTTAATATATAATATATGACAAATTTATAAATTTATAGACATAATTTCTTCAAAGATATATCCTTGTGAAAATTTTATCACCATTATGTGCAACAGTCTCTTTTTTTGCTGCCACAGAACATGTTGCTCAAGGTTGCTCCAGGTTAACTTTCTGATATACTCCTAGAAACTGAACTCTAAGATTGGTATAGGGGAACCAAGTTCTTTAGTGAAATGTGTTCAGATGTAAGATACAAGCTGGAAAAATATGTGTACTTGCACAAAATTTAGTTTCCAAAAATTCTGCAGAATCATTGATCCCCATTCAAGTTAATGAGTGCTCTTACTCTGTAAAACAGTTCTAAGGAATATTTCCTTATGTTTATATATATAAGGTCTTGAACAATGTTTATAATGTGGCTGACTTGTTTTTTATAGTGATAAAATTTCCTGTGTTGATATTCCAAGTACTGGATATAGCACATCACTTGGGGTTTCACCAGAGAGAAATAGAGGGTCAGTGTCACCTTCCTTGACCTCCTGTCCTGTTGCTTTCTGGGCTGCAATTGTACATTTATGTCTCAGCACCCCCAGGTCCTTCTCAGCAGGGCAGCTCTCAATCTGTGCATCTCCCAGCCTGCATTGATACTGGAGGTTACCTCAGTACAGGTTCATCACCTTGCACTTGGTTGTGTTAAACCTCATGAGATTCCCATGCCTCACTTCTCAAGCTCATCTAGGTCCCCCTGGATGGCATCCTGTCCTTCAGGTGTGTCAACTGCACCACTCAGCTTGGTGTCACCTACAAATTTACCAAGGGCGCACTCAATCCTTTTGTCTAAATCAGTAATGAAGATTTAGTATAAAAAGTTTCTAGCAGCATAATGAAATTTTTTAGATTCACAAAAAAGTATAAAAAAAGAAGAGAGATAAGAAAAAAGCCACTCAGAATACAGCAATAAGTGGTAGCAATGACAATGAGGTATTTCCAGGCTTATACACAATATGAAGTGGCCTGATGAGAAATGCATCTCTATCACTCATGTACAGAATTCAAGTGTTCCATGTGGTACTCTAAGATTAAGCTCTTCCTCCTGAGTTTTCTCCCAAATCTCTGGTTCTCTCTTCCAACAGAATGACAGGAATGGCAATTTCTTCCTTTAAGAGTCGCCATTTGCCTAATTTTCCCTGCCCTAAAAATGTTGTCCTTTGTAAGCTGTGGTTTCTTTGTTATTTGTATGACATTTTTTATGATAATAAGAAGTGTATTAGAGCAAAGTTGCATCCAGAATTCAACAACGTGCTGTCTATCCAAGTGTGCTTTCTGTCTGTGACCTTCATGCAGCAGCTACTGTCCCACATATCAATGAGTTCACAGCAGGAGTAGATGAAAAGGGTGTAGATGATAAGGATGGGAAAAGATTCAAAGCCAGAAGATTTTGAAACTGCAAAAAATGCCTATTACTCTGGTACATAGGAGTTACTTAACATCAGAAGACTGTTCACAGAAGACTGAGTGCTGAAAAAGAATGTTTTTTTTGTAAAGGAAGAGAACCTTCATTGGTTGTTAGTATTTGAGGAGATACAGAGTTTACTTTTCAGATGCCATATAAGCTTTCATCAGTTGTCTCCAAGTATTCTTGTTAGTATATGTCACATGAAGTACAATGCTTTAAATTTACAGAGTAAGACAAGAGTAGAGTGAAAATAATTGCTTCAGAGGAGATCTTGTTTTGTTTGTTTTGCTTTGTTTTTTTTTTATTGTTGTGGGGGGTTTTGTTTGTTTTATTTTCGTCTGAAGATAAAGACATAATTTTTGAATTCTGAAGGTTGTGGTGGGGGGGCTAAGGGCGGGAAGCAGAACCAACAAATGTATATTTCCAGGTGATGTTTCTTTAGTTTTGGAGTGAGCTATACAAAAATATATTGAGTTAGTATAGCTCTGGTGTGCAATTTTTCAACATGCCACTTTTAATTTAGCAATAGACTCTTGTTAAGAACAGAATATTTTAAAGAAATATAACTCTTTCCATTGTACAGAATGAAATTTCTGAGCATAACACAGAAAACTTCTTCCTTCCCTACTTCTATTTCTTAAAAAGTCTGAACAGCAAGTAAGACTAAGAGTCAGGACTCTTCTTCTTGTTCATTTATATATAAAAGACAGAAAGGGATTTCTTATACCCCATCTGTATATTCTAACCAGCAGTACTGGGCATGTTTCTCAGTCTGAAGTGGCCTCAGTCTCATCTTAATATGGAATGAAAATAATTTAAAAAAATTATTCTTTCCATAAAATGATAATAAATGTATATTCAGCCAGTTATATTTTGGATTTTCAAGTCAAGTCAAAAGAATAAGCTAGTTAAGAAAATTTTGTAGATCTCCTTAGATGTTCTTTTTCTAAGAGCTAAATCATTTGGTGCCATCACATTTATTAGAAGTGTAAGTACTTCCCCTTCATAAGTACTAACAAAAAGTATTGAAAAGGTGAGTGACATCAGAAGAAGGCAAATCACACCAAATTAGGTGAAATTTTCTGATGTCCAGCTTATGAGACTGATATTTAGGATATTGTACACAGAGAATGGCTGTCTGGAGGAAGAGATACAAATGCAAACCATGCTTCCCTGGTCTGCTCTGTCACAGCCAAGTAGGCTGCGGAAAATGCATTATGTCTGTGGAAAAGGATGGATTTATGATACACATTTAATTCAGAAAAAGCTGGAACATCCTTACAGAGCAGTGGATCTGGGTCAGATAAACTAATTCCTAAACAGTTTCTCCTTAAGTGATGCTTCCTACTTTTTGCAGGAAATACTAATAGGAAAAAAATTACTCAAATTTAGTTCATTAATTCAGGGTTAGTTTACAGGAAGTTTTTTGCTTATATTCATAGAGACTCACAGTTCAATAATTTGACTTGGTTAAACTTCATGTGGGTGGAGTTCAAATTTACACTTGAAAAGACTGAGGAAATAAATTGATCTTTTACATCATTTGACAAATAGTTCTTTTAGCTCATGTTAGTTAGAAATCTAGAGGTGGGGTTTATTTCAAAAGGAATGATAGATTCTTTTCATTTTTCTTGCATCACACAGTGGTGCAAAAATAGTTCCTTTTAATGATATGTGCATGTAATCTTTAATACAGCAGTAACCATATCTAATACTTCATGCAGGAAGACCTAAATTGCAGAGTAATGACTTGCAAAGAAGGAAAAATCAGGACATGTCTAACTTGCTTTCATAGATTCTTCCTTAAATATGTGTCCTTGTACTGTGCTTAATGGTACTGTATAGTGCTTGAAAATCATTATGGTGCTATTCATTATAGCCCTGACTGTTTTGTTGATAAAGTTTGTACTTGGGGAGAATGACATGTGCTGGTATACTCCAACATTAAATTCTGAATGAATTTAAACTTGTAGCAGGCCTGAATGAATACTCCAAACATCTATAAGGTACTTCAAGCTCTTTATTCCTATTTAATGAAATAGAACTTGAGGGTATCCAACACCACTCAGGATCAGGAGCTGTATTTTATTAAAAATGCTGAAACAGTTGTTGATAATAAAATATCACCTACACTATAGCTAGCCTTCAGAAAATTTAATTGCCTATACTAAAAACAACATTGTGGCAAGAAAAAGGAGATATTTAAACTCTCCTTTGAAGTGTTTATTTTCTTAGTAATAATGTGCAGTGTAGTAATAAGGTACAGTATACACAGTATTATTTCCTCAAGAGCTGAGCGACCGATTCCGACAAAACTTGTGAATCATTAAAGTTAGTGGTAGTGTGCCCTAAGGAGACTCCTTAAGAAAAAGGACATACAAGCACATTGAAAACATGTTATTTACCATTTAGGCTGTGGAAACATTTTAATTCACATATTTAAAGTAAATTCAGGCAATAAGAGTGGATGCTTCTTTTTTGCAGTCTAAACTGTACCATAGAAGATGATTCAGTAGCTTGAATTGCAGATCTTTCATTTCCATCTGAGCTTTTATGCATAAAAGCTTGGAAATGTTTCAACTTTTCAAACCAATTAAAATTGCCACTGGTAAATTGAATTTGAATATTGCTTGTTTTACAGTCAGTTCCTTCCTTCCGATTCTTTTTTTTTTCCTCTTTTGGTTTGGAGTGGGTAATATTTCTGCAGTACTACTAAGATGAATAAAGAAGAAAGTAAATAAATGCACAGATCAACACCTTGCACAGAACTCTAAAATATTCATCATATAGAAAAGGAAAAGGAAAGTAGGAAAACAGTGCAGGGATAGACAAAAAAAATCACCCTTTACTGTTTACAGGGATGGTAAGAATATCACAACAATTGCCCTTGAAAATATCAATGCTGGATGAATCAAATGACAAATTGTCAACAGCATGCCAGTAATTATGTCAAATAATTGTTTTTCTTTCATGCAAATAAAAATGGAAATCAACATACTTAACAGAGGATTGTATGCAGTTTAAGCGAGGGATAAATCACGTTGAAACAGCTCTGTGTATTTACCCCTAAACTGCAAGTAATTAAACAATAAATGTTTGGATATTTCTGTTGATTCAATCCTTAGGAGAAAATGACTTGCATATTAAAAAAAAAAAGTCTGTGATCTTGCTTGACTCCCCATTCAATTTAATTTTTCAACTGCTTTGCAAAGAGAGATTCAGTTACTAGCTTTCAAATTATAACCATTTTGTGTTCTGGTATTCAGAAATAAAGAGCAAAATATTTGTCTTATCAACACTTTCAAGGACAGTGCTGTATTCCTCCATGATTATGTATGTTCATGTCAATGGGCCTACTGAATAAAGAAACATGCCTGGATGCAGGTTTAAAAGAAGTCCAAGAATATCATAAACTCCTGATCTCAGTTTTCAATTAGTGCAATATTAGCTGTGCAAATTGGGAGGAACAAAATAGGCATTTTAAAGAGATGTCTGTGGAAAATGAGAGCTAATCTATCCTACATAGTTTTTCCCCCCATTTTTGTCTTTTAGGAGTGTTTTTATAGAAGTTATATCCTTTTAATAATCTGTTGCATAGATTTATAGCCAATTGAGTAAATGCCCATCAGCATTCATTCTAACCTGATATGAAAACTACTGTGAGCACATTATAGAAAAAGCAGCATTATCTTAACAATATATGTATGTATTTATTTCATAGATAGTATGCACAACAAATAGTGACACGGATTTTTAAGGTATTACAAATGCCTTAGTGCCTTCCCTTATAGGAGTATTTTCTTTCATTTTATAAAAGCAGCTATGACTGTAGCCTCCTTTTGTAATGACTGGATCATTTTAAGCATTTTCCCCAAATAAGTTAGCTTCTCAGTGTGTTTTCCACAACCTTTGTATTCCTGCCTTTACCAGTACTATAAAATAGTTTGGCATAATCAGCCTGCTCTTATCTGTCTAGACTTAAATTTTCTTTTCCTACTGTGATTTCATTGAGTCTGCTACAGCTAGTGCTGGTGACTGATTCTCTTTGAGATCCTAAAGCTATGAATATGTGAAGAACAAGGACAAGAAAAAGATTTTTGTATTTCTTTATCTAGCACCAAACCGATTATGGGCTACCTGAACTTGCCTTAGATATTCAGAAATTATTGCAATTTGAAATTAATAATTCTCTTATGAGATGATTTGGTATCTCCAGCCTTGCTTGAGCTGGACATGAACATTGTACTTGTTTTCTGCTTTCCAGTTGGAAAGATTTTCTGCTTTCCAAATGGAAATATCTTTTGATGATGGTTCTATTCAAAAGTTGATCCAAAAAATCATTGAGTTCTGCTGCTCCCAACTGACATGAGCACAAACTTGTCTCCAGATGAAGGCAAGGAGTCACTTTGCAATAATTCCCATGCCCAACACCACATGGCATTTGGGAAACAAAGGCAGTAAAACAGGAAGAGATCCTGCAGCTTTCCCAGCCTGAAAACAGTGAAATCCATGGACAAACAACAGCAATGATGTGGGTGATATACATTAAACAACTTGGTCACTACCACACTGTGTTAGTCTCTGCTCCCTTCTCTGTCACCAGGACACCATCACATTGTTTATCAACTCAGATGCCACTTAGAATTTTGCATCAACATTATGGAAAGGATTCACACTGTTTTCTTTCAAATATTGAGATGTCTATTGCATTCCTACTATAGGGCCCTTAAGTACTTGGTATCCCTCATTAATAAACAGCCAACAAATCTGAGGCACTTCAGTGCAGATAGTCCAGTTGGACATTTCTGAACTGATTCAGGACTTTGGAAGCAGGATAGCAAAATTAGTAAAATGCCTCAACAAATTGAACATTAAAAGAAATTTCTTCTGCACCATTTGCTTCTTATTGAACCAAGCCTTCAGGTCTCAGCAGGTTTCACAGTTTTTCAGGAAAATCTCAGAACAGCTTAAAATCTAGGACTTAGTTTTAATCCTCCTACTTTTTCATAATATCAGTGTTTGGCTTCATTGTAGCTTAATTGCAAACTTTTCTAGTGATCCAGTCTTGCAGGTCTGCCATTTTTTTTTGAGTCATTCAGAGATGTCTGGTAATGGAAGCAAAAAAGTAACTACAGGTCCAAGAAAAAAAACACTTTTTACAGTAGATAACTCGGGAATTTTCTACTAAGGAAACAAAAATATGCTTGTTGAATAATGTGTTGTCTCATTCTTCTTATATTTCTTTACACTTAAAAATATTTTATTTTCAAAAGTCCTCCCTTTTGCTTGGCTAGAAAATTACAGACTGATATCTACATGATGTTAAGATGTCCCGCTTAATGGGACTGCTTAATAATCTCTACCAAAATGCATACAAAATTCTCATAGCTGTCCCAACTACTGCTCTGTTAAGCACTTAATAGTTAAACTTGTTCTAGGGATTTCTTTTCAGTCAAAAAAAGAATTTAAATAATAAAAATCTTTTTTCTCTTACAGCAATGAAATTTCAAAACATTCCCTTTACACAGTCTGTTTCATTCAAAAATCCCTCCGAGATATGCTGAAATATTCCTATAGAGTTAGCTGATATACCTCTTATTTTCCAAGTGAAAATATTCAGGATAATATCTTTAAAATACTGTCACTTAGTTCACTGCAACAATAAACTATTGTTTTTGTTTAGAGCTTGTCAACAAGTGCTCTATTTTGTAGGTATTACTCAAAGAAAGTATTTACTGTCATGGTCCTGGTTTTGGCTCATGGCACTGTAAATACTGTCTTTGGTCTTTCCAAATCACTGTGTGGAGCAAGTGAATTGTCTGAGGTTTTGTTCCAAGAATATATTTTAAGTAAAAGCATTCTTTTCTGCTCACTTATCCAATCATTTTTTAACTCAATGTTAGCCTGCAAATTCTGTTTTACTTGTTGGTTGTTTGTATGAACAAAAATTAAGTTTAACCTACATCATGAGTGAAATAATTCCATCTATGTCAGTATACCAACAAGCTTTGAAATGTACATTGGCAATCCAAGGTTGGAATGTGTTTCATTTTCTTTATATCCTTTTTCAGATGTGGTACCAAAGGATGTCATTCACTGTGTGTTTTCTCTGATGTAAAAGCCATTTTAAGAACAGCTGGACATTCATTCCTCCATCCATGTAACAAGCTAATGTCTTCTCAGCTTTGTCAACCATTAGTGAAACTCTACATTAAGCTAAATGCCTGAAATAATTCAGGTAAAAATTCAAAATTAAAATAAACATAAAATCTTTTGCAGCCTAAAGTCTTATAATAGTAACATTAAAAAATTCCATTTTTATCACAGAAGGAAGCAGTAAGAGTAGGAAAGTAGGAAGCAAACTAATTTTATTTTTTTTTAGTAATGGACAACTATCCATGAAATCTTTTGGATTCTGATTTGATTCTCATTTTCTCCTTATAATCAAATTGACAAGTTAACTCCCTGTTTTACATAATACTAGTTTTTAATGAATTGTTCCTGCACTGAACTCAAAAGCAAGTTAATATTAAATGTCATTGAACAAAATTATGAGGATTTAATTAATGTAGTTATGTTTGTGAAAATACCACCACCAAACAGGTATGGATCAGATATGTTGATGAGACTCCCTCCAACCCCCAAAAGCTGTGTAGGGTCTTAGACCTACGGTACAAAGCCCTTTCGGGAAAAAAAAAATATTCAGAATGATATGATGCAAATTCATATTTGTATTTCTTAGAAAGAGGCACACTCCTAATTGCATAAATTAATAGCAAATAGCTTTCCCCTAGTTTATTCTCTTGAGTTATTTTGCTTGGTAACTGGTCAGTTCTTTTATAATCAAAACCAAATTAGCATTACATATCTAGGAAGGAAGGATTAGCTTTAAGAGAATGTGGTCTAGTCACATCTGGTTTGTACAACAAAAATACTGAGCTATTAGAGAATGTGTTCATCTTTTTATTACTGATGTAGCTATATTATAAATGTCCTTGCTCTTTGTACCACAACAGATTATAATTATTTTCCTCTTTAAAATATTTCTGCAATGTATTTTCAAGGCAAAGATAAATGGTTGCTGTGGTGTTGATGGACATGGTTTCGAGATTGAAAGAAAACTGTATCAGGGTACCTGTCAATTCAAGCAAATAGTTGATTTGCAGCTGAATAAAGATTCATTTTCACACTCATGAAACTTCCACATTTCAAAAAAAGTCTTGTTCTGCTTGATAGTGATAAAAAAAAGTATGAAAAAACAACGCAGAAGACTTAAATGGGATATAAAAAGTCTTTTTCAGGTCCTTTGTCAGAAGGAAATATTTATGCCTGGGTCTTCTGTCATTAGCTGGGTGTGAAAAAGGTTTTATTCCTAGTGCAAAAGAATTCTTTCCTATGCTTCTAACAAACATATTCCAATTTCTTTTTCTTAAAAATGATGCATCTTCAGAGATTTATGTGATTTGCATGAACAGGAATAATTCTAAAAGGAACAGAAGGAGAAAATTCCTATAAAGTTTAGACAGCTGGTGTAAATGGCATCATTTCCACTTAGCTCTCTTGGATATAGTCATACCTGGATACATTTAGGTGTTAATTATGCAGTGAAGAGCTGTTTTAATCACAGCATTGATACAGAAACGGATATTCCATAAGTTAAAACAAAAATTAATAATTTCATGCATGAATAATCAAACTTCATGTCCTAATGTAGTGCAGAAAAGAGTCAGAGAGCTCTAATGCATTCAGGTTCATAGGAGAGACAAGGAGGCAGAACAATGAAAAATTATTGTTGTTTCTGTTCCATTTATTTAAGAGAGCTGGCTAAAACACTGTCAACTAAATGGGTCATCTAACTTCTCATTGTAGAATGACTTTTCCTGAGGTTTCCCATCAGTGCTCATTGTACCTCATCTTTTCACAGCCCTGCAGCTGTGGGATTGTTAATGGTATTTCTTAGCTATCTCATGAAGGTGTTTTCACATGATGCAAGCTCTGCCAGCTCACCTGCATAAGTATATGTCATTTTCCTGATCCTGTGGCCTTCAATTCAGAGTACTTTTCAGATTCAACACAGGCTCCCACTTAGCTGTGCATCACACTGTTAGCTCACACTGCTCACCACTAAGCCTTTTTGCTCCCCTGTTCTTTTGGTCTTTTCCTAACATCTCTAGCTAGCAATGATAAAATGACTATAGTATTTCATTTTAAGTGTTATTTTTACAGTAAATGGTGGCACATTAGTATGCAAATGTGAAAAACATAATGGCAAAAAAAATCTTTCATCATCAAATATATTAACTGACTTTGTAAAACAATATATATTATCATATTGTAAATCATGAACCATATTATACAATGTTAAGACCCTTAAATGAAAATGAGCTAGGATAATATGAATCATAATCAGGTCCTCCTTTGTCACATCCTTGCATAACACAACTAATAAAGAAACCAACCTGTTAGATATAAATACAAAAACATCTCACTAGAGCAGGTTTCAAGGCTCCATCCAACCTTGAGCACTGCCAGAGGTAAGGCATCCACAAATTCTCCGGGCAACCTGTTCCATGACTCTCACAGCAAAACACTTTCTCCCAACAGCTAAACCAAACCAAACCCAAATCTTCTTTTAGCTTTAACCCCTTGTCCTGTCACCACATGCTCTTCTAAAAGGTCTCTCTCCATCTTTCTTGTAGGTTCCCTTCACATACTGCATGTGAAGGCTGCAATTAGGTGACCCCGAAGCCTTCTTTTGTTCCAGACTGAACAAACCAAATTCTCTCAGCTTTCCCTCAGAGAAGGGCTGTTTCATCCCTCTAATCATGCTGCTGGTCCTCATCTGAGTGCAGTACTTCTGGTGGGGTCTCACCACCGTGGAATAGAGTCAGCATGATCTCCCTCAACCTGCTGGCCATGCTGCTTTTGATGTAGCCCAGAGCATGGTTGGCTCTCTGGGCTTCAAGAACACATAGAACAGAAGCTCCTTTTGTCTGTGTGCTTAAAGGGAAAACGGTTTGAAAATGGGTTAAGTAGTTTTGGGACCAGTAATAGCTTTCTACACCTGCCAGCCTGTCCATTGACCACAGTTTCTTTAGGCAGGATGCATCTCTATCTCTCTCCAAAGGCAATGCCTTTCACAGGCCAGTCTCCAATCCTAGAGCAGGGCCTGCAGGTGCTTTTAAAATATAACTATTAAGTAATTATAGCTTCTCAACTAAGAAAATAAAATTGCTGTTCTCATGTAATGAAATAGCCAACATGGGGATAAAGAAGAATTCTACCTTTATCACTCTCACCATGCTTTGATGTGATCTCACCATCCTCTCTGAGGTTGATTAGAGTAGTCAAGCCCCAACCATTCTGCCATAGACAGGAGAAGAAAAGGTACCTCATTAATGAAGAATGGAAGTGTCCATTCCCCTCCTTTTTCTGCTTCTGACTCCAAAATACTCTCAGGCCTTACTATAATCAGAAAACTGACTTAGTCTCCTGTTGCTGTGACCAATAGCTGACCCCTGGGTCTCCCAAGTTTCTGGCATCTGGACATGGCAACCACTGAAGCCCTTCTGCTGTTGCTACAAACTCAGGTGTGCACACACAGAGCAAGGTGCACATACAAGGGCACACAGTCACATACATGTTATAGATCATTACAGTCATCCAGTCTGGACCTAAATCCTCTTGCCTCCTCATACACAGGGACTCACATTTAATAGTCTTGCCAAGAGTGGGACCAGACCTGTGTATTTGTAGATGACTTTATCCCCATGGCCTTCCCATTAGCTGACCTCCTGCCCTCTCCTGTAGCTAACTTGCAGATCCTTTTGCCTCTTCAGGGTAAGCCCAGACTCATGATCATTCCACTATATGGTTCCCAAACCTTTTATCCTACTTGCCAGCTAGTCCAGCTTCATTTTCATCAGCAGTCACATGCTGCTGCAAGCAGCCCAGCTCATCCTGCAGGTTCATTGGCCTCTGCAGTTACTGGTACCAGAAAAGGACAGACAGACAGAGACACGTGGTCTGATTCCTGTTTCTGGCATGCAGCACACAGACCTGTGCACACACAAGTGCCTTGAAGAGTCCTCTCAAGATGAAATGAGTTGGAAATTAGCTCAACAAGAAGAGAGGACAAATTGTGCTGAGTGGGTGCAGGGAATGACCTGACCAAGTGTTTGATTACCTGGCTGGACGTAGCTAAATTAGGTAATTTCAGCAAAGAGGACATGTGTGTTTCATATGAAAGATCAAGCCAATTAAAAAAATTAAAATAGATGAAGAATAAATACTCTCTGCTTTGCCTAGCACAAGTTACCCATGTCTGTCACTAAAAAATTACTATGCTGTTCATCTACATTCTGTTCTTTTCCCTGTAAAAAAAAAAAAAAAAAAACAGACATTTTGACCTTAATAAATCTATATTAAGCTCTGTATCCTGTCTAATCAATACTGGAAGGTTATTGAAATACTTCCAACCAATCTAACATTTTTGCTTTTTTCCTGACACAGACATGCTAGTATGACTCTGTGTAATTGAAGAAAAAAGAGTGAAAAATATTACAGTCAAACTTCCAAGAAATCTGAGGGATTGTGGAGGGGTGCTGTTCATGCAAGAGTGTTTTCTTGTTGTTGTTTTCTTGTGACTTGTAAAACAGGATAAACTGTTAGTATTCTCTGGCAATCACCTTGAAACTGTCTGGTTTTCTATATTCCCTAAAATTATATTTTCCTTCCGGAATCCATCATACAGAAGATTACTGAATATCTTGTACTACTCAGTAAGGAAGGATCTTCAAGCAAATCATCCTTTTTCTTTGTCTCTTTGACAGTATATTATCAGCAGTTTCAGTGCTTTTAACATGACTTGATGAAAGTAACTATTTTTGGGGAATTGAAAGATTTTTTGTTCAGGAAAGAAAATTTAATTATCTCATTAATCAGTTCATCACAAATTATTTGGACCTGACACTCAGCAGTGAAAGCTAGGGCATATGAACAAAGGAAATAGTAATGATATTGTTGGTGATTTAATAATAGTAATAATAAATAATATTTAAACATGATGATTTAATAATCTAATGAGTAATTAATCTGATAAATTTAGAAACTCTTTGTGCTCCTGAAATATCTGCAAGCAAATAAGATTTCCCTGGAAAAGACATTTTCATTGATATATCTTTCAGCACGTAGAGAGGTTTGAGTTGTGTAATGGGAACAAGTAGTCCTTGGGAGTCCTTGTTTTTCACCTAGTGGAAACCTATTAGTGATTAAGACACAGCAACAAGATCAGGATTAAGAATTCTTTGCTCAGAAGAGCAATTTTTCCATTCACACATGTGAATGCAAAATTTTCAAATTCATTTTCCACAAGGATGCATTGTACAAATATCCATAAGAAGTTGGAAAAAATGTACATACTTTTCTATTTTTAAAAAATTGGCACATATTTTATTTACATATAATATTCCCTTAGTATTCCTTTTAACTTCTACAGCACTTTCATTATTATGGCCTACCCAGTAGGATATTTCATGACAAGGAGTAGTAATGACTCTCATTTCCATAGGTTAGGAAGAGTGACAAAGCAAACTGTAGGCAGACTGTGTTGTATGGCCATTGTGGCTTTTAGGGATGCCAGGATGTCTCCAGTGCATCCCTACACAGAGCAGAACCAGCTGTGAGATCAGACCACACTGTTCAGGTCTCTGTTGAGCTGAAAAGCTGCAAGGATGGAGCCTGCACAGCTTCCATGAGCAGCCCGAAGAATGCAGTCTTGCAACCTATCCCTAGTGCATATCTCAAACTGCTTTAAAATCAGTAATTTTTTCTCTGAATACCTTATACCATACTTGTCTTCATCACTGAGAAGCATTTGTCTTTATTTCAAGGGTGTGATTTTTGCTTCTCTGTTAATATTTCTTCTCGAACAAAATCCCTTCACATAATCCACATGGAGCATATGCAATATTTTCTACATTCCTATCACCAAACCTTCTTAGTTGGTCTGAGTTTAGGGAGAGGAAAGGGTGCAATGGCTATATTAATGTGCAATCACCTTTGACTTATATATCCTGAGCTGCTCATTCCTCAATAACACAACCCATTAGCTCTCATGTATCTCAAGTTCATTGTTCCACTGTTGTATACTCCATACTGAAAAGAGAGCACCTATATAATGTCATTAAAACATACTAGGCTGAAAAAGCTATGAATTTTCCCATACTCTGGAAGATCACACAGCACAGATTTTGCCATTGAGGCAGAGCTTTCTGACAAACACGTTTTTGGCTAACTTTTATCTCTTAAAAGAAACAAAACAGTTATTTCCTTTATCTTAAGCAAAAAATTATGTGTTTTGTTTAACCATTCATAAACTGATTTCTTTCTTTGAAAAGGAGGGAGGAAGCTGGGCTGGGCAGGTGTGAGAGAATGGACTGTATTGTCCATGCAGCCAACAATTTCTTAATTTTGTTCTTGTGATGAAAGCAGCTGATCACTTAGCTTCTTCTCTAAGACACTAATATAATCTACATTTCTTATGGTTTATGAGAAATTTCTCATATACAAGAAGGAAACTAAATATTTGAATGGGAAAAAAAATTTATTATTTTTGCCGTTTATCTAGAAAAACAGGTCAAATTTTCAATTTATTGATAAACAGCAAAATCCTTTGTTAATCAGAAAAAAATATTGACATTCACCAGCAGAAGAAAACATGGTTTTGGTCTTCCTTTTTGAACAAAAAACACAAAGACTACTCTCTTTGCTCAGTTCTCTCCTTAGGATCCTTTTATTCCTAAAAACCTTACAGAAAATAGCTACCTAATGCTTTTATTTCTAATGGAAGTCAATGTAATGCTCTTCCTGAATCATGCCTTGAACTAATCCTGCTGTATAACCATGTACTTTCATTGAAGTTGGTTTCATCTGTCATTTTATGTTCTTATATCTTGTTACTCTCCTAGATGAACTGAATGTAAAGTCTCTTTAAAAGCTGCCCAAGAAGAAGTCTTATTTTTTATCTATAGAGGAGCATCATCTTCCCCAGTATGCTTATCTCCTGATTTTTAGCTTAATTATATATTTAAAAAATACTGTTTTCATATTATCTTTTATTTTGTGGAGACTGAAAAGGAGGTAAAATAATTATATCTAGCATGTTTGTGTTTTTTTCCCCCTTCCCCCTCTATGTGTAAACAAGATTTAGATATATAAAGTATGCATTAAGCCCTCTGCATCAAACACTAGTGCTGTGGGATTTCTTCATTAAAATAACAAAAAAGGCCACAAAATATTTTGACATTATGTGACTGTCTCATCTATGAAGAAGAGGGCAGGTTTCTTGTCAGAATTTTTTTTCCCCTTGAAGCACTGTAATTTCTTCAAGTACTACCCAGTACTGTAAGAACTTAATACTAAAATCATATGAAAAATACAGAAGGCATAACTTTTCCTTCAGGCATATGTGATCACAGGAACATCAAGTATAAACTTATGAAATACAGTAACTTAGATGCAGCTGGGATGATCAATTTCTTTTCTTCTCCATCGCAGCTTTTAATATTGATGATCTACTGATGGTTCATCCTCTGTTCTTAATACTCGCTCCTACTCACAGTACTGTAATTACTTTTATCAGTTAAGGGGAAATTGGTTCATTTTTCCATTTCTCTTTTTTATATACTACAGTAGCTTTTATTGCTGATGAACCTTTTGGACCTCCAAAAGGATCTGTTCCATTACTTTTCCAGGGAAGGAATTGAGGCTGACTCACCAGTAGTTTCCCAGGTCTTCCTTCCTGTCCTTTGAGTGTGGGAGTAACATTGGTTTTTCTCCTGTAACTGGACACCTCTCCTGTTCTCCATGGTTTTTCAAACATAATGGATAGTGGCTTAGCAACATCTGCCAGCTCCTCTGCACCCTTGGGTACATCCCATCCCATGGATTTATGGGTGTTAATCCTGCCTAGCTGATCTCTGATCCAACCTTCTCTGACCAAGGGGAAGTCTCTTTCTCCAGCCTTCCTCTCTTAAATCCAGGGTTTAGGATTCCTGAGGGCTTGTCTCAGCAGTAAAGTCAAAGGCAGAGCAGACAGTCAGTATTCCCACCTTCTCTGTGTCTTCCATCACCCATTTTGTTCAGCAGCAGGCTCACATTTTCACCAATCTTCCTTTTGCTGCTGATTTTCTTATAGAAGCCCATCTTGTTGTCCTCGCCAGATTCCATTCCAACTGGCCTTTGCCCTTCCTCTTGCATTCCTGAAAATTTTCCTATAGTCCTCCCAAGTGACTTGTCTCTTTTCCCACATCCCATTAAATATCTTTATGCTCTTTGATATTTGATAAAAGCTCCCTGCTCATCCATGCATGTTTCCTGCCCCCTTTACTTGATTTCTTGCTCACTCCTTACATTTTGTTATTTGTCCACTGGAAGAAATTTCTGTGTGCAATTTCATTTTCAATGTATCTACTTTTCTCCAACACCAATACTTTCTGAGGATTTATATGACTGCCTTGTGATTCTTTTATTTATCTCACAACTGATCAAGCTTAACAATCTACATTATGTTTAAAGTGACAGACCTGATATTTAGAGTGCTTTCCATCTTCCAACATCTATAATTATATAGTATTTGAAGTTCCCATCCTCTCAAAGTCTCATATCTGACAGAATTTTTTTGAATTTTTTTTATGTTCACTTAGAATGGTCAGAAATTCTTGCACAATTGAGCAATCCTCAAAAGCCTAAAAGTAAACCCTCTGTGGTTTTCTTGTGCATTGTTTTTGACCCTGATTGTCAGCCAAACACCCAACCAGTTGCTCCTACCTACTACAAGATGGGGAAAAAACAAAAAATCAGAAGCAAAAAAAAATCTCAGGGATCAAAATAATAATGCGAAGTCACTCACTAGTCACTCTCACAGGCCAAACTGACTCAACTTTGGGAATTTATTGTTAGTTAAATAAAAAATTAAATACTGTTTGAAATATTGAGAAACTAAGCTGAACATTTAAGCAATTATGGAAAGCACTACTTCTCCCCATTTCCTAATCTCTACACACCTTTTCACTACTGCAGGTTGCATTCAGTCTCTTCAGTGAAGCACACGAAGCTGGTGACATTTCACTTCCTACCACTTCTGTTTCTTGTACTTTTCTCCAAATTCACTTTTCTTCATACTCATTTCTGCTGCTCCACACATCACACTCCCTTCAGGAATGTCCCAAATCTACCATGTGCCCTACACAGCCTGTGGGCCCTCCAGAGCTTTGCTATAAAGCACCTCCTGCTCACCTGACTCTAATACTTACTCCATCCATCCATCCATCCATCCATCCATCCATCCATCCATCCATCCATCCATCCATCCATCCATCCATCCATCCATCCATCCATCCATCCATCCATCCATCCATCCATCCATCCATCCATCCATCCATCCATCCATCCATCCACCTGCCTACCCACCCACCCCTTCACATCACCTCAGTGTGGTCCTCTTTCTCAAATATATCTCCCAGAGTCATCACATCATCACACACTTGGCTGAAGGGCTCAGCTGTGCCCTGTGATGACTCCATCAGAGCCAGCTGGAGCTGCTGGACTTAGCACAAGTCAGGCCCTGGCTTTGTCTCACAGAGACCATCCCTCCAGCCCCACCACTGTCAAAGCTTAAAGGTAGCACATCCTGTTAATGACAGTATCCCATTCAGAAACACCCAAACCTCATAAAAAACGTGCATTCAAATCCATCTACCTTTTCTTCAAGACACAGTTACTAAAGAACAGGAGGGCTTAGGCTTTTCATAATGTTTTTGGTGGTGGTGGTAGTTTTGAGGTTGCTTTGGATTTCTTTTTTGCTTTGAAATGGTTAATGCATTTTAAGAGCCATGCTAATTTAGGAAGGAAGCAAAAAAGGAAAACAACTAGGGGATTGGAAACAGATACTAAACAAAGGAATGAATATAAAAAATGTTTTTGTTTGCAGTAAACAAAATATAACAACTCAGCTGTAGATATTTTTTAATCAGGTACTTTTTGGTTTTTAAATAATATGTGCCCTAAAATGCTGTAGATACTTCTATTTCATTTATTCAAGAAAAATCAGCTAATTCTATCTCTACCAATTACACTTTAAGTTTCTGCATCGTTATCTTTCTTTGCTGAACAGCAGTGTGTCAGTTCACAGAGCATCTTACAAAGTAATCTTCCTCCCACTGGATGATCTCAGAGTGCAAACAAGTGAAAAAAAAAGCATTTGTATTTTTTCTATTTTTTTTCTCTCCCTGAATTTGTCCCCTTACTTCTTGTTATTTGTGATACAATTAAGGACTATACAACAAATTTTGTTTTCATCCTTGTCTAAAGCTCTGGTATTGCTTTGCCTTCTTTTCAGATATTGTGTTTCGATTTTATAGAGTCCCCGGTAAAATAAAACCAGTAATTGTTTTCTTAGCTACAATCATGTTTTATTGAGAAATTACGATCTACTACTATGGGAATAGCATATTAATACAGGTGTTGATTTTATACTGAGCTTTCAATTCCCATCTATGTATTTTCAGGGTTATTTTTTTGCAAAAGAAAGTTATGTTGTTTACACTGCTGCTGATAAAAATGGCCATGTAAATAAAGAAGTCTTTAAAACAAGTGTAAAGCAAATGCCCACTCTCACAGTTTAATAACCTTGTACTTGTTTTTCTGACAAGTTGCATGTAGTTCTACACAATATAATACTCTTCAATTAAAAAGTATTTTGATATGCTCACAGGTCACTGGATGTTCAAGTTCTTTATCGAAAATCAAGGATTACTTTTTTAATTGCTTTTGAAATGTTTACCCAGTGCATATCCAAAATTACTTATCTAAAAGAAGTGGATATTAAGCTCCTCTCTATGAGCTGGAAGATAAGCTTATTTTAAATTTGCTTATGAGGGATTAATGCAGTTAGTGTTTACTGAAGTTTATGAAAACATTATATCTCTTAAAAAAACATTATATCCTCAATTCTATGTGCAGGAAACTGCCATGATGTGCAAAATGCAGTGTGAGTAGGAATTTTTTTTTACTCAATGAGTTTTTGCAAAACCTAAAAAAATGCCATGGGTTTTGTAGGGCGACTCATGACTGGGTCTTTCTGTTACTGAACTTGACAAAAAGGTGCAGCTGGGGTTTCATTCAGAAAATTGCAGAGGAATTGCAAGAGGACTGTAGGTATAAAAGCACAGTAAAATCATAGCCTGGTTCTAACAGAAGGCATGAGGGTGCTCCACCTCCACCTTTGTGATGACAATTGTGCTGATAAGAGGGGATGGAACTAATAACTGAAAGGTCTTTAATTTCACTGTCCAGAGCTCAGATCCAGTTTAAGGTCTTTCTGAGGCAGTTACTGGCTTCAAGAGCAACAGATTGACATCTTGTTTTAGAATTAACATGTGTCACGCTCTGGCTTAAAAGCTAAGGAAAACCAAAGTTTTCCAGGAGCAAGTAAGACAGGGTGTAACTTGCAAAGTATTTCCATTTTGCTGTGGTTCATAGATAGTTTGAAAGCAAATTGTGTTTTGTGAATAAAATCTGAGTGTATAAAGGTTTACCTAGATGAGGATGGCTACTGCCATTCACTCCTGATTTGAGAAAGTTTAAAAAACTTTTCTTTAAAGGTTCTCTAGATTTTTTTCTACTAAAAGAGCATATGTTATGTCATTTATAATGATGCGTAATAAATAACAAAGAGAAACCAATATATTACTGCTTAATTTCTTTCTCAGCTTGTAAAAACAGAGGTTGACAATAATTTCATAAATTAATCTATACTTTGTTGTGTGTTTAGACACTAGGAGTCAGAATGAATGGCAAAGACCATGATCCACAAGTGGATTTGGGTACCTCTGTTCTGCTGTAAAAATCAAAGTACAAGAGTAGTTCTCATCATTCTTGAAATGGTCAGCTTTCTTTGGGGATCTAAAGTTCTACTGTAAGCATTTGAACAGACAGAGCTTGATAAAGTTGCCTGAATAACACCCCTCTCCCATCACCTTTCTTTAATCAGGGTCCTTTAGGTTATCTGGTGAAGGTTTCCCAAGCCATGAACACATGCTTTAATATGTTCTCTTAAGCTGCGCCAAGGAAAATATAGGTTGGATATTAGGAAAAAGTTTGTTATAGAAAGGTTGATAAAGTACTGGAATGGTCTGCCTAGGGAGGTGCTAGAGTCACCATCCTTGGATGTGTTTAAAAAAACTGGATGTGGCACTTGGTGCAATGATTTAATTGAGGTGTTAGGGCTGGTTGGACTCTGTGATCTGGAAGGTCTTTTCTAACCTAGTGATTCTGTGATTCTTTTTTGGGAAAGCAACAAAAAAGCAAACAAAAAAAAATCATATTCATTAAAAGAAAATAATTTATTACCTTGCAATAAAAAAAAAAAAAAATAGTCCCAGTTCCTGTTCTGAATGATGCTCAAATAAATTGCACTGAAAGTTGTGAAAGAGACCCAAATCTCCAAACCTTGAATATGCCAAGACAGAGTTCTGGGTGGAAATACCTGCATGTAGCTACCTACTGCATATATCAGAGGAAGGCAGCTTTCAGCCAGGTTTTTCCCACAGAAATGATGATTTCTCAGTGCTGAATTGCTGCACAGAAAGCTGTTAAAGAATATTTTTTAAAACTTTTTTCACAGTGAGTTTATCCATTTGCATGCCTGAAGACAAAGATTATAGTCCAAAATTTAGAATCTTGAATTGAGATAGACGTTTTCTTCCAGATTATCAGTAAATTCTCCCTGACAATAAAGGATTAGTCATTCTCATTTCCAGTACTCATTTTTTAGTTTAATCCCACTTTTCTGGCTTCTGTAAATCTTATTTTTATCATTTGACCTTTCTAAAAGTTTCATTACGATTGCATGGATTCCTGACCTTGAAAATGCAGATTTCATTAGTCTGTTGAAGTTGAATCCAATGTTGTCTTGTTGGATGGTAAATGGAAGACACCAGATTCAGAGATTCTCAAGATGACAATAGGAGAAATTAAACACAACACCACGAATTCCAGCATTGACCCAATACCTCTTAAATTCAGTGGGATCACAGAAGAGACATGTAGTTATAGCAGAAGTGATTAGTTTTGAAGAAACATCTTGTCTACACTAGAGAGAGATTTTTGTAACCTCAGAAAACTGAGCCATATGAAAGCTTATTATTTTACTTACAGGATGGGCCAAGGACTGTGGATGTTCCACTTGAGGCTTCCAGCAAAACATGTCATTCACCTACAATGCTCTGCTAGCTACAAAAGCCAAGATCAAATCTTTTGTGTTCTAGTAGCATTTCCAATGTAAGCTTTCCCATTAAAGGCAAAAAATTTAATAATAGAAATAATAGAAAAAGGGATGTTTCTTTTCATTTTCTGCAGTGCCTCCTTCCCAAAAACCTTTATTCCTTATTGCACTAGGAATACAGTGGACTCACTTAAGGAGGTTATTGAAACATCTCTGTTTTTAAGACTTCAGTGACACACACAATGAAAAAGTTGTTTTAAAAATGATCTCTGTATTTTTTATCTGAAAGCAGTGATGCTTTTTTATTTCCAGGAATACAAGTAGCTTCATAAATAAAACAGCTGGGTACTCCAAAGGAAATTGTTTTCTATATAGAATGATGATTTTTTTGGTATATCTATATACATGGGAGCAATTAATGCTGGTAATAATAGTCTGCTAAATCATTCCTACTTGGATGCTAGTGCAAATTACAAATTCACACAGTGTATGTTTGAAAATGTTGGGAATTATCTGTATTTTCTCTTTCTACCCCTATTATATTCCGCAATGCCAAGAGAAAAAATGGAACTGTCCAATTTATATCGAGAATGAAAGAACCTCTAATTCATACCGTGCAGCAAGAAGTGTCATTCATCATTAATGTGATGAAGATAAATGCTGCTGGCCACAAAGAGGAACCTTATGAAGATAAGTGTGGCTTGCAGGAAAAAGGAATATTCATTTGTCTTGAGTGAGCATGATAGTCTGAGAATTCAGGAAGAAATAGGACATTGGGTACATTCCTTTAAAAATATATTTAAGACCATTTTCACTGTTACTGTTAGCATCCTTTAGGATCTATGAAAGCATTTGAAGAAAAGTATGTAGTTAGTGCCTTTCTTCAATTGTGCATTGGAGATTTTCCCTGCAGAGCTTTAAAAGTCAGAAAATTGTAAGCAGTTGACAACTACTTTGAAACAGGAAAATAATTTTAATTGGCTGCATGGAGATATATTTTGAAAATCATGTCATAAATTAAAGAGACCATCCCTATATACAGATGATTTGTAAGTTTAGTCCATTATACATGACATTATCAGATTACTGGTTTTGGGGCATTTGTGTTGGCCAAATCAATGTACAGGGTTGCAAGATGCACCTGCAGTTTCTCTCTGATGTGGTCTGAAACAGAAAACTTTAAATGTTAACTTTAATTCACATTAGGTAATGGTCTGTCAACATGAATTGGAATGCTCTAATTTCAATGTGAGGTATTCTGGATAGCATGTCATTCTTGTGATATAGACACAGAGCATTCAAACAAACATAATTTCCATATTCTATGGACTAATGGCAGGAAATTGAGAATACACTGGAATATGAAACTCTTGTGAGACAGACTTTACCTCTGCCATTCTTTGAAAATCGGTATTTTGATATCCACTTTTAATTTTCTTTAGTACTAAAAAAATGTATGTGTTCTTAAAGCAGCTCTTTGACTCATCTGTTCATTTGGGCTGAGCTGGACTGGGTTGGTTAAATGCAGTTGTTGCCACTACCATTGAATTGCCATGCCAATCACTAAACAATTAAATCATTCACAAAGGCATTTTTTGAGGAATTTGTCTTTTAAAATTAATATCATAGGTTTGGGCTTGGAAAGTTAATTACTTTATTTGTTTCTCTTATTTACTTCAAAATTATTATGAGCCTTTCTCTGAGAACTGACAGAATTGAAACTCTTTTTATTCTTATACTATTATTATTTTGAAGCAAAAATTGGCAAGTTGGGTCATGAATGTTCCCAAATAATATTCACACTCAATTGTACAGTATGTGCAATTGTTGAAACAAAGGATATTGTTTCCAACTTTGTAATATAATATATATTTAGAGTTTGCTAATTTCTGTTTATTGGAAACTTGATCTCCCTCAAGAGACAGGAAATAGGCATGAGCACTTTTGTTTTCTCAAATCCATTATGGAATTCTAAAAGATTTTAGAGTCTCATTAAAAATAACCTTGAGTTGTTAGAGGCCTAGTTTTACAGTATTAGTAAAAAAGTTTACTTTACTTTTAAAACACTCTGTATTGTTCCTTCACATATAGTACTTTAATAAAAATAGCTAGCCTGGAATTAATTTAATAAATATTTGTTTATGAGATGAAATAGCTTAGAAATATATAATAAAATGCGTTTAAGTCTTGTAAAGCATGAAATAAAATCAGAAATCTTCTAGATAATTTTTGAAAAGCTTATGAGAAAAACTCCTCAGACTCAGTGGCTGTTGTTGGCATTTGGCATCATTTTTTGGCAAAGAATAATTCAAGGTAATACGTACTGGAAGGATATGGTAGGATTCTTAATTTGATGAAGGACCATAGTATCTTCCTCTGATGCAACAGCCACATCAAAAGTAAGTTGTAGAAGTCAAAAAGCATTTCATGTTCTATTTATCATCTCTCCTTTTTTTTTCCCCTTTGAGTTCTTTTTACTTCATATTTCTAGTGTTTTTCTGAAAACTACTAAATATTGCAGGCCCACAACACTGATAAGAGGTATTACTGAAGAAAATGTCCTGATGTGCAGCTACTCATAGAAATAAAATTAGGTTACAGGTGCAAAAGTAGGTTGTGAGGGCATAGGTAAAGTATGATGTGTTTTAAATGTTTTCCTTGTGACTTCTTTTTCAGTTACACTGCTAATCTAAATGTTATTGAAGTAATTAGCCTGTTAATTAAACTCTTAGTTCTGGTTGGACAACAAATATTTATTTCTGGATGCATGAAACTGTTTCATAAAAATTTCCTTAAAATTTGTAACAATAGATCCATTTATTTCACATTGAGCATTCTGTGTGTAAAAGATTCACCCTTAATAAAGCCACAAAACATACTGTTGGAAAAGAATTTGAAAAGAAGTTTTAATTGTGGACTTTAGGGAATATTCCTCAGCTGGGATTGCCCATGCTTGCAAAGCAGAAAACAAAGGGAGCCATGCAACCCATGCATGCCTGGAGCTGTAGATGGTGTGAGGCATTAGTGCTGCTCCAAATGCATCTTCACTTTTAGAAAAATACTGGTGAAATTCTTAGTGCTGTCACTTGTCAAGACTAAGACACAGGAGAGATATGTTAGAAACCCATTATTCAGAATGCAGAAATGTTATTTATACTATAATAAAAAGGGAAAGGGAAGCCCCAATGTTCATGTGTTTAATTTGATTTTGAAATAGACTTTTCTGTTCACTACCAAGAAAATATAATAATATATAAAAGAGATGTACAGCCTCAAAGGGCACTGAAAGGCTATTCAAATTGGTCTCCTCTTAAGATCCTGTATTTTTTCTTACAATATTTAAAGCCTTCGTATCATCAGGGAACAATAGATTTTTTTATTTTTTATACAAATTAGCTCTAAAATTCAACAATAACATATTTGACCACATTCAAGCTCAGAAGAGACAATTAAAGTTGCTCTTCAAATACTTTTTTCCCTGAAATGGATTATAAAATAATAATAAAATAGTAATTAAAAAATAATTAAATAAGAGAAAAAAGCCATTTGTCTTTTGAACATTTCCCAAATCCATTTATTTCCTCCTGTGCTGCTTGTACCAGAACTGGCGTGTGCCAGATACCGTGAAAGAAACAAATTAGAATGTACAGATGTGCTGGACCTCTTCATTTCTCAAGCCTTCCTGATAACCAGTGATAATTTATGCAGTACTGCTCTGCAAAAGGCTCTGAATCCTCTCTGCTCTGTTCAAAGGGCCCCTTCCCAGGGCTGGCTTAACCCACAGCTGGGAGTGCTGGGCACTGGAGAGCAGTAGCCAGGACACTCTCGTCACTCTTAGGTTGTCATCCAGACTCCAAATCCACCAGGATCTCACCGCAAATCCGGTCTAAATTTTGCCAGGGAACAAATATTCAGCTGAGACTCTTTGTGTGAGAATACAGAAGAGCACTCGCTGGCGATTTCAAAAACAAAGCAAAACATGTTGGTTTTTTGAATTCATGACAAATGTGTGTCTGCTTACTACCTGCTCCTGAATATTTAGAAGAAGGCAGGTAGGAATGTGGTGATACCCTTAAACATTCTACAACTTTTAAAATCTTGACTGCATCAATATATTGATGTCTGTGTTCATGAACTGCCATTTACAGAATATTGTTATGATGCTGGGACAATTTACACAGATTATACAATTTACACCCACGGTTTGCAGGCATGGCTTGACAACTGTTGCTATACTGTCTGTGTTACCTGCTGGCCCATCATTCCCAGTCTTTTATTAAAAATGCTGTAGTAATGTGGTTTACATTACAAAATACTGCCTACGCTAGTGACCTGATACTCCTTTACACTCCTCATTTCAGACTGTATGAAAACAGAAGAAATGGGCCACTCCACTCCTTCTGGAATAAAACATTTTTACTGGATGCATTTTGCTTTTGTTATGGAAATAAAGGTTAATTCTCTAATTAAAATTTCAATTGGTGCTATAATGGCTGAGAGGAGTATTGCAAGACTGATACAACTTAAATGGCTCTTTTTACTAATTTGGGAAATCAGATTAAGAGGGTTGAAAAGCTGCAGAAGACAAAGTCTTGGGTAGTCTCAAGCCCAGATTTGACCAGCAATTTCCTGTGTAAACAAGAAGCAGAGGCCTGCATAATTTAGATGGAAATGGTCAGTAACCTTCTGCAGCACTTAGACACACAAATCTGTGGGGCAGGATGGAATCCAGGATGGAATCCAGGATGGATATTGAGGGAGCTGATGGGAGTGTGCTCACCAAGCCCATTTTCATCATTATTCATCAGTCCTGGCTAACTGGGGCAAATCAGGTTTTTGTTTTTCTACTTTATTTTTTTCCTGACAGTAAGAAAATATATGGTTTATACTTTTAGAAGTGATTTGTTTTCTCTGTTTCCCAGTGTTCTTTAACATTTCTATTGAGGATACCTTCATGCACAATCCTTGAGGTCATCTTTATAAGTTTTAGGGATATTATAGATTTAATCTTTTTCAGGAATATATTTTTAAAAAATCAACAGATATGTTTACAAATATGGAACTGAATTTGAATGATAGAGCTGCTGAAAACTCTGTGACTCAGAGGAACATAAACCAAGTTTGAACTCTTTTGGCAATTACAGCAGGGACAAACTTATTGCTAATTAATTATTCTTAACAATTAGGTAAGCAGAGAGCTCCTACTAGCTCAGTTATGAACTTATATTGATTTCTGCACTGTAAACTTTCATATACTGTGTAGCCACTCAATGTTTTTTGTCCCATGCACTAAATTTTCATTTTAGCGTCAAACAAAAGTACACAAAATTAAAATTCATGTTCAAAAGATCCATCTAGGCCTTCCAATCTCAATTCTGTGCCAGGATTTTCTTCATACAAGTTAGCTTGAACAACTTCTGCAGAGTAGCCCTACTCTTAATTGGAAAACAATATTAGAGTGTTGTTAAACTGTATGGTGATTGAAGTTATTATTTCATTTTTGACCTGAAAAAATATCTTTGAAGGCCATGGTAGGTTAATCTCATTACTTCAGACTATATTTATGTATTTCTTAATAGCCCAGCATTGATGCCACTCCTCAAACTTCTCACAACCTCTACAAGACCTTTAGAAAATGACATATCCTTATGAGAAAGAGTGCAAACCTTCATGTATACCTCAGCTGTTCTGCCTCATTACAGATTTCCTGAAAAGATCTAAATGAATAGTAAAGGTTTAAGATTTGTTTGTTGGGTTTAAGAAAAAAAATCAACAAATCAAGCTGTCAGAATTCTAGAACTATATTTACACCTTCAATAAAATTTTCAGAAAATTTTATTTGCTTGAAGAAACTGCATCCCCATTTTCTTCTCAATTTAGTGATATGAAGTCATTCCTCAGGGACTGAAGGCTGGGAAACCAAAACTGTGAATTAGCAGAGATGTTTTGAGGTACTCTGAGATAAAGCATTGATGTGAATAATAGTTGATGCACATGTTTAGCTTTCTTGATGATGCTGGTTGCCTGGTAACGAGTAAAAGGCATATGTCAGACAAGAGTTCAAATGAAACAGATGACATCAATCTCAGCAGGGTGAGGAAAAGGAAAACCACTGATCATCTCACCCAGACTGGTATATATAAGAATCCTGTCATGTTTTCATGTTACTTAATATCCAAGCTAATTCTAAACGTCAATTTATTACAACACTTGCTGTGGTTCTTAACTTGGGATGGCATTTCTGTTTTTTACTGATGGTTTTAAATGTTTATTTTCAGAATCTGCATAGTGTCCCTGCTCATCAGCCTGCATTGGAAAAATGTTGTTTTCTTTGCTCTGCCACTGGCTGGGCCGCCGCTTCTTTTAATTTATCATAAAGACACACTCTATTTTGCATGTAGGGTCACTGGACCTTCAAAGAAGGTCACAGAGCCTGCATGGGGAAGTCACAAGGCCAAAGACACATTTTAAAATATTACATTTTTATTTCCACATTCCTCTGATTGAGCCTTTTATTCTACACCAAAAAGTACACAATAATTCCAGTAATGTTTTTAACCTTGTTTTTCCAGGTATTCAGAAAACTATCTTTGTCTGTATCTAAACAATACAGGAAACAATCTAATTACAGACAGGTATTTATTTTTCCTACAAGCTATTAGAATTCACATTTTCTGTGTTTTTCATGGAGAGGTATAAAATTTCCTTTAGGATTTCTTTTTGGATGGTGATGATAAATCTGGCCCAGTGTCTTACTTATTTAAAATCTCAAAGTTGTTTGTATTTTCAGAGTCATTGTTAGAATAATTTATACTTTTTTACAGAGAAAAACACACAACATTATTTTTTAAAAAGTGGGTTAAAAATAATGACTTTATTCTAATGGTGTTCAAAAATTATGAACTATTTTTAAATTACTCTGTCTTATAAAAATCTACCTTACAGTTGTTTATTTAGCCTAAGCTTTTCCTCTCGTTGCTCTCTATTATCCATGAAGACATGCAGCACGCCTTCTGTAGATTATGTCAAATTGACATCTAAGGATGATAATTGTTTCCATCAACAATGAATCAAATACATAGCTATCACTGGCTGAAAACCTGTTCTTTAAACATCAGATATCAAATCCACTAATTAAACCTTTCTTTTTCTTTTAGGAATAAATAACAATAAAATGATGGGAGCAGCCACTTCACATTTCAGTTGCCAGTGCTCATTACAAAACCCATAGTTGCTGATCCAGAAAACAGGCATTAGTAAATATTTCTAAAAAATATTTGATTTAAGTAACGTGCTCATCACAGGGCATTACTGGCATGAAAAAATCCAACCAAATTGTTCCACCTGTCTCATACATGAAATCAGCTATGCACAAAATATTTTTTTTTTTTTTCCTGAAATAATTTCCCCCATACACCATATTTTCTCAAAGGCCTGAAATAAATAGGGCATTGCAATACTAATTGGTTTCTAAAGTGAGGCTACTAACTTTTATTGTCTGCATATGACTTTATCTTTTCGTGTTCTCATCCTTTTCACTGTGAAAACCTCCACAGCATGAGAGTAGGATCCCAGACCTCATATCAGGAAGATTAATTACTGGATGTTTACAGAGAAGCTACTATGAGCAATTCTAAGTCCCAGAAGATCTCACATCCTGGAGATGAAACAGGTCTGAAGTGTCTGTCGGTGGTAGCAGAGGTGCTGCCTCTTTGCTTGCTGAAGGAATTTATTTCAGACTGATTCATGGGAAAATTTAATTAATTTAACTCCACATAATCTAATATGTGTAATCTAAGATTGTTTTAAAGATTAATTACTTCAACAAATTTAGAAATATTTCAAGGTAAGATAAGACATAACAAAAATACAAAAGGCATCACTTTATTATTGCTTATTCAGAGTTCACCAAGTCACACTCCAGGAAGTTCCAGAGGACTGGAGATTAGCCAGTGTGTTGCACTTCTACATGAAGAGTCAGAAGGAGGATCCAGGTAACTACAAGCCTGGCAGCCTGACTTGGGTGCCATTGCAGAGCACATAATCTTGGGTGTCCGGCACATGTAGGAGAACCAGGGGATCAGGCCCAGCCAGCATGGATTTAGGAAGGGCCCAGAGAATGCTGGTGAATGGTTGGCAGGTGGTCACTAGTGGTGGTGCCCAGGGCTCAGTTTTGGGGCCAGCCCTATTTAATGTCTTCACGGCTGTAGCAAGGTGGGGCATTGACCTCTTCTCCCAGGTAAGAAGCAGCAGAACAAGAGGCCTCAAATTGCACAAGGGGAACTTTAGGTTGGACATCAGGAAGAAATTTTTCACTCAAAGAATGGTTAAGCATTGGAACAGGTTTCCCAGGGAGTGGTAGAGTGGTTTCTTGACACTTCCACCATTCCTGGAAGTTTCAAGAAACAGCTGGACATGGAATTTAGTGCTATCATTTAGTTAACACTAAGTCATGTTCCATCCAAAGATAGAGTCAGTGTGCTTAGAGGTCTTTTCCAACCTTAATTCTATGATTCTGTTCTATCATTGCAAAGGAATTGGTCCCTGCTCTGAAGCACTGAGATCTTTGAAGTCTGCAGTGAGCCCAGTGATCCACAATGTCATTCTGAAAAATCAATGAAACTTTCAAACTAAATCAAAACAAAGACTTCTCTTCAGTTACAGTTTACAAAGAATAGTCTAGCCTGACAAATGGAGTTGAATATAGTTAGAAGCACATAGGCAGGGGCTGTATGGTGGGTTGGGGAGAAGATAATACTATTTAAGGAAACTTGAAACAGGATATGGAAGCACAGAAAGGACAGAAGAACCTGGGTGACTGATCCTAATCTTCAGAAACTGCAGTCAACTGTCAAACAGACATGTTCCTGAAAAAAATCAATAAGATTATTTTTCCTCACATAGCATAAGCCATAAAACACATCGTTTGATACTAAACCTCAATCAGAACAGATAGAAAAAAAATAATATTACTAGCTTCAAATAATTTTTTTTAAATTATAACACAGCATTAAGGATGCTTTACCTAGTACCATTTATCAATGTATTTCAGACGTTCTTTATTGAATTTACACGTCTCAGTGTGGTAATTAAAAAGATTAACTTGAATTTTACTTCAAACCCCTGTGCAGTGTTTTTCAAGTCTGTGCTTTCAAACGCACCAAATGGTAAAATTTTGGCTGTAAACATGCAAGGGGGAAAAATGCTTTTATTTCAGTTTGTTTTGTTTTGTTTTGTTTTTCCCCAGTTCGGTTCATTTCACACTGCATAAACAATGAAAGTAAACAACATTAACAAAAGCAGTTTATTGCCCTAAATATGCATTAGGTGGTCATCTTCTGAATAATCCCATAGACATGTGGCCATTCTTGCAAAAGACCAGGATTCAGAATCAATCATCTAAATTTTAATAACTTGATAAAACTGAAGTTTTAATCCTATTACATCCAATTCAATGGTGAAAATTCCACTCGTTTCAGTTAAGGTAGAAACAAACCAGTGCATTTTTCCTTTAAATTTGCCAATAATGTCCTCTTGACTCTAATAAATCTCTCTAATATGCTTAATACCACAGGAGAGGATGTCACTAAGAAAAAATAGCCTTTTTCCTGACAAATGTTGATAAAATCATTATTTTAGCTAACAGAGAAAATGTGGTGGAAGCAGCCTAGGAACTTCCAGTTTGATTTATTTTCAGAAATTCTCTTTATAAGTGTCTTTAAAAACAACCTTGCTATCTCCTTTTATTCTCTTAATTAATTTAGACAATATTGACAATGCCATCTTCCTCTAAATTCTCTTTGGAAGCTCTTTGAAAGTGGGAAGGAATTCCTCCTTGCTTTCCTTATCCAGACACATTTTCTTTTTGGAAGCTGCTTGGTAGTTGAGAGAAGTCAATGCATCATGTACGTTCACTTTTGTGCTTAAAACAATGAGCACCTTGAGCAGAAAAGCACAAATGAAAAATTCAAGATTTGACAGATGTAGTTGTTCCAGAGTTAAGTATTAAATGCTGACATTAAAACATGGCATCCTATTTCTTTTCTGCAAGAATTAGATTCCTTCGCTGAGAATGCCGTCATTTATTTATGTTCTGGTATTTTCTTGTGTTATTCACTTTAAAGACTGATAAATACAGGTTTACATATATTATTACTGAAATAAGAATTCACTGTGCTGTTCAATTTTACTGAAACACTCCTGACATTTATCTGAGTCTTCCTTTCAGTTACAGAACAGACAAGCAGGGGCCAGCAGCCTGCCATGCAAACTGCTCCTATTATCCCAACAGTTACCACTGGAATTGCAAAACTATTATTTGGAGTTTTTCAGTATAAAAGAGTGGCAGCACAGGAAATTGTGAAATTAGAAAAGGAAGAAATGCAAAAGCTTTGTTTGAACACCTAACACATCTTTCTGATGAAATATTTGCTGTCTACCATTGCTCTCTTTAAATTCAAAATTCTGGGGTTAGGATAGAAGATAAATAGTTCTGATGCTGAATTTGAAGTTGCAAGGAGCCTGGGTTTTATTTTCTTCCTCATGTTTCCCCTCAAAATTAATGTATTTCCATAGTATTTCAATGGTTGTTGGAAGACTTCTATCAGTGAATTGTCATTATGAGCAATCAACAACTTTATGAGACTGGTACTTTATTAGAGCTCACTATGTGTTATAGCATATCAAAATCTGGGATTATAAATCTGAATTTTTTTCACATAAGTATTTAGTCAAAAAATATATATGATAAAAAATTACATTGCTTTCTATACAAGTAGCCTAAAGAGGGAATATTTAACTTCTTTAAATTCACTGCACTCTGATTCATTGTCATTTAGCAATACTTTGATATCATGGATCATTCAGTATTTGAGAGCAATTCAGCATTTTCTAACCAAAGATCAAGTATTTTCCAATTAAAGTAATACTAACTTTTTGGAAAACAACAATAATAGATTTGCACACCTACCCTCCTTGCTAATGAAACCACCAATTTTTCTTTTTAATTCCAAAATGCTTTCTTATTAAGACTGTCTAAATTCCCTGTTTATTTGTTACCCAAAGAATCTCTCCAATATCAAGCATTCACATTTGCTGCTTTTTGGTCTTGCCAAAATGCAAACAGATATCTTTTGCTTTTCCCTACATCACATCCTTAGATCACATTTCTGCATGAATTTTCCCTGGGTCTGGGGAATCATGGGGCTTCTGGATGGAGAAAATTAGAGATTCTGTTCTGGTTCCTGGACTGTGCCATGATTTCATATCCTCGATGTAATAATAAATTTAACAGTCTCAGAATTTAAAAATTGCTACTGTCCTTTCAGTGCTCTCTCTTCATCTATGCTAGGAATGATTGCATAGGTTAGGAGTTGCCCATGCTGTCTAATTTGAAAGAAATTTCTACGTGTCCCAGTTAATACAGAGTTAATACATACTTGCTCTGCCTTGTTCATACCTGGTGGGAAGAGATGGCTTTTTAAAAAGTGATTCTGAGAAGAATCCTTTATCTTCCTTCACTGCATTAAGCCCTGGGTGGAAAATTCTTTTATGAACAGATCTGTTGTATCAAAAACCATGCTTTCTAACTCGCACACATTCACTATCTTAAAATTAGACCATGTGGAGCTCTCCTTTTGGAGTGCATATGCTTGATCAGGCTTTGGTGTCCTCCTATGTTTTTGTGACATGATGGGTTTCTGACAGTTTGGAGACAGCTGTGGCAACCAAAAAACATATACCTTTAAACCAAGGTAGAACTTAATGACTATATTCTGTTTTTAAAAGTTATTACAAAAATTATTATCGAATTTATTAAGTGTTCAACTCCTGTAAATATTCTAATGAATTAACTTAGCTACAGAAGCAGTCACATACCGGAGATCTCTATAGGAAAGTAAAGTTAATCTTTCTTTAAGAAACTACTTTGTAAAACATTTTAATAAATATTTGCCAAAAATTTAAAACATTTCAAATAATTCAGCTGAAATTAGACTTCAATTATTATGATGGAAAAAATATTACTGAATTTTATAAATAATCATCTTAACTATGCTTATTTATACCTGTAAAAGTGTACAAATCTTCCCTTTTTTTCTGTAACTTGTATAACTATCTTTGTCTTTAATCTATTCTGGATACAGTCACATGAGAATCCTCTAAACATAATACAAAATCACATTACAAAGCAAACAATTGAAAAGATTGAACTACAGTCATAAATTAAGGCAGAAAGACAAGGAAAGACCTCTTTTTAAGAGCAGAATTTTGCACTTATATAATCAGGATAACACATAGGCAAGCATGTGAGTAAAATTCATGCATTTGCACACATATTTTGCATAATTTCATTCACAAATGTATAAAAACAATTATTGTATTGGCTAGTACTTTCTCATATGCATAAATCTTTTCTTGGCTTAAAGGTTGATTTCTAGGTGTTAAGTCTTAGTCACAACCACCTTGATGTTTGTAACATTGTGCTTTTAAGTCTGAACTTGCTCTGAAGCTGCAGTAAGTTTTACCACACCACCATATTTTAGGATTTCATTTTTAATGAAACCCCACAGACCTTTGTGCTCAGGTATGTCAAATAAAGAAATCAGCAGCAGAGAGGCAGGCAAACATTCAGATGATGCAGACAATGCCTCGATGAAGTATTAAAAATAAATAATGTCGAATCCTGGAGATTTTGGCACTGCTGAGAAATGAGAAATATCAGTATTCAGCTTTGTTTGAGGGAGTAAAAATCTTCCCTTTATTCCCTCATCCTGCCAGCCATGAAGTATCCTGAAAACTGTCACGTGTGTATAATTTTGAAAAGCAAAATGAAACCTCTATTTAGTACTTATTTCTTTCATTCTTATAAGAGTATCACATGCTTGTATGCTAATTATAATACAGTGTAGCCCATACCTTTTTTTTCTGTGGTGGTTTTCCCATGATAAAAGAGAGTTGTGGATATTTACAGCCACCAATAGGTACTCTGATGTTTTCTACTGTATTTGTGAAGTGGATGCAAGTGGGACATGTCAGCTTATTGCAGAATAGGTTCTCAAAAAATAATTTCTCAGATCTTTTTCAGTATCTAGATACTAGGACTTGACAGGAGAGTTCTGAGGCTGGGAACAATTTCTTTTTGAGTTAATAGAAAAAAATTCCATTTCTTATTTTCTCCTGTTAAGACCCTGAATAAAATGCAAGGTGTATTTGCAAGGCTTCTATTCCATCAGGACTTCATACTCTTTATGTTACAACAGACAGAAGCTAAAATACATTTAGAACTGCTCACAGAAAAGAGAACATACAGTAAAACTTGTTTGGAGACACACAGAACGCAAGTGCATCCATCCTAGCAGGTGTTGGTATTGTCACCTCACTCTGGGAAACATCCTGTAATGTCACTTCAGGAGGAGTTAAGTTTATTACATTACAAAAAGTTCCCCTAGATAGGTGCAGTAATTCATGTGTAAGAATTATGCCTTTACCACACAGGACATTGTTCTGGTAGACTGTTCTGTTCTCAACAAAAATTAGTAGCAGCTTTAATAAGTCAGAGAATTAAATATCCATTTTTCTTTCTGAAGAAATTTTGATATTGAGCCCATTTGGAGACATAAAAGGTACAGCTGCAATCCATAAAGATATCACAAATATGTTGAAAAGTAGAAAACATAGATTAGACTTATTTTATTATATTTTCCCAGATGATTTCTGTATGATAACAGTTCTTTTATATAACCAGGTATACAAACATATACATATACCATACATATGTAAATGTTTACACAATTTAACATTTCTAAAACTATAACCTCCTTAAAAGATCAATCAGTTTTTCCCCACTATTATCAAAACTAAGTGCATTTTGTAGTACCTCTTTGGCACAAAATGCACCATTAGGATATATTACATCAATATATAAGGATTACCTTTAATGTGACCAGACAGATATGGCAGAAAATATCTCTTATCTCATTATACTCTGTGTCTCTGTGCTTTGATGGCATGTTATAGGCAAAATGTTCTAAGATACTTTGGAGTATTTCAAAGTAGCATGGAAAGGATAATTACAGATTTTCTACATACGACCATGGAATACACCTTTCTTTTGGAAAAGAGAAGTTTAACAATTTTTCCAGTGATCAAAGTTAGAGACTAGCAAAATATGCTTCAATTGCTCATAATCCCAGTGTATCTGAGTACACTAGACAAACTTTTAATGTCTTTACTGATAGATTTCTTACTTGATTTGCAAAATGTAAACTGAGAGAGAAACCAACTGTGATATCAAAATTATATCTAAAAATGATAATTTGTATGCAAATAGAACAACAAAAAAGGAGGTAAGCTTATGCTTTTTTCACATTTCTTTCACCTCCTTTTTTAATGCTGTCCCTACAAGATGATCATAAATATTGTATTGCAGTTTGCCTATTCAACCCAGTTTCTTCGTTCTCAAATTGTTTAAATCATTTCTCAATGGTGTTCCCTCATTACCTACACCACTGGCTGTGTTTCTGATGCTGCTTACAAAGAAAAGAATTAAAAACAAATGATACAGACTGTTCTTTTTTCTTGAACTCACTCTTTCCTTATTAATCTGCAGATAAAACTTGCTGCTAGGCAATTGAGTAAAATATTTCCGAGGAGCAACTTGTATCAGGAGTGTTCATTGTATGAGGCTGTCCTGCAGAAGCCAATACACTTCAGCCACATTACTAACAGTGGCAGCTTCTGATCAAGTAGAAAGAGATCTCTTTCTCTTGAAAGACCTCAGGAGCAGAGGGAAAGCAAATCCATTTCCATGTTACCAGAGCATCCTTCTGTTGTTTAACCACATCACAGAATATTTTCATTTCAAGAATTTGATGCAAGCACGTTTTTGTAGCTATTCCTATTCTTTAGAAAAAAAAAATTATTTACATATTTTTCAAAAGCAGTGAAATGTTTGGACTAGTCACAATTCTTTAACTTCATTATCTGGTTACCCCCCATATGTTTTTCTCACATAAAAAAACTGTTATTGATGGAAATGTTGTAGAAGTAGAGTTTATAAGTTCTACTTTCAGAAACACTATAAATAATCAATTTTCAAGAAGCTTATGAATGGCACTTGAGGATAACTTAGAGACCCAGATAGCAGATACTCATAAATTTGCTACCTGCCTACAGTACCATGAAGGGTCATTTCCAGAAGCTGCTGAAAGTCTAATGTTTTAATCACTTAGGAGGAAAAATATAAATTTTTTACTAGGGCTGGTTATGGAAGAAAGACCTAACTGTGATAGCCTCATTCCATATAATTATTGGTCTAATTATACAGTGCTGTTTGTGAAAACCATTTTGTTTTGTCATAAGAGCAGTGCTTCTTCTGAATTTTTTAGCACAAAAAATCTTCAAATAGAAAGAAATCTAGGGTTTACCTGACAAAAGAACAAAGCAACTGTGAAACTGTGCAGCAGCACATGCAGTTCTTGTTTTAGGAGATGATACCTGGATCCAATGCTGCAGTGAGCCAATGCCGCACTGGAGGGCTGACAAGCCAATGGGTTTGTCACCAGAGGGAATCACAGAGAAATCACCTGCTAATGGAAATGCTACTGCTGCAGATGCTGATTTATAAAGGCACTAAAACCAATACTATGTCAAATTTATTGGTCTAAGTCAAAGACTGTATTCTTAAAAACACACGCCTAGATTCTAGCTGCCTAGGATTCTATGGCTAAAACTGTGGGCTTAAGGATCATCAATCCTTGTATAGGAAGGAAATCATCCTGAAATCACTGAGCAGCTCAATACCTCTTTTAAGACCTTTAAGATCCTCCAGCCAGATTTGCATTCTCATTTCCTTTATTTCCAGAAGGATATAACATAAAATCTATGCTCAGATTTTCCTTAGTAAACACTGACATGACTGAGTTCTGTACAAGGTACACTAGGAATGACCATGTTCATTTCACTTATGCTTTTAGATAGAGAACTATTACTGAAATTTGTCAATAACTCTAAATACTTTGCTAATCCAGCATTTGGGAGAGCTTGGTTCTGTTTTCCTACCTGTGACTTGATTCTCATACACTCTTCTTAGAGCAGCTCCATAACCTTTTGTCTTTAGCTGAGCTGGGGTTTATCCAGATTTTCTGAATACTCACCACTCTTTGTGCCACTTTGAGTAATAAATGCTATCAATAGCAACAAGTGTAATACAGATTCAGACAAAAGGGAAATGCTTTTGTAATTTGGCATGTAGTCGTTGCACAGTACGATGAAAAGAGGAGCTAGGTCATGGATTTCAGTGCAAGCCTTGCTTGCATGGTTCATGGGGCCTAAGCAAACCTCAGAGGACAGGTTTGAAACTGCGTAGATGCAAAGAAATTTTCTATCAAAAAGAACACTTGCAAATTGGTCTGCATTTCCCTGCTCTTCACTGTGCTTCATTCATTAAATTGTGGTGGTTGGGCAACAGAAGTTGAGTTAATTGCATTTGTGTATGTGTGGTTGGCTGGTTGGTTGGTTGGTTGGTTGATTTAATTTTTAATGTTGTTGAATGTTTTAAGTTTCTGTGTATCTTTTAAAGAAGCTGAATGAGTACATTGATAGGCATATTTAGAAAGAACTATGCCTCTTCAGCATGTAGCACATGTAGCCTCTTGCCTGCAGCACGGTAAATAGGTCTCATAGCAATTTAATCCCCTGATTGTGTGGCAGACAGAATACAAAGGTTGATATTGAGGAATGTTAAACACATCTCAGTTTCTTTTTCCTCTTAATTGCATGCTTATCAGTTTTATGTAAAACCTGAAATGAGAAGTACAACAATTGACTAATTCATTTAGGTTACTTTTAATTCTTGTTTGGCTTCTTTAGAACATTTTTCTTCACTTATTCCCTCCTCTATTCTTTCTTACCAGCATCTGTTTTTTTAGCCCAGACATTTGAATAAATCACTGCTGTTGTCATCTGAAAGATATAGTTTACATTTTTGAAGTGCTGTGGTATGTATTGTCTTGTTTTGCTCCTGTTGGAGCTCTGTCATTTCTCATAAACTCTAGTGTTTATGCAGTAAGAAAAAGAGGGTAGCTCAATTAGCAATGATTGATTTTGAAAGAGAGCCAAGGATGAATGCATTCCTCTCTCGAAAATAATTTGAACTAGAATATTCTTGTAGAAGCTCATAGATATATTTCAGGCAGAAGAAGGAACTGAGGCTGGGGTTTCCATATCTCATAACTTCTGGGTTTCAGTAAAATTAAATACTATCATATTTTTAGATTGTTTTCTTCATTAAAAATATCTGAATGTTTCTTTCCAGCCTAAATACAATAACATCTTCGACACAGAGGGAGTCTTTTCAAATTTTTGCGTCTTAGGAAAACAAAAAAAAAAGCAGAAAGCATTTTAGTGTTCCACTTGAAACAGTTTTTCTATATTAGATTTTTCTTTTTTTACCTGCCAACATAAAAATCAATTTGAACAACCCTAGATCAGAATATGGATGTGCTTGTGTTCCTATGATTTTCAGTATCCAGAAATCACTTGCCTTTGACATCACAACCATTTGTTCTTCAAAAAGAAAAAAAAATCACCTAGAAACTTTTCTAATACTAATATATTTACATTGCATAAAAGCTACTTGAATGTAAATTTTTAAAACCCACATAAAAACCATCAAATTATCAGTTAAATAGTATCAGCCTTCTGATACTATTTTAAGGTTAAAACAAGGTTGGGGGACAAAAAGAAAGAAAAAAAATTAGAAGAAACCCAAATACTTCCAAAGCAGACAAGACTTTTAGATTTGCTTTCTTCTACATCAGCTGCAATAAGAAGGACCTCAGGACATAACAGTAGTGAATGCTCTCAGGAAAGGAAGATGAAAACTGTGTGAAAGTATGTAGATGTTTGGGACCAAAACTTTGTGTGGTTCCAACTGTGAAAAAAACTCATCCCTGCAGACAACTTATTCTTATGCTGTAGGGTGGAGGATTTTAAGTGAATAAATTTTTTTTTTGTCTGTCATTTGCATAGAGTTTGAAAGAAAAAATCAGGCCATGTGTTTTGGCTTCTACTGTAATATTTACCTGAATTTGGTGGTAAACAGCTTAAGATTCTTGTGAGCTAGCAAGAAATTACTCTGCAGCTTAACTAAAGTTGCATTATTGTTTTAACTGGAATTTCATATTCAAGATCTTTCAGTAATGGGGCAGGGGGGGAGGGATGAAGGCAAGGTTTAAATGATTTAAATAATGAAAATAAATATGACTAAGTTCTACATTTTTTCAGTCCTCTTCTGATCTGCTAGGGACATGTCACAATTTGCATCACATAACCAAATTTAAACATATCCCCTGCCAGGCTGGGAACAGAAGGAAGGCAGGCTGCTGCAATGGAACACCAGTTTCTTATCACTCCTTTTATGGATTCTTGCAAAGGTGATATTCTGAAGCAAGCCTATGGAGTAATTTCTAGAGCAAGTAGCAAAAATGCAATCTATGCTTTGGATTAACAAATATCTCTTAGTGCTGTGAAAGACGTAATGTAGTAAACCAGATCCGTGTATTCTCTAATTCTCTACATGCTTTTTGTACTCTTTTCTCATTGTCCAGCTGTCTTACTACTCCTTTTATTAGTGCCTCTGATGAGCACTTTATTTCCATGTTCATCTTCCAATGCACAATTTTGTGTTGGTGCTGGAAAGCTTAAATTGGAAGAAAACCTCACAAAAATGTTCCAAGCAAGTGAGTACAACTCCCAGCATTACCAATGAAGGACTCTGTCTAAATCCAGAATTTTGTCAAAGTAGACCAAATATCTCACTAGTATAAATAATTACTTCAAATTATCATTTATGCATTTAATCTTTAACGTACACTGGGTATGCTTAATGAAGTACAGCCAACAAAAGAATAAAACTATCTTGTGCCTCAGACACTGATGTTGTATCCTTAAATATGTGCCATATCCTTGTCAAGATTTACATTTCAAAAGGAAAGAACTTTGCACAGTTTACTGTTTTGAATTTCCAAGAATGGCCAAGTTGGCAGATATGCAAAACAATTTAATTCTGCCTGGCACCATAGTTCTTTTCCTGGTCCTCAAAGACTATTCTTTGAAAGAACTGAACCACAAAAGGAAAGATTACTCACTACTGGACAACACATGTCTTGTCTGGAAACAAATGTGAACTTGCTTGCCAGCTGTTAATCAAAGTATACAGACAAACAAATTATTAAAATCCCAGAGAGACTTAAATATCAGTAATGGCCTTCTGATCTTAGTAATACAGCCCTCTTCCCAAATATTACTCAATGCTCAAAACACTGTTTCTAATCTTATATTTTCATATTTTGAGTATGCATTTTTATAAACACATTCTTTAATCGTATTCATTATAAATGTGAAAGCTCCACTTGATGTTTTCTACTCAGCTAAACTAGTGCAGACAAATTGAAAACCTTTATTACACCCCTCTCCTCTCAAGAGGGCCACTGCGGCAGCAGCTGACATGATATGAATCACTGAGATGTTACTAGCCATAAAACCAGAATTTAAGTAAACAGTGTTTGCTACATGATGCAGAACTACCACTGCCTGAATTCTAAATCTTTGTGAATTCTCTGTGTTACCAAGAACTGACACTGTGTTTGATAAATTTTATTTAAAACCAAGTGAATCAACATTTTATGAAATATCAGTTTAAAAAATTATCCCAAAAATTGCTTCAGAATAGGGCATTTAGAGTACAGTAAAAGTTAATCAATGGCAGAGTTATTTTTTGGGAATTGCTCTTAGTTGCTATATCTTAGATTTCTGCCAATGACTCAGAATTTAAATAAAAGAGTAGAAAATTTAAGCAAATTTAATATTAGAAAAAGGTGGTTATATGTAAGCATTATATGCACACTCAGATTCTGCCTCCGTACTGTGCATAAGTAAAATAAGCAAAGCTCTGTAGTTTGAGGTCTAACTTTTTGTTAATTTCAATAAAAGTCAAGGCAGAAAAGAAACAGTAGAATGATATCACATTGATATGATCAGAATTTAACAAAAACATCTTACTAGGATACTATTAAATTCATGGGAGGGGGGTTCAGAGCTCATGTGTATGGAAATTTACCAATTCTCATCATCACCAGAATGTTAACAAAGTCTATTTTAGGATAAAGCAAAAGAAGAAGCTAGAGTTGTTTTGTCCTTATCAAAAAATGGTGTGTAGGAATGTTTTGGGCTACTTACAGTATCAGTTTGGTGGAACAGTTAAAAAAGTTGTATTTCAGTACCTATTAATTTTTGTTGACTGTGAATGAGAAGCATGTGCATGTAGGTAATTTCCACCTCCTTAGGTCTTCCTAATCATTCCTATCTGTTGGTGAGGCAAGTCCCAGCTTTCTGGGAACTGTGTAGTTCCTGGGAGTTACACTAATTCTTGGGAAAGTTTTAAAGACAAATTCATCTTATTTGGAAAGCACTGGGAGTTGCATTGGTGAAATAACTTAGGTTTCCCATTCTTGTTCTATCTCTTGGGTGGCTGTGGAACTGAAGCTCTTTTCTGAACATAATGATTATGATAAGTTGTAAATATAATGATAGAGAGGTTAGGTGCTGAAAAAATGCTGGCTATAAAAGGATATCATTCTGACATAAAAGAAGCTGGAAAAAAGGTACATCTGCATTTTTTGCTATCCAAGTTTTTTTTAATCAAGATACTCCTGCAGAGTTGTTGAGTATATCGGCTATGACACTAGGAAAACTGTCATTCAGTCAGCACAATGAATTTAGGAAGGTAAAGTTACAGATCTAAAAAAGTCTTTCCTCATGAAGAAGAAAAAAGGTATTAGCACTTTGTAAAAGTATTTAGCATGATGTGTAGGAAAATTTATTTCTCCCCTCTCACATTCTGAAGTTGACCTTCAAATTTCTTAACTGCTTTGAGTCACTGTCAATTTTCAATAGATAAAGGAAACCAGCAAGGGTTCTATGAAGGGGAAGACAAAGTAAAATTTAATATAATTTCTCTATTTCCACTGAAAATCTGAAAAGTTAGGCCTTAAAAGATTCCCAAGAATGGGGACAAATTATATTTAATGTCTTTATTTATAGATATTGAAAAAAATCTCAACAGGAAAAGTGATACCTATATAATGAAAATGCATGAGAACCATTTAGCAAAATATCTCAGGCCTGCTGGAATTAACTGATCTCATATTGAAACATACTTTTTTATCTTTTGCAGTTATATCTTCTGACAAAGCAGAATAGCAGCAAAGTAAATCACAGGAAGCAAAATCTGTGCTATAGCTCAGGAAAGTGGAACATGGATGTCATGCCTATTCATTATATCCATTTTGGCACTCCACACAGTAATAATTGATGAAGACACACCTCTAAAAGCACCTTCCCTTTTGTATGTACAAACCATTAGCAAAGTTTCCAAACCAATCTGTATGTATTGTGTGGTTGTCATCTCAAAATCAGTTTCTCCCTCATGCCCATAGTGAAATGGATTACAGGTTATATAAATGCAAGTTTTATCATGGTAGCAGAGAAGAACTCTTACAGCATAATAATTTTTTCATTAAAGTGTAAATGAGGAAATTATAAGAGGTAGTTGCATAGTTTGCTTCTGCTACCTTTGGTAAATCTAAACATGTATATTTAAAACTGATGCAAGAAGCATCTTTGCAAATTTTTTCAATTTAATCTCCTCTGTCTTCCTTTCAACACTAGTTACAACATCTTATAAATGAGATATCAATGTCCTGTAGTCATCAGATGGTGAGAACTCATTAAAAGCTATTTGAATGGGAAAGCAATTGGGGGTAAGGGGAAAGGAGCAGGAAGAATAAAAGTACAGATCTGCTGGATTACTTGTGTTAAATTCACATCAGATTAGTGATTGCAATATACCTAAATAATTAGGTCTATTATTTATTATCCTGTGTTATTCATTAGTAGCCAGCTAAAACACTATGAAAAATCAAAATGTATAAAAATTAATTGTGGAAACAATGTCAAACAAGAGGCATATACATCAGCCTTTTCTTTGGTTTGTGCTTTAAGATACTTAGCATACTTTTCCTCCTGGAGATATAACATGACTATTTTTGCTATTATATTTCCTATAACTTGTAAATAAGTTTATATTTTGCTTCAACCCTATTAAATTAACAAGGTATTCAACTGATGCTAGCTTAAAGATAATTAGACCAATTTTGAGGGTTGAAAAGTTAACAAAATTTTAAATTAATTAATCATGAGATAGTAATAAAATAGAAAAGCAGCTGACAAAGGCACTGTTTCTGATAGCAAAAATGTTACATAGGTTCTCTGCTGAAATTTCATCAATATCCCTACCCACATTTGGCAAGGGAAAGTAGCAGACAGAGAAAGGGGATTTATTTACACATTGGTTTTTGAACCATCCCTGAGATCTCCTGAGTTACTAGTGCTGCAGGAGAAGCCTTGTATGTAGTTATAGGTATGATCATGCATTGAGAAATCTAGTATTTTATCACTGCTCTTCAAGAGAAGCCCCAGTTATTTTCCTGAAAGACAATTCAGGAAAATTTCAATTTTCCTGAAAGCAAATTCATAATGGTTTTTATGTCTCAATAGCAGGTTAAAAAAACAAACAGCAAAAGAAAAAAAAAGCAAACCCAAGCAAAACAACCCCTAGCTCCAAACTAAAATAACCCAAAATTCCTAGATTAATTAATCTTTCATAATCCTTCAAGAGACATTTGGAACAAACTGAAACATGGAACGTTCCATCTGAACATCAGGAAGAGTGTATTCACTGTGATGGAGACTAAGAACTGGCAACATCAAGAAGGTTACCCAGAGATGTTGAGGAGTCTCCATCCTCAGACTTAGTCAAAAGCCACCTGGACATGGTCCCAGACAACCAGCTTCAGGAGGTCCTGCTTGAGCAGGGAGGTTGGACCAGATAACCTCCAAAATTCTCTTCTAATCTCAGTCATCCTCTGATTCTTGATTCTGAGACAATGAGAGTAAAGAAAAACTGATTTCTTCTCATATGTGTAAAATATAGGTAAAGAAAATGGTTCACACTCATCTAAGAAAAGATATTTTAAGTACCTGAAAAACATACAACTTCTTGTATTTAATGCTTGGACTTGAATAAGTGTCATGGTGGTGAGAGACTGATTTTGTTTCTGTCAGTACCAGAGATTTTTCCCTGACATATATCAGGAGGAAAGTATTATGAGTTTATAATATTAAATGCAAAGGAGAAATCCTTTGTAATGTGTATTCAAGTAGGGATTGGAGTTGCTCTTTAGAATGCCCTTTAGACCAGTACACAAACATTTCCCTTTTTGGTTAGATGATGTTATGGACAAGGGCATAATGAAAGGCCTTTAGTGTTCTAGTTTATGGATTTGACTAATGCATGAACAGATTTGATTGTGCCTCAGTGATTGAGTGATTGTGGTTTTTCTGCAGCATGTCCATTTCATGGACAACAGGTAATTAAGTTTCATCCATATAACCACTTGGTCAGTGTTTAAATGCACTTTACATTTGTATTTTTAATGGAGCAACAGTTTTTCTAACTTTTCATAATGACAACAGTGACACTTAAATGTTTTTCTTGAGTGATGCAGATAAATCTTAACATACAATTACTATATTAAAACAGAGCTGCTAAAAGCCTGACTCTGGCATCAGTTAACAGGAAGTTGAGCATATTCCAGATTGTCTGAAGGCATGAGGAAGCCAAGAGAGCCACTACATCAGGGTAGTGGATAGAGGAATATATCAGATAGAGGAATCACTCTAAATTTGGAGTCAATCTACTGGGGAAGATACAAATAAATCAACCATTCAGAAGTTCAAGCAGATCTTCGATCTTTGATCAAGCAGTGAAAAGAATGCTTAAACTCATTGAAAATTAGATCAAACCAAAGATAGATCATGCTGGACCAAGTTTGATTTTATCTTTGGTAACTGATCTTTCAAATAGTCTAATCTATAGATACGATGGAAAAACACTGATGTAGTACCATGTGGGAAATCCACAATTGCGTTGGGAAATAGAAGCACAAGAATTACAAAGTAATGATCAATGCATGACCAAACAAACTTTCAGGTAAGCATCTCTGTATTTTCCCATTTTCCAAATCTTGCTCAAAACCACAGCTGCCATCTGGAGCAAACTGGTGAATTGTGTGGAGACATGAAATGCAAGACTGGAGAAATATGACTAGTAGAATTAAAAACCAGAGTTGATATTACTATTAATAGGAAACAGAGTTGCTCTTAATAGTAATAGCAAATTACTATTGCTATTGAGAGCAATAGTAATTTTGTTGATGACATCAAGCTGTGGAAATGTTAAGGTAGAGGGTGTGTACAGCCCGAAACAGATCAAATAGTCTGTATGAGGAACTGAGTGTCCTGAAGGGGCTTAGGTGGGCTAGGATGAAATTTTATAATTACAGTCATGCAATTAAAGGTTAGTAATTACTAACAATTTTACCATTGATTATTTGCTGGAAATGATTATCGGTAGAAAGTCTTGGTTACACAAGCTGGAAACAGAACCTCATGTACAGTTCAGCTTATGGAAAGGTAAATTTGATATTAGATGAAGGCAAAATTAGCCAAAAGACTTGGGAAAATATCAATAACTTTCTGTAAGGCTCTGAGAAATTGTTATCTTTGGTGCAGTGCTATCAGTGTCCAAGAAAGATAAAGAAAGAAAAGCTTTGCTAAAAAGATGCTTCAGTTCAGCCTCCCCCAATACTTCAGACATTGAAATCCTACTGAATAGACAAATGGCCCCAGAAGTAATTGGTTTCAGTGGAAAAGGGAGGCCTAAATAACAGGCAGACAAGTACCTTTGAGGATCCAATCCCAAGTTTTCTACTTTAATGAGAGAATAGCCAAGAATGGATACAACTGCTCTTTTTAAATTCTTTAGGGACATAACACTTGTAAAGGAGAAGAAACACACACAGGTAATGATGGTATAAAAAGAAATAAGAACACAGAGGTTATGACTAAATCTAGGCTAGAAACAAGTTTCTGACCACCAGAAAACTAAAGTTGGGGTAGGGAAAAGAAAGGACAACGACCTTCTGACTTAAATAAAAAGAGCTAACATATTTCAGTACATTTATGATAGGATTGCAAAATATACTGGCTAATAAGAGGGTTCTAGTTGAAACCCATTTACAGCCTTTTTACTTTGGTCTAAAAACATCTGAGGATACAACTAGTCCTAAATATATCATGGTATATCACCGTGTTAAACCCCATCCTTGCTTGGAGCTGAGAAATATATGGAAAGGAATTTCATTACCTCTTGGTAACATCCTGAGTCTCTGGATCTGTATAAAGACGAGTTGAGCCCTAAATGGAAGCAGTAAGCTGAGGTCAGGCTTCCAAAGGGTATGTAGGTATTCCCATTGAATTACAATAATGGTGGATCTGGAAATATTTCTGGATTGAGATGGCAGAAGGTCTTCTGTATGTGTTATTTTTTTTCTTTTTTGATCAATTGCAGCATAACTTAAATAATTTCATGAACTGTAATTTATCCTTATAAAAATTTTAAATGGTGTTGAATTTAGTGAAAGAATCCCTAAGCAGATCTTACAGCTTCTGTAGAAACTACAGAATTCCTAAGGCTTCACTCCTAAAATAGGTCTGCTGGAAATCTTAAAGTTTTGCCTTTAATCTGAAACAGTAAAATGCTCCCCTAATCCAGATCACTTCTGCTGCTTTGATTAAAGTAGTACTCTTGTCTTGTCCATCTGATTTACATCTTCCTTTTCTTTCCTCTATAAAGAAAGTAAATTAAGACTGTAACTTTTTCTCCTACAGTGGCTTGGTCTACTAAGTACAAGCCAAATATAAGAAATGTGCAGTTTGGGATCTTTAGAATGTGGTTTCTCTTTCTGTGGAAAACCACAGCAGGAAGAGGGAGAGAGAGACTGAGAGCTGAAGAGGGACAAAAAGAGACATAAAAGGAGGAGAGACAGAGACCCTGGTGACTGTGATATATTTCTGCTTTGGTTAATGTCAGGGCCTTTTCTGTTTCATGGGCCAACCCATGCAAGGACACTATCACAAAACCAATTCCAAACGCTGCTTTGTAGCAAAATGCCACTGTGGTCATCATGCAAAGTTTATGGATTGTTAGAAAATAGTAACTTAAAAATGGGTCTGAGGTGTTTAGAAACACTGATTGGGACTTTGATTGGGATGAATAATAGCTCATCCTTTTCTCCTAAAATTTATTCGTGTGCTGTGGAAATTCCTTGGCTAAATGGAAGTCCAGTCTCATTTTGATCATCAAAATGTTACCACTGTTTCAGATGGATATTCCTGTCTATGGGCCACATAGTGCCATTTCAAGAAAAGTTGGAGTATTCTTAGTCCAAATGAATCCAAGAGTTATAGCTCAATATCATTTTGAAAAAATATATCAGAAGTATGATAATAAGATGGAGTCAACAGCTGACTTTGATCAAGTTTCATTTATATAATTTTGACTTTACAAAACCAGATTAAAATACAGTTTTTGATCAAAGTGTGCTGCTGCCTTCAGTGTAAACACATGAACATCCTTTTGCCACCAAGGTAAAGGTCGTAGGACCTTCTTAACTAATATGATTGCAACAGAGTGTTGTAGCTGTCTCTAAATCTGTTTTGGATTCTGATATATTTTAGCCAAAATATTTGAATTATTCTATGCTATTTAAAGATGGACAACTACACAATATACTCTAAACAGTATCTTTTTACTGCTCTCTGAAAATAAATATTCCTTTCATTACTAAGCATTTTGTAGGTTGTCTTTGTGATTCATGAAGCAAAAATTATAGAGCCAATTACATAAACTCCAAATTATTTTAAGCTTTTTATATTATTTCACTAACATGCACCCCTCATTTTAACCATTAATATTTGGCATTGGAGCTATAGTATTTTGATTAATCAAACCAAGGCATTAGTTTTCAATTAACCTAGAATCTAACAACATTTAAACTGAATTATAGGACTGGACCATTTACAGAAGTATTCCTTCACATGAAAGACAAGAATGAAATTAATATAAATTTCTAACAGCATTCAACTTTGCACTTAAAGCATATTTGCTCAGATAAATGGATAACATTTTATCGGAGTGATTAGAATAACTTGAAAATTTTCTCCACTAACTGAATACGGTTCTGGAAAATAAAACACCCCTGCTTCAAAAAAAGGCTTAGCTCCAGATACTCTCTCCATATGCAATAGAGAAGCAGTTCAGCTGCTCTACACTTAAACATGACTCTGATTTAGAGGAGGTTGTGTTTCAGTCAGAAAGTCAATTTGATGCATTTGTTCTCACTGATGCACAACACTCAGCATTACAGAAGCCATTGAAATCTGCAAAATATAGTTTTAAACATGCTGAAAAGATTTTTTTAAAAGAGATTTAAATTAAACAGCATCTAAATATAGATCTATTAACCTTAGACTGAATTTTAGAGTGTTGTGTGGTCAAAAAACGTTCTAATAAGACAAGGATTACTGTATCTGATTGCATGGCTATAGGGTGTCCCTCTGCTTCTTTGTTATCTTTAGGAACTTTCTGGACAGAAAGTATGGCTCCTCCATTTCAGAGGCATGCAAGCAAGTTCCCAAGGAATGAGCACATTGCCCACAACAGTATCATATTTCCTGATAAATTTGCTCTAATAAATGTTCTGTTCAAAAGATTTCACCCTAAATTTCTGAGGCTGTCCCAGGGATGTGGCATCTGAGCCAAGAGCTGATGACTCCACAGAAAATCAACATATTTGGGAATCTGCACTTGAGATGTACTTGAAAACTGGCAAAACCACCCTCAACACAGTAATGAGGCATCCACTTCCAGAGAGGATTGTTTTGCTATGAACATTTGCAGGATTGGGTGTACTTAGTACTTCAGTCTGACATAGCAGTGCCCACCATCCACATTAGCTGTAAGAATAATGAATGTCATATTGCACCCACCAGACTGAAACACTGGGTGGGGCAGCCAGGGCCACTGTTGCCATAAATCCAACGCAACTCATTACTGGAGGGGTAGCAGGAGCTCTGAAACTCTTTGCTAGCACCATCCCAAAGAAAGTGGTTCCTGCTAAACACCAATACATCCACAAAATTACTCTTGTTTATTTTCAATCCAGCTTTTGTTACGAAACTAGCTGAAGTACAGACATATGCACTTTTTTTTTTCCTTTTTCCAGTTTTCTGAGTAAAACTAGATGTATTCTAAGCATGCTGTGAGAAAGGGCAGAGGGGGCAGAGGGGCAAGATGGGCAGCAGGCTGCTCCACTCACTCTCTTAATTGACACAGCTTCAGGGGAATATGCCAAGTTTGCAGGATGTTGTATATAAAATACAGGATGCTTCCAACAAGGAAAACAGGGATATACTGGGACCCTAGTTGCATTCTGAAGCATTTTAAATGCAAAGGTGACAAATGTTCCTGCCCCAAGTGTCATGTTTCAAAACCCTCTGTGAAGGTACAATCCTCAGCGAAGAGGATGTAGAGTGTGGGAGTTTTTGATTAGTGGGAAATAAAGGGCCAAATATTCAAATTACACACAGTCTGTGTACCAGCTCAGCTCTGTTGCTGCCTCTGTGTCACTGCTTCAGCAGAGAAGCAGCCCAAGGGACCTGTAAGCAAGCTACTTGTGAGCTGCTTAAAAACTCACCAGTTGATGGCTTTTGCTGTAGAGAATCTGACATTCTCTGATCTGATGGAGAATGACATGATTTGAAAGAAAACCTCCCTGAGGGCTTGTTTGTATCTCCATGTCCATAAAAATCTGCTGCTTGGCTAGCTGTTTTCATGAGGCTTTCAGTACGACAACTCTTTCTTTAAGTAAGCATATTTAGGTGGCATATCTACTATATTACTGAATTTCAGAAGAAGGTGAAGCTTCTGCTGTTATAAGTTTGATGGGGCATAAATTCATATTAGCTATTACTATCTAACAGAAAGTCTCCTTGAATTTTATTAACAGTTACACTATAGTGATAGATGAGTTGCTGAGCAAGGAAAAAGTGCTTTTTACATCTTCGGAGAGATGGCTGTGGTAAGAGTTAAAGATAATTCCAAATTTTTAATGAAATCAATAGAAAGACAATAGACTGGAAATATGCTTCTTAATCTTATGAAAAAAAAATCTGTGTATAAGTGCTGAATATTATCTTCTACAAAGGCAACTACATAGTTCTTTTGCCAATTTTTTTTCCTCCTTAGTGTTATGCATACTGTTTAATGACATCAGCTCCCAGAGAGATTTAATGTAGCAGCACACTCCAGCAGACCCTGCAGCAGCAAGACAGACAGGGGCCATCTCCGGCAGCTGTAATTTATGCTGCTGTCAGTCTGCTTCTTTAATGCAAAGCATTAGTGCATCTATCTTTTTTTACATGGCCTTTTTAATCATGACACCTCTTCCACCTGTTTTTAGGTTCTGGAAAATCCCTGAATCTTGATTAATCCCACTCACTCCTGTCCATTTTCGTTAGATATTTTTCCTAGACTTTTTAAGCAGTGAAAATGTTTTAAAGACAGTAATTTAAGAAAAGTGAATACTTTGTCTGCAAGACTTCCTCTTCTAACTTCTTTCTTGAACAGATGTTAAACACATTTTGATTTTTTTTTGTGATTTGAGAATCTAAACCACTCACCAAAAGGTTTCTGGCTAACATGCCCTTTAAGATACTAGTAGCTCAATAGTAAAGACCTTGATAACAGCACAGAATCTACCCATGCTTCGGTTAATGATCCAAGGAATAAATTAGTTCCTTGATTAAAATATTGCATTCATTGCAACTGCATTTTGAATTATTATTTTGACTGTTTTAGATTTCTATTGGGTGTATTGTGAGCTTTTACATAATTTTTTTAAATTGCACATGCTTAATATTTAATTTGCAATGGATATGAAAATTTGGGATTAACACTTTTGCATCTTACATCATCTATCAAGAAACTAAAATTGGATAACTAAACTATGTCTTTACATCTCTAGATGAGTCAGCTATTTGAGTAAATGTATTTTTGATAGAGATCTGGAGTTGAAAATATGGCAGAGGAGAAACATAAAACAAATGTGAAAATAATAAAATATCGTGAAAATAAGAAAGTATAATGGCAAATAAAAACCCCTGATGTTTTTATGGGAACACTTGATGACCAGTTAATGGAAGAACATAGCTGGGAAGTAAAGACCAGAAAAGGTTTCAAATGAAAAAGAAAATTAAATGAAGCAACACAGAAAGAAAAAAGATGCATTAATGAAAGCCTAAATGAAGATCTGTTGCTGTTAAAACAAATATGCCTGGATTTGTATTCTATTTAATACACTTTGCCATTTACATTGCACATGCTAAAAGTTGCAGTTTTGGAAACTTCATACGGAGAGGATAAATATTACAGGTATATAGGTTTCATAAAATTGGTCCCAGTGACTTTTCCTTTCCTACTTTTACTACAGATTAATTTGAGCTTGCTGTCATTTCCTGTGCTTCTCACACAGTTACCTGTTGTCGTATATGTCATAGGCATCGTGGGAAGGATACAGAAACATTATCTTCTCTAAATTAAGTGTGAAAATACCTGGGTCAAAAGTGTTTGGGAAGCCTGCAGTCTTTTTAAATGTATCTACACTCATACAGTAGGAAACGAAAGTGGTTGGTTTTAAGCAGGGCATTTGTTACTCCATAATTCACTGAGATGTAAGTGCATACAATTAACTGAAGCATGTTAGTCTGGGCCAGGCTGTTTCCTCTAAAGATTTCTATTTTTTTACCAGGACACTCTTATCACTTTAAATAAGGTTCTTCCTCCAGAAGCAGCTTCTAGTTCTACCCAGACCCTGTGTAGCAAATGATAGCAAATTAATCCTGGGATTAGGAGATGACACAAAACTAGAAATATATGACACCTCTGTACAGACTTGAGCAATTGACTCAAGGCTTTGACATGGATTTGGCCCTTCATTTGGTCAGGCTGAGATGTATGAATGGAAAATTATCTGCTCTAGCTTGTGGTAGTATTTGACATTCACAGTGAGCATCTGAACAACATAAAATCATCAAAACAAAAATGGTTTAGACTCAAGAAGCTGAACAGAATGTTCAGAGCAAACTTGTCTGCCTTCTATTTCCCACGGCTCCCCCGCCCTATTCCTGCAAATATTGCTTCAATCGCCTGGTTTCAATCCAAAACAGAGAATCGTAAATTTGTTAAATAAGTGGGTTTGATGCCAGTCAAATTAAAACAAGAACTACTCAGCTTTAGTGATACTTCCTGTTTTTTGCTGTGTTTTTCCATGGCAAGATTTTTGCATCCTAGACTTCAGACTGTTGTGTTCTGAGCTACAGGACCGCATCTGCTCAGGAAGTTGTACTTAAGAGGATAATTCTACTGTTCTTGCAATTAAGGGCAAAATCACAGTTAACCAACTGAAATAATCTGAAATTAGTTAGAAATTATTTGTCCAGTTATACTGACTGTTTTATATTGGCACATTTCTTTAGATTTCTTTTTATTTACTGAAGAATAACAGTAGGAAGTAGGCAAACTTTGCAAAGTTTCCTTGCCTAAGAACCTGCAAGTGTTTTTTTTGGTAGTTCATTGAGAACAACAGCGATTTGTTTTGTAAAAGTGTAAATGAAGGTGGTACCTCCACTGCATTTGTGGCTGGCTTCAGTGGTCCTAATATTATGTCAAGTTTTGGTAAGAATAGAGGATCTTTAGCTGCTCTGATTTTAACAAAATTTCATAACACAGCTAAATAATTTTGCAGTGTCCTAGGCAGGCTTACATGTCTTGTGCAGAAGCACTTCAGTTTTATTACTTTTAACAAATATGTTAACCAGATTAAAGCTAATTCAAATACCCTGCAAGTGTGAATACATTTCATAATTACAGCATGCACAAGTCTAAGTGATACTTTCGTTTCATCCTGCCTGGCTTGTTTGTTGGAGTAGTTGGAATTGAAGTGCTGGTGGCTTTAAATAGTAGCACAATAGCGATGCAGCTTGCTAGATTGTAGCAGGGGAAAACCCCAGCATTTTACTGATTTAATGGCTAACTCCAATGTAATCTGAACAGGGGATAACCCCAGGCAGCACATTATTTCTAGCAAACATTGATGTGGCTGCCTTAGCCTCAACAACTATTTGTTCTTAATGTTTGGTGGTAGTCACTAACCACTGCTGCTGGGGTAGGAGGCAAGTTCTCCATTTCTACTCTATAGGATGGAGGTCTACAATGTGAATAATCCAATCTATCAACTTCACCAAAAGGAAAAGTCTTTTGGAACTTACAGGCACAGTTTTCTTTCCTTCTTTCAGCCACTCACACATGGTGCCCATTCCTGTTTTAGCATCAGCTTTCTGTTTTTTAAGCAACTTGAACTGCCTCATTTTCTGGTCAGATGAGTGCCAAAGTCAGCATCTAGGAGGAGAGAGCACAGGAGAAAGGGGCAGCCAATTTTGCTGGAAGTGTGCCATTCGGTTGGTTCAGCTTTATCGCAAACTCTCACCCTCAGAGATGCAAATGTAATGCTGGAAGTCTCCGTTTCGGCTGCCAGAGAAGGACTTTGTGCAGAGGCAGCTGACAAGCTGGCCCACATTATCTCTGCTGACTCTGCTGTTGACCCCTGTCAGAAGGGCAGAGTCGCCAGCTGGGGGCTGTCGCAAGATTTGTCATCGTTTGCCAGTCAGTGTCCTCGCTCTGTGATCCCTCCTGCTGAGTTGGGGACTCGCTATGCTGCATTCCTTTGGCCTTTTTGTTGCACTGAAGCAAAGGTATTTGGCAGAAATCTAGAGGATGGCAAAGTTCCCTCTGCATAAGGAAAAGTTTAACAGAGTGGCTGTTGGTATTATCACCTTGTTTACTTTTTGGTAAGCAAGACCAAAGTTTTACATGTTTTCTCTTCCCAGGAAAAACTGACTTTTAGACAAGGAGGAAAATTATTGTTCCCTTTTTATTTTTTTTTTCACTCAACCTCTGTGTAAAAGGAAGCAAGAGATCTAGTTCTAGTTCACTGACCTGTTATTTTCCAACTAAAATTCATTCTGCAGTCCCTACAATTCAGAAACTTGGTAAGTTTCAAGGGCAAAAGAGTATGAAACTTGAAGTCTTAACGACTCCGTGAAGGTTTGATCACAGAGTAACTTGTCTGCATTAACTCCTATTAATGGCTGCTGTGAAAGCTAACCTTCAGTGGGTTAGAACTTGCTTTACTAAAATTAGATTGGAAACCTTCAGCTATGCTTCATCCATCTTTATATGGACAGATTTACATGTTCTGGTTGGCATTAATACAAATATGTGTTTAGATAAATATATGTAAACATGGTGGTCCACCCCACTTCCTGCTGGTAAATCTCTTGTAGCAAGGATAAGAGATGCTGACAAAATGCGTATCTACAAACTGCTAGATTTCAATAGTATTGTAGATTACAGATAATGACTATTCACAGCCTTTTCCATAATGACAGGAAATGCACAGCATTATTTTCATTCTCCCTTCTACTCTCTGGGACAGAAGATGAACGAAGGATGAAAATCCATGAGTGTTTCTTTAGCATGGTATGCCACTGTCATTTTAGCTCATTGCATAAAAGTAACTTAGAGAGATGAAAGTGCCAGGAGGTTTTTGCAAAGACACTATCTGTATCTCATATTATTTTCTGTCTCAGGAGTACTCCCCTGCTACTGAACTCAATAGTTCTATAGTTTCTCCATTGGGAGAAAAAAAAATGCATCAAGTCTAAATAAGTTAATTGGCTCTGATGATTTGAATAATTGCATTTACACAATTTACAGACTTTCAGACTTTGCTTCATGAGGTAAAAGTATTACAAAATTCATCTGCTTTTTTTTTTTCAATTCTTCCATACTAAAGTCAATACAGTGTTGCTGGCAAGGACTATTCTGTGTCCCTCCAGACCACAGACAGTAGTTAAAAGCAAGTTGGGAGGATGGGTTAGCAGAAGCCCAGGAGAGCTAGTGTTCTCTTCTTTGCCTGTGGGAAAGGGTTTATTTTGAAACAATGGAAAGTTACCCGAAGCCGAACAGAGAAGTCTGTGATCCACTGGGTGTTGTACTCCGGTGGAAGCCTCATCAAGAAAGGGCAGGTAGGGAGGAAAAACAAATAAGAACCTTTCAGAGACAAACACTGTTCAGAACACAGGGAGCTTAGGCCAGGATCAGAAATAGCCTGACCTAACTAGATAGCTGAAATCAGAAAAAAAATTGTATGTGACAGAAAGGTTCTTCAAATCAGGAAAGAAACCGCAAGTTTCAAAAGCCTGTTCCTGCTGCAGGCTGGTGACTTCTCAGAGAGTAGGAAATTGAGACAGAAAGATAAATACAGAAATTATTTTCTGCATCTTTCTTATCCTGAAAAGTACAATGAGCAATGATGATGGAAAACCCTGTACTGATGTGTGTGTTTGATTATACATATTCTTTTAATGCACTTTAGCCTCGAACATCCTTCTGGTGGGGTGTTGGACTTTTTGTTTTTCTAAGGACACACCCAAGGCTTCGAGATGTGAGGCTGCAGTCCTTACACAGAGCTCCTGCACCCATTTAGCATTGAAATATTTGTACATACTGTCTTTATCCAGGGGAGGGACATGAACTCTTGTAGCAAACTAGAGGCTTCACTAGCAACACTTCATAAACTGAGACTCCATGTAATGCCATGGAAACAGCGAGATCCCAATTACACCTATAGATCTGCTCCTTCTGTCAGAAAAATTTGACTTCAGGTTCATAACAGACGACACAAACAAGACAAGCAGTGGTTCTCATGACAACTGCATCATCTTTTGTTCTTAGTTTCTCTTGTCATGAAGGCAGCAATGAAGAAGCTAAGACTATTTAATTGTTTCCATTTCAAAAAAATCATATCCAAGAAGATTATAACTACATAATTATTCAGATACTTTCCATAGTTTAGTAAGTACTAATGCAGTAGCATTTCAGTAGCATTTTAAGTATAATGTAGCAATTTATGTTAACCTAATGTCAACAGCAAAAATAGTCCCGGTGAAGAAATTAGGTCTGTATGAAACCCACATATTGCTGTTTTTAAAATTTTCTTTCTGTCAGCCTATACCAAGAACTTAATTTCATTTCTTTGGGGTTTTTTTCTTTAGTGTTTGTGGAAAACCATGTTGGGAATATCAGAATGGAAATAAGAATGAATTTAAATAAGCAAACTAATCTCACAGAATTGTCATGCTGTCCCCTTTATTTTCTAACCAAAATCTCTTATTCTTCAATAAAGGCAAAAAATAACACACCTTTATCCTCTACAGCTATTTCAATTGCCTTACATGCATTCATATATAACTTCCTGGGGAATAAATAGTCACTTTCTTTTTACCTGCAGAAAAATTTAAAGAGAAATATAATTTTTTCTACTTTTAAAAAATCTCTGTCTCTAAAAAGGCACTCAGAAGAGCAACATAAAAGCAAAAGAATTTAATTCAGAAAGTATTTTTGAGAAAATTTATGATGACTCCAGGTGCTAAAGGCACTGTGGCCACCAGTTCTATGATAGTACAAAAGTTCGTTCTTGTAAAAAGACCTGACTACCCCTAATTCTCCTGATGCTGTTGTCCATCTGTACATCAGTGTCCTTCTTGAGATTCTACTCACTGCAGTGCTCAACATTTTAAAAGCAACTCACAAAGAAAAGGAGTAAAAACATGCTCCATGATGTGTGCTTTTAACTTATACTTCAGTTGCCAACTTTCTAGAGAAATGATCAGTCACCCTTTAGTCTTGTCACTGGTGTGATTACTATGAATATTAGTATTATGATCTACTAATGTGGATTAGCATCAACATTAGAATTCCAGAAAGACCAAATACCCTCCAGTGACAGAAAAGGTGGGATTTTTTCCCCCATAACCCTGGTGTTGCAAGGTATGCCAGAGCAGGTGAAAGGAAAGCGATGGAAGGAATAAAGAAAAATTAAGAGTAGATTATAATAGAAAACAACAATGATATTGTTTTATTGTTTTCGAGACAGTAAGATAATATTACAAGAAAAATATAATTAACTGTTATAGAGTGGAAAACTGTTTATGACTTTGTAAAGAACCTTGTAACTTTTTCCTGTGCCTTTGATCCTATTCAGCCCCAGCTGCTACATGCTCATCTCTGCAAGCCTGAGTAGTCAGAGAAATCACCTCCGACTGCAGAGACATTTTCAAGTACTTTGAAAAGACAAGCTTGCAGGTGAACAGGCTGACCAAGACCTGCTCCCAAGATACATTCTTTTCAGTTCACTTTTGCACCAATTTGACATGACAACACACAGGGGACAAACAAAAATACCCATGGTCAAACCTTCAGCATCAGTTTCATGAGAAAAGGCATATAAGCCAAGATTAAAACGTCCTTTGAAAAGTAATGCCCGTTTTTTCTTTTTTTTTTTTTTTGCCTGAAAACTGTTGAACATTTTGGGTCTATTTATATTACCTTGGATATTAATACCCTACAGAATGGTTTTTATCTTTTCCTCTCAGACTTATAGTCTTGATTAGAAATGATTTAACCATCTCAGTTCTGAGACTGAAGGATTCAATAGAATGTATGATTGCAGAAAATAACCAGAAATCTGGGAATAGTCTTAGAGGCAGCAAAATTATTTTTGTACTCAGGCTTTGAGCAATTATTATTGCCCATGGAGAATTGGAAAAATAAAAAGGTATGATGACCTTTTGACATGCAAAGGTAGTTTTGTTTTAAAACTTTCCTGAATTAAAAGAAAGTAAAGAAAGACAGCTTTTTTCTTCTTGATCTTAATGAGATACAACTCCATTTTGTTCATCAAAATTTCACAGCTCTGCTTTCTGCACATGGTCTATTCCACTAGTTTCCAATTTCACTCTGTTCTCAACTACTTGAAAGATGGCTACTGAAGCATGCTGACACCATCTGTGCTTTCAGAAAATAAACTCTTTGATAATAAAAGTAATTTTTATTTTGGAGACAATTGGTGTACTATTTTCCATTCCACAGATAACCTTTTCTTAGAACTCTTCTCACAGCCACCTCAAAAATACCTGGAAAAGAAGATCCTCACCTCCGACTCATCACGGTTAAATGTCTTGCTTACCAGTTTTAGAACTGCCACTCACTTAATATTTTGAATTTTTGCAGTTCTGGCTTATATTTCATTTTGTACTTAGCAACTTTTTCCAAAGTTGAGTGAATAGAACCTTGAGACAAAGCACTGAACTATTTAGCCTTTGCAATGAAGTAATGTTGTAGCTCTACAGAATTATTATTTCATGAATTACAGTACTATGAGCCCAGCCATACCATAGTAGCAGTGAGTGTGAAATCATTTTTTGTCTGTTGTGTTGCAGATCAGAGGCTTAAGAGCACTTGCTTAACTTCAGGTGTCTTATACATGTATAGCCAGATTCAGTTGCCTGTATCTACAACATAGGGAAAATTAGAGTGCCTTAGGAAATATTTCTGCAGGACTTTGAAATATTGTGCCTTAAAATATAAACAGAATTAAGCAAACCAATTATCGATTATCTAAAAAAAAATTAACAAAGATTTCAATTTAAGTTTCATTACCTTTTCCCAGTGTTAGCCAAATTTTTTGAAAGATAAATTGCAAACAATTTGATCTTATCCATTTTTTTTCTTTTCTGTTGCTCTGATTAATTTTAAAGTTTCTAGCAGAAGTTACATAGTTGATGAACTGTATTTCACAACATCATTGCTCAAAAAATTAAATAATTGTGATATAGGTGTTATATTAGGCATCATCTTTCTTCCTAATCATCAAAGTGCTTATTATACATATGCTTTTCTCTCTTCATAATCAATATATCATTTTATTTGTTTTCTATGGAATCAGAAGACATATTGAAATTAAAATCATGGTTGCAACCACCTTCAATGGAGAGGCAGAATAATAAACAGAAAGTACAAAAGAACAAGCTTTTGGTAGAAATGTCTTTGTATTTGGGAGAATTATGTTAAAGTTCTTTTTCTTATATTAAGAATTATATTTTGTTCATTGTCGTAGCATTTGAATTCAGAGCAGTGTCATATTCAGTTTGAAAGCAGTTTGTATACAAATTAACAGAAATTATTCAGAAAACAAATGCATTCTCAAATGGTAGTGTTACTATAGCTACTGTTAATCCCCATACTGAAGTGAAAATATGAAAAATTACCCAGATAATGAGAAGAATTTCCCTCAGGTATGTATGACTAGCTCATAGATTGTTAGATAATTTTGAGTATATGATGAATCTTATTAGATTTTAAAATTATTTATACTTATTTTCTACTTTCTAATTCAATTGAGGTCTTCTTTTGTGATTTCCGATGGTCAACAGATTTTCCAGACATTTGTAGCTTTTTGCAACACTTCTACAATATAAAACCCTTTTTCAGTACAGTTGCAGTGAATAAAAAAAAAGGAGCTCAATTATTTTTTCTAAACTCATAATTTTTCTATGTTCTAAGCCATGAATATAACCTCTATCTTGTCCCAGTGTTAGGAAATACTGTCTACAGTAATTTTTTAACAGTATTATCACTGCAACACTAAGTTCTGTTATCTACCACAAATCTTTCTGCTTTAATATAAAAGGCCTACTCACACATGTGTAGTAAAGGTAAGATGTAAAGTGGTAGAAAAACTAGAACCACAATGTAGATGAACTATAATATAAAAGCATAATTACAGAAAAAAGAATTTGCATTTTGGACATTGCTAAATGTCTTTTTCTTTTCTGACTTCCAGTACAGAAGACATGAACAGAGAAATATTCTAGTTTAGTGCTTAGGTAATTAAATCAGCTTTGAATATCATGGTGATGGACATTTGTTCAGAAAGAAGAAAGAATTACTTTTGAGTCTATATAACACATGCAAATATTTTCTAGGATATATTTTAAGGAAAGAACATATTTTTCTGAGACACAATTTTTTTTGAGAGAGATTTACAGAATATGAACATTTTAATATTACTTATACCAAAATCCTAATTTCACCAGATTAATTTCATTTTGATACCTTGAATATTTATTACCTGTGTTGTAATGGGGGCATAAAAGTCAGAGCTGAGTCTTCTAAGAAGCAAAGGGTTCAAATGTTGATTTCTAGGTGTTGCAGTGTTGATTCTAAGTTTCATGTCTATTTTCCAGTTGCTTCAATAATACTGTAGGGATGGATGAAAATATCTTTTTCTTAGTTCAGAAAAGTTTATACATTTCTGTGGTATGGTTCTTGATCTTTGAGCCACTGAGAGATCTAATCCATCAAAGATGCTAATGTGGAAGTCCACAACTATGCATACAGTTTTTGTTATGTTCTTAAGTCATAAATCAATGCCTTTCAGTGATAAAAAATTGTAAAATTATCTTATTAATTTAAAATTTTGAACAGGTTACCAAGGTAGAGTTTCTTGGCAAGTTATTCTTTCAAAATTTACAATCTCTAAAATTTTGAAGTTTCATATTCAATTTTCAGCCTCTAGGCTCATTGCAAGACAAAACATTACTTTCTTTTCCACATATTTCCTGAGTTGATGCAACAGAGAAAAGTATGTTAGCTTACCACCTTTTCTTTGTAGGATCAAAAAGAATGAAAATTTCCTACTTTCAGTGACCAACAACTTTAACATAAGTTGAAACCTTTGTTTATGAAAGCAATCCCATGAGGAAGAGCAAATATTTTTTAAGAGGCCTAAACTCATTATCTTTTATTCAATTTTTAGTTTCTTGCTCTGAAAACTATTTTCTAGGGCGCGACGGTACCTGCTTGAATGTGTACCATAACAACCTTCACTTTATAACAATAATAATATTGTATTTTGTCATGGTTTTTTGCTGGTTTTGAAGACAGAGTGAGCTCAATTCAAAAACAGAGAAAGAAAAGCATGCTTTTCCCTTTTATATGCTCCCCCTAATCAATGCTGCTTTTTGTGCCTGTGAAAGAGGGAAAGCAAATAAATAATATTTTTCACATAGTCAATTTAAATTTCATTAATAGCAGATCAGTTGAACAGTTCTGCTTCTCAGAAATTTGCTGCTTCTGCTATCAGTGATGCAAATCCTGCAGATATTACTCTTAGGACTCTCATTTCTGCTTGGTCAATCACACATTAAATTCAAAGGATGTGTAATTGAGGAAAATTGACTACAAATAGGGTGAAATGTCAGAATTTGGTCAATATTAATGGACTTCATATAAAAACTAGTATATTGTGATTTAAGGATTTTTTTAGCCCTAGATACTTAGGCACAAATCAATCCAATCCAGCTTCAGATCCATCCATATCTTAAGTAGGCAGAACCAATTTCTCTCTCAATTTCTTTCTCTTCATCTAAGGACTTAGAGGTCTCATTTAAATTCTTGGTTCAAATGAATCCTAGGATTTTGAGAATCCAATCATAAAATACTTTCTGTGCTAATCCAGTTCTGACAATGACAGAAGGGCCATGCAGGTCATACTATCCTTAGGGCAATGAGTAGTTTATCACAGAGTCATAGACTGGTTTGGGTTGGAAGAGGCCTCAAAGATCATCTAGTTCCAACCCCCAGACAGTGTGGGCAGGCACAACTTTCTCCAGACCAGGCTGCTGAAACCTTCATCCCATCTGCCCTTGAATACTTTCAGAGATGTGGCATCCGCAACTCATCTGGGCAACCTGTTCCAGTGTCTTACCACCTTCCCACTAATGAATTCCTTCCCGATATCTCCTATATACCTACTTTCTTTCAGTTTGAGACCATTGCCCCTTGTCCTGTCACTACATGTTCCTGTCACAGACAAAATAACCATTTAGCAGTTATGTGTAAGACTAATCTTGTAGATTTTCCCACGTTTCGATCTGCTCCCAGGATATAGTGTTTTCCCAGGAGGTAGCCAAAAGCAAGTACAAATTCTGAGATTCACAGAACAAAATACAGGGCCAAACAGTTGTTGTATATGTTACAATACTCCACTGAGCAACATTCAGTTACAATATTTAGCTAATTCTTGAACTGTGCTGTTGTTTGGATAGAGCATGATTAAGATATGTTCAAAGCCAGGTCATACTCTATATATTGAATGTGACCAGTAACTAGGCTATGCCTGCTGCCTTTTGGATTATTTGTTCACCAACATTCATCTAATAACTCTATTGGTATGGATTTTCATAAACCATAACATATAAAGTTTAAAACAGAAAAACGTGGGACGTAACTTACCTAAGCCTTCAGGAATAGAAACATTACCATATAACTTGTCTGGTCAGAAAACCAAATTTGGAAAACATTTTATTATTCCTATTCTTCTTATTATTAATATTATTATTATTATTCAGTGGAAAGCAAAGTATTTACTTCAGTAAAATATTTGAAATAACTAATTTATCTGATAACAGGTGTTCCAACTAGATCTATATATCATAAAATAATTTAAAGCTGAATCCTGATCCTTTCAATAGTGTTCTTTGAAAGAAAGTTGGAGACTTCAAGGACCTAGGGATCTGTTGTGCTCTGATGCATTTGACAATATAGAGACCTAATGAGCTTTCAGTGGAGATCTTGAGGAGTTGAGAAAGGGGAAACTGAAGAGCCTTGTTTTCTAAGAGAAGTTGTTTGATATTGATTTATTGTAGCACAATTGTGTCATGACACTACTTGACACCCACAAATATTTCAGGGGGGTTGGACTTTTTCTTTTTCTTTTTTTCTTTTCCCTAAAGAAGGAGTCAAATGAAAGTTAATAGGAGAACAATTTGATATAGCACTTTGTGTTTGTCTTGTAGCATAGGGTCATTTTGCATAAACGCTTATTTGTTTCCATAGCGGTTCTTTGCATCTGCTTGGGATATTGCAGGGGTAGTTTAAAGTAGATATATCAATTAGCAGGGTGACTTTTATGTAGCACTTCTATGATGTTTTCTTTTCAAATCCCACTAACACTTCACAAGACATCTTTGTAATCTGTGCATGAATAGCAAAGGTAGAGGTAGCTTTGTCAAATACTCCCTTTATGGTAACTGCTTCTTTGTTCATATTCTATTGTAAAAAATACCTTTAGAAAAGTTTAGTATACAGTCAAAAAAATAAATAAGGTTCACCCATTTACTGTATCTCACAATTACTTTTGCTGTTACTTAGTGGTATCATTTAAAATAGAGGCATTTGATGAAAACTCTTTCCCAAACTACATGCATATAATCTTACTTTCTTTTCTATATTCTTCTTTATATTGTTCTAAGACGTTTGTAATCCTTCTTTTTTGATTTCTGATGATTTACATCAGTTTGGAGATAAAATTAATGGCACAATTGCATACATATTTGTGCTATGTTTTCCTGTTGTTACCTGTGGGCTTGTTTGTTTGGAGTTTTTTTCCTCCTGTACAACAGTTAGATTTATTTGAATATTAGTTTTTTTTGACCTTCAGAATGTTTAGAAATTGTTTCTATATTTTAAAAATTAAAGTCAGCAGGGAGCTTTATACATTTACTTTTTTTAAATTATTCTTTCTCATTCTTGTTTCAAAATAACAAGTACAAAACACAGATTAATATGGTGTAAGTTCTTCTTTATTCTCCTAAGAATTATATTATTCTAATGTTGACAAGTGGCTTTTGAAATATATGTAATGGATGTAGAAGCACAGACATGAAAAAATAGTACATTTTCATGAAGCTGGACAGAACATGCTCTGAAACATTTTTAAATTAAACTGGGTTTTCAAAGCAGAATTCAGCATATCATACAAATTTTGGATTTTTCTAGTCTTACAACAAATGTTACCATTTAAAAAAGAATAGATTGGATTTCTGATAATAGGAAGCTATGCAATGCAGTAACTGATGTTTTGTTTTCTTCATCATTGATAATAGCAGAAAGTCTTTTCTTCATATGCAGAGAGGCAGAATGAAAACATATGACAAACAACAAAATGGAGCTGTTTCCTTATTTCCTTACACTTCATTAAGAAAATTAGTATAAAACCCTTTTATTTTTTCATAAACAACAATTCATACTATGTTTTAGCTCCTCTTTCAAACTCTGTTCTTCTATAACCGGTTTGGAAGGTTTTTCACTGATTTATGTAGTGAAAAATTAAATAAGTTACAGGGCTTTCAGATTACTGCCTTCACAATTCAAGAGGATTTATTACTAAGAACATTTCTGTGAGGAAAATAACACAGCTAATAAAGAAAAATGATTGCTGAAATCTTCAAAGTACATAAATATCAATGAAGCTGTATTGATCAGTTCATTATATAAAAGAATCTGAACTGGAAAGCAGAGTACACATGGCATTCAGTAAAGAGCTATTCTTATTGGCTATACTGTAGAAAATTCTATCTGGAAAAAAAAAATCAGGCACATCAACAGCAAATAGATCTGAGAAAAATATTTAAAAGCAAGACACTAGAAATTATTTAAGTAGCTATATTTCAAGAACATTAAAGATAAGTCTTTCTACACACAAATTAATGTTCTCAACAAATGTTCTCCCAACATAGAGGTGGGTCCCAGTCATTAGGATCTGCTCATTCAGAGATTAGGAGAACTTCTTGGTATTCTGAATGAAGAAGCAGTTTAATGTACCCATAATTTAATGCAGAGATGACCTGTGCCTGTGAGGAAAGCAAGAAAAAGTATTTTTGGGACTCCATCAACAAAGATAGGCACCTCATAACACTCAGAAAATTCTGTGATGAAAGGGACATGCCTGTCTGATTCCCAATAGCATCTGGTGGGTGCAGACATTCCTGGCACTGTGGGGAACTGTAAAATTCACTTTGAAAGAAGTTGTTTGGGTTCATAAAATTAATAACTGCTTGTTTTAGGAAAAAAAAAATCAAATCAGAAGGAGAAACTTACTTTTAGAAGAACATTCATGAAAAATTAAATTCATGTTACTCATAGCTGGTGAAGACTTTTAATTACTTGCAACACAACAGAAAATAAACCCATACTTCTAAAACTTATATAATTTTTAAAGTTGTGTGGTTTTTCTTGCTGATGAGATAAAAAATTGGTGCCATATGACTCCTTAAGTCGGCAAATTCATCTTAGGAACAGCAGAAATATTGAAAATAATATTGAAATATGTATGATAGGTTTTTCATAAAATTCCTTTAAAAGTTTCTTACTGTTGCTTTAGTTTAAACAGAAAAATTTTGGAATTCAGGCAAATGCAGAACTAAACCAAATGCAACATGCCTTACAAACAGTGCTGTGCTTTGTAGGACGTGAATTTTTTACTTTTGTAATAGTACTGATTGATTTCATCAGATAAGGGAATAAACTGTCCATGAATCCTGGTTTGTCTTTTCAGTCTACCTGGAGCCAAAAGCGGACTGCAAGATTTGAAAAATCTAATGGCTAGAAACAAAGAGGTTTAAGTCAAATTTCCTTATATGAATTTCTTCTCTATTAAAAGAAACAGAAAGAGTTCTTGTGAGTAATAGAACACAAAAGAAAAGAAAACTCAGGCTAGCTTAAAACATGTATACCACGTATGTCTTTCTAAATTAAAGTGCACTACAAATCAACAAAAGTTGTAGTGAAGTAGGTTTTTTTATCCAGTACAGAGAGAGTGACAAGTGCTTTTTGCCTTTTGGCACTTATTAAGTAAGCTTACTTCCAAAGTAGACATGAATGTTCCAAAGTACATAATTGCCTGGAAGAAACACTGAGGAATTTTAGAAAGCTGATTCAATGTTTCCAGAAAATAATACTGAAGCCTAGGCTGACCTAGCTAACATGTTTTACATGGACACTGAAAATTTTGCAATGTTTTCTACTGAGACACATTTTTCCTGTGCAACAAATTTCTCTAGTATTCATCTGAATGAGTGTAACACTTTACAGATGACTTAGCATGCCTATTAGCACGTTGAACCTCTGTGATGCCGAGTTGCACTCCATATAAGGTCCTGCTAACTGAATTAGGAGTGTGTCATTGGGTAACTCCATGCCTGACCAACTTGTGAAATCCTTCTTTTTCTAGGTGTGCACTGGTTTAATAACTGGTCTGAAGTTTAACTGATATCTAGTAGAACTGTAATAATCAAAGTCCAAGCAGCATTTTTAATTCTATAGACCTGCTCCTATGGTATCTCAATTCATTTCTTTTCCCAACAGTTTTTATACTTGAGTAAGTCTTTATACACACAATCATCATATTGTAAACAGAATCAAGATAGTGAGAAATTTCTTCTCTTTTATATAACCTTCCCAAAAGGCTGCATACTATTATGCTCATTGAAAAGTAGAAGAAAGTCCAAAGCAGACAAGTTCATAAACCGGTTGAACTCTACAAAGGGAATTGTGGACTCACATAATGTAATAAAAATTGGGATTTTTTTTTTTTTTTTACTGCAGTCACACTTAGACTTGCATACTGCAGCTTAGAGTGCCACAATAATATTAGTACTATCTGAAAGAGAATGCTGTTTAATGAAATTAGTACTGCTTTATAGTTCTATTTGGACAGATAATTAATATTTATATTTTAAAATTTATATTTTATCTTCATCTAGTTTTCTCAAGTGCAGTGATTGTCATTATTCTGTGTGCAAAGCAATAATGGTTACAAGAGCCATTAACAGTGAGAAGTTGTGAGCAGTTTCTCTCATCACTCATAGGAAGACTGACCTTCAAGAAGTTGCTCTAGCTTTGGGCAAATTAAGAATGTGGAGTCCAATATTCTCTTTCCAACAGTAAATACAGTGAATGTTCACAGAGGAGCCTAGGAACAAGGCAAGTACACAGGAGTATTTCTCCAGAAAATACCTGCACCTTCCAGCAATTTGTGGTTTTCTGAAGCTAGAGAACATATCTCTGGTTTTAGAAAACTTTTGTATATTTTCCTTGCATAAATTTGCCCTTGAAAAACTTAACTTATTGCTTTTCCATATAAGAATACTGATTATGCAAATGTAACTTTTTCCACAATAATAATTTTTAAATTACCTATTGGTCAGTTAGGAATAAATTCTTCAGAGCAGCATATTCTTAACTCTTCCTCCTTAATCACATAAGGCAGGAATTAAAATATACAGCTTACACAGGTTATGCACAAACATATTCTTGCCAAGCTGGCCAGAGTGATATAAAGCATTACTGTCTCCATCTGTCCAATTACTGCTTCTGCATTCTGAACACCACGTTATTAAGAAATCTCTCCTTGTTCATAAAACAAATTAACTTAAATCACCCTCTCTAGTGATTAGTCTGAACTTTTTTATTATACAAGATAATATATTGTGCTCACACTATCAGTTATGGCATATCAACTGTGTTTTCTAAAATCTACAGCACAGAAGATGTTGTAAAGACTTTGACTAAAACTGCAAAAGCAACTATCTGCAAGTGCAGTTTTCTTTGGTTTTTATTATATTTTTTTAAAAATTACGCATTTTTAAATCCCCCAACACTTTTAAGTAATGAAAGACAGAGCATTACTTGCATTTGGAAGTGTGTTGCGTGTGGCCAAGATCTGAAATATAGAGTTTTAATGCAGGAAACAGGATAGCTCTCTAAAAATTTTACCTTGGTTCTTTTTAAACAATAAAGAAATATAAGTGTCTTTTTTATCACTAATTCAAGTACACCAATAGCCCAAGAAAAAGGCAGGATAGGTCAGAAATTTTATGAAATCATCCTGATTTTTCTTTGCCTTCAGAGTGATTTCAAAGAATTTTAGTTTAGGGTTTTATAACCCATTAAAATGGGTTTTCACTGGGGAAAAGAAAATAGATATATTTTTGCAAGGTTTTTAATGGTTTTCATGAAATTTCAGGGGTTTTTTAGCTCAAACATTTTCAGAGTCAGTTATAGCTCTGAGGGGTGAATGTTTGTTGTTCAAATGGAGTAAAAGGAAAAAAAAGTTCCTCATTTGTAAATTTGGCTTCACAAAAGACATCAATACTTGATACAGTTAAAGACAAGACACTATTGCACATTCTGTTATTTTAGAATTTGTTTTCATTTTTGAAGTCAGTTAGCATTAACCACATCTCAAAAAACACAGGAATGCAATTTCTCTTCTTTGACTAATACAATTACTCAATTCTTGATTACATGAACAACTGGATTTTTAAAATTATTTCCTGGAAAACGTATGTTCATTTTTGTATAAAAATAAATTTGCTTATACACTCACACATGCACACACACACACACAGAGATTTATTGCCATTTTCAGGTGGTTTTTAAAACTTCTTTTGTGTTTTTTCTTAGCCATTTTCCCTAGATGATAACCTTAAAAAGTAGATTAAAAACAAAGTACAGAAATTATTCCATACTAATGCATCTATATATGTTATCTATATGTTTAATAATTTAAATTATTTTGTTATTTTGTTATTGTAGACTAGTGCTGTAGCATGTTTCTTAGTAATTTCTGTCCCTGACTAAACTGATTTTTACTGATCTCAAAAGTTAAGAAATTTTCAGGTAAATAATTTTTATTCTAAATTGCTTTACATTGGTTTACATCATCTTTTTTCCTCCTCTGTACAAATTATTAATTTCTACTCTATAATATTATGTAAAAGTCTGGAAATTATAGTGTATTATTTACTAAAAAAATCTGCCAGTTCCTAGGTTAAATTTTTTATTCCCTTTTAATACAGATGCATTTAAAATAATAATAAAAGTGGTTTCAATTACAATAAAAATTTGTCTTGTAAATATGCTCTCTCTAAAGGAATGCTGCTAGAGGAAGTTTAGGATGGTCATTCTTAGGGCAGCATTTATCTTCTTTTTTTTTTTGTTATTGTACAATTGAAAAATGTCAAAGACAAATTTTCCCAATTAAGACCATGCTTGAATAAGTGACATTGAAAAAGGTCAGTGTCACTTTTCTCTACAACTTTTCCATATAATGAATGCAATTTTAAAATTTATTTATTTTCTAATGCTGATTAAATTGTGGGTGCTCTGACCTAAATAAGAGAGGGTGGAAGATTGCTCACAGTTATTTATGTGAATCTGTCTTGGTCTGTCATTGTCTGCATGAAGGAATGTACAGTCATCTTGAACAAAAATAGAAAAGTGATGAGTTTGGTGGACATGTATAAACATTCCTCCCACATCAAGCCTCCGGCTCTTTTATGAAAAGGCAGCTCACACAACCAAATGAAGAAACACAATTCCTTACTATTTCAGAGTAAAAGGAAATCCGTCTAAATCACAAATTTATTTTATCAGTAACAGAACACCTTCTTAGGAGCAAAGACTTAGAAATTAAGCATTTATTTACCTGTTTATCCTACCTGAACTTTTCCAGCCATTGACTACAGTTGTAGCAGTAAACCTAAACCAGTAATTAAAATAGTACAAACACTATTTTCTTGTTCTGAGGACAAATAGCACAGCTTGGATAATGGTCTTGTGTGTACTGCACCCTGGAAGCAGTTCTTCATCACTCAACACCCCGAAAACTTCCTAGGCATTGTCCAAAAGCTTTGAAGTTGGCATAAATCAAATACACACTAGGGAGTGTACTGGCAGCTAGCAGATAAAGATCATCTTGCTTCTGGCACTGTTTTATTTAGCCCACCAGTACAGATGGTGCTGTAGCAGAGCTGCTCTAGATGGAGTTCTTGGTTTCTGTTTTATTCTGTAAATACCTCCTATACTGACCAACAAGAAAGCCTCACCCTGGATTTTTGGTGCCACTTATTATAAGAGATGTCTTTGTTAGCTTATTTGTTGATTAATTAATACCAAACTGTAAGAAAGGAAATTCTTCATTGTACCTGCTGCATTCAATATGTTCAGACTGTAGTTTTGAAGCAAGCAGTGACTTATTAGATCTGACAGTGTGACTTTAAAAGGGCACTATAACCATAGATTAGCTTGATGTGGAGGTCAACATCCTGTTTTGCTTCATTAGCTCATGAGCCAATAATCTTTGTTCTAAATGAAAGTAATTGTTTTGGGTAGCATCTGATAGAGGGCTCTAGTCCCAAGGTCAGAGAAACAAAAAGCATGTAAAATGGAATCCGTCATTATATCATTATACCATCACATACATTAAGTTTAAAAAACAGCAACCATGTTAATTAAAACAATCAGGAGGACAACTCCTGTCCTATTCATTTTTCAGTTAGTACCTTTAGACCTGGAAAATAAAGGGGACAATGTAGGTGTCTTTAAAAGAAGAGAAGGAAATTATATGAATTTTCTCTTTTCTTTTTAAACATGCAAGTGAACCTTGAAAGTTAAAGATTTCAATTATGTGGTCATTTGGCTTCTCTGAAACTGATGGTTTTCACCCTGCCCAAATTGCCATTCCCTCATTTGAGAGCAGCTATTACAGATTTCAGCCTAACAAAGCTTTATATCCCAACCTGTCTTTCGCAGAGAGAGAAAAAAAGTTCAGTCCATCTCTCAGTCATTGACATATTAATTACAATTATAATGTGTAGAGGGAATGAAAGCTACTTGCTAAATTCATAATCTGCTTCAGATGTACGTGTATTAAGATTCATCTAAGAATAATTTTTTGCCCTTCTCTGATGGAACATTGAGTTTCTTCACTTTCTCAAATGTGAGCTGCCTCATTTTAACACAGAATGATCAACCACAGCATGGATATGTGCTTTCTATTTATATCCCTGATGTCATTCATCTGTTGATCAGAATAAAAATCCATCAGCCATAAAGTCTATCTGTTCATTTTATCAGATACTCTTGCATTTGAAAATAAGATGGATTATATCTTACTTTATCAACCAAAGAAAAAGAAACAGCATATCAAGTTAGATTTTTCTATTAGTCATTCTCAATATGGTATGATAAAACCAAACTCTATTTTCATGAAAGCTCATTTTTGATTTTGATTACAATGAACAGAATGATACTGCCATCCAAGCAACCTCTTACATTCAAACAACCACACAAATGACAGAACATCTTGAAAGACAATAATTGGAATCCCTTTTTCAAGTAGTGACAATGCCCTCAATGTAGTCGTAAATATATAATAAGAAACAAGAAAGGCATTCCATACCAGTGACTGCATGTATTCAGTTAGATTAGTTGGTTAGCAGTTCTCTGAGCAGCAGCTGTAAAGACAAAATAAATGTCAGTAAAATCTAATAAAAGCACACAAACAGCAACAGTTTAGAAAGAGCCTGTTCAGCAACTCACAGATACACTCACATAGCTCATTTATATGCCAAATACAAATCATCTGTTTTTAGGGAGCATGTTCTTGCCACATTGTTCTCATTATTCATTTCTGCAGAGTCTTGGAGCAGCCACTTCAGCCTCAAGAGCTGGGAGGGGACCTCATCAAAGTGCACAACTTTATGAAAGGAGGCTATGACGGGGATGGAGCCAAGCTGTTCTCTGTGGTGCCAGGCAATAGGACAAGAGGCAAAGGGCAGAAACAGATTCACAGAAAGTTCCACCTGAGTATGATGAAGTGATGAAGAATTTATTTACTGTGCGAGTGACCGCACACACTGGAACAGATTGCCCTGAGAGGTTGTGGAGTCTCCCTCACTGGAGATATTCAAGAGCCATCTAGCCAAAATCCCGTGTTGTGCACTCTGGGATGGCCCTGTTTGAGCAGGGAGGTTGCACCAGGCGATCCATTGTGACCCACACTCCCAACCTTACCCACTCTGTGGTCCTGTGATTTCCATAAGTCTTCTAGAAGATATTTACCGAGTTTGATTCACTTCTATGCAATTATTAACTAGTTCTAGTAGTAGGAAAGCAACAGAACTATCATTTCTACATCCTACTGTGGATATTATTTTTAATGTCTATCTGTACCCTCAAGTGCCTAATTATGTGGACTTGGGCAGCTGTGAAATGCTTGTTTATCTGCTTATAGTCTAGATATAATGCTTCTTTGATGTACAAAACTAGAAATTCAGAGAGTCTGAATTTCTTAACATCAGACAAATGACTGGCCCCTAAGAGTTGGTAGAGGTATTTATATTAATATAATAGTAATATCTATATATCTATAGATATATAGATATTACTATTAGATATAATAGTAATATCTATATAGATATATAGATATATATGTTAAGGTATCTGTTTCAGAAGGGTGAATAGTATAGAACATGCCAGCTCTTCATAAGAACGCAGTATCTGGCACATCTATATGTTTCATATCAACTACCAACTACTCTCTCACATGACAGTGAAACTCAGGGGTCTTGCTTCCATATCTGATAGAGGACTTTCTGGCAAAATGTCTTTTTTATGAATGCAGTGAATCAGAACTTGAACTTCTCATGGAAGCCTATCAGTTCTGGTAAAGCTTTCAGTAGGTTTGGTAAAATTGAGTTAAAAAGGACATTAATTACAATATTAATTCTGTTTGTAGAAAATGAACAGAACATTATAAAATTCAGTTCCTTTAGTATATATGGATTTAGATATAAATTATTTTTGCTTTTCAGCCACAGATATTTGCACTTGTTAGTACCATTTCTTGAGTTCCTATTCTGAAAAAAACCCAAACAAAAAAAATCCCATACCAGGATCACAAACCATCAGTCTAAACAATCTCTCTGTGTATTTTGAGAAAAGAAAATGGAAACACCAGACAACAGCAGTGCCAGGCCCACAATATGGCTTTGAAATAACATATGCAGTATCTCACAGGGCAATTTGAAACTAGGCCTTCAGAAGAAGCAATTTCAGACATTATTCTTCTCTGTTAAGCAGAATTTAAGGATGTGAAAGAACTTTCCAATTGCATGTTCCATTCCCACTTTATTTCCTGCAAATATGCTGATAGGAATATAAAAGGAATCTGTATCTTTAAAACTGAATTTGCTCTTTTTTGAGGAAACTATTTCGAGAAATGCCAGTAAAACTGCCAGTTCCTCAAACATATGCTCAAAGACTACCGGAAGACTGTCTTCAGAGTTAGGCTAACAATCATAAAATGATGCTGCAAAGTACCCACTTGTGTTTAAACATGCAAACAGTCATTATACATACTTTCTGACTGTGGTTCATAATATCTGTTGGTTTCTGAGCAAAATTGTAGCCAGTTAATAACACATTCATTCTTTATAATATGAAAACCCAGATGGGAGAAGGTTTCTCTCAGTGATGATTGCCATTGTGTGCTTATTAAGTAAAGCAGAAAAAAATTCATTAATCAAAACATAATTTGACAAATTCTTGATTATACCAATATGACTAATTGGAAAATAACAGTCATTCAGGAAAAAAGGTACAAATTTAGAATATGACTTTGCATATTTGATTGTGGTTAATAACAAGCTCAATATAAAATCAAAATACAGGCTTTGGAAAGCTAGATAATTTGTGTTAGACTGCATCAAAAGCAAAGGTATGTTATGGTAAACAGTGATAATCTATTAGTCAACACTGAATAATCAGAATTTATCTCTTTGGAGATTTGTGTCGTAGCTTCAAGTCCTCGAGCAAAAGACTTTGCAAGTGTTATGGGTTGACCCTCTTTAGATTCAAGGTGCCTTTTACAAAGGCCTATCACTCCCTTTCTCAGCTGGACAAGGGAGAGAACATATATTGAAAGGCTTTTGGGTCAGGATAAGGACAGGGAGAGATCACTCACCCGTTAATTTAACAACAAATCAGACTAGGAAATGAGAAACACAATGAAATCTTTTCACACCTTCCCCCTATCCTCCTCCTTCCCAGGCTCAACCCCATTCCTTATTTTCCCTATTTCATCCTACCAGCAACACAGGAAATGCGGACTGTGTTTAGTTGATCACACCTTGTCTCTGTCACTCCTTCCCCCTTAGAGGGAGGACTCCTCACATTCTTCCCTTGCTCCAGTGTGGGGTCCCTTGCATGGAAGACCAACCTTCATGAACTTCCTTGCATGGAAGACCAGCCTTCATGAACTTCTCCAGTGTGAGTCCTTCCCATGGGCTGCAGTTCTTCACAAACTGCTCCAGTGTGGGTCCCCACTACAGGATGAAGTCCTTTAGGAAGAGGTTGCTCCAGAGTGAATCCACCATGGGGTCATAGGTCACACCATTAAACCTGCTCCACTGCAGGTTCCTCTCTCCATGAGGCAACAGGTCCTGCCAGGAGCCGGCTCTATCATGGGTTTCCCATGGGTTCTCAGCCTCCTTTGGGTACTGACTTGATACAAAGTGGGATTCTCCATGGGCTACAGGTGGATCTCTACATCCCCATGATCTTCCATGGCCTTCAGAGAGAAAACCTGCTGCACTGTGGTCTGTGCCATGGCTGCAGTGGAATCTCTACCCCAGCACCTGGAGAATCTCTTCCTCCTTCTTTACCCTCCTTGGTATCAGCAGGACTATTCTGCTCATGTGTTCTCATGCCTCTGTCCAGGCTGCTCTTGCAGTTTTTTACCCCTTGTTAAATCTGTTATCCCAGAGGTGCTACCACCATTGGTGGGTTCAGCCTCAGCCAGCATCCTGGAGTCAGCTGGGATTGGCTCTTTTGAAAATAGGGGAAACTTCTAGAAGCTTCTCACAGAAGCCACACTGTAACTCCCTCGCTACTGAAACCTTGTCACATAAGCACAATCCAGCAAGATACTGCTTCAAAGGTTAATTGTTTTCTGAGAGTTATTCACAGTGACATTATTTCTGCATGTCCCTACTGATACATGCTATTAAAGTAATTTTATTTCTTCATTAAATTTGTACAGATAAAATTGTCACTTTTCAGTTGAAGTGTTTTCTGTCTGCAGATTTGAGAGCGTGTTCCTTTGGTGTATTTAAAAGTAATAGGCAAGGGATTCAGTAGCACACATTGCTACTTTTGCTCTAGAGTACTTTGATTCCAGTGGTAAGACATAGTTTATTTAGAGGCTATGGGTAAGAAGTGATTTAAAACACTCTAAAAGAGAAAATTATTAATTGAACAGTGTAAGAAATTTATCATCAAAATTGTCTCAATTATTAGAAGAGTTATTGTACATTCTGCCATTTGAAGCAGTGATATTTTCATAGAATCGAATATCCTGATTTGGAAGGGATCTGCAGGATCACCAAGTCCAACTCCTGGTCCTGTGCAGGACAGTCCCAAGGTGTGCCTAGAGCATTGTTCAAAAGCTTCTTGAGCTCTGTCAGGCTTGGTGCTGTTGCCACTTTCCCTGGGGAGCCTCTTCCAGCGCCCAGCCACTCTCTGGGTGAAGAACCTTTTCCTAATACCCAACCTAAACCTTCCTGAGACAACTTCGGGCCATTCCCTTGGGCCCTGTCAATGATTACCAGAGAGAAGAGATCATCACCTTCCCTTCAACTTCCCCTCACAAGGAAGCTGGAGGTGAGGTCTCTTCTCCGGGCTGAGCAAGCCAAGTGACTCCAGCCTCTCCTTGTATGGCTTTCTATCTAAGCCCTTAACCATCTTCATAGCACTCTTTTGGACCCTTTCTAGTATAAGGAAACCCTTTCTAGGTCCTAGGGAAAAGAAAGTACAGATGCATTTCTCAGATCTGTATCTATCAGGCATTTAAGTCTGTTGTGTAGTGAGATAATAAAACATTTCTGGAAAAATAAATTAAGCAGAAAGACGGGAAGAAAGGTGGCAATATGCTGCTTCCTTTCACTTTTTTATCATTAAGCATGTTGTTACAAATATGACCCCATCTATTAGTTAAAAGATAAATACTGATTATTTCTAGTCAAAGATTATGAAATTAATTTAAATTGACAAATTTCCAGCTTTATGTTTGTTTTTTAGAGTATGTAATACTTAAAAACTTTTCATTCTCCAATTTGTTTGTGATCAGTTAGAAAAACTGCAACTTAATTTCTTTACATCTTTCTGTGCTTTGCAAAGCATTCCCAGTGAGAAAAAAAAAAAGGAAAACTGCTGGAAGGATTAAAATTTGGTTTCAAATGCATATGATTAAAATTTTCTAGTTTATAATTTTTTGGTATTTTTATGAATATTATATGAGGCTATGGAGCCAAATTGGCCTGTCTTTTCACCAAAAAAAGCCTCCACAGCAGCCTAAGATCAAAATAGAATCAGGCTTATGGCAATGGGGCCCAACAATGTTATCAGGGTTTTCTTGGTTCACTGAAAAAAGAATATAATTTTCCATATTTTTTACTGTAACCCTTGAATTTCTTCACCTTTTTTCCTTCTTTTTTCTTTTTATTAGTTCAACATATTTCTAAGTACTATCACAGACCACACAGAAGAATGTTTCATGTAGAACTAACAATAATTCTAAGTTAAGTGTATAGTCTATATCAATGTGATTCACTCTGTTGTAGGTTGACCTGTCTTAAAATGACTTCATTCAAAAAAATTTCAGAAACCAGAAGGTTTGAATTGGTAACTTCTTAAGCAACTAAAAATTGATTAAAATATTTCATGGAGCAACCTGAAAAGAGTTAGAGTTGTATTTCACATGCCCTTGCTCAGTCTCAGTTTTTTGATTAATTATAGGATTCACAAATACTCTTCAGAAATCTGATTTATTTTAAATGTTTATTGTGAACTTGGTTTTAAACAAAATGCAACCTAACAAAAGATTTGTTTCAACAAAAGATCAGCCTGAAGGATGTGCACAAAAAATTCAGTGTTCTATGAAAAATCTGTTACTTGCATTAACAACTTGTATTAATGTGAAGGTGTAGGGTCTGTATAATTGTATATTCATGTATAGCATATGTGCTTTTTAACAAATAGGCACAAAAAATGTGATATGCCTGAACTATGAGCATAGGACAGCACATATAGGTGAGCTACATATGTGTGAACAGAACTAGTTTTCTGCACAAGATTCTAGTTTTGGGGCTTTGGCATTTTTTGTATTTATTTTTATTTTTTAACTTTTGATGCCTGTAACTATGAACAGACTTCATTCTGGATATTAAGAAACCTCCACCTTTTACTGTTGAACAGCACTTCTACATCCAAAATAAATGCTAGCCTTGTGTACATTATTTTATCATGAAAAGTCGTCTGGAAAAGCTTTTCAGTTGAACATTCAGAGTCAGAAAAATTACAGTATTTATTTTTATATAATAATTTGGCCGTGGTGTTTTCTCTATGCAATGTTTAGATTGTGAACTTTTTCCTTGGATTGCCACAGAAGTTTGAGACAGGCTGGGCCTTCCTATGTATCAAATTAATTGCTTGGATGACTACACAAAACATATTAAAAAGTGTAAAGAAAGAGTGTGCCATTAATTATAAGGATTAAAGTTTCAGAGGAATTGAGTGCATTACCGTGGATTATCAAAGGCTTTCTTTTACTTTGAAATGAGTTTTCATTCTCCACTGGAAAACAGAACTTGTAATACTTCTCCAGTTCTTTTAATAATATTTAAAATTTAAAAAAAAAAAAAAAGGATTGAAAGGATTGTAGGTTACATGAGGTTTGGATACTAGGTGATGAAGTTTTTGGTGGTACATAAAAATTTGAATAATTAAAGAAGAATAATTCATTTGGAAACCTAAAAGATATTAGAATTTTTTATGCTACTTTGCAAATAATTAAAAAAAAAACATATTTTGTTAATTCTTTCAAAAATTCATGCTAATGGATGAAGAAGATTTTGAAGCATATTTGTGAGATCTTTGTACCTAGACTGACCAGATATTGCAAGTATAAAACTGCTAAATTTGTCATTATTAATGCAAAGTACTTCCATCAAGAATTTGCTCTATTTACATTTCTTTTAATTTGACTAAAACAAGAGAACATAAACTACTTTAGCAAAAAAATTTTACATTATTTTTTAACTTCAAACCCACTCACTTTTCAGTAGATGAAAACAAGCTTATTTTTTTAAAGTGTCTTAAATTCTAAAATGTATTTCTATTAAATCCTGAAAATTAATATTTAAGGTCAGATATTTGTGACAGAATCTTTTGCCTCTGATTTTTTCTTTTTTCCCCTAAGACTATTTTGTCAAAAGAATCTGTTCTTCACTTACCATATGTGTCCTTCACTTATAATCAGGACATTGAAAACCACAGCTCTTTTTTCCTGGAATTAGAGCAAAGTAAGGTGCCAGTGGCTGTGGAGTACATTTGCCTGGTTCTGAAGGATCAACTGAAGGCACACAGAGATGATGAAATATTTTTGCTACTCATTTCACTAGTACAGGAGAGCAAAAGATGATCTGGTTTTGTTTGGGTTTCTTTGCAGCTAGGAAAAGGGTTTGGTTGTCGCCTCTTTCTTAATTTCTGAAGATCTACAGATCCAAAATAATTAATATTTAATAAAAACTCTCTTATGATGGGTATGCTATTATTGTTAAGCCAGCTACTTATTAAAACTGAGAATTTTTAATTATTCATAGAGATAATCTTATTTGCAGAATGGGATTTTTTTTCTGAGTAAATCTTTAATCATTCTTATTTCTTCAGTAAATCTGTACAGAATTAAGTAGTTTTTAAAAATCTTTTCTTTTAGAAGAAAAGTATTAAAAATATTGTTATAAACAAACCAAATTTAATTCAGACAGGAAGATGAAATAAAAATTTTTTGAGTAAGGGAAGAGAACACAGGAAACCAACTAGCTGAGGCCTAATAATAACATATAATCTTCTTGAAAAAATATTTCAGTTCTATTCTGTTCTCCAGTGAGGTAAGGGAACATCTTTCCACTTTCACATAAAAAAGTAGGCAAGAATTTTTTTCCAAACAAATATTATAGTTTTCATGATAGAACATGGATAGAGTAATAGATGAGCTTGACACTTTTCATATATTCTGGTAATCCATTACATAGCCAGTCAGTATGAAGGAACAATAAAGCTAACAAAATATAGGTCCTAAAGTGTTTCCCCTGGGCTTGTTCTATACATAATTATTTGACCAAAAATAACAGAATAAGAAACCAATTTAAATTGCATCTTACAAGTTTGAGTTTGAATGTTAAAATTAATAATTAGAATTTTTGTGAGTTTGTTACCAACTTCAGTATCTTTTAATTTACTAACCATTAATTTCCACTGTCAACCCTAGTATTGGAGTGCTGACATTTTCCTTTCATAGGAAAGAATTATCTAAAAGGATCTCAATAAGAAAAACAAGGGGACTCATTGGTTAACTGGATGGTTAAGATTAAAATTTTAGAAAAGGCGTTAGCAATCTCATGTCCCTTCTGCTGCTGGGAACCCCAGCTCTTTTATCATCACAAGAGTCTTTCCTCATAAGATGCTGCTCAGATCCCATCTGTGGTGGGATCCAGCCCCAGTGTTCTTCATGTCTTTACAGCATTCTGACAAGTGAATAGATTTGTCAGTCTGTTACCTGCACAATGCTCAGCATTCTGGATGGCACAGCCGTGTTCACACTGAGCATTTTGCTCCTGCAGGGTTCCCTAGGAGCAGACCTTATGGGACCAGACAGGAAGTGTCACCACTCAAACTGGAGAGACCATACAAGACCTTACAAGAGGGATGCACAGGAAGCATTGGCAAAGGCAGCACGGGCTCACACGTGTCACAGGGTGTGCTCAGGTTATCTCCTAGCCACTCACACCAACCTACTGGTCTCTGTAACTGGCCTTTGGCTTAAGCTTGAACTCTGCCTAGATGCTGCTTGAAATCACTACTGCAATATCTTCCATGGGGGCCTGTGATGCATTTGCCTAGAATAAAATCTTTTCCCAAAGGAAACCATTCTCCAATGACACATCCCGGAACCTTTTGCCTGGTTTAGCTTTGCTCTGATCCATTCCCTTTCTTGACAGCTTTTAATAAATGTTTTTTAGTGCTGTCTTTCTTATTTCCTAGCTGTTGTCTGGAGTACCCTGTGGTCTGAGAGATTAACTGAAATGCTCTTAGTCTGTTTTCATCTCTGACCTGCAGGCAAAGAAAACACTTTCTCTGTGGGAATTTAGGTTCATACTTTGCTCCTGTATGAACCCATAAACAGGTGACAGGTACCAGCATGAACATGTAATATATTTACTAAAGTTGTCATATCACCCAGAGAATTTGAATTTCCACATCTTTTCCCTCTCTTCTTTTATTTTTTTTTTCTGTTTTCTGTCATAAAATATCAATAATTTCCTTGTCAAAATGCATGTCCATTGATGAGGTTTTAATGAAAAAAATCATTCAGCCATACCATCAGTTAATTTTCTCTGGAAGACTTTCAGTAACATAGATCTGGTAATTAATAACAGTGAGAACTTTTGAGTGAGGGCATAGCTAGCAAGAGTACAAAAAATTAGATCTTCTTTGATGCAACTGGGAGAGTGATGCTTCTGAGAGTGAGTAAATGCTACCTCAAATGCTCTAAATTCACATTCTGCTAGATACACTTCATTTCTTCTCTAACAAACACTGTTGTAGGAGAACATCGAAAGTGGGGGTGTTCCTCCAAAACCACCATTTAAATCGGAGAGACCACAACTGCCTTCTGCTGAATTTTAGGTGACCTTCAGAGAAATAATTAATTTGAGGTTATGGAGAGATTCCTTTGACATCTTATGACAGATATTGAAAGCAGTCCTGAAAATGTGGTCACCTTTATCCATGTCCTTTCTTCAGTCAGATCCCAGCAAACATCCTCTTTTCTGTGTGTTATCTGTTGTGCCAAAACTTGCTGAAGTGTCAGCATTTTTTACCCTCACAATTGAGTGCAGAAGCACGCTGCTTGTGTGGTCAATTCAGGTTAAAACAGATTAGGACAATAAAGGAATTTAATTAATTTAATCAAGGTAGCAAGTAGTTCAAAAGAAGCTGATTGCTCTATGTCAGCTTCTGAGATACAGATATGTCTTTGCTTGATACTTTAGGGAGGTAAATGACACCTCCAGTTTCCACTTCTAAAATCCAGATTGTCTCTCATTTCCTGTGCATCAAAACTGTAGGAGCAGGGAACAGGCATCTGCTGTCCTTGAAGTGAATCAATTCCACTGATGCTAACTGGGGTACCTGTTTTTGCTGGTAGGGGTTTGTCTTTTGAATGCATTGTCAATAGAGTTCTGATGGGAACTGAGCAATAGAAATCCAGGTTTAGATGATGACAATAGCTCCTCAAGACCCTGAAAGTTGTAAAAATAGCAGGTCCTGTGCCCTGGCATAAAGCAGGCAGCTGGCTTAGTTACATCATTTTCAAAAGGTGTTTTACAGGCCAAACTCAAAGGAATATTTTACCACTGTTCCAGACCAAAGAAGCAAGGAGGAATGGAGAGTTCCTGTCTAGTCACCTGTATTATTACCTATAATCTCCTTTATTTAACTATTAGATAACAAATACTCTGCTACATACCAGCTTGCTCCTATTCTGTGCTGCTAGGCTGCAACACGTTGGATACTTGATTTGATGTTCACATTTTGATTATGGCAGGAGCAAATTAATCCAGGCTGAGTTAATTGGAAATTCATACACTTTCCCAGGCAAAGGCTCAGACTACGTCAGACAGGTAGCATAAATGAAGCTGTTTGAGGATTTTCTGACTGTAAAATTGAAGGGGAAAAAAAAGACAGTAATTTTAGTATGTTACATAATGTTATGAAATAATAGAAAATGAACTGTCATCACCTCAGTCTTGTTATATTTTAATTCACAGCTGAAATGAGCCCAGACTGCCTCATTTATACCAATCAACCTCCTCCACTTCATTCCTGAGCTGAGTGGTTCAGGAAAACAAGACCCAAGTCTAACCAATGCAGAGAAAAGGAAGTGTTGTCAAACTTTTGTCTCCAGAGGACTCCTTAGCAGTCAGGACTCCCTAGAATTCAGTTGGGGGATTCTTGAAAAGATGTATCTCAATCCAGTGTAGTGCAGAATACTTAGAAAAGCTTTCACTGAGCCTCTACTCACCGAGAGTAGTGTGCTTCAGGAATTTTAAATCTGATTAATTCATTAATGACCTATTCCGTGTTGCACGGTGCCATCCTGTTTCTCTTTTTTCATGTAAATGTATCATTTACTGTTGTCAAGGTAAGGCAATGGACTTGCCATATAAATATTTAGGGAAGTAAGGAATGGCCAAGTAGGATTAAATTTGCATTTAGGTTAGTATCCAGAAGTGGCCATTAGCACATGCCCAGAAAAAAAAGCAAGAAAGGGACAAGAACAACAATACTTGCTGATACTAGAAAGAAACTTTCCTACTATTTTTAGCTTAGGAACTTTCTGAAGAGGAATGGCAAACCTGGGAGAGGATTGATTACCACAGTTGTTGTGGCTTTCAGTAGATATCTTTTTAGATTACACAGGAAATGCATCTCATGACAGCAGTGGGAGATGATAAAAACATAAGTGTCATTTACCACTTGAAAAATATGTTTTTATCATATCCAGAGATTGCCAGTTGTGTGAAATAAATGAGATGTAAGAAAGTGAGATAATAAAGCAAAATAAAATATGACTTTGCTGTGAAATAAGGTATGAACAAAAAAAATCAGGATTTATTTGAATGGGAAATATTTTTATTCAGAATCCATCCCAAAATTGTCTTAAAAACCAATGAAAAAACACTACAATTGAAACATTAAACTTTCATCAGTCTTCTAATATTCATACCATCAAAAAGTGCAATATAAATACCATGAACAAAGGGATTATAATGTTTAGTTGCAAGAAGTATTTCAAATTTGTAGGATTCAGATGTTTAAGTAGCATTTAAAAATAAAAATAAATTTAAAATGTGTTTTTCTCCTAAATGTAAAATAACATTCTTTTACCCTTTTTTTTCTCTTTTTTCCTTTTTTATTTTTTCTTGTAAACACTGCTTTTGGTATATCAAGTAATTATTTGTAATGTTATAAATCCAAATGCCTTTTTAGAAGTATTGGCAAGGCTTAATCATTTACCATGTGTAATTTTAAACTAAATGTGTATTTTATGGAACATAAAGCCAGGCTGAACTAAAATAAACTGTGTTTTATGTTGGGAGTGATTTTAAATTATTAATGACTCTTTAAAATAAATTATTCCTGTTATTTTTAGCATAGAAAAATTGTGAAAACAATTAGATAGAAATATACTAAGGAGAAGAGTAAATGGTTAAGAGTAATCCAAAGGGACTTGGATGCAAAAGTTCTACCTAATAAAATTATATTCTTTCCATTCCACATCCTCCTCTATTTAAGAGGAGTGCTGTAGAAAGTAGCCAAGAGGATATTTAACTTTTCAAAATTTAAAAATATATATGTACAAATAAATTGAAAATAGCCGGGAAGCTGATTGGATCACTGCTCAAACTTATGTGACACAAGGTGGAGAATAACCAGCAACTAACCAAATTTAATTTTACCTAAACTTCATTGCTTGCACCTATTGTGCATAATTTTATTTTATTTGAAGTTATCTGAGACAAGTATTTCAAATGACAGATTTTCTGAATTTTGAATTTTTCTTTAAAAGTATTGCTTCTGTTTCTATTATTTCATAAGTTCCTTTATTTTCAGCAGGGCAAAGTTCCTTTGCTTTCCAGCAGGCTTGTTTTCTAATTAGCAGAGAAAACATAAGTGAAAATTCCCTGTAACAGTCAGAGAAAAGGCAGAACAAGGAAGTTCTAAGACATCCACATTAATATCAGATGGAATAATTAATAATTTTAAATGACGTTTCATATTATGACAAGAGTCTCAGCATTTTCCTTTCTCAGATAATTTTTGCTTAAGGATTTCAGACTTGCTCTCAGCCATACAAGTGTCTGCAGGAGCTAAACAAAACCATTTAATTCCTTCTAATCTTTTTAATGCTGGAAGCACTAAACTGGACTAACAAAATCATTTCATTCTTATTAATCTGTTTCATGTTAGAAGCCTGTGTAAATACTTTCTATATCAGTTTTTAAAAAATAATGTAGCATCTAAGTTTATTGGCAGTTAATGAACCTTTGCCCCAGACAACTGTTCATGACTGTGGTTCTTCTATAGCTCAGTGAGAGGGCCTGGAATAACAAATAGGATATCATTCCATACAACTAATAGGTGTCTGCCACAAAAGGGATTGTGTTTTCTTGGAAGGTATCTCTCTGTTGACTTCAAAGGGAGCCTGGATGACTGGGTTATCTTAGAAATCTCAGCCAATCACCATTTTAACAGTTTTGGGAGGGATGATCTATTATTGTATCCATACACATCAAAAGAAAATGAAGCAACAGAGAGTATTTTCATTAAATCTTGCAAATGATGAAAGATCCTTGGAATGGGCAGCAAGAAATCCTCTAGTCCCTCTGCCTGCTCCAGCTCCTGTACAATAACATGTCTTGGTGCAGTGTGCCACTGTCACTGGCTGTGTGTATCCACTCTGTAGGTGTCGTGAGTCCAGTGTCGGCTGGGACTCTGCCTGGACCTTAGAATAACCTCTGTGTCTGGACTTTGGCCAAGAATCTGTAGAACATTTCAACAGGTCTTTCTCCCCATCTGGTGTGTTAATTAACCTTTGTTCTATCACAGGCTGCTTGTACTGCTTAGCATTACCATAAGCCTAAGGAGAATGAAAGTGCTACCAGTGGAGAGAGGCCAGGGACTGCCAAAGACACATTTAAATTCCATAAAAGCATGATGAAGGACACTCACAATAAAAGCTCTGAAAGCGTAGTTTCATCACCACAATCTGTCACTGCTCCTGGCATACAATAGTGTTCAGCTTTTGCAAAGAAAAAGAACAACAAGTTGAAAAGAAAAAGTAGTTTTGTTTCCATTTGAAAATTATTTTATTTTGTCACTAACCAAGCTTGGATGAACTTGAAATTTGTCAGATTCACACAGGAGGGGCTGATATTTCTGAAAAGTAAACACAGAAAGACAAAGATGTTGCAACATTTAACTCTTTCTTTAATTTGTCAGAAATTTTGCCAATAATTTTCTAAGTCAATAGTAGAAGCAAGCTGAATAAGGACCCAAGAGGCTTTACATACATAAGGGTTTGCAACAGGAAATAGATTAATGGTTTTGGACAAAGGAAGATATTCTGGTTGCTAGAAACAAAATTACATATCCTTTGTATTTAAACTCTAAATATTTTTAGAAAAAAACCCATTAATTTTAAGGAAATACATAATCAGGCACTGTTCCATACTTGGGCATGGTGCAGTATCTAGGCTAGAAGGAGCTGAAAATAGACATTTACAGAAATATTCAGAACACTTAACTTCAGGTGATTAAATAAATCCTAGATTCAGAATCTGGTCGCCCATGATGCGTATACCAAAGTAAAGAGGTACTGCAGAGGAAAATCCTAACTTAGTTTTGTAATGCCATCTGTCACATTCTCTCACTCTATCTTTCTTTTGGTTTAGTATATTGGGAAAATAAAGATTGCACTGCTAATTTCATCACTTCAGTAATTAAAATTATATAGAAGAGAGAAAATCCTTGAGGTTCAAACGTGTCTCCAAAGCAGCATTGAAGAATCTTGTTTTCATTCTTCTGCAAAACAGAAGATTTTTTCTTATAAAATTTAGTCTCATTAATAAATATGATAATTTTTTTTCCACAGGAAAATTGCAAAAAAAGCAAGTAATTTTTTTTTGTTCAATATCACAGTAGATATTTTTGACTCTAATACGGAAGTAGATATTGCTGAGGCCCAATAAAGAAGGATTATATATATATATATATATATATATATATATATATATATATATGGTCTAAGGAAAATAAACGGTAAATATTATATGCTTTCTTAGGAATGAGAGGAAATAAATACTAGAGTGTATTTAAGTTCCAGAAACATTTCTAAATTTATGATATTTTCAGCAAGGGCATGACATAAGAGTCCTTTGCTATGCAGAAATGATGCAAGGGATCTAGTCACTGTGTGTTTCAGTGGGGATGCACTTGCATAGACAGTGCCATGGTGCTAAGGAAATGAGGTAGACTGTGGCATGTACAATTACAATTTCATATTCTATTTCTGCTCAAGATTTTTTACTGCTCCTTTCTGCATGTTTCTTACCTGTAAAATGTCAAATTTTTTTTCTGCACTCATCAGCATAAGTAAAAACAAGTATATGACAGTGAATTATTTTTGAATCTAATTTTTTCTTATCTCTGAAGTGGTTGATACTTAAAATAGAAAAAAAATAATTCAGACATGGACTTGTAAAATTTTCCATTTAATGTAAGGCTGTTTAGTGTGACTGAAGGACAAGAGAGTAGATCGCCATCCCTTAAGTTTTTTTAATTTTTGTTTAATTATCTTGGCAGAGACAGACATTTACCTACTACTGAAGCTGGCAGCCACCTTCTCTGCTTTGGGTGAAAATGTTCATGTCTCTGCAATGAGGACTCACAGGCATTTTGAGACCCTTGAACTATCCTCTTTCCTGAGCAGTTTCGATTCTTTGTAGCTGATATTAAGCTCCTTAAGCTCAGTTTGATAAGAATCAGCACAAATTTTGTGAATGTGCTTCATTTTTCATAGCAATGGAAAAATTTTGTTTTGTGAATTTTCAGGAACATGAAGGCAGAGATTCTCTTTAGGTATATTATTTATATTCCACAGAATAGAGTAACAAAGGCCAGCATCTCAATACTATTTTGCAGGTTTTCACATATATGTTAAAAACAATAGCCTTCTCTATCACTTTTAAAGTAAATAAAAGAAAAAAATTATATATTTTTAAATCTGGTTCTATTTCTTGTCTTTTTAGTTTTTGAAAAAGAACTGACTGATATAACATTAAAGAGGAATTTAGTTTATAAACACACATGTGTAAACAGATGTTCTTCATGTCATACCATAAAAGAAGTAGGATTAGTACTTATCAGATTCTGAGGGCTGTGTATTATAGAGATGTGTCTTTCAACACCTTTACAAGACATTTTGATACAATTATCGTAACTCTCCATCTTGTTTTGCAATTACAGAGTCACTTGCTTTTTTACAGGTACAAAATTTTTCAATTTGAGGTAATTTTAAATATTTTATGCCTTTGGTTGGCAGAAGAATATTTCACTACATATTGAAGAATAGAGAATTAAATTAAAAGCTATTAGCCATTTCCATTAGTCTCAGTCATTGTGACAATAGGTCTTTTATTTCCAAACTTTGTGCATGGTTCTAGGAAATATGAGAATATTTTATATCTAGAATTCCCTGCATGAATTTCCCTTAGCACACTGAAAACTTTTATAAATAAAATTAGGCCAATAGTGTGAGAACCAGGTGTTGTCCCATTACATTTTATTTCTTATGGAAGAAATCACTCAAATCATCCTCCTTTTTATTTGGAACTTTTCATTTGTTCTCAGGAAATAACATACCGGCTATCTTTAGTTTTCCACAGCTTGTGTTAATGTTTAAATAAGAATTTGATCAGGATTTATCTTTAGCATAGCAATAGAATGGCCTATTTATTTTCTGAATATTTTTTTCCTTTAGAAAAGTCTACAGCTCATCCGGGGATTAATGACATAACAGAAATGGAATTAACGTAAAAAACAAATTTTGTAAAATGCATGCAGAGAGCTGCTAAGATGGTAAGAAGGGGAAGGCAGGATAGGAGCTCTGCTTGCTGCTCTGAGTTGCTTAATTTACCACCACTGCTTTGGCATTTATTAAGACATTGTATTACTTGTGAGTTTTACTGCAGTGCTTGGCAGAATGAGCCTCCAAGCATTCAGAGCATCCAAACCACAGTTGCTATTTTAAATAAGGAATCAGTTCGAACTTCTCAGCAGAATATACAGCACTGATTTACAAACAGCATCACCTACCCCCTCCCCTTTCCCTGGAGTGAGGACAGGTGACTAAAAGCTAATACAGAATAAAGAAACTGGAGGACTGGTTGGATTTGGGACTCCTGTTTTGCTTCAGGGAAGTTAAAAGTTGAAAGTTTTGATTGCAGCTTCCTGGGTAGGTCTTGCTGCTAAGCAGTGGTTGCCCTTCCTCTGCAGAAGTTCTCTCCCTGGCAGCTGGGTATTAAATGTGACATTTCACATCTCTGGTTTGGCTGAGCAGACAATGGGATTTGAACACTTTATTTCACAACTTTGTTGCTTTTAGATTGGTAAAAACCCTTGTATGATCTCAGCAATAAAGGGTAGAAAGCATTTTCTGTTTTTCAAGCTTCTCAAGAGCTTGAAAACTACACAGGGAACTCAATTTGGGATTTTTAAAATAACTGTGAAAAGGAGAAAAACTAGGAAACAGTGTTGAGCTGGTGTACTAAGTCTCCTTTAAGAAATTGCATAAGGAGAAGGAGTAAGGCAGCAAGAAGTCTACAGAAAGGATTTGCTTTTTTGATTATTTTTTTTTCAGTTTCCTTGCTGTTGTGTACCCTTCTGTTATGATGACTATTTTATTTGTAAAGAAAGTTCCCAGTATTTCTAAAGTCTGAGATAAGGTTTTTCATGTAGTAGAAGATAGTAAAAACAATTAACAATACATTAAATAATGTCTGCTGTACAGCAAGCACAATACATTCTAACTATATTTCAAGATAATGCATTTTTATGATTATGATTACTATTACTTATTATGCAGATATTTTTTCTCCTTTGTTTACTTAATCTGTTTCATACAAGGAACTAACTTGACCTATACCCTGTGTTCTGTTTCATGATATTAATTTGCAGATAGGCTTACTGGGAAATTCATTCTTTCTTTTTTTATAGCAAATACATAAATAGATTGATGAAGTAGAAAGAAAAAAATTAGTTAAATTAAAATTAAACTTAGTGGCATAATTATTTTCTTAGCTTCAGCTTAGATGCATAAACTTTGCAGAAAAATATATAGATGAATAATCATAATAAAAGAAATTTTTTTCAAGAATTGTATCCAATTAATACACATTACTTTCTAATTTTCAGAGATCATCATAGTTGATATTTTCATCCACAGGTCAAGAAGTAATTAGAAACACATGAAATGAAATCTGAACTTGAATTCCTTTTTTAATTATGGGAAAAAAATCAAGTTATTTCTTAATTAACACTTCTATAGGTACCTTATATTTTATCTAATTTATACCTAATTTATATATCTTAAGCAACTTTACTGGCCTCAATTAAAGCTTATTAGATTTAGCATGTTCTGGACATTTTATATTGTGAAGCTTACATTTGGAAAAGACAACCTTAAGGGCTCAGAGTTTAAAACAGATATTGGAACTATATGTTTACATAGACCTATGCAAAGCTAAATTACATAAAATTACAACAAACATTTTTAGAGTACGTACAATTTCTATTTGTAGTTATAGAGCATATTAGTATATGTCGTGCATATTTCTCATGCATCTGAACTATTTAGAATAAAAAATTGCTAATTTCATGTTAACATCAACTGAAAATCCTTCACTATACACATATATATAAATGTACAAATCCTTTGTTCAAAGATAGAAGATGCTGCTATGAGTAAATAACGATGAGTTTTAGCAGGGTGTTTTGTACACATACCCATACATGGCCATGCCATACCTACCTGGTCCTGCTGAAATTGCACTGGAGGTCAACTTAACTGCCTGCCAAATTCAGGACTTCCTCGTGTTTCCATTCTTATTCACAGTACTTCCATTCTCCTGTGAATTTGAGCCTGACTTAAGAAAATGTTAAGAGTCACTGAAGTGTAAGTTATTCACACAATTTAATTATGCACCTATTTAAACATGCTTTTACTTTGGTCCTAAATTAATATCATGCACATTGTTAAACTGAAAGCTGAGCCTTTTGATGTTTTACATGCTCTTCCAAAGGAATTCATATTTCTAGCAGATAAATTTTACAAGGTGTTTTAGATGAATATGGTGAGAATATCAGTCCCATGCCCAAACCTTACATGGTTGGAGAAGCAAGCTGCAAATTGCCATACAAATTATTGAAATAAAGATCCATTAACAGGAGTAATATCTTGGCACTCAGTAGAATAGAGATATAAAAGCTATTTCTTTTCTTTCTTTTTCAAATCATAGAATATTAGTTAACTTGCAATTTTAATTTTCCTCTGTTTTATACCAACTAGAAATAGAATCTTTCTAAAACTTAACTTCAGGTAAGGTGCTTAACTTACAAAGTTTTAAAGCTAAACTCAGTTCACATTACAGAGATTGAATCTTCCCATATTCCTGTCCCATGTTTAGCAAATTGAATGGACCTTCAATAAGAAGTGCTCCTGACACTGAATGGGAAGGGAGGGAAGGGAAGGAAGGAAGGGAAGGGAAGGGAAGGAAGGAGGGAAGGGAAGGGAAGGAAGGGAAGGGAAGGGAAGGGAAGGAAGGGAAGGAAGGGAAGGGCAGAGGTCTTTCCGGGCCTTTACTGGCCTGTCAGTTCCGTGCATCAGTCCGTGGCTTGTCCGTGCCGGTCAGGTCGCCGGTCCGGGCCGTGCCTTTCCGTTCCGTTCCTGTGACTGTCCGGTGCCGGTCCCTTTCCTGTCCGGTCCGTGTCCGCTTGCCGTCATGCCGTGCCCGGTCCTGTCCTTTCCTGGAAGGGCAGGGAAGGCGAGGGAAATATTTCAGAACAATTCAAGAAAAAATGACATGAGAATTTTATGGCCTTTAAGAAACAGTAGGACATATTCTTGTTACATTTTCTTTTCTTAAAAAGTATTGTTAATCAATGTGTTTAAAAGGATTGCTAAGAGAATATGGAATATACCACTAAACTTGATTAAGCTGGTATAGCATAATAGCATAAATTTTCCCCTGGATTGCTGTGGTAACAAAAACCCCTTACAAATTTAGCAAGCAATTTGATGGTAAAGCTGTGCAACCTGAAGGCTAGCTGTTACAGAAAAGGACACTGTCCACTTTTCATGCTGGCCACATGTTTCCTCCTCTCCCTTTTATTTGGTGGCATAAGAGAATCTTGCCTGAATGGTTGGTGAACCATTCAGGAAGTTAAATGGCATTAACAGGTTCCTTATATTTTTTGTGTCATAGTAATTTTCTATGACTTAAGTCCTTAAATGAACTCACTGAAGGTTCAAACCAGAGAAGAATTAGGAATTAAAGGAGCTGAGGGCAGAAGAGGTCTTCCTTTTGATAGTAGGAACACAGAAGAAAAATGGTTTGGAGAGATCATCAGCCATGGTTTAGCCCAGCCTCTCGCTCACAGGAACAGGTTGGGAGCAGCTAGTCAGCAGATTGGCTTTGCTGTAACATCAGACAACATTGTTTTGTTGGCTTACCTCGGTGGCAGATAGCCCAGCATTAAACCTTGAGGCTGCCTGTCCTGCTTATGCAGCAGTTCTGTGTCATACACAGCCTTGCTGCAACTCTGTGGTACAATTATGCATTTTACTTTTCAGTGCATTAGTGCATCTAGACACTAAATGCAAAGTAATCTATGCTGAGGAAACAACAGTACTGAGGAAATAATCAACAATACTTAGGGAATAGAGAATCTGTTGAAGAAAGAGATCACAAATATAACAGAAGTCCTTACAGTGAGTTACATCCCATCCATTCTCACCATTCAGCCCTGGTTTTTTCCCATCAGCCTTTTTTCCCATCTCAAGGCAGCTTTTGCAGAAGCAGGCAGGGGATGCCTCTATTTAGCTTCAGGGCATTTGTATGAAAGCTGTGTTATGGGAGGGAAAAAACATAGCCCTTATACTGTTCTGCTATCATATATCTAGGATTGTTTTCTGGGAAAGTTTCTTTTTTTCATCACTTAAATCCAGCCATGAAATCTTAGCTCCACATAAGTCTTCTTGTGAAAATTTTGGTGCTAATCATTGTATCTGATCCCCCTTTTCATCTGCATTTAGACAAGCAATACACTAGTGGGTTTTTTCTATCTTCCCCTCTGAAGAAGCACATATATATATGTAGAAATAAATTGTATTAAAATATTTTTCAGCAGATGGACTATATGGAAATATTTTCTAGACACAATTAATCTCTGTGCTATTATGCTGGTACAGTATATGGCCTCTGTGATTATACAGAATGTGTCTTTCTTCCATAGATCATTGCTTCATTTTATTTATGTTCCTCTCAGACTGGCTGCATATAACAAGCATTCTGTCTTGCTAATTAACTCCAGTGATCCCTTTAAGTCCTGATTAAGTTCTATTATTAAATTATTAAGACCTTTCCCTAGTGTTCTAGCCTTTTTTCCCCTGTAATTTAGAATGACTTCTTGAAGCAATAAATAACTTTTTGAAATAATTTTTCTCTTTTTTTCCTTTGCACATATTTCAAGACTCTCAGGCTGCCAACATATTAGAGGTTATAAAACAAGGGATTTCACCTGCAATAACTTTGAAGGATGTTTATAGTGGTATTTTTATACTCTAAGTTAGCTATCATTACCCAGTGGATTGCACTAGTTTTAATTACTAGACAGAAAAGCAAAAACAAAACTACCCAAAACTCACAAGGAAACTTCCTTTCAAATACATGGAACACTTAATGCTGCAAAATTATTTGATGCAAAAGAAATAAGTTTTTGAAAGAGGTTTATTTAACATGTATTACACTGTGATTCATACTAGGTTTTTTTGCTCTGATTATCCAATGTCTTTCTAGAAAGCAAGAGTTTGCATATATACTTATAAGGGAGGAATAAAAGACACAAGTGCAGCATGACAGGACTCTCAGGCACACAAGTTTATGCACACATGCACACACATACTTATTGCCATTCACCTATGCTATAGCCTATATATTCCTCTGATTCCTCTGTTAAAGATTAAAAAAATAATATTAGTGGGAAATAAATAGGCCACACAATTGTAAGATTGTCTGGAACGAGGAGGGAAATCAGAGACATTTAACAAAAAAGTATTAAAATTCAAGAGTGTGATATCATTTAGTGCAAAGTAGATATATTACATATTTTTTTTTTATTTTCTATTTTGCATAGAGCTCTGGAAAAAGCAGATATTCTGATTGACTTCATCAAAAACTGGGAGAAAACTATTTAAAATCTGAGGACGAAAAACCATATGGATTTTTTTTTTATTTTTAAAAATCTTCATTTTAGTATCCCTAAAATGTTACTTTTTTAAACAAGCCCAGTAATTATAAATGGAAAAATATTTAAAGTTTTTTGCAAGTAAATGAATTTTAGATTAATATTTTAGGTTTTATATCCATATCAATAAGACTAAGCAATTCTTTTTAAGAATAGTTGCTTTTCTGATTGTTCTATCTTAGCATTTTTTGGTTTATCTGACTTAAGTGACCTGTTGTAAACTTTGGCTTTTGAAATCCAAGTTTGCCTTTGTGAAGCAAGTACAACTGAAACCCCCCAGACACATGTAAAACAGTAATAGGATGTGACAGCACAACATGATTCAATCATGTCAGCAGATGAGGGTTGTACAGAGAAGATCAGTGGTGCATTTTTTCATCTTTGCCAATGGCTGTTGCTTTTAGCAGTTTTCATTGAAGCAGATCACCTTTTTAGCCCCAGACAAAAGTAAAACCAACAAATTCTGGTCTGTTGGAGTAACTGGGGATTGGAGAAGGCTAAATATGTGTAGTGTTAACCTATAGTAAAGAATGACTTTCTGATTATGTAAATGATAAAATCTCTCACACTGCAACATCCAAATAATTCTTTATCTCTCCTTCTTGATGTCTTTTTGTCTGTCTCTCACTTTTGATTTTATTTTTAATTATTATCTCCTGCTTTGGCCTAACAGTCATGACATACATTTAATCAGGTCTAACAGCCACACATTATATGTTATAAATCACACTGAGACTTCAAGTGACCAAGGCTATAAAAACTGAAATACACTCCAAATAACCACAGGAAACATTTAATTTCCTCCATAATAGCTTCCATGTTTACACTATGGTGATATTTTCCTGCTGCTCCACACTGTCAGGTGACAACACTTCTTGCTGTTTAGCAGTGAATTGTAGATATGGGTACCAAAGTTTCATTTGGGCTCCCTTTATCTGCTTCAGAAAGGAAGGATTAAGCATATAATAGTTTATTTAGTAGCCTGTCATTATTACCCCTCCCAGTCCAGGAAAATTCATAAACTGATTTTCATCTCAGACATTTTTTTATGGTACAGTCATGAATTGATTGTGTTTGACTGAGGGTCAAAGCACATGAAGCTGATGAAGAATGAGTAAATATCTATTGAAAAATACAACACATCAGCTTCAGAGATCACACTGAATATTAAAATGTCATAACATTCCTAACTTAAATAACATAAATTTTATTTTCATAGAATGGTAGAATCACAGAATAATATAATGGTTCAGGTTGGGAAGGACCTTAAAGATCATCTAGCTCCAACTCCCATGACATGGGCAGGAACACCTTCCACTAGACCTAGTTGCTCAAAGCCTAGATACTTTCCTAGATACTAATGAAAAAAACAGTGTTTTCCTGTAAATATATTGAGCTGTTAGAAAACCAGACAGAAAACAGTTTATAATTACAGAAACCATGAGGTTTATGTGATTGTCTCGCAAAGTGCTTTGCAGAGATTGAAAAATTTTACTCATAAAAACCCCAACATCTGTTATTACAAAGTAAAAACAAAAATGTTAAGTAATGAAATTACAGGAAATTAAATCAAAGAATGGAGGAGAAAACGTATATTTTGAGAAGATTTTGGTAAAGGAATTGGAAACATAAACAATAAAAATGTGCAAGGTGTGACTTATTAACTAGCCAACAATCTATTCAACTTATTTGACTGCTTTACATATGTAGAATGTGGCTTCTGGAAAGCAATTCTGCTGTATTTTTTTTTTACTTTTAACACATAAAACCAATGAATTGAACTGCTCCAGACAGATTGTACTGACTTCTGTGTTGTTCTACTGGGACTAGACTGCCTTGTAATATCGTAGAATGAATGAACCTCCCTGGATCTATAATTGCTCACATCCCTCTCTGTAAATCCCTCTTTGGGGCTCCTGGGTTTAGTTTAACCTTAAAATTGTTTTATCTTTTGTAAAAGTTGACACTATGGTGAATTTTCTTCTAGACCTTGAAGAACATGGATTTTTTTTTTTCATTTTCTGATTATATGTTTAAATGCAGACTTTTGAAATATTTCCCTTTGCTAAAATTCATTCATATTCCTACAGAAGGCAGATAGTTCATTACTATCTTTTCAAAAGGGCAACAGTTAAATCTGCTTTTCAAAAAGAAGACTGTTTTTAAAATTAACAGCTAATAATGTGGAAGCAGTTTTCACTCAGCATAGTGTGCTTCTGTCTCCATAGCACTTCTGTTAGGAACCACAGAAACTACTTGTATCAGTTGAAGCAGATATTTTCATCTGGTTTTGGTAGAGAGAAATACAGGAGACCACACATGTGAAGACATACTGCACTCTATTGGCAGATTGTACTCTACAGGTGTCAACTAGACCTTTTTTTTAAGCTCCCATATTTTACCCAAAAAGAGTAAAAATTCAAGTTCTGGGGCTCAGTTGAAGAATTCTGAAGAGGAAATAAATTTCTACAGATATGATTTCTTAACAGAATGTTTGAAACTATCTCTTTTTGCAAAACGTTTTGGTTTGAGATATAAATTCATTTTATGCTTCAGCTTATTTTATTAAGTCATATCATGCCTTCATATTTGCAACATATTTCAATTTGGGCCTGGATTCATGGAAGAAAAGTTTGAAAAAAATTTCAGTTTCAAAAATTTTCTGCCAAATTGAAGTGCTTAAAATATCTCCAGAAGGAATTTTAGCCCATAAAATAAGTGAAGTAACTGAACTGAGTATTCAGCATTATACCTGTCTCTGCCAATCCTAAAAATCCAAGTCCTAAACCACTGGAAACACAAACTTTGGGGTTTGTTGTGGTAATAAACGTTTTGGCATATCCATTCACAAAGAAAGAGTGCAAAATTTTCTGGAGATTTTAGGGATTGCTTAAGAGGAGAGGTTTGATAATGGCTACATTCATTACTTTCTCAATGATGCTAACCTTATCTTCTGCAGAAAATTATAGCAATAAAGTTGTATATCGTGCTGATAATGAAAATCCTTTATGTTCTCTAGTGTTTTATTCTGCCTCTAGGATAAAGTCATAAAACAAAACAGAATTATTCTTGGTTGCCCAAACTGTGAACAAGATGCCCTGTGTTACATGAAAGATACCCCCAAGGCAGCATATAAATTTATTCCAAATCAAAATGCATCAGTTTTACTGAATTTAGAATTAATAGAGGACATCTGTTTTTCCACAGCTGAATGGTGGCACATGCTGGCTCAGCATAATCATGAAGCAAAACCCTGTTAAGACATCTACAGCAAAAATCACAGATTGCTTTAAATTTATGCATACAAGTAGTCTCATAGTCTGGACATGGCTAAGTGCTTTACTGTCTCATTTTCATTAATTTATGTAATCCCCTATCTTAAATTTTGCTTGTGGAAATGATGAAATATCAAGTCTGATTTTAAGAAATGCAGAATCTAATGGAGAAAACTGTAAAATCACATAATTCATAAGCATTGGGGATCTCAGTTCAGCAGCATTGGGGATGCTTAATAATCTCTTCTTATTACTCTTTAATTATAATTTATTTTAGCAACAGAGATATTCTGGCATAATAAATTCTCAATCATTGAACTTTTTATGGCTATGGGAAGTTGTGGCTTGAAAGTTTCTCTTTCAGAAAATATAGCTTATTTTTAGTACATCTCTGGGGGAAATATATAATAGTAGTATTTGCAACTACTTCTTCATTTTTGAGAGATTTTCTACTAAGTGAATTTCAATATTTCTGCTTAATAATCCATAATAATAAATAGTCTGCAGGTCTCCATAGTTCTAACAATAAGAAGTGTAAGGATACTGTTAAGAAAAGGGATATAATGAAAATATTTTTGTTGGCAGAATGGTTTGCTGGAAATCTCTTTATGAGCAAAACCCTAAGCTTTCCTTCAGCCTCCTTCATTACATGCTCAAGTTCTCAAAAATTTCAGAAGAGCATATTGAAATTTCTTTTCAGGTTTATCTCCTGAGTACAACATTCACACTGAGATTGGGGGCCAGGAGGAGCAGACTCTAACATACTGTGCATGTGTAGAAGGGTCTTTGGGGGCAAACCAGAATGTCTTGGAAGAGAAAATGAGGATTTCTCTTTCAGCATGTGCACATTCTACTACAATATATGGTCAGGACATAATTCCAGTGTATGCGAAACACTCCGAAAAGTTTCGCTGTTTGGGGGTTTTTAGATATGGTTTTCAGTTGAAGGTATGCTATTTGAAATAGCTCTTCTCTGGACAAGAAGGGAGATTAATATACTGGAAACTCCTTATTTAAAAGACCCTGCAGACAGATGAAGAGCTATGTGCAAAGACATAAAGTAATATGTATAATATTAATAATCATAAAATCATATAATCATTTTAGGTTGGAAAAGACCTGTAAAATCATGGAGTCCAACCTTTGACCTTGTCAACTAGAGCGTGGCACTAAGTGCCAAATAAAGTCACAACCACCTGTTTGCTATAATGGAACATCTTTCCTCTGCATGTAGCTCCAGCTGTTGTAGGTCATGTTGCAACTCATACCTCAAATGCAAGAGGTCAAAAGTTCTGTTTGACTGACCTGAAGCTCCACTCTTTTATCTCCAAACTTCAAGTTCATTCAGCTGTATGTGCACATCAGCTAATACAATTATTGTGAATTTGAGGAACTCACCTAGAAAAATTCTCGGCCAAGGACATGCACATTTTCCGTCTTCTATATTTATATAATAGCAGATAAATCAAATTTCATGAATATGTATTTCATTTATTTGGGTGTAAGTAGAAGACAAGAACGACCTGCTTATATATTTTTGTTTAAACTGGCAGAGGAATTTTAGTTTAGTATGTAGACAAAATTAGTCACGGCACTTTAGCTGGTGTTCATCCAAACAATTTTATTCTCTATTAAAGAAGAAAATAATTTGTTCGTCTTTTCCTAGATTTTTGATCAATATTAATTTGCTGAGATTTCCTGGTTAAATTTCATTTTTGTCTTCTTAGTTTTGTTTTAGCACCATATCAGTGTCTTCTGAATTTTTTTAATGAATAAATTATTTTAATTGAGTTTTTTAGTTATGTGATATTTTACGCTGAGCAGAGCTTCTGTTGTTGTATTTTTCAAGTTTCAGAGAATATAAAATATTTTGGGTTTATTTTCAATGGAGGAGTTTCCTCATATTTGGCTTATTTAGGATAACACTCAGCTGGGGTAATGTTTCAATAATTATATGAGTAGGAATTTCTAGAGGTGCTTTTTCCTTCAATTGCTCTTCTATATAAATTAGTTTGCAGATCAAATATGAAAATCTTTATTTTCTTTGCTCTTTTTTACTGAATACTTTAATGTCAGTTGGATTTTATAATCCATGCAAACACAATATTTTTTTATAGCAGCTTTCTCTTTTTCTTGTCCTACACATTGCATATTAAATGAAATAAATTGATTCTCAACTGATTGTAAGTGTTGCCTATTGACAGAATGACGGCCTATTTATAACCTATTTTAAATTAAATTTATACAACCTGTATTGTGGAATTCACTATTGCTTTGTACTATTAATCTCAGTTAAATAAGTCTCACTTGCCAAGATCACCAAAGATACTTCAACCTTTAAATTTAAAATAACAATGACATAAGAAAAGACAAAAAAAAAAGTGTGATGGCATGATGCAAGGTATTTCATCAGATGAAATTTTTATGAAAATATCTATTTCAAATATTTTTAAATCAATACCCCACTCATCTGGTTGTTCAGAGTTACATGAAATAACTTGATGATTATGTCAGCGCTAAGGCACTGAAAACAAGAAAACAAACAAAAAATCAAGCCCAGAAACACGTGAACAAGTAATTTTCTTGCTTCTTCTAGAAGCCCCAGTGTAAGCTAAATGATCTGTGGCTTCATTATTCAGCAGGAATGTGGATCTGAATCTGGATCTGGATCATTTTGTGGTAGATCCGTCACTGATGCAACATTTTTCTGAAACATCAGCGTTTATGGTTGCATTAGTGTTCCAATTCTGTAATGTCTTTCCTGGTCTGAATTCTAGCTCCTTTTGAATGCCAAAGTCACAGAACATCAACAAGGCTTTTCCTCTTAAGATGCCTAGACAGTTTATAATTCCAGAGGCTTAGCTGTAAAATAGTCCTACTACTTCTACTGATGAGCAAATCCATATTTTCCCATGCTTTACATTAACGAAAGTCAGTGGGTGTTCCAGGGTGCACAGAAACTATTGAAATAATTAGAAAGCAATTTCCACATGATTCTCCTCCTCTCCATGGAGCTTTCAACAGAATTTCTTTAAAGCATGCATTTGGAAAAGAAAACATTGGTCTGTTAGGATTATAAAAATAGCTAGCTTTCACAAAACTCTGGAAATCACAATATTTTCCATTTACAGCTGATTTAGATAACATACCAGTTAGTGAGAGAGAGTTTTTCTTTCCATCTTCATTTTCCCCTACACATATAATTTCCACAAAACTGCAGCACTGAAAAGCTTACTTACGAAATTGACAGGAATAGTTTGAAAAGTGTTGTCATTTTCCTATATTTTTTATCTTTCTCAAATCTGTGAATTGTCTCAGAAGGAAAAAGTTTCCATGACTAAAAAGTTTTAGAGACACTTTTGGACTAGAAGAGAATAGGCAATTGTCCCAGGTTCCCTTTCAGTTTGACTCAAGGTTGTGTGAGGTAAAATGTAACCAAATATGCAAGTATAGAGGAGGGAAGGTCTTCTACCTTCCCTCCCTCTTAAATCTCCACAACCGTATTGTAGACTCTGGTCATTGTGCATTAAAGTGGATATGGAAAATAAAAGCTCTTGTAAAAATAGAAAAATAGCAGAAGTTAAGGAATAGCAAGGAATCGCTCTTTCATTGTCAGGAAAACAGACTCAGTACAGGAACTGTGTGTCCTACTGTCATTGTCCTTGCCCTTGTAGAACTTGGGTATTTGTTTATTTTTTTAGTTCCAATCTTGAATGGCTTTTCCTTCACACCACAAAACAATGATGTGGTAAAAAGTACTTGCATGAATTCTTTGCTGACATGTTAATAGGCTTTGCTTGCATGTGTGACCTCAAGAAGTGACTGTCCCCAAATGTCCCTGAATTGGTAACAGCTTTTTTTTTCTATCTTTTCCTATTGTAACATTTTTATTGGCTGTTTATTTAAGTACTTTTCTAAATACATATGTATCTTTAGAGTGCTTGCTTTCACTGCTTTCAAATGCTCTGCTGTTTATTGTCCTGAGCTTCTTCAGTTACATAATGAAGATAACCTTGAGGGTTCTTTTTCCCCAAGAGTCTCATATTTTAACTCACTGAGTACTGCAGAAGCCAAGGACTACTGTATTTTACCTTAGAAGTGAATCTAGAGTGCAATGGAATTTCAGCAAAGTATATGAAGTGTCTCACTAACTAACCATGCTCTTGCTACCAAGTTATGCTCAGACCTAAAAAGTAAGACCTGAAAATCATGAGGGTCATTGCTCTTTCCTAAAGGTCAAAAAAAAGTGCAGAATATCTGATACTTAAAAAAGAAATACAGAGAAAGCTCTGGATCTTGATTACCCACACTGTTTAACTCTTGTCTCCTCAGCTCTTCCTTTGAACTGCTACAAATACTACATCTACCACAAGGGCTAAAAGCTCTGAGCAGCATGAGAGCCAGCTGGTGCCATTTGGTGTTCACCTTTTACTTAGCAGAGCAGAGATGACCTTTTGTAGTATTTTTTTTATATTGTCATCAGGCTTGCATTCTTGCTTTGCAGTCTTTTTAGACAATGCAAGAAGGAAGAAAAGAGATTAATCTAAAAGCTGACAGGGAATACAACTATTTTATACAAGCCATGAGTAAAGTTGTATGAGACAGCATTCCACTCATATCTTGTGCTTCAGTCTTGGTTTGGAAAGGCCCTCAGGAACATGCTTAGCTTGAATCCCTCTGAAGTCAATATATCTACATGTGCATAGTGTCTGTGGTGGTTGTTTCACAAAGTGTTTTTTCAGTGCATCTGAAGGATGTATGCTTGGGAAAAAGAGGGGAGTATCTACAGGAACACTGTCAGCCACCTCTGTCTCAGCCCGAGGACAGCAGCACAGCACAGAATGCATTTGGGGATGGCACATGAGGGGTTATGGCTTCGAGATACAATGGCCCTGTTCTTTCACAGAGACTGTGGTGTGTGCATGAGCAGCATCTCCCAGGAGCACTTCAAGCTGTGGAAAAATTGTCTCCCTGTTCCTACGCTCCAGAGCTTAGTGCCATGGAAGGAGGGGGATGTACATCCCTGCTCCTTTCTCTTTGCACTTCAAGGAGCTCTGTCAGGCATGTCATGCTGCAGCCTCTGCATCCCCCTAGGTTAGTCCCTGTGTCCAAAGCTAGATTTTTTTTCCCAAACTGTTTTAGTTTAGGGGTGCTCTGATTAGATCACATCAACTGTTTAAAGCACCTTAAACCTATTACAATTCAAGCTAAATACCTGAGTTTTACCATGTCTTTCCACATGCCAGGTGCTTGCCTCAGACTTGTTAGTGTCAGTAAAGAGTAAAGGCACCAGAGCTTCCTGTGGCTTTGTCTTCCTTCATGATATAAAAACTGCTCTTACTAATAACAGGAGGAAAGTACATCTGGTGAATCTCTCTTAATGGCATTGTTGAGGGGTTAATTTGGCACAGTAATTTTCATTGGGTACCTGTCGAAATCTGCACAGAAGGAAGTCCTCTTTTTAGCACTGCTTTGAATGTCTTTGCTGAAGAATTAGGTAAAGTCTTTCCTTTGCACCCTGTTTTGTTTTTCTTTCAGAAGGAGAAGGGGCAATTATTGTGATCCATGGAGGTTACTGCTCTGGAAAGCTAAGAAAGAACATTTCATCTGAGAAAACAAATACACTTGTAGAAACAACAGTGAAATGTGATGACCTTTTAATGTATTTATCAAAGGCCTTGCAGTTCCATTTCAAGGCAGGTGAAGGAATACTTACTGAACCCAGAAAATGAATCTACCTCCACAGAACTAAGATAACTAAAAAGGAAGAAAGAAACAGGCACAAAACCGTTAGCACCTGCCAACTCCTATTAAGAGATTAGAATGCTTAAAAAGACAGCGAGCAGCTCAATATTTTCTTTTAAGTTTCTCTTGCCTGACTTCTCATGCATGCTGCTGTGCACGGCAGTGAAACAAACAGGTCACATTTCAGCTCCTCAGAGCTTCAAAAGCACTTTATAGCTGAAGAGCAACTAGCTTCTGCACAGACTTTGTAAGATATTTTTACGAAATATATAATTTTAAGAGATGTGTCTGTGCCCAAGTGGTTGACTCTTAGGAAACAGAGTGAGGCTCTGCATTGGCATTGGCAAGAAATTAGTTCCCAATGTGAACCTAGAGTTACTTTACACATGAATGCTGAGTGATTTAGGAATTGTTCTGAGATACCCTGAAATATCCTACAATTTTAACAAGTTTCCTCTTTAATCAGTGGAAAACACAGTTTACAAATAGGCTTCTTGTGAAACAGTGATGAAAGAAGCACTGCTAGTCATGCAGATCAGAGAGCATAAATCCCAGTGAAGCTGACAGGAATTCAGAAAAATATTTTAAAATGGAAAGAGCTATTTCTGGCAAAAATGGGGGGCCTGCTCCCCCTGTGAAATGCTAAAACTTGCAGGGGAAAAGGCCTGCAGCTAGCATAGTGTGAACCACATGCCTCCTGAGAAGGGACTGGGTCAGGTGACCCGTCGCGTTTGTTGCTTCATCATCCTTTGGTTTAATCAGGAATTAGACCAAACAAAGGCTGAAGGAAAACTGCTCAGTTGCAGAAAGAAGGGGGTTAGTGCATTGAGCTGTCTATCCTTGGCTGGGAGTAGGAAAAGGGCAGGGTTAAGGGCAGAAGTGCAACCAAATACCAGAGAAGTGGGGTCTTCACTGCTCTCATAACACCCATGGCTGGGGCAGGACCAGGCAAACCTGGCAGGCTGTTATCCTCAGGTGGACAGGGAGCTATGAACCTCAGCTCTCTTCCCCAAATTGGAAAACAGGCACACAGGCAGAGTTCCAGGCTCTTGCTGACTTGGCTGACATGACCAGTCCTAACCCAGAACTACTGACCTCTGCCTTTGTAAGACACCACTTGGAGTACTGCATCCAAGTCTAGAGCCCTCAGCATAAGAAATTGATTTGTTAGAGGGGGGAAGAGGAGCCACAAAGATAAGCAGAGGGATGGAATATCTCTCCCACAAAGACAGGCTGAGAAACCTGGGACTGTTCAGTCTGGACAAGAGAAGACTTTGGGGAGATCTCATTGTGATGTTTCATTACCTTAAGGGGATTATAAAAAGGAGGGAAAGGGAGTTTTTATATGAGAAGATAGTGACAGGGCAAGGGAAAAAGGTTTTAAACTGAAGGAGGGCAGGTTTTGATTGGACAATAGGAAAAAATCCTGTAGTGAGAGGATGGTGAGGCACTGGAACAGGTTGCCCAGAGAAGGTGTAGATGCCCCATGCCTGGAGGGCAAGCCTGGATGGAGCCCTGAGTAACCTGATCTAGTGAGTGACATCTCTGCCTGTGGTAAGGGACTGGGAACTAGAGGGACTTTAAGGTCCCTTGCAACCCTAACCATTCTATGGCTCTATGAACCTAGCTGGCTAGTGTTATCCTTGAACAGATCTTCACTTACCAATATTGCTACAGCGTCTGAATTCTTCTTTTTAGCTCTGAGACTACATTCCTTGTTCAGTTTTGCTTGAAAATGCAGATAAGAGTTACAGAATCTGTAAGACACTGACTGGCCAAAGATCACACCCAGGTATAAAATGCATTTGTGCAGAAAATGTCACTGGAAGAAAAGAAAAAGACCTTTGTGTAAACATAACTCTGCAGAGAAATATTGATATTAAAAAGATTACATTTTTTGAAGAATCCTACCAATACTGGGAGTTGAAATGAATCCATTGTGCTCGAATGAAGAAGCCAAAGTGAAAACAGTTTTGGTATACACATCATTTTAACTTCAGTTGTTTTCCCCAGTTCCTTTTCTATACTTTGAAGCTGTACTACAAAAGAAGGCTTAATTCTCAACTTTTTCATTGGTCCTCTAGGGCTGAGATAACCAAAGTACAGATCATGTTAGAAGAAAAAGTGTACCTAACTTTCTCCTCAGAATGGAGACAGCTCATTGGACAAAGCAAAACATTTCATAGCTTCATTAAATCTCCTGGATGCATTTTACACAAATGTGTCTTTTCACGTTCTGATTTTTTAAAAATATATTGCATAGTGGTGCTGCACATTCACAGGAATGCTTCTCTACAGACCCTTTAGTTCAGGCCTATTCAATGACAAAACATTCATCGGCACCTGCATACATGTTGCAATCCCATAGTTGCATAATAGCTTAAACACAGTGTAGTTCTCAATGCTATATTTATTTCACAGGATATCTCATTTTTTATTTAAAGCAAACCCATATTTTACAGCAAGAATAATTTACAATTAAGTTTTAATTTAACAGACATTATTGATCTAAGCTCCAAAAGAATTTAGTGATTTTTTTTGTAAATTTGTTTTCAAACACCTTATGCTCAATTTAATTAATTACATTGTGTGCCCTAAGCAGTTTCGTGTTTAATTAGAATACAGCAGAGAAAGATTTTGCTTTAAAATCTTGAGTTATCTCATATATGCTTATTTATGGAAAAGCTTTTGTAAGTGGATGTAGAGCAGCTCAGTTGCTGTGAGTGAAGTACCAATAGGACCCTTTGTGTGTATATTCATTATTTTAATGCCTTAACATTAGCCTCTCATATTCACATTTATTGACCTTTTACTCTCTACTACTGCTTACATATTTGCAAACACTTCATATCTTCCTGTAGGTGGTAGGAGTTGCTCAGTGTTGACAATGCCCTTGAAAACTTGAATTTAAAAGTATAAAGTATCTACATGGAGCTGCACAACACTAGAAATTATTAACATTAAACAGTTATAAATAATTTCCACTATGGAATTATGTTTTAAAGTAACAGCATGATCCAATACATGGTTATTCATAACAAACCCTTTGTCCTGGCTTGACTTTTGCCAATGCTGGTTTCTCTGCTCTTTGGAAATTTCCCTACTTACAAATTTTTTTCTCATCTTTTTTACAGAGTAGAGGAACAACTTTTTGGAGCAACTACATAAATCTAACAAATCTTGTGACAGCTGCCATATTTTACAATTTCTATCAAAACCCATAAAATATAGTGTTTTCTTTGAAATTTGCAAATGTACTGGTTTACAGAATAATCAAGTCATTTGACTATTCAAAAAAGACTATACAACTTACCAACAGACCTTTTTCTTTAAAAAGGTCTGATGGTAAGTTGTAGAAAAGCTTATGGAATGTTTAAATTTGCTCTCTATCACCTCAAACTTCTTTAATAGTAACTTTACATTAATTCAGACTTCTTCTATCACTATATAAGGAAACACATTTTTTTCCCTAAGTATCTGAAAAAAGTAAAGAAAACTAATGGATCAGGCTAAACAGGTACTAAAATACTTTCTCTGAACATGACTGCTAACTGTATATAAGAATAAAAATCAAGTGATAGTCTCTAGAGGTTCTAATAGCAATCCACTGATATCTAAGTGGAAGTCATTAAGAAGGCAAATACAAGCTCTTTACAGCAAAAAGGTAACAGACATAACTTAAAACAAAAGAGATTCCAAAATACAATCATAAAATATTTTTTTACAAATGAGGACCATCAGGAGTGACACAGGGAGCCTCTTCAGGCTCCATCTTTGGTGAGGAGGTTCAAGAAAAATCGCTAAGTAACTTACTCTCATCTCACAAGGGGCTCTGGTTTGAGAAGGGGGGTGCTCTAGAAATCTCCTGTGGCCCTTTGCCTTCAATTCTATTAATTGAATAGATTATTCAATTAATCTATTTCATGATTCTCCAGACCTGCTTCAAAACCACCATATCATATAGCCTTCAGTGACCCTTTTTGTAATGAGAGCATCTTTTCATTCAGTACATGTCTTATTGCTCACAAATGTTGTTGAAATCAGATCCTCAATTTGCTTCTCCATTTTGTAGAAGTGAATCTTGAACATACTGTTTTATAAGAGTACATGATAATTAATCTAGCTTTGTGATTTTCTCAGTCTCAGTCTCGAGTATTCAAGTGTTTGGAATAGGCAATGTTAAAACATGACTTTGCATATGTTTAAAAAGACACCACTCCATGATACACTGTCTTTTGTTAGACAAAGGAAATACAAATCATTCAGTCAATCAGTCAGTCAATCAATCATGTAAGCCAGTGATTTGTTCTGTGGTTCAGTAAACAAAGGATTTAAGTAATAATGTCTCAGAACTTTTGAGAACTGTAAAACAATTTGGAATTAACACAAAACTGATGAATACAGGTAAAGCAATTAATCATAATATAAATCAATTAATCACACGTACTAGAGTGTATTAAAAAAGAATATTACTCTTGGTTTTTCACCCACATTTCCTAGCAATTTTTCTGAAGTGATGAGTGCTGATCTCTCTTTTTTAATGTCTTTTGCTTATAGACTATTTCAACATAAATAAGACCAGGATGAATGAATCAGTTTCCCAATAATATAATAAGAGATGTTCATTATTGCATTGAAATGAGTCCTTGTCTTTCCCTGTCCTTCAGGAAAAAAAGGATAATCAACTGTCTTCATTATAAGATTTGTCAGCATGATAGAGCTAATATTAATGCATTTTAAATTGAAAATAAATAACAGGGCTGACATTTATCTACAGTGCTAGAATGTGACAGGATACTGTATGTGGTGATGTGTGTCATTGGCTGATGCAGAGTGAACACATTATCCCCACTGCTCTCCCTGTGCATAAATCAGTGTAATTATTTAATCTTTAATTTTAAACAACTTCCACTTTGGTCTAGCTCCCACATTTCTTTTTTACAGAAGCAAGATAGACACTGGATTTTTTTTTCATCTCATACAGAGGACTTCCTGGTGGGAGAAATTATATAGTAAATTTTGACATGAAACTACTTTGCACAGTTTGATTCAAAGTCCTTGGCTTGTCTTTTAACTGGTTGTGTTCAATTCAAAAGCAGAACTGTCTGCCAAAAGAGTTGTTCCTAATTTTGTGGCTACAGCACTTTTTGGAATGAGAGTTTACCAATAATATTGTTAGTGGCCAAATTCTGACATATTTTTGAGCTATGTACAAGAGGTTAAATTTACAGACAAAGAGTATCTAAATCCACAGAACACAAAGTCTACTTGTTTGCATGGATGCATGTCCTTTAATGGTACAATCATATTTTAAAAATCAAAAGCAGAACTAAATTTCGCAGTGGGTAATTTTCTCTATAATAACCTTATTTTTTGGGTAAAATGCACCATTTCCCAAATACAGACATCTCATTGCATTCTGTGATTCACTTGTGCCATGATCTGTGGATGTAAGGCAAGACTACCCAGTAAAATAAGTGTTAATAAACTTTCTTTACTATTTGGATTGATTTCATATCCTTAGACTTAGAAGCAGTTTATCAATAGAATATGAATAAATATATCCCCTAATATAAGATTTTATTGTAGGGGAGGGCAATCTATTTAAATTTCTGCATCCCTAGGCTCTTTCAACAGGTGAGTCATAGTTGGAGCCAACGTGTCTCCATTGATTACGCAGAAACCAAAGAAAAAGACGACCCTGGCACCTGAAGTGCCCAGTTAGTAATGATTCATTAGCAATTTAACTGGTATAATCTCCACCTCTGCTTTACAAGAACAGCCTTGCTTGAGCTAAAAATAAAACTTCCTTTTAGAGGCTGGAGGCATGAATTCTACCTATATTTTCCTTTCTAACAGTTAAACCACAGCCTAAGATATTTGGTGCTGTTAGGTGTTTGAGAGAGCTGAAATTTTATTAAGTATATCAAGTACACAAAAATAGCACTAAATCCATATTTGCAAAAAAATAGAGAGAGTAAAGTGTAGAGACTTAGATAACTATATTTTATAATTTCGTACCCAAAAAAAGTCTGTTTTGTAGTTCCTTATTTCTGGTCAGAGTATTGTAGACAACAGAAGTGAGGTGAAATCAAACTGGGTAGAATGGAGGTAGCAAAATATCTCTCTACATTTTGGAGTTATACCTGCAAATAATTGAATTGATTTAGAGAGAAAGAGAGGCCATCGCATATGATGCTGTATTTTTTAAGTCTCCTTAGCCCTTTCATTCTCTTTTTCTCTTGTACTACTCTGTCTAATTGTGTTAACAGAACATGCCTTTTAAAAAGATATTAAAAAGTAACTCTTGCCTTGACAATTGCATTTTGAATTAAGTTCTTCAAAGACTCTTCCCAAACAGGACTGGGAAATCCTACTTATTATTCAATTTGCAATACCACATACAAACTCCTGGTGCTAGGGATTGTTTTGCTGACATTGAAAGCAAGGTCCAGAACTCCAGTGGGGAGTCCAGAATGCTTAGCAATCATTCTCTCTGAAGTGTATCCTGGGATTCTGTACATACGCCTAGACAGCTGATCTGATGTACTGGTAACAGGCTTCAGAATTTCCAACTTGTATTTACTACTGAACTGAGTGGTAAAGGTAGAGTGTTTCAGTATTCACACTAGACAGAAGGTGATCTGGAAGGATATAGAGAGTCTCTGGCTTTGACTGATCCTCTGGCCAGGTCCTATGGCTCACCTCTCTCCTGCAGAGTTGGAGTCTCCCACAAACACATGTGCTGGGCATGGTTTAGACTGGTTATTACAAAAAATGTCTTCCTTGAAAGTGTACACATGCACTGGAACAGACCCTCTGTCTGGAAACTGGAAATCTTCAAAAACTTGTGGATATGGTCTTTAGAGACATGGTTTAATGGTAGGCTTGGCATTGATGCTCTGACTTGAGTTGATGATCTGATTTGATGACCTTGGAGGTCTTTCCTTATTCTTAATTATTCTGTGAATCAGCTCTACATGCTGGTTTGAACCATTACTCTTTCCATCTATTCTGCTCATGTTTTGAGCTTTTCCTCTCCCTAAAACTCAGAGGGATCTTCTGGCTTCTTGCCATTCTTTGACATAACAACCCACAATTTCCCACAAACAGGATTTTCATGAAGGCTGATTAATGCAGACTCTTTCCTTAAATAGTTTTCCTGTTATTGCTGGTCCACAGAGCATAAAGATACAACGTGGGACCAATTATCTCTATAAGAAAATAGTGCCTAAGTGTCTTTAATCTACAAAAACAGGAGTGGCTGCAAAGAGTGAAGTTCCTGTTCTGGTAACCTTCAAGAAAATGGTTTACTGAGAAATCTCAGTAAGTTAGATTGTCACTATTCTCCAAAGTGAGTCTGTCTCACAACTCTTCAAAATCAAATCCAATTGCAACACAATATGATATCCCAAATCACCACCTCTTTATTTGAGACTAATTCTTTGTTCTGGAAACAAAGAATTTTTTTATTACAGTGTCAAGACTACAACAGTACAAAGCAAAGATGTTTTATCTACTTTGACAAACTTCTGGGAATTCAGCATGTCCTGGCCTTCTGATTTTGTGACCATTTTTCTTGTATCATTTTAACTATATAAGGGCTGCAGGAATCATCAATTCTGTTACACTCAATGGGATATTTGGTGTTTTAACATTTATAAAACCAGATGACAGTAAACAGGTTTTTTTTTAAAAAAAAAACTTTAAAAATTTAAAATTTACATTAAAATTTTGAAAATCAAAATGTAGCTTCAAAAAAAGATTTTAGCTCTAGACTTGTCAGTAGTCTGCTTCATTGCTCAATTTTGTCCATTGCAGTTAATTTCAGTAGTGTAACTGGGCCCTGATTAAGACCAGGGATTGTGGCTCCTACACAAGTCTGTGAACAAATAGTAATTAAATATGACTAGATTTAGTGCTTGTGAGCAAGGAATAGAACTGAAAGCAAAATATGAACTAAAAAAAAAAAAAATATCTGCTAGCACAGCATGGTTGGGAACTAATTTAGTATAGATAAGTCACTAAGAAGGAAAAAAGTAGACAGGGGAGATTTGCTAAGTTTCCAAGCAGCTTGTTAGTATTCATGAGAGTGAATCTTTAGTAATTATCATGACACACAGATAGTTCATAGCCTAGATGAAGGATTCTGTGTGTCAATCAGTGAAAATGTAATCACCCAAAAAAAGAGATGTCTGAGGCTGGTTTCTGAGATTAACCAACTTTGAAGGAATTTGGAACTTTAGAATTTTTAGAACTTTAATGGCAAAGGAGCATAGGAGCTTAATGTATTATTTTCTCTTTCTGCTGAAGAGGACAATTTTGCCTCTCCACTCAGCAGTTGGAGATGTCATGATCACGCCATGTCTGAAACACCGGCTTTGGTTTTGTTTCCTATTATACAAAAAGGTTTGAACAGGCTAGAGAAAGTCCAGAGAAGGGCACGAAAATGGGGAGTCATAGGAGGAAAGGCTGAAAGTCAGCCTTGAGATGAAAAGTTTTAATGGAGACCCTCATTACCATGTTCCAGTATTTAAAGTGTGTTACACTTGTTAAAGAAGATGGAGACTTCCTGTCATGGTTTAAGCCCAGGTGGAAATAAGGTACCATGAAGCTGCTCACTCAACCCTCCTCTCTGCCCTTCACAGTAGTGGAACGGGGAGGAGAATCAAAATAAAACTTTTAGGTTGAGATAAGAACAGCTAGAAAATTAAAAATAAAGTAAAATATACTGGTAATAATAGTAAAGTAATAATGGCAATAAATGGGAAAAAATAGGTTGGTGCACATTGCAATTGCTCAACACCAGTTGATCAATGTCAGAACCCCCTTCCCAAACCCAGATCAGCCCTCGCTTCAGGGTAACTTCTCCCATTTTATGTTCCAGGCATGATGTCCTGCAGTGTGGAATATCCCTTTGGGTCACCTGTCTTGACTATTCTTCCTCCCAGTTTCTTTTGCACACCTCCTCACTGGCATAGCATGACTTAGGATAAACATAACTTAGCAAAAGACCAAAACATCAGTGTGTTATCAACAGAATCCCCATTCAAAATCCAAAACATAGCACTGTAACAGCTACTGAGAAGAAATTAGCTCTACCCTAGCTAAACCAGGACATTTCCTTTTTACAAGGAGTCACTTGGGAAAGAGAAGAGGTACTGGATAAACAAGTAACTTCTGGGGAGATTCCAGTTAAATGGAGAAGGAAAATTTTTCACAATAAGAAAAATCAGCCATTGGAATAATCTCATCAGAGAAGTGGGGAACACTTAAGATTCATCTGGACAGGGTGCTGGGCCATGTTGTCTCTTTTGTTGCTAAGAAAGGCTGGACCAGCTGATTATTATCTATTAGCATTTTAAGTTAATTCCAGGCTTGCCATTATGCAGATTGGTATTAGCAAGGGTGAGATTCCTGGGATGAAGAGAAGCAGTTGATTGCAGAAAAAAAATTATTTGGTTCTGTGTTTTTATCCCATTTCATATTCCACAAAATACCATTGATTCTACAGCACAGAGTGACAGGCTATGCTGTCAGTGCTGAGTTCCCAAGATGTCTTTGATATTCATAAACACAGCATCTGAATTTCAAAAAAAAAAAAAGAAGAAAACCTGTCAATATGAGGAGAAATCTAGCTTAATCAAAAGGAAAATTATCTCAGTCACAGACTAACAGAGAAAGATCTGCAATTATTGTGTGGAGTGCATTTAGGAAAGAGGTTTTTTGGAGTAGTCAAAGGAAAGCTACCAGACATAATGGGTTTTGATTAAAAAACAAAAATCATTTAAAAATGACAGGGAAAACTTAAAAATAGCTATGTTTTCAAAAGTTTTAAAGTGTCTAAATTCCAAACAAACTTAAAGTTCAAAAATAACTTCTGGCCTAATTTTAAATAAATATATGTTAATGTTTAAATAAATGATAAGTAGTGTTTGTTGCTGTTAAACCATTTTGATTACATTTTCTACATTTTTTGGCTTTTTTTTTTCTCTCAGTCATTTCTGGGGAATGTCACACAAGAACTATGGTGTGTGCTTCTGATGTTCCAACTGACCAGAAGCCATCTAAATGTGCAGGTTTGAGGCACACAGTAACTTTAAGTCTATAAATTAACAGTGCTGCACAAAAAGACATAAGACATTCCTTACTACTCATTCCCAATTATTCTCTTCTCCCATGCTAACAATGCACAAGGCTGGATCACAGGTCTAATTCAGCTGAGAATGAAGTCAGTAAAAAACACCTAGTCTTGCAAGGACTTGTGTTATAAAAAAGCTAAACTTTTTTCCTTTTAAATTTATCCTTCAGGAGTTTTTTTTCTTATATTAAGCACTTAAGTTCTCCTTTTAGTACATTTGACATGTATCTTTTAACCTTATTTTATTAAACAAAATGGGCAATTTAGACCAAGCATTTCCAGTGGCTGCTTATGTAAGTTTCCCATTGGCTTTGACAACAAATATGAGTGTTCAGTCAACAAAGAGTAGAAGCTTACAAAGCCTTCTGAACCTGTAATTGTGCTTTGGACACACATCAAGAAAGACAACACATAATTTATTCACAGTTGTCTCCCACTGAAATTTGGAGTAATTTCCTAGATGGCAACATCAACAAGACAACAGCCCTTGCAGGGCTTTATTAATTAGTCATCCCATCCACAGTCTTATTCCCATGGTAGTCAGCAGTAGCCTGTGCAGAGAAAGAAGCCAGAAATTTCAGAATAAGGCATTGTAAGGCATCCAAGTCACTTTAGTGCATCTGCATTTTAAGTATCTAATGCTGTAACTCTTCAGAGGTAAGTCATGTAAATATGGAGAGAAAAGCCTAAAAGTTCTTCAAAAAGAGACCAAGCACACCTCTGCAAAGTATCTAAGGTGAAATGAGTTTTGCATTTTTAAGGTCTCCAAAAATATTTTCCTCTGGAAGGTATACTCTGGCCTTACCTTGGAAAGATCATTTTCTGAATCTTAGCTTCTTGTTCTCAAGAAAATATTACTGTCTCACTGCCAGTCTCACACATTACATGGAAAAATATTTCCATCTATTATTTCAAAAGTTATGTTTTTCAATTTCATTACTCCTTTGACTTCCATTTCTGGAACATAAAACAACAAGATCAGAAAATTGTCCCTCCTCTCTACAACCCTTACAGTTCTTTTTCTGTTACCATTTTTTTTCTGAAATTTCACAACTTAATCTTTCAGCCTTTTTTCAGAGGTCCCAGTGACAGAAATGTTGTCACCTGTAATTCTCTGTCTCCCTTTTGATGTGGGGCTATCTGTTTCTGGGTGGAGTATTTCTGGTAGGCCTGTGGCACTGGCTCTGCAGGAGACTTTTTCTATCAAATTTCTCAGGGGTCATAAATCCACTTGTCCTTTCTACCTGCAACTGCACAGAGCTCACTGAAGAGCAAGACACAGATAATTTCCCAGGACTGACACATTAAACATAAAATCCCTTAAAGTATACAAGTAGATACTATTTTCTTCACAAAACTTCTTTTCTTTCAATTCTTCAACAGTGAACTTCAGCAAGTTTTCAGTTCAGCTGAATTTTAATTTCTTTTTTTTGAACTTCATTGACTTTTTTCTTTCAGTACACCTCTTTTCTTTTCATTTAGCTTTCTTACTAATGTGTTAATACATTGATAAGCAAAACATTGAATATATATGAAAGTCTGAGACGCCCTACTCTTAAACTTTTGTACTGGTGAAAGCTGATTTGTTTTCCACTACCTATTTTTTATAAAGGACTGTGTAATACCCTCAAAAAAAAATAAATTCATTTGTTTATTGCCTTTCATTAGAGACCTGGTTAATGGGTTTTTGAAAAACTAAATAAATTGTCATCAGGATCACATTTTTATTTTTATGTTTTGAAAGAGTTTGTATTCATTAGAGAGAGAATTTACCTTTGTAGAGAGGAGGTTATTTAGCATTTCTCACATCACCATCTATATTTAATTTTATTATTCCACTTATAAATATTAAGCAAACTTTTTGCTTCCAGACATGTCTGTGGCTTACTTGTCAGAGAGCTTCTGAATGACAGGGAATCATTCAATCATTCTGAGGTACAAAGTAAAATATTTTCTACAGGTAACCCTTCTAATCTATAAACTTTTTTCATGGTAGACTGTAAAATTTCTGATAGCATGTCTGATGTTTTACTCTCAGGCTCTTTGGTAGTCTTCCAACATTGTGTTCTATTTGTTGAACAAACTGTAGCAACAACAAATAAAAGTAAATTTGAAGGGCAAAGTGTTTTCCCTGATGCTACTGACCTATGCAAATTGTTGGATGTGTCAGCAAATAGTTACATTCAGACTTGACCCAATGTACCACAAGAAATCGTCTAAGAAACACTGCAATGGAGTAAATATTTGAAAATCAGAGAGCAAACAGCACTTGTTCAGAGGGAATAATTTCCCATTACAACAGCTTGCATAAATACCAGTTTTGTATAGTTGAGGCAAGCCCCTATGAAAAAAGGGGACAAATGTTACTGTAATGGCAAAGACAGATACATATAATGCCATAAAAACAGTGTGGCAGTGATGTAATATATTCATTACAAGCTCATCCTGTTTCATTTGTGTGTAACTCTTCTACAGTATCTTTGTGGAATATACGGTGTCTTTTGGGGTATTGTTATTGCATACCTGTCGCCGACATGTTTTATGAAAAATCCTTTACTTAGGATTCTTCCTCTCCTGAGAGCTGAGAGGCCTCAGGAACAAACTTGTAGACAATTCTTATCTGCTGTTGTGGAATGCAACAGGCGAGGTCTGTGATTGGCCCCGTCAAACTGTTTCCAATTAAGAGCCAATCACAGATCACCTGTCTGGCTGGTCTCAGTCTGAGAAGACCTCAGTTTACACATTCCTTTTCTATTCTTAGCATAGCTTAGTAGTGAAATCCTTCTCTCTCTTCTTTTAGTATAGTTTTTATATCTTATATATCATATAATAATAAATCAAGCCTTCTGATACATGGAGTCTACTTTGTCGTCTCTTCCCTCATCTTGGGACCCCTCTGAACGGGGTAACACATACCAATCAGTGAAGGAATGCAAATGAATTGTGAAAAACACTGAGCCCCAAATCCTCTTATTCTTTCTAGGACTGCACCACATTTAACAGAGAGCCTCTAAATGTTGTAAATAAATTGATACTGATATCTAATTTACAACAAGAATTTAGTACTTTCAGAATAACGTCTAAAATTGCGATAGCATCATATAATCCAACAGGATCAAATAGAAAAAAAAATGTAGCAAAGACTGCACATTATGATACTGTATTTTATTCAGTTTCCCACAAAAGTTCTTCATCAAGTAGTGAAAGGATTTTGATATTTCAGATAAAAATATATATTTGGATTTAATGCTATTAAAGATGATGGAAATAGGGTAGAGGAAAAACAAGGGATGTTTCTCTTTATGGAGAAAGCAGCTAGTACAGCCATTCACAGAGCATTATCACACTCATCGGGCAATCAGATAAGATGAGGGGATTTTGCTAGCTGAAAACAGTACCTAATATGAGCTGCCTTGAGATTTCCAATTCTCAGCCTAGCATTAAAAAAATCCCTTTTCTCTTCCTGGAAGAGGCATTCTGAACTGATACCAATATCAGGCTTTGAAGACAAGTGCCATATGCTTGGTATATATTGTTAAAAACAGCTATTTCTTCTGCATAACAGTGCTGAAACCTGACCCTCTCCTCTCAGGGTAAAATCACTGAGACATTCCTGGATCTTCTCTGGAAACTCTGAAAGCACAACAAAGTTTGAAGGAAATGTTTTTTCTTTCCTAAGCTTTCAGGCCCTAAGACATGAGGACAGGTTAGACTACTGCTAACACAGAAAATGACTGGGAAAAATAAAAAACCATTTGCATTTTGGAAATGCAGGATAAGAAAGGAGGAAAACAATAAAAAATAGATGAGAAGAGAAAAGAACCGTAGCTTTCATATCTTCTTGACAACTGAGTGAAGCAAGTATACTCCACCTAGACAAAAGAGAAGCTTTTATCAACTGGAAAGGCTAGTGGCATCACTTGTTTCAGAGACACTAAATGTGGGTTTATCTGTCTGCTTGCTTAGCAGCTCTGAATTCTGCACCCATGATTAACTTGTGGTCTCACTCTTGAGCACTCAGTGAAAAGCTGTGTGTTCTATGAGCTCTCAAAGACTACAGACCATAGCTAGCAGTACCTGTTCACTATGTACCAATCACATCAGAAAGTTCTTGAGACTTTTTTTACTTCCAAGTCTCAAATCTCATGCTCTGAATCTAAAGCTTTCTCAAAGTGATACCTTTCTCATTTTGTCCTCGAGAAAACCTGATGGAGCCCCTCTTCCGCTGTGTATAAGACATGACCACTGATCTGGCACTCAGAATTATGCAGGAGTGACATATCTCTCCTGACTTCAATAGAATCCTAATTCCATACCTTATTTTTGGGTTTGCTTTTTCTGATTGACCAATAAGCAAGATATAGAGGCCTAAACTGATGAAGAACCATTACAAGTTTAGGGGATAAAAAATGTGTATTAAATTTTAAGTGGCAAAACCTGATAGATTTGATTCCTATTTGAACAGGAATTTCTAGTGTCAATAGCACTTGGAAAGTTCCCCTTTAATCTCTGAATTTCAGCAAGAATATCCAGTAATAATCTCTGATTTTAATATGGCTCTTAATGATGGAGAATTTACCTGACAAAGATCTAATTTTTTGTTTAACTGCATCAGCCATCTCTGTCCAAAGGCATGTTACATTATGTAAGTGCAGTGCTTGAATAACTGGATAGGGTCTTAGCTATCTTAAATTTATTTTACCTATCTTTATATATGAGCAAATGTAGTAGAAAGAATCAATAATATACCTCAAATTCTCTCCAAGGTAAATACAGTTTAAAAAAAAAAGAGCTAAAAGACAACCAATAAATTAAGATCCTGTTGGTGAATTAGAAACTTCAAAGCCATATGGTTAGATTATGGAGAAAAAGCAGAATTTTTTTAGAAAAGTAATATGAGTTTCCTAAGGTGGTTAAAAGTTTGAAGTCTCATAAATACTGTGTTATACAGTGCAAAAGCTCTGACTGCTGAAGTTATAGATGGGAGTTGTCACTGGGGGCAAAGCTGTAGTCAGTTTGCACAAATCCTTAAATAGACACATAATGCTTTGAAATCTTCTATGAAAAGAGAAGTGAGATTTTGTTACAGTTTCTATGCTGGTGATTATCAGATTGGCAGGTGAAACAGCAAAAAGTATGTGAGAGCAGTTCTTTACTATGTTATCCCCCTTGATGACAAGCATCATTCTGCTGTGGCAAATGTCTATTCCCTTTCAGAGCCACCTCAGACTAGGGAAAATCCTCTCTTGAGACATCTGCTCTTGGATGAGCTTGTTGTTTAGCTTAATTGTGACATCTTTGGAGAGCTGATTGCACCCCCCAAGAAAATATGAATAATCAATTGCTTGGTCACAAGTTGTCATGGCTCTGATTGCAATGTCATATATATTCCCATCTTGCCCAAACTTGACTACCTGGGCTCAGCATTTGGTGCAGCTATGTGGCCTTAAACCAGAGCTGTGTGAGAAAAAAATAAAACTGTGAAAAGAAAAAGTCTCCTTTCCTTGAGAGCTGCTTTTCAGCTCAGCCTCTCACCCTCTTTGGATGTCTGAATGTCACTTAAATGTCACAACAACAGCATGCAACTCTGAGGTCTTTATGTCAATCAGTAAGTTAAATCTAAGTAGGAAAAGTAGCACAACTCTAGGATACAGAGTGTAACAATATTGAATAGTGCAGTGGAGTCTCTGGTCCTGCTCATGCACTCAGAATTGTCTAGAGAAAAAAATAAAGATAATCTGGTTTGCCTCTAGAGAGTTTACAACACAATAAAGTTCTAATCAGTTCAATTAACCATGATTCAAATAAACTTGATGCAGTGCAATATATCAAGTGAAAATATACTTGATATCTGTGATACAAAAGATATTAATATAAACTGTACCATAACAGGCTTTTTCCTTCATTTTAAGTTCTCAGGGTCTTTTTTTTTTTTTTTTTTGATATATTTCAGGCTCTAAAGCATTTGTCTTTTACTGGGTGCCTAAGAAATTTTCTTCTTTCTTCTGGATTCATTAGCTCCTTGTCTTTAGATTTTGTCATCTTATTAAATGAATTTTTATGGAATCAAGAATTGGGACAGAGAACGTGCTGAGGTCAACAACCCTCATTCAGATTCTTGCGTCTGACTCCTGACTCTGCACAGGACAGCCCAAGAATCACATCATGGAGCATTGTTCTTGAGCTCTGTCAGGTTGGTGCTTGACCACTTCCCTGGGGAGCCTCTTCAGTGCTCAACTACCCTCTGGGTGAAAAATCTTTTCCTGATATCCAACCTAGACATCCCCTTACGAAACTTCATACTGTTTCCTCAAGACCTATTGTGCTCACCTCAGAGAAGAGATCTGCCCCTCTCCTCCCTGCATGATCAAGATGAAAATTCAATAGTGAAGTTGAATAAGCCTTATTCTTAAACAAGCTATAATTCCAAATGGCAGGAGAAATTTGAGGCATAGGACACTTTTTCTGTGTGTATGTTTATATCACCTTATGGCAAGTCCCTTCATCTGCCAGGAGTGTCCAGTGACTGTTGCAAGTTGATTGGAAGCCCTCAGGACCCATAGGGGATTTCTGTCTCCCGGGCAATGATGGAGATTAGTAGGCGGTAAAAATCAGGTCCTTAATTTGAGAAAGCAGGGGATATAAAGACTCTCTTTGTCTCCTGCATACACTGTTAATCAGTGGTATCAATCTTCTGAATACTGTCATGGTGAGCTGATTTATACAGACTACCCTCACTTCAGAAATTATGTAGAGCAGAGTTGAACAAAAATACTTTCCAATCTTAACAGATCGCTTGGTTCATGAATTCAGATGTAATTTTAGAATGCTGTAAAACTTTAAAAGAGTCTCCTGACCATTGTGAGCTGACTTGAAATCAGTAGATGTTAAATTTTCTGGGGAAGCTGACCAGACATATTAAAGATTATTAATTTGTTTTATTCTTAATAATTTGAACATGCTAATGATGGAATACTATTAAGCTCACAAAATCAAAGACTAGTGCCTCCTTTTTTTTAGCAGACTACTTATTTCCATAATGAGTTATTTAATCTTCAGTTTTCTTTAAGCTCACCCAAAGGAATGTTTATGATCTTCAAAAGAAAATTTCCTTACTATATTAAGTAACAGCTAAAACTGAATACTGATACAGAGGATGAGTTCAGGTTTTAAGGCATTATAAAACAACAGTGAAGTTAAGCATCACGATGACCTCAGTTGATTGGATTGCTAACCACCAGAAAGACAGGACTGGTGGATCAGGTTTTTGCACATTTTTGCCTTGCAGAAGCTTGATTTATTTTGGCAGATAGAAACATTATAGAGCTCTCTTATATTTGTCTATACTTTCTCCTTAAAGCTACCGAACTGAGACTTTGATACCATCTCCTCTGCAGTAATGTCTCCTGAAAGAGAGGACTCATCAAATCAAAGAAACATATTTCTATTTGGAGACAACATATTTGCATCTTTCAGTTCATCATTTCCAAGATAAATAATAAAGATATGAGAAGAGCAACTTGCTATTCCACATCTGTACTTCATTAAAAGAAATCTTGTAACATACCATATGAACTGAAGCTGAGATTAACAATATTCTGGCACAACAATCTCAACCTTGCTTTACTTTTTTTCTATCTTCAAAAGAAATAGCATGCGTCTCTTTCACATGAAATTATTCACATAAAATTATTCATAATTATTCATATATAATAGGGAAAGAAACAACTTTGGCTATTTAATTTAAGAAATACAAAAAGTTTTTTGTTTTTTAACACAATGGTTTGTATTCTGTGTCACCAATATCTTCTGAATAAATATTAAAATATTTATCTTATGATATTCCATCCATGCAGAAACAGAAGATATTAATTCTAATAAACTACAAACAAAATCAAAGGTTAAAATAGCAACAAAACAGATGCCTTTGTTCCCAAATTACTGTAAATTTCAGGCATAAGTATGCATAATATGAAACAGATATTCTCATTTCCTGGTACAGTCTTATAACACAAAGAATTTTAAAAATGCACATAGAATGGAATAACTAGAAAATATAATGTCTTTTGTACAGGAAATTTAGATTGATACATTTTATTCATTCTGGATCAGATTTTTTAAAAAATCAAAATTGAAATTCCTCAGAAAAAAAAAAGGTGGGGGTAGGAGTAAGGGTTGGTGTGAATGCATATACAAAACAACTTCTCCAAAAAGCAGAACACCTATGAATCAATATCAGTAAATAAAATACAATAATGTGACATATATTTAAATGAATGGTTTAATGAATGAGGAATATTTGGGTGTACAAACAGAATGAGAACAGTTTACTTGGAAAGAAACATTTCAAACTAAATAAAAAGTTATTCCCCTGTCAAAATTATTCGATTTTGATAGTGCTGAAACAAAATGAAAATTATAACTTTATAAAGAAATTATAAAGAAAAATAAAATCTCCTTTCAAAGACTGCTCCTATAAAATACCTTGTTTTCAGCAACCCACAAATTTGAAAGCCACTTGTTATATCTTTCCTACTGCGTTTTGTGTAGAATGTTAATCACTGATGTTACCACTGATATTCATTGGCAAAGATACCTTATGGAGGGCATTGTTCCCTCCTCTCTGGTCACTGCTGCTGCATTATTTGTGTGCTTTGCCAGCCCTATCGCGAGGCTGCCCGAAGTCTCAGAATGGGACTGGGAACACAGCCCAGCAAAAGAGAAATGCCAACAGCACTCCTGCAACTCTCATGGATAGAAAGCTCTCTGTAAAAGCTGATTTTTATCCTATAGTACACATGCAAAATGCAGTCTTCCTGAAGTCAGACTGCCCTTAATGCTCAAAAATGACAAAGTTCCTTGGGGAGTCCACATTTGTAACACTGCTGTTGTCAAACTTAATCAGGTTTTGTACCAGTTAGCCTTCTGTATTTTGGTTACACCCTCTATATAAAATGCACTTGTAAGCTATCTAACAGACATCTGTGCTTGTAAAACATGATATCTCAGGTCCTAATGCACAAAGCAGGCACTGAGACTGACCCAAGTATTTCCTAAGGAAGTCTTTCAAACCAACACGTAATACCCTAGTGATCCAAGTATAAAAAGCCTTTTAGAGGTTCCACTTCACAGATGTAGCATTGCTTTGCTGCTGTAAAGTACTCATAATATTTGAAGTGACTTTTACAGAAAAAAAATTTATCACTGGGAGAAATAGGTGTGCTCTTCTGAGGTTCCTCATTGCTACATAAAATCCATAATTGCAATCTCATCCCTTTATTTCCTATATATAGTGTTTAATAGATTCATCTTTTGCCTGGTCGGTATTCAGGCACAGTTCTAAGTGAATGAGTGAGTACCTTTATTTGTGGAAGTAAGGGTTTGAAAGGTTTTTTAGCCTATGCCAGTAGCTTTTCTTCAACTCTGTTATTGGCAACACATGAAGTATTATTACTGCTCTTAATGTCTACACTTTGAGATTGTGGAATAAAAAAAATAATAAAAAAAAAGCTAAATTGAAGCAAAGTAAGTTAGGCTGAAGCAGATACTTTAGTAATATTTCATAGAAATGTTGAAATGAGGGCCCTACCAGACACAACATGGCTGTGGTAATGTCACAGAATATCACAGAGACAATTCACCCAGGCTCAACAGCAACAGCAAAAAAAAATAACTGTGGTATTTAAACATATGGCCTAACTTTAAATGCACATATAATGCCTTTAAATAGTTCAAGCATTCCTAACTCTATGAGTCAGGAGAATATTAGACATGTGAAATAGACACCACCCTTTGCATATGAGTGGTACCTTCTGCACTAGAATCTTTAGGGTTACAGAAAATCACATGCTCTAGAACATGAGGCTGACAGGAAACAGATCTCACTGTCAATGAGTAAACATGCACCAGGCACCACTAATGTAAAATGTATCAAAACCTGAAGGCCACATCACTATTCATTTTTAAATGAATGCTGTTTCTCCATCCAGCTCTTCTGAAAAAGCTCAGCTTACATAACAGGTTATTTCATGAATATTCTTGGAAAAATTAATTAATTAGTCAGTCTCCTGAGTATACATAAGAACTGCAGAATTTATCTCAAAATACTCTCAGACTTTGGGAGAAGTTGAGCTGGAATCATATCACACTTTCTAAAGGCAATTCCTTTATTCCAATAAGGTACAATTTCCTGGTGTCATTGAAAGTGTCACTGATCAAAACACCTCTCAAGTTCATAAGGGACTTCTTCCTTTCAAACTGGTATGTGAAATAATTCAGTTGTGCTCTTTGAAGACTTCATTTTCACAGTGAGTAATGGATATGGTTGCAAAGCATCAGTTAAAAGCAGTTAAAATTTATTTTGATTCAGAAAAATTGCCATTTTGACAGAGAATTTCTGTTGTGACTTCTCTCTTCCTACTTTCTTTTCCTCCCACCATCCTCCACATCTACACAGCAAGAGCTATTTGATGATTTTTAAGTTCCCTTTTGTGCAATTATTATGATAGCCCAGCCCAAACATCAAACATTCCCTCAGTGAGGAAAAAAAAATCCTTTCTATGGAAAATGGTTAAAGTACTTTCTGGAAATGGCAGTCAGAAACAACAGGGGAAGGGGCAGAAGTGAGTTGAATTCATCTCTTGAAAACCAGGAAGAAATGGCATTTGTAGAGAATGAGACTGATTGAGCTTTTCCATTCTGCTCTTCTGACACCTCTCCTGCAGTGTGACTCAGATGATTAAGGCTACGTGCTCAATCTGTTTTGACAGAGCTTAGGTTATCCAGAATCACATGTGTTAGGTGTGTATGGGTGAGCGAGATTGAGAGGGGAGGAAGGGAAACTGTGGGCATATACACACGGTACTTTATCTTCCCATTGGTTTTGCAGTCTTAGCAAAGAGAATCTTAGAATCATGGAATCATAGAGTGGCATGGGCAGGCAATTTTTCTTGTCAAAATTAGTTTTGTGCAGTCGGACAGCCAGTTGGAAATCTGCTAATGTACTGACCAGGGCTGACCCAGCCATTCTGTCCACACTGGGAGCCAGCAGCTCCTGGTCCCTCTCTAGGTGATTAATATACCAGGATTAACTAAAAACTCTGTCTGGTTGCTTTTCAGGAGCAGAAAGAGTAACTCAGACACCTCATGTGTGATATGAGATACAGAATATCTGGAAAAAAATAATACCGGGACTGCCAGTCTCCACACAGACAAAAATAAGTGTTCTTCCTAATGTCCTGAGAGAAAAAGCACACAATGTGCCCTTCCAGTTTCTCAAAATTCTCCACACACACACACTTTCTTTCTTCCTGTTAACTCTGAATCTTTTTGTTATTTCTAATGATTTGACACGTAGATGCAGTTTAATCTCTAGTTTGCTTGTGATGCTTTAATTCAAATTTCTGAAGCTGGATATTTGTGTTGGGTTATTGGTCACTGAAGTAATAAAACATTTTTTCTGCTTGAAACTTGTGCAGTAGAAGTAAAATTAATGCCAAATAATAAATTATTCTGCCCAATTGATAATATTTTTATCACAATATTGTTAATAATTTAAAACTACTAAGATGATTTTGATGATGATCATTCTAGATAGGCACTCAGACATATGAATAAAGGTATATAAAGCCAGCACTTTGTCCACTTTTTCAAAGGTATAATCTTACTTTTTTTTCCTACAGGTACAAAGTAAGGTAAATTTAATTTATTTAGGTGCGCAAAATTGCCAATAAATCCTTCTAAGATTTTATATCTATGCTTCTGTACATGAAAAATGACTTTATTCTTATGGGATACTACCATCTTGCCATCACAGTGTCTCATTTAATAGCCAGGACTGCATCACTTTCAAATGCAGAATGTCTAAGTTATGTTGATGGTAAAGTAATGAGATATTTATATATATTCAGGTATTTATTCTATGTATGTGGTTGTCATGGTGCATTATTAATCCAGTTCATCTTAGTTCTTTCCTTTGTTAAAAAAGACTTAGAACAAAACCAACAGAAAAAACATTAAGGTTTTTTTCTGTTCTTTGAGTTCAGATTGCCAGATTTCTGTTAGGGACAATGATATTTCAAATGTTTTGAAATCTCCTCATTGTATCTTATTTATAAACCCATTATATCTTATTTATAAACACATTTATTGTGTTTATAAATCTTTGAGTTTAGCTGTTGATGTTCTTTTAGAAGGAAAAAAACTCTCATATTGAAGCATAGTTTGTAAGTGAACACCAAGCTCAATATACAGGCCAATATTCATTTCACTGATAGTTTCAGGCCTTGTCACATAATGCATTTTTTACGTTTCTAAAAATCAGCATTTTTGGACTTGCTAGGAAGTACAGCAAAATTCCCAGCAAAAAAAATCTATATTTTCCTGGGTAAAATAAGGAATACTGGCCCATCAAAGGCTGTAATATCTGCTTAAGTATTAGGAAATTTTCAAGAAATTTCACGAAATTTCTGTTCCAGATTATGGACTTCTACTAAAGCTAAAAAAAGCCACCTCTCATTGTCCCTGAAACAGACAAAAAACCTTTGGACTGCTCTGGATTTTCTTACTCAACTGGGTCAGCCATGGGACTCATGCAAATGCTGTTGAGCAGAGTTATATGGACAAATATGAGATCAGTTCTCTCACTTCTGTACTCCCTCCTGGGTAACACATATTTAAGCATGAAAATAAGATATCTGTGTAAAATCTTTGGTGCTTAGAAAGTCCAGTAAGGGTAGGAGAGATTATTTGGGATGTTTGTTAGGAAAGCAGGCATTTAAATCATGTCTGTAGTGGTGAGAGCAGAGAGGGACCACATTCTGGTCTGCCAGCTAAACCAGCACAGTTCAACTACGAACACCCACATCATTTTCCTTTTTCTCCAGAAAAAGACAAAACTGCTTACTGGATGCAGTTCTTGGCACACACCTTTTTCCAGGCAATGGCTCAGTACTCTCTGGAAATGTAGGAATTACCACAGGCCAAAGCAGTGAAGGCAGTGGACTGACAGATAGACAACGTAAATGTGCCTTGTCTAGGAGTCCATGTAGGCTTACTGGGTAAAACAGAGCTAAAGAGAACCAGAATATTAAAAATACCAATATAGGCTACAGACATGCTTTAAATCAGCTGCAGGGTAAAGAAAATAAGGAAGGATACAGAGTGGGAGGCATTCATCTGAGAAACAGATCTCAGGAACAGGTATACTCATGCACCCTTTAGAAATATGGACAATTCAAAAGTAATTTTGAGACCAAGATGAAGACTTGTGAATCAGAGCAGGAAGATCTGTATGAACAGAGATTGGATACACGAAAATCTTCACAGAAGCCCACGATTGCATTATTTACTTCTGCTCCTGAATAAACATTTTCTGTCTTGCTTCTGTAGGCACATGGTTTTGCTCATTTTCTTGTTCCCATGTATGGTGGACTGTTCAATATACTTCCTAAAAACTGATTTGCACTTTCAAATATGAGTCATAAACCAACTTACTTCTATCAGATCTATTTTATGAAGAGAACATGTCATAGTAAACAGGTCTAAGACCAGGAAAGAACCTCTTTGAATGTAAAACTGTTACCAGACCCAGCATTCCTGCCTCCAAACAGTTGACTATGATTACTAATTGAAAGTAGAAAAACTATTGCTTTATTTCACCTAACCTTGAATTCTGAGTGCAGTTTTGGGTACTACAACATAAGATGTAAAATTATTAGATAGCATCCAAAGGAGGGTAACAAAGATGGTGAAGGGCCTTGAGGAGAAGCTGTAGAGGAGCAGCTGAGGTCATTTGGTCTGTTCATCCTGGAGGAGGAGACCTCACTGCAGTCACAACTTCCTTGTGAGGAGAAGAGGAGGGGCAGGCACTGATCTCCTCTGTGGTGACCTGTTAGAGGAGCCATGGGAATGGCCTGAAGCTGTGTCAGAGGATGTTTAGATAGGAAAAGGTTCTTCACTTCCCTGGGGACCTTGTTGAGAACTGGAACAAGGTCCCCAAGGAAGTGGTCACAGCACCAGCCTGACAGAGTTCAGGAAGTGTGTGGGCAAAGCACATGGTGTGACTCTTGGGGATGGTCCTGAGCAGGACCAAGAGTTGAACTCAATGATCCTTGATCTTTTCCAACTCAGTATATTATGTGATTTTATGATTTATTGTTGCAAATGTCAGCAAAGCAACTGAAGCATCAGAAACATGGTGGGTGATGTAATTGACAGTGGAAAAACCACTTCCTGATTAAAAGTTGATTTAAGAACAAAAGGTACACACTTCTCCTGGTCTTCCTTCTCATTAATCCTTTACTGTGGATAAGGAACTTAGTAAGCAATTAAAATTGAACTTTTAATAAAAAAACCCATGTTCTACAGAATGCAGTAGGCAAAAACTGCTATAAAGAGATAATCACAAACCATAGATTAGTAATAAAGGCTTTATTTTATCTCCTAGCAACTTAACAGATACCTGCCACTGTTGCAAACAATCTAAAATAAAAGTTAGGTGATTCTGGGGTTACTACATTGATATTAATTATACAATTTAGGCTGCTATTGACATTCATAAAATTATAACCAGTGAGATGAAACATACTGAGATCAAACCGAACTCTCATCTAGATTGGTCATTTCAGGTGTCAGTTTTTTAGCTTTCTTGGCTTAAAAATTTCATCTATAGTTTTCTTGTTCATTACATCATTCTTAGAATGGAAATGATGAGCTGACTGAATTGGTTTGCAGTGTATGTTTAATGAAAGGTAGTTACTAGGATTTTCAGATACTTAAAAAATACAAAAAATGATTTTTTTTTTGTTATGTAGCAACCTAGATAGCAAGTATCAAGACAGTAAATAATGTTTAGATAAACAGTTAAGTGGAAAATAAAATGGGGAACAAGGAAATCCCTCTGTACTCAGTCACACAGGTTTTTTATCACCTTCTGTAGCCTGGTCTCCAACCTAATTTTACATTAAACTTTTCTGTGTCCAAAAGTGTTTAATACTAATGACAAACGTTATTGTTTGGAAGATAAAAGGTAGCAAAAATTAAAATCAGCACATGTATTTTACTTCTCTTTTTAAATGGTGACAATAATTGCAATGATGACAAGTCCTGCAGCCACAACCTTGCAGCATCAGATGAGAGCATCTTTAAATTGTTCCTTTTAGTACCCAAATGTAGATATAGGCTTTCACTGTGGCAGATTTATCCCCTAGTCTACAGCTGTCGGTGTTCAGGTACCCTATTGCGTGTTTTAGTGCTGTGGACTGGATAAGGTTTTATTTGAAGGGAAGCAGCACCATCTATTGCAGCCTGATAGCTTAGCTCTAGATGATATAAAGACAGACTTGGCCTGAGCCCAGCTTTCAACTCTTTCTTGCAGGCACTTTTATAAATTTGTCCTTGTCCAGTTTCAAATGAGATTAGGATCTGGCTTGGTGAGACATGGTGGTGCAGGGACAGGGCTGTGTTCCATGCATGCACATGTCTAATAAAAAGTCTCTTCTAAGAGACATAACTGCTTACAAACTAGGATAATATAATAGCATAAGCCTGGTCCTGAAAAACTGTTGCTTTTAAATGACTTTGCTGGAGTTTTCATTTCTGAAGTGGGAGGACAGTGAAAAGTTAAGAGCGTATTTTACCCAGGTGATATTCTCTTAAAATTTTCTTCCAAAAGCAGCATTAATGTAGGTGTGCAGTACGGTATGTTCTTCTAATAATGACAATGCTATTGTCATCCATCTATATTTCTGGTTCTTCTCTTTTTTCCAGACTGTCTACAAAGCCTGGCTCTGTTCCCAGTATTTTGAAGTCACACAGTTTCACTGCAGTAACAGAATTCCTTGCAAGCAATACTGTTTGGAGGTTCAAACGAGGTGTCCCTTTATATTACCAGACAATGATGATGTCATCTATGGAGGACTATCAAGTTTCATCTGTACAGGTATAGTACAGAAAAACCAATTTCACTTTTCATAAGTCTAAATTTCATGGATTTAGCTCTAACTCTGAGACCCTGAAGGTATTCCACATCAGAAAGATTTCTTGGAGGTGCTACGATCTGAGCGCAGATCTAGTTACGCACAGTTATGATACAGCCTGCCAGTCATCAGCTTTACAAAACAAAATTTCTAGAAAAAAAATTATCCTGCTTATTTTTTTACACTTAATAATTTGGTGGAGGATATAATTTACTTCATATCATGCAATACTCAGAAGTTGCATGTCATGCTATATTCAGAAAAAAAAAAGAGAAAAGGTGCATCCAGTTTTAGCATACTTACCTTTGTTTGCCTGCATTCTTATGCCAGATGAATCAAGAATCTGAAGCACAGCATTCAAAATTGTGCAGCAGCTCTCAGAAAGAGTTTAAGAAAACATCTTTCACTAGTGAGAAATTTAACAATCTGTTGTTTACCTGTGAAGAACTTTGTTTGTTTGATTCTTGCTTGTTTCCAATTGAGACTGGTTGCATTTTATTAATATTTTTTAATTGTAAAAGATATTGCTAGTGCATATCTCAGGTATCACAGTTACTTTTTTCAGGAATGGATGGGACTAATCCACAGAAAAATTTCATCTTATACCAATATTATCTTCAGACTTATGGTGCCTAGACTATCATCTGAGAATCTTGAAGATATTAATGCAACTTATTCCCAGTAAATTCATAAAAAATGATTTTCAACACTTAGATCATTTGACACCCTTGTCCAAATATCAGAAATTAAACTGTCTTCACCTCTAAATTAGGGCTCCACAGGAAATCTTGATAGTAAATAAGTTGTCTAAGGTAAGCTACTTAAAACTAAGGTCAATTATAAAAATCCATAAATGTTGTATACTGTCTTAGATGCATGCATAAGGATCATGACAACTCACTTCACCTTGTACTCTGTGTTTAGATTTAAAGTGATTCTGGTAGCAAGGCATTTACTGGATTTTTTTTCTTGGAAATTAAACCTATTGCACACAATCAAGCAATCTCCATCCACATGCACAAGAAAATAAAACAAAAAGTGAGCTGAGTTACAATTTTGAATCATCAATAAAGTCCTTAGCACTTGCATGGTGACAATAATAGCACTTGCTTAACACAAGGTATTTTTAAAAAATTAATAACCTTCCAATATTTATATGCTATGCAGTAAGTAAAAGAGCATTATTTTCCAGTTTAAGGTAGTACAGTAGAAGTGAGAGACTTAGGAAAATTTTATTTACCACAAGAACACAATCTAAATGTATGTTCACATATATGCATGTGTACACACACACGTACACAGTGGCAAGAAACCAAATGACCTGCAAACAAAATCATCTTGGCATGTATTTCAGAAACCTGTATTTCATTAGTATTTCATTATTTAGGAAATTCATGTTCATCTCTTCATTTTCCTAGTATAACTCATGATCCAGATTCCTCCCTAAAACACACAAAATAGATGATTTTGAAAAGATTACTGACATCTCTGAGTCTGGGATGAAAAAGCAGCTTTAGGGGAGGATTAGACTCATTTTGTTGCAGGTATTATTAATGTGGGTATCTACACATAAACTCTGTGACTAAGCTCTGCCTGGAGTCACTGGTGTAGCCAGTAGAGCTGAGAGCCATTCAACTCCCCCTGAGCAGGCACCTGCACCTGAGAGAGGACTTGCTCACATTGCTGGCTGTGCTCCATTTGCTGTAGCTGCTGTTAGACCAGGGTCTTACTGCAGACACTTAAAATCAGGGTGACCTAAATCTCATCCCAGCTGTCCACTAGCAAGTATTTGGTTGAACTTTTTGTCCTGTCAAGCCCAAACCCAGCAGCAGCAGCAGAGCAGAGCTTATATTCACAGACCCACAGGAGTCAGTATGCTGACCCTAGAGAGTTGTGTGCAGGGAAGATGTTTGAGGACAGGTATGAGGCAGCAATTCAAACTCTGTCTGGAATACAGACCCATTTTCACCCTTATTAAGCAGCAGCTCAGTGTAAGAGTGCTTCCTGCCACTAAACAATGAAAAATTAGACTTTAATCTGCTGCAGGAATAAAGAATTATACCTCTCTGCAGCTTAATGAAAACAGATTTATTTCAAGCACAGTACAGTGAGCTCAACAGCAGACAAAACACTCTACCTCAGCATAGCTTGCGATAGATAACTTGAAATCCTTTCAAAGAAAAAACAGCTTAAAGAAGGTCACCCATGTCTTGAGGGACATCTCCTACTGCACTTTTTGTGTTTCTGTCCGGTATAGACCTTCTGAGATTTCTAGTTATTGATCTGTTTCTTCATTAGAAAAACACAAACAAGGTAAAAAGGTATTCTTATTTAATATTTAGATGTCAAGTAACAAGAGAAGGTATATAAGGGATAGCTGATTTTATTTGATGTTGTCTACAGCCCAGAGCTCAGGATGAATACAAGAACATTACCTCTAATTTTGCAATTGCAGACAGGTAGAGGATGGTGTGGTTCCATACCCCATTCTGGGAGGTGTCTTGGCAGTAGGAGCTGTAACCTCCCCTTTCAATCCTGTCCTACCACAGCAGTAACTCAGAGCACAGAGATCTGTTGGAGGTGAGTTCATGGCAGCACTGGTGGACAACAGGGAACCCACAAATTATTTTATTTATTTTTCTTTCAGGCCAGGATTTTTTGTCATGTTGGGGTGTGAAAAAAAAAAAAAAACCTGGAGCAGTAAAAGGATATAATAAAAAGGACCTTCCTTGGAAGGTCCCCATGATGAGAAAACAGCATGGAACTGGCTATTTTCCCCAAATAAATACTGCAGTCATTGTTATGTTTGTAATTAAATTTAAAAGAAAATGCATTGTGGTTTATAATATGGATTAATAACAAGTTATTGGAAATTCCTGAAGGCTTCATATAGTAAGTAGCAAGTATTCTAGCCTGAGAATGTCTAACTTGATCACCTCCAAAGAAAGCCTATAAATAGAAATGGGAGAAGGCATGCTAACCTCATTTTGCATCACCAGAACTCATCTTTTGTAGAAATGCATATGAGGATGTGGAACCACTGCAGTGCAAAAGAAAGTACTTGAGAGATTAATCAAAACAATCAGAATCACAGTGTGATTCTGATTGTGGGAATATGCAGTTAGGTAGAAAGAATTTAGTGTTCCCTTCTTGCCCGCTTTCTTCCAGGGCATAGAAGGAAAAAAGTTGATCCTTCCATCAGATGCTGTGCTGTAACCTGCTGGTTTTCAGATTCATTAAAACTGAGTGATTACTTTTAGTATTGACCTTTGGAGTTCATATCCATATGACTAAAGTTTCCAGTGGTTTCATCCAATGTTTCTTTTCACAGCTCAGCTGTCTTGAATTGCCCACACAAAGCAAAATCTCATTTGAGGGAGATAACAATAGTTTTCCAGGTGTACATACACACACACGGAAAATTACAGTGAATTAGTCCCATGCAAAGTTGCAGGTCAAGGTTTTTAACTGTAACTTCTAAGAAAACAGTGTTCATATCAGCAGGATTGTTTTCTACTGTAAATGGAGTCATCTCTTCCTTAACTGAATGGGCTACAGCACCATACTACCCAACACCAAACATTAATGCACATTTGGTCTACAAAATTAGACTAGAGCTAGAGTGAGGAAAAATCCCTTCAGAGGCATTTAGGGTTGACATGAGATAGATACTCAGTACCAGCTGCTTCACTGTAAAGATCATCTCATATTCCCAAGAATTATTTGTTAATACGGCCTGTTCTGACTGTTTGGAAAAACTGCTGTCCATGTGCCAAGTCTGGACCAATTTAGAGTGCAGACTTAGGGCTAATTGTGTCCTAAAGGCTTTCTTTGAAATGACCATGACTTATGGTCCCTTTGTGCCCTGTGGCATAACAAGGCCAGCACCCAGCATCAAGTCTCAAGGCAGAAATCCCAGCCACATACTCACTCTCTTTATCTGTACAATAGATGTCATGGCATTCAATGGAGAAGGAGAGCTCCTCTTTGAAGGAAAGAAAGAGAATGGAGTGAGCAGGAATAAGGCAGAGATGTGTTGCATTAACTTCTTCCAAAATTAGCATGACACTCTTTAGTACTTCCTAAGGGCAGTGCCATCAGAACGAGTCTTCTGCCATCAAGAGGAGAATCAAGTTTGTCTATTCTCCTATGTTGAACAGACTTCTGATGCTTTTCAGAAAGTGTTGAACAGACTTCTGATGCTTACTCCTGCAGAAGGAGGAAGTAAAGGGAGAGAAGAGGTAAGTAGACAGGTGATTCGGGTACTTTAAATTACAAATATATTTCAGTTCATATTAATTTAGACTCCTAATGTTATGTGTTCTGATTAACTTCTCAGTTGTTTGGAACACAGTGTGAATCAATTTTTGGCAAATAACAGTAACATATGTGATCCATGAAAATTAACACTTCCCTGGAAACTCCACCTCCTTTAGAGTAAAGAATTCACTGGAAATAACACTGTCAGTCATGCTTCATGGCACACAATAATGTTTCTAAAGACATAGTGAGAATTATTACAGAGAATTCTCATCAATCTGTAGAAGAATTTTGATGACTAGCAAAGCTCAGCAAAAGTATTAGGAGAAATTCTGTAAATTGCAGTTTCCTCTCAAGGGGCAGATGTGTGTCTGGGTTTCACCAACAGGTTTGGCTATAGTGTGTCTCTTTCAAAACAGACTCCCTGATTTCAATGAAAATTGAAAAGCAATTTCCTTGAGAAAATGTGAAAGATATAGAAAGGACATAGAAAGGAATACAATCTGTCTATTTCATAGAACATTGCAAGAAGACAAAATCACTCTGAATTCAATATGCTTTATGTTGTTCTTGGCAAACTCAAAAAACCCATATATATTTGATCCAAATTCTTCCTCTAAAAATATCTTATAATAATGTGTCATTTACCTCCTGTCTGCACCTTTTATTAGGTCCTAAAATATCAAACTATTAAGCTAACACAGACAGCAGGATAAATCCCTTTTATGTTTGATAAGCATGGTTTAAATCATTACTAGCCATGGTTCTGCTTACAGGGAAAATTTGACATGGTTTTTGCATGCAAAATCTGTCAACTAAATAACTCATCTTTTTGAGTCTAGTGTTTCTAGTCTTGAGTATTGGGGCTTTCCCATTAATGAGGTCCCATATCATAATAGGTTTATTAGCTGTAAATATTCTTCTCCTATAATAATGACCCAGACAATTAACTTATTGACATCCCTAAACTTTTTGTGGTGACACAGTACTTAGAGATGTATAAACCTTTCCTATCATATCACAATAGTACATCCTTTTGTTCAAACATTCTACATATAGAAGTGAAACTGGAGAGGGATTGGAGAAAGACAAATGCTTTCTAGAAGCAAGTTTTCCTGTATCTCAAAAGTGTAGAGGTAAAAATCTTCATTATATAGTTTTGAGAGTCAGCTATTTATTCATCTTTCTGACTTGCAGCAGCTCAGTTTTAGAGGGGTAACACTGATTTACACCAGCATCAGGAAATTAGCCCTGTGAATAATTTAGGGAAGAAATACAAATCTAATGAAGAAACACTATGAATTCCTTTTGGATGTGGGCACATACACATAAGAAAATGTTCATGAGTCAACTCTCTGAAATAATAACCAACATATAGTGATAAAAATATCTTAAAACAAAACAACACATATCTCCAACCCAGATCTCCTCTGAAAATTGGAATTGAGTAAAAGAAGTTAATCTTTTCAAAAGAGCTGAACAGTCTTATTTGCCAGTTTAAGAATAATCCGTCTGAATAAAGAAAAATTGATTTATCTCCAATATTCTTCTACACATAATTTTGTTTCATTTTCACATTTTTGTTATGTGAAAGGTATAAAATACATGTCTAATCATCATGATGTGTCACAGACACAGCAATTTAGAAATTGAGAAGACCATCTGGAAAAGATCAAAAAGTTCTGGCTTCCAGAGCAGTTGTACGAAAGCAGTGAAATCTAGTCATATAATATCTAATGTGTTCTCTTCACTTCCGTAGTTGGAAAATGTTAATACTGAAATCTCAGAAATAATTCTTCAGAAGCAGAAATGCCATGCAGAATGCTGGCATTCACTGATAGAATGATGTCAGTGCTGGATGGATCACTCTTGGCAGACACTATTTACTTTGGGCTTCACAATAAAATGGAGTATTCAAAACTTCTGGTATACTACATCCACTTATCTTGTTTCAAGGTCTTTTCTTCAAGCACAAGAAGCTTCACATACCTCTCAAAAATAATCAGAAATCTGTGTGAAAAATGAACACAAGTTAGGGTTCTACAGAAAGCAAAAGAGGAAAAAGCATAACATATTATAAGATGTTTTGTTTCTGTGGCTTCCCAAATACTTATCCAGCAATGGCAACACATATATCAACCAGACTAGTTTCTCATAATGCAGAATATTAGGGCTCTGTAACTCTTTCTCTACAAATAAACCAAGAAGCCAAGTCTGCTGCAGATTCAAATTCAGCCACAAGTGTCACATGTCCTGACAATGCTGAGGAGAGTTATAGGAATGCAACCACTGCTTTCACAGGCTGTTTCCTGCAAGTCATCAGGCAGAAACCACAGCAGTCTCTGAGTTAGATGGTGTTCTAGCTGATCAGCAGACCATACATGCATTGACAATCTTTGTGATTGCAATTTTTATGTAAAAACTTTTTTTGACTTTGCTGCTTTTTCCCTCAAGGCACATTCTATAAAGTGAATATGGTATTCATGCTGTCCCTCCTTTTTCTTTCAACCTGATTCAGCTAGGCAGGACATACAGGATTTCTCTCTTCATGTCTCCATTAACAATCTCAATGGAACCAGCAGCCTTAATACTTGCATCAGCATTAGTAACATACAGTCCCTACAGATCTAACTTCTGTGCTGATCACCAAAATGTTATTTTCATGTGGAAAAAACCTATCTGATTACAAAGAAAAGAGAGAGTTTTTGCATGACCTTTGTGAGTGATAATGTATCTGTCTGGAGAATGATTTGAAATTAAAAGTCTCCTGTTCAAATTCTAGATTTTTAATTATAATAAAGGTCCAAGTACCTTCATATGGAGTAAGATTTCTGCTGGTGGAATATAGCCGAGTGCTGGGAAAAGTTGAGAAATGAAGACACAGAAGTGAGAATTTCAAGTGAAAAGTGCTTTAAAAAATTTTTAAGTCAAGCCAGTAACAGCTGACCAGTCAGCCTCAGAAATGCAGTTACCATACATCCAGTTAATATAAAATAATGATGTCTACAAACTACAAAGACAAAGAGGAGGGGGAAGCCTTGATATTTTGGTGGATACAGATATTGTTTTTATTTCTTATACTCATGTATTTAATATTTAAACAAAAATACCAGTCAAACAAAAGGAAGAGAAGCAGTGCAAGCAAGGACAGATAACCTTGGAAAAGCACAGAGATGAAATCAGATTATGCAGGGTTGGGGCAAGGAAGGTAAAGAGGAAGCTGGAACTGAACTTGTAAAGGCATGCAAAGAGTAAAAAAAATTGGTTTCTATACATATATTAGCAAGGAAAGGAAGGCCAAAGGTGTATCCCTATAAACATTGTTGGAACACTGATAACAGTGGATGAGGAGGAGGCTGAGGTACTCAACAGTTTTGCCTCAGTATTGAACGGCAACCTCTCTTCCTATATCTTTTAACTGGATGGACAGCAGGATGTGAACTGGAGCTAAAGCCCCTCCCACTGTAAGTAAAGATCAGGTTCATGCTCTCCTGAGGAGCGTGAATGAACACAAGTCTATGAGACCCAATGAGTTACATCCCCAGAGACCCAGGGGAATTGGCTGATGCAGTTGCCATGCCACACTCCATGATACTTGAAAAGTCATAGCAATCAAGTCAAGTCCCAGGTGACTGGAACAAGGGCAACATCGAACCCATCGTTAAAAAGGGTAAGAGTTGATAGGTCAAGGAAGAGGCTGGGAACTACAAACCTGTCAGACTCACTGCTGTGGCTGGGAAGATCACAGAACAGATCCTGTGCTAGCAACTGTGCTAAGGCACATGGAGAACGGGGAGGTGGTTTGAGACAGTCAACATGGCTTCAACAAGGGCCAGTCCTGTCTGACCAACTGGGAGGTCTGCTACAATGAAGTGTTATTTAATATCTTTCTCAAGGAAGAGATAAGTTTCCCCTTAGTAAATTTGCAGATGATACCAAGATGAGTGAAGTGGTTGGTGCATCTGAAGGATGGGATACCATCCAGAGGGACCTAGGCAAGCTCAAGAAGTGGGCCCATGGGAATCCCATGAGGTTTAACAAGACCAAGTACAAGGTGCTTAGGTCAAGGCAGTCCTTGATGTAAACTGGCTGGGAATGAACAGATCAAGAGCAACCTTGCCCAGAAGAACTTGGGAGTTCTGGTGGATGAGGGGCTGGACATGATCCAGCAATGTGCACTCACAGCCCAGAAAGCCAAACGTGCCCTGGGCTGCATCCAAAGCAGGGCAAAGAAGCTGACACTGCCCCTCTACTTTGCTCTGGTGATGTCTCATCTGGAACAGTGCATCCAGCTCTGGGGTCCTCAACACAGGAAGGACATCAACCTGTTGGAACAAGTCCAGAAAAGGGACATCAAGACGGTCAAAGGAATGGAGAGCTTTTCCTATGAGGAAAGACTAAGAGAACTGTGATTTTTTTCACTCTGGAAAAAAAAAATGCTTTGGCTGCCCTAATTGTGGCCTTTGAGTACTTGAAGTGAGCCTGCAAGAAAGATGAAGAAAGACTTTATTTTAAATAGCAAGTGGTGATAGGACAAGGGGGAATGGTGTCAAACAGAAAGAGTTGGTTTAGATTAGATATTAGGAAGAAATTTTAGGAAGACACTCTTTACTGTGAGAGTGGTGAGGAACCGAAACATGTTGCCCAGAGAAACTGTGGAGTCTGCATCCCTGGAAGTGTTCAAGGCCAAGTTGGGTGGGGCTTTGAGCAACCTGGTGAAAAGTGTCCCTGCACACAGTAGGGAGATTTATCTTTAAGGTGCCCTCCAAACCAAGCCATTCTATGATTCTATGAATATTTTGATAAAGGAACAAACTGGTTTTTCCTCCTTGATTTTCCAAGGAGAGGTAGCCAGCTTACCTCCATTTCTAGTTAAGTCACACATTTTAAAACCTCTGACTTAATAGATGAACTAACTAGATCCAAGGGGCAAAGCTTATTATTGTGGCTACAAACAAGAATGTGGTAAAGAACATGTATTATATCCAGTACAGAAGGTTTTACTGAATTTATCTAAATCTTCTACACTGGGATATGAATAGAGTCTCTGTAGTTAATTGTTTATTTAATATGTCACTGCAAATTCAAAACCTAAATTCAATTGCTGGATTGAAATAAAGAGGAAATGCAATTTTACATTAAGGAACATGTTCAATTCATCTTTGAATGTAGAGTTGTCATCAATTTATTTATAATTCAGTAAGTGCAGATGAGCTACTTAAATACCTTTTGATTGCCAACTTATATACATTGCTTTGATTTCAAAGGAAGTCTGGGTTTTCCAGTAAGAAAAAAGGCAGAAAAAATAGTTTGAAAAGTAAACAAGCCTCAGTGGGATCAAAGCATTAACCATTCTCTGTGTCTCTTCAATTACTACTAATCATTTGAGCTGCTGCAGTTCACAGAACAAATCATAATTCCCTGCTTTGGGAGGCATTGCCTCTATGTTGAAATGTTTAAAAACAGACTTATACACAAAAGATGGGTCTCAGAAAATAAGACTGCTTCATTATACTTTCAATAAACAATTGTCCAGAAGTTCCAAAGTGCAATAGAATTTCTTAAAGAAAAATGTGATCCTTTCAGCTGTTATCTAGAGTGAGAATAAATATTTTTCAATCTTTGGAATGTTGCACTAAGTTTCTGACTGCAGAAGTGTTGGTCAGGTTTAGCATAACATAAACTCTGATTTTACAGAACATAAAACAAGTTACTTGTGTTCCTGTATCTTTAATTTTTTTCTTTTAAATCCAAAACCAAATGAAACTTTATTTGGATTCAAATATAGCTTAGCAGAAAATTATGTCAGCTATGTAAAAATGTGTCAACCTAGGAATCTTAGCATTCTTAGCATACCTAACACATTTTTTATTTATGGAAGTAGGAACCAAAGCATTCATGTTTGTCATATTTTAAGGTGTACTGCTTTTCTTTACAGGTTATTCACAAATTGCAAGAAATCTGTTGCCTGGACCTCAAAATGATACACTTAAATTGCTTTTTGAAAGTAATATTGTTGTGATATTTTGGATAAAATTTAATTCTTGTTCTAAAACATAAGGCTGCTTTCAAAATCACTATCCTAATATTTCATCACAGATAGTTTTTTTTTTCCTAGA